>NC_135882.1:80423549-81089799 GCF_964194155.1 Cetorhinus maximus | reverse complement strand
GCTTGATGGTAATCGTAGAGTGGGCCATGAGGTTACAGATTGTGGCTGAGTATCGTTATGCTGCTGCTGAAGGCCCACAGCGCCTCATGGATACCCACTCTTGTGTTGCTAGATATGTTTGAAATCTATCCCATTTAGCACAGTGGTAGTGCCACTCAACACAATGGATATCCTCAATGTGAAGGCGGGACTTCACCTCCACAAGGATTGTGCGGTGGACAGATTCATCTGTGGCAGGAAGGTTGGTGAGGATGGGGCCACCTGCCACAGACCCAGTCTAGCAGTTATGGCCCCCTTAGTACTCGGCCAGCTCCGTCTGTGGTGGTGCTACCGAGCCACTCTAGGTGATGGACATTTAAGTCCCCATTAGTGACACCATCAGTACTTCCTCCAAGTAGTGTTCAACATGGAGGAGTACTGATTCATCAGCTGAGGAGGGAGCAGTACATCTTAATCAGCAGGAGGTTGCCCATGTTTGACCTGATACCATGAGACTTCATGGGGTCGGGGTCGATGTTGAGGACTCCCAGGGAAACTTCCTCCCGACTATATACCACTGTACTGCCACCTCCACTGGGTCTGTCTTGCCGGTGGGACAGAACGTACCCAGGGATGGTATGGTGGTGTCTGGGACATGATCTGTAATGTATGATTCCGCGAGTATGACTATGTCAGGCTGTTGCCTCAGTCTGTGAGACAGCTCTCCCAATTTTGGCACAAACCCCAGATATTAGTAAGGAGGACTTTGCAGGATTGGGGCTGGGTTTGCCATTGTTGTTTCCAGTGCCTAGGCTGATGTTGGGTGGTCCATCTGGTTTCCTTCCTTTTTATTGGCTTGATACAACCAAGTGGCTTGTTAGGCCATTTAAGAATCAACCACATTACTATGGACCTGGAGTCATGTAGACAGTCAGATTTCCTTCCCTAAAGGATATTCATGAACCAGCTGGGTTTTTTACAACAAAAATCATCATTAGACTTTTAATTACAGATTTTTTTATTGAATTCAAATCCCTACAGTCCATCTACCATGGTAGGATTCAAACCTAGTTCCCCAGAGCATTACCCTGGGTCGCTGGATTGCCACTCCAGCAGCAATACCACTACGCCACCACCTCCCTAAACATAACAATGAAGATTTGAGGACTGGAGGTATGCATCAGCACACTATTTTTAATTATGTTGAATGATCTTTGAAAATATGCCACATTCATGGACTAAAGGATTGCAATATTTTACAATCAGGTGAAATGAATTAAACAAATTGAAATATGGAATTTGGCACTGATTAAGTTAGTTAACAGGTGGCTTTGTTGCATTGAAAGCAGCCATAATGGTCATAATGATAATCTCATGAAACCACAGTAACTAAACAACTGAAGAAATGTTGACAATGGCATGAAAAGAGAGAATACAGAATTATGAGAATCTACTTAAATAAAGTAGAGCCTTGGCATAATGAAGAAATGAATTAAATTAATATGCAGGCTTCATACACTTAAAACAGACTTTAATAGATAAATGGCACCTAGTAAATTAATTAAATAAAGTTAGCAGTGGGGCTGAAATTTAGCATAAGTAATTAAATAAATATGTGGGTTTCATGAATTCAAAGTGCCCATACACAGACTGGGGAGAAAAGACAACAAAAAAATTAATTAAAGTGACAATGGCATGGAATGTTCAGTAACTACACAGGCAAGACAGGGTTCTTTGGCAGTAGAGAAACAATGGGGAGAAAGGAAGATAAGATTGCACTCATTTATATTAAAATATTAAAAGATTGTGTGAAAAAACTTAACATGCAGCAATGGTGTCAGCTTGCTGGAAGTGGCAAATGGATAAATTTTGCAGGTTGGAAGTGGGTAAATAAAAATAAAACATAAGCAAAGTTTCAATTAAATTGAAAGAAAAAAGCATGTGAAATTTGGTTACAGCAAATGTCTGAAGTGGTGTCAACTGATCTCAACTGAGCAAAGAGTTATGATGCTCGAAAATGATTCAGTCACATACAATAGATAGACAAATTAGAAATGATTATAAAATCATAGAATGGTTACAGCAAAGAAGGAGGCCATTCAACCCTTCATGCCCATGCTGGTTCTCTGCAAGAGCAACTCAACTAGTTCCACTGCCCCGCCCTTTCCCGTAGCTGTGCAAATTCTTTGTCTTCAGATAATTATCCAATTCCCTTTTGAAAGCCACAATTGAATCCTCTTCCACAACACTTTTAGACAGTGTATTCCAGATCCTAAACAATTGCTACATTAAAAAAAGCTTTTCCTCATGTCACCTTTGGTTCTTTTGCCATTCTCTTTAAATTGGTATTCTCTGGTTCTCGAACCTCCCACAATTGGGAACAATTTCTTACTATCTACTTTGTCTAGACTGCTCATGATTCTGAATACCTCTATCAAATATCCTTTTGACCGTCTCTGAGGATATCAGTCTATCCATATAACTAAGTCCCTCATCCCTGGAACTATTCTTATAAATGTTTTCCTTTTTTCTATTCATTCATGGGATGTGGGCTTCGCTGGCTGGGCCAGCATTTATTGCCCATCATATAGTTGCCCTTGAGAAGGTGGTGGTGAGCTGCCTTCTTGAACCATGGTGTAGGTACACGCACAGTGCTATTAGGAAGGGAGTTCCAGGATTTTGACCCAGTGACAGTGAAGGAATGGCAATACATTTCCAAGTCAGGATGGTGAGTGACTTGGAGGGGAACTTCCAAGTGGTGGTGTTCCTATGTATCTGCTGCCTTTGTCCTTCTAGATGGTAGTGGTCGTGAGTTTGGAAGGTGCTGTCTAAGGAACCTTGGTGAATTCTTGCAGTGCATCTTTTAGATGGTACACACTGCTGCTATTGTGCGTTGGTGGTGGAGGGAGTGAATGTTTATGGATGTGGTGCCAATCAAGCGGACTGCTTTGTTCTGGACATTGTCAAACTTCTTAAGTGTTGTTGGAGCTGCACTCATCCAGGCAAGTGGGGTGTATTCCATCACATTCCTGACTTGTGCCTTGTAGATGGCGGACAGGCTTTGAGGAGTCAGGAGGTGAGTTACTCGTCGCAGGATTCCTAGGCCCTGACCTTTTGTAGCTGTAGTATTTAGTTCGGTTCAGTTTCTGCACTCTCTCGAAAGCCTTCACATCCTTCCTAAAGTGTTGCACTCAGAACTGGACACGATACTCCAGTTGAGGCCGAACCAGTGTTTTATAAAGACTCACCATAACTTCCTTGCTTTTGTGCTCTACCACTTTCTCAGCCTGCCCTGCCAACATCAATAATGTGTGCACATAGATCCATAAGTCTGTCTGTACCTGCAACCCCTTCTGAACTGTGCACATAATTTTGCATTGCTTCTTCTCGTTCTTCCTGCCAAAACATATCACTTCACATTTCTCTGCATTAAATTTCCACCCAATTCACCAGCTTGCCTAAGTCCTCTTGAAGTTGATCACTATCCTCCTCACAGTTCACAATACTTCCAAGATCTGTGTCATCTGCAAATTTTAAAATTGTGCCCTACACATCCAAGTCTAGGTCATTAATATAGATCAATAAAAGTTATGGTCCAAGTACCAATCCTTGGTGAACAACAGTGTATACTTCCACCGGTCCAAAAATCAATCATTCACCGTATCCTGTCACTCAGCCAACTTCATGTCTTGCTGCAATTTTCCCTTTTATTCCATTGCCTTTAACTTTGCTGACAAGCCTGTTGTGTGGCAATTTTGAGAGACAATGTACAACCACATCAACCTCAGTACCCTCATCAACCCTCTCTGTGATGTCATCAAAAACTCAATCAAGTTAGTTAAACATGATTTGCCTTTAACAAATCCATGCTGGATTTCCTTAATTAATCCACATTTGTCCAAGTGACTCTTAATTTTGTCCTGTATTATTATTTCTAAAAGCTTCCCCACCATCAAGGTTAAACTGACTGTAATTGCTGTCTTTATCCTTAACTGTTTTTGAACAAAGGTGTAACATTTGCAATTCTTCAGTTCTCTGGCACCACCCTTGTATCTAAGGAGGATTGGAAGATTATGCCCAGTGCCTCCGCAAATTCCACCCTTACTTCCTTCAGTATCGTCGGATGCAGCTCATCCAGTGCTGGTGACTTATCAGCTAAGTAAGCCAGCTTTTAAAATACCTCTTCTTCATCAATTTTTAGTCCATCCAGTGTCTCGACTACTTCATCTTTCACTACAACTTTACCAGCATCTTTTTCCTTGGTAAAGACAGATGCCAAGCACTCATTTAGTACCTCAGCCATACCCTGTGCCACCATGCATAAATCCCCTTTTTGACCCCTGATTGGCCACACACTCTTTTACTATTTATACACTTATAAGAGAAGTGATAAAAGTGCTGAAAACAAATATTTTAAAGTGACAAAGCTGTGATACCCAGGAATGAGAGAAGTTGATATGACAAAATTGAAATGTAATAGTGTGATGAATTGGACAGTTTGTTATATACAATATGTTTAATATGTCATATAATATAACATAAGCACCTATCTATTGTTCTCTATTTTTATGAAAAATTATAAAGGGAGAATTGTTGCCAGATTTACTGATTAGTCAAAATGCAGAAATCCATTTTCTTTCAGCAAAATACATTCCTGAAACTAGTTCTTAATATTGGCAACTGTATCAGTGATCACAGTTCTGTTGTTTACATTGCATCTTCTCTGAAGGAGTATGGAAACCATATGTCCACTCACTTCAGTCAGTTTCTATCATAGTGGATGCATTCCTGTCTAGATGTAGTTTGCAATGTCAAACTTGTATGCCCGTTAACCACTCCATTGGCCTTCTGAACTAGAAGCGGCAGTGAAACATAAATACCACCTTGCAGACATCACTGAACCTGCATTTCTACCTTCTGAATGGTCATAAAGTGCAAAATGTCATCACCAGCAGAACATCAAACAGCAATCTGATTCCCTTCAATTGACTCCCCTACCATTTCTCAGGTACAGTGAAATTAATTTGAATGTAATTGCGTACATTACATATGCTTTCCTACACCCATGATATCTATAGCAAAAGTCTCCTTGTATTTCAGTGTTGCTCCACTGATGTGGGCAATTACTCAATTTTAAGAAGAGTCTAGCTCTGTAGCGGAGTATATATTTTCATTCGAAACACTTGATAATTACTATAGATCTGATATAATAAAATATTAATTTAGAAGCTCATACATCAGTAGGCAAATTATGCAAAATTGGTATGGTCATATTGGGAGAAGTTCAATGTTTCCCAATTCTGCTTCCAAACTGCAAAATTTAAAAAACAGCAATGTTACTCCAGCTGGCTCTTTCATTTGTCATAGCAACCCAATGAACCCTCTTGGCTGCACCCTGCAAATAGGAATGCTGCTCACTCGCTGACCATTAAGCAGCTGCACTGGGGTACTCTCACATTCACAGAAATCCTTCTCGCCAACATCTAGAGTAAGAGTGGGGTGGTATGATGGCACAATACTCGTACCGAGAGGACAAATTAATCTGAGAGCCCAATGCAATGACAAGAATGAAGATCTGGAGTTCCAGATCCCAGTACACAAAAACCACTCATCTCAGCCGGAACAAGTCTAAAGCTTGGACTGGTAACCCTAAAGGTGCCAACAGAGATTTACAACTTGTCACAGTGTACTAAACCATTGACCGCTGAACAGATCCAAGAGGAATACAAAAATGTGCTTACAGGGTTTGAATGTATACCTGGTAAATATCATCTCGAAGTAGATGAGAGTGTAAGACCAATTCAGCATTTGCCAAGAAGAGTTCCAGCTGCCCTCAAATCAAGCCTAAAAAACAAGATAGAAAAGCTGGAAAAGAAGGGAGATATCAAGTAAGTGACAACTCCTAAGACTGGATTAGCAGCATGGTAGCAGTGAAATAACTTGGAAAACTGAGAGTATGCATAGACCCAAAGGACCTAAATAAAGCTTTAAAAAGATCTCATCAGCCCATGCCAACTGTTGAAGGAATTTTGCCACAACTTGCCAAGGCAAAAGACCTTTACTACCCTAGATGCAAACGATGATTACTGGCAAGTGAAGCTGAATGAAAGCAGCAGCTGTCTATCTACATCCTGGACACCGTTCGGGAGAGACAGATGGTTGTGCATGCCATTTGGCATTTCCACATCTCCAGATGTAGTATCAATGCAGACAACATGAGGTAGTCAGTGATTTTCCCAGAGCGGAAGCCATAGTGGATGATCAACTAGTCTATGGATGTGGAGACACAATGGAAGAAGCCTTAGCTGACCACGACAGAATCTAGTGCAACTGCTAGAGAGAGCTCGCCAGATGAACCTTCAGCTGAACAAGAAAAAATTGCAACTGAAAATACCTGAATTCAAGTACATAGGTCATGTACTGTCACGACTCACTGGGGATAGTGACTGCAATATCAAGCCCCACTGCTCTCCGAGCTACGACAAATGTGAACAGTTTGATCAAACCACCTAATTGTTTAATTTAGGTTTACAGAATATGAGCACCAGGGTTACTTAATAAGTGAATAAATGTTCATTGAACAAATTGTCTTTAGCCAGTGGCCAAAGAAAGAAATATGAATTAGTAACTTCTAACTCTATAACCTAAACTCTACCCCTTCTTAAATCCCTATATACACACATACAAGACACATAAGACAAACATAAACATGGATTTTAAGAGTGGGATAAAACAGTTCAATGGCACCAATTCCACAATACATGATTTGATGGGTTGATTTTGATCAATGTCTTCCAAATTCCTTTAAGTTCTTTGTTGATGACACGAGGTGGTCTTCCCAGCACTTTTAGTCTTTAGTTCACTGGCTGAGCATTTGCTTTTCAATGTCTCTAACAGTGATTTTCCCCATTTCTTCTTGACAGGGATTTTTCAGAGAGAGAGCAGGTTACAGAGATATGAGAAAAAAAAACAGCTAGCTATTATCGTAGAATTACTGGAATCATACACACAGGAGAAAGAGGTTTTAGGTTTTTTTTCGTTTCAGGCTAGGAGGTTTGTTGCCTGCTCTCATGCAAACCCTGGTCACCTGGTTAGGAGCCAATTAAAATGTTGTTGCCAGACAGTTCCCCATTTGACTGGACTCCTCCTCAGCACCATCCTTTCATGACACACTTTGTTCCAGGACAGCAACATTGTATATATCCCTCACACTGTTTGAGTAGACATGTCTTTCAAACTGCAGCCATTATAATTTTAATCCACAGTCCAACAGAAATAAAAAGATATGTTCCTTACATGCCTCCACCCTTAAAAGAGATGAAGCGCCATTTCAAAAATGTTTCATCACAAGGTATGTGAACATGGACAACAAAGCATGAGACTTACTTCCATTGATCCTTCCTTCCCTTTATACAATCATATGCAATCTTCAGCATTTCTTACCCCTTTAACTTATTTCAGTATTTCACACCCGGGACATTGCACTCGCGATCACATTTTCTTTGCCAGCAATGTGAACAACCTTTACATTAAATGGTGAAAACAATAGACTCCATCTAAACAATCTCGCGTTTCGAATTTTAAATTTTTCAGTGAGCACCAGTGGATTATGGTCAGTGTAGATTAGTGTTTCTTTGTTATCGTATCGGACATAAACTTCAAAGTGTTGAAGAAACAACAACAATGCTAGAGTTTCTTTTTCTACTGTAGAGTATTTCCTCTGGTGTTGATTTAGTTTCTTGGAAAAGTACCCCACTGGCTTCTCTATCCCTGATTTATTATCTTGTAATAGGACTGCATCTACCCCCAAGTCGCTAGTATCATTTGCCATTTTAAAAGGTTTAGTAAAGTCTGTTTTCTTAACAAATTGCTGAGAGGTACTGCTGTTGTGCTGAAGTTAGACACAAAGTTCTAATAAAACCCACACATTCCCAAAAATCTCATGATTTCTCATTTAGTTTTAAGAGTAGGGAATTCTATCACAGCGTTCACTTTTGCTGTTCTTGGCAACACTTGCTCTTGTGCTCTGATGTGACCTAGATAAGTTACCCTTGCTTTTGCACATTCTCTTTTGGCCATATTTATAACTAAGCCAGCTAACTGTAATTGCTTAAACAGGTCCCCTAATCGCTTTACATGCTCTTCCCATGTGTTACTATATATTAGGATATCGTCTAAATAAACCACACAGTTATGTACCTCAGCTACAACTTGATTCATAAGTCTCTGGAATGTAGCTGGGGCATTTTTAAACCCAAATGGCATGACTCAACATTGATACAATCCACTTGATGTAAAAAATGTGGATATTTCTTTAACCCTTGATGTTAATGGCACCTGCCAGTACCCCTTCAATAGATCAAGTTTAGAAAGAAATGAGGCACTGCCAACCCTATCAATGCAATCTTCTAACCAAGGAATTGGGTACAAATCTGTCCTCACTACTGCATTCACTTTCATGTAGTCTATACAGAATCTAGTTGATCCATCCGGCTTAGGAGCCAACACTACTGGTGAACTCCAGCTGCTTTGCCTTGGCTCAATCAATTGATTTTCCAGCATATTTTGGATCTCTGTTTCTACCTGAGCTTGTTTCTCTGGGCTCAACTGATAAGGATGTTGTTTTATCGGCACTGAGTCTCCTACGTTTACATCATGTTTAGCTAACATAGTACATCCACCCTCAGTACCTTCCTTCCTGATCTGGGGAGGAGATCTCAAGTTTTTCCCAGCTATCCATTCTTTACCCTGGCTACTTGCCTTCCTTTCACTCTCCCACTTTCTACCCTTTTCAAATTTATGGAGGTGATGGAAAAAAGGTTTAGTTTTATGGATCAGCTCATAATCGTCAGCCATTACTGCTGCCTGTCTAGCAGTTGCAGCCCTTTAGCCTTCAACATGTGTTCTTATTACAGAAGATAAGGAGTTTTTAAATTCTTCCAAGAGATTGGTCTCTCTGAGAACTTCATAGGTAGTTTCAACTCGTAATGCTCATATCCACCTGTCAAAACTTAACCCTTTCAAATTCAATGTAAGTTTGCCCAAGCTGTTTCCTTAAATTTCAAAACTTTTGTCTGTGTGCTTCAGGGGCCAACTCATATGCACACAAAATGGCCTTTCTCACCACATCATAATCCATAGAAACCTCCTCTGACAGTGAAACATAAATTTCCTGTGCTCTACCTGTCAATTTGCTCTGCATGGGCAATGTTCAGTTTTCCTTTGGCCAGATCATCTGTTTAGCTATCTTCTCAAATGAAATAAGAAATGCTTCAACATCCCTTTCCTCAAACTTTGGAAAAGCTTGTACAAATTTAAACATCTCCCCACTGGGTTCTGATCTGGAAGTAAGTCCTGCCTAACCTACTGGTGCCTCTTTTTTTAACTGCCAGCATTCTAAGTTGGAATTCTCTGTCTCTCTCTTTTTCTCTTTCCACCTTTTCTAACCTCACCATTTCTAATTCCCTCTGATATAAAGTTTTCGCATTTCCATTTCACTTTCCTTTTCTGCTGCTTCTACTTCCACTTTTTTTATTTGCAGCTGAATTTGAGCCATTCCAAGAATCATCCTTTGGAGAACTCGGTCTCTCAGGTATTCCTTCCAGTTTTAAATGCTGTGCTATCTTTTCAATTATGTCTGCCTTCCTGGCTTTGGCAGGCAATCCTACTCTTAATTTAATTGCCAATTCGATTAACCTTTTGGGATCCCTTGTAAAATTGTCAGGGACATCTCTTCCACTTGCAGGAAAGCTTTAGCAGTTTCCAGTGCCATCTTATTTTTGATAGTACAAACCTGGTGTTTCTTTTTAGCTTTTATTACTTACTAAATCTACACCCAAATTGTCATTGTCTTTTGTTCCAAAATATCCTGGGACAAGCCCCCAAACTTTGTCATGACTAACTGGGGATAGTGCGCTGCAATATCAAGCCCCACTGTTCCCTGAGCCATGACAAATGTGAAAAGTTTGATCAAACCACCTAATTGTTTAATTTAGGTTAATAGAATATGAGCACCAGGTTTGTAAACTTAATGAGTGAATAACTGTTTATTGAACAAATTGTCTTTAACCATTAGCAAAAGGTAGAAATATGAACTGCTAATTTCTAATTCTATAGCCTAAACTCTACCACTTCTTAAATCCCTACACACACATACAATACACATAAGACACAAAAAAACATGGATTTTAAGGGTTGGATAAAACAGTTTAATAGCACCAGTTCTGCAATACAGGATTCAATGAGTTGATTTTGATCAATATCTTCCAAATTCCTTTAAGTTCGTTGTTGATGACATGAGGTGGTTTTCACAGCACTTTCAGTCTTTAGTTCACTGGTTGAGCACTTGCTTTTCAATGTCTGTCATGGTGATTTTCCCCTTTTCCTCTTTACAGGGGTTTTTCAGAGAGAGAGAGAGCAGGTTATAGAGATATGAGAAAAAAACAGCTAGCTATTTTTGTAGAATTACTGGAATCTTACACATGAAGGAGGAAGAGGTTTTAGGACATTTCTCTTTTCAGGCTAGGAGCTGTTCTCTGCTGCACTACTCTCATACAAAACTCCGGTCACCTGGTCAGGAGCCAATTAAAAATGTTGTTGCCAGGCATTTCCCAGTTAGACTGGACTCCTCTTTGGCACCATCCTATCTTTCATGGCACACTCTGTTCCAGGACAGCAACATTGTATATATCCCTCACACTGTTCCAGTAGATATGTCTTTCAAACTACAGCCTTTGTAATTCTAATCCACAGTCCAACAGAAATAAAAAGATATGTTCTCTACAGTACTGACAGCAAAAGGTCTCTGCTTGGATCCTGACAAGGTGAGAGCTGTAGCAGCAATGCAGCGACCAACACATGTGAAAGCAGTGCAATGATTTGTTGAATTCGTGAACTACCTAGCAAAATATTTGCCTAATTTATTGTCAGAGTGTGAACCATTATGCAAGCTCACTGCCAAGGGTATGCAGTAGTATTGGGGCACAGAACAAGAAGCAGCATTCACTAAAATCAAACAACTGGTGATGAAAACACCAGTGCTGAACTACTATGATGTCAATGATGAAATCATCTTGCAGTGTGACACCAGCAAGACAGGTCTTGGAGCAAGCCTAATGTAGCAAGGATAACCAGTCGCATTTGCATCCAGGGCCTTAACGCAAACTGATCAATGCTATGCTCAGATCGAGAAAGAGTGTCTGGCTATTGTTTTTGCTTGTGAACATTTTCAGCAATACCTGCTTGGGTGGGTCAAAGAATTTTTTCAATCCGCTACTGTCTGCTCCAAAGCAACGACAAAGAATGTTGCTTCGTTTACAGAGGTATCATATAGATGTGACATTCAAGCAAGAGAAATAGATGCACATCGCTGAATTGATATTGAGAGCAGCAGCCCTAAGGAAGAGAGTGTGAATTCTTCCAGATTCAATGTGAAGAAGCAGTTCAACATGCTCTGGAAGGCATCAACCCAGCAGACACATTGGATATGACAAACAAGTGCCTTGCTCAAATCTAGCGAGTTGCCCAACAAGATGCAACTCTCCAAGCAATAAATAGTGATGAAAGGATGGCCTTGAGCGCATCAAGGACAGACCTGTGGTCACAACAGCATATTGGGCACACCAAGATGAATTGAAAGCCCAAGATGGCATAATGTACAAAGTAAATAGAGTCATTATCCCTAAGGAGATGAGAGGAGAGATGCTGAAGCGCATCCATGCAAGCCACCAAGTAATTAAGTCAAGTCTGAGAAGGCAAGAGAAGTCCTCTACTGGCCAAACATGAGCGATGAAATTAAAGAGCACATCAGTCAGTGCAGTGCTTGTAAGGAGTACCAAGCTAAGCAAGCTAGAGAGATGCTGATGATGCATGACATCCCAGATAGACCATGGATGAAGCTGGGAGTAGAGCTCTTCTCTCTAGCAGGAACTGATTATCTTGTCACCATAGACTACTATTCTGACTACTGGGAGTTAGACAAGCTGACTTCAAAAACGACTGGTGAGGCTGTAGAATGCCTGAAAGCACACTTCAGTCGTTATGGCATTCCAGACATTGTGATGAGTGACAAAGGCCCTCAGTTCATAAATGACAAATCCAGCCACTTCAGAAAGGATTGGGAAATTCAACACTATGCGTCATCTCTGCACTATCCTCAGTCGAATGAAAAGGCTGAGGTGGCAGTGAAGAATCGCCAAAGGAATGATCAAGAAATCGAACAAATCAAGCACAGATGTGTACAAGGCAATCCTCAAGTGGAGAAACACACCCACTTAAAGCATAGAAAGTCGTGCAGTCCAAAGACTAATGTCATGTCACACCCAAACGACTCTTCCAATCGCAAAAAAGCTACAGAAGCCATAAACAGTAACAGGTATGGGTGAAAAAATCAAGCTAAATCAAGCAGAAAGCCAAATTTCATTTTGACAAGACTGCCAAGCCATTGGCAGAGTTGAGCATTGGAAAGCCCATCAGGGTAAAAACCTTCAATGCCCTCATCGGGCGTCAGCCCAAGTGGCAACTTGGGACATGCGTAGAGCAGTTTTCACCTCGATCATATGCAATGGAAGTAAATGACTAAATATACTGGCACAACCACAGGCATATACAAACTAGAGAAGCTGTTCCTTCACTGCAGGCAGCCGGTGAGGAAGATGGGATCTCACCAGCTGCACAGAGTACAGAACGACCATCAGTCCCAGAGGTTCACTGGGCCCCAGCAACAGAAATGGAACAACAGCAACAGTTACCATGGCAACACAATGCCACAGGAATGACACTCCCCAGAGAGGGAACATCACCCAGAAGAACAGCCAATGGCAATGTGAATGCGTACCATTAAGAGACCTGCACGAAATAACGACCATATATGCAATACATGTGCAGTGACTGACAAACAAATTGTTTGTTAATGCATAAGAAAAGTTGCGGTATGGGGGTAACTTGGGTAACTCACAATTACACATGATAGTGCATGCAGATTTGTCTTTTGTTTATGAAAAGGGGGATGTTTGGGTTTTGAAATGCAATCATTACAACATGTCCCATCTGGTTTGCTTTAGTCATGTGACATCTAGCATGAGGCACAGGGCTAGGGGGAGCCATGTTGCAGTCAGTTCACTGACCATTAAGTGACTACACTGGGATGCTCTCACATGCACAGAAAACCTTCTCACCAGCATCCAGAGTTGGCACCAGGGGAAAACCTTTTTTCCCTCCAAAGTGAACTGGTTCTCGATGGGACAGCTTTTTGCTGTCCTGGTTGGTTTGCCTTTCAGTGCCCGATTGGCTATTCTGTCAAAATGCTCTCATTGGCCAATCATGCTTTCTATGGAAAAGGCCAGTGGACGAGGCACTGATTCATAAGAGACAATGGGGGTAAATTATAGGAGCTACTCAGGGTAATTTATCCACATGACCTCCTATAAATTACTCCATGACCACCTGGAAGGGAATCAGCCTCTCGGTGACAACAGAAGATTGACAGCTGTGTCCGCCAGCCACAAGCTGCACTTGAAGAGGTATTCGGACAGTGCCCATTGGTAAACCCCCAATCAGTGCTGAGGAAGGTGGCAGGCAAGTTCTGTTGAGTCATGGCACATTCAGCCAAACTTCTCATCGAAAGATCGAATGCTTTCTTGCTTGCGGCTCTGGGTGCAAACAAAATCTCCCACACTTGAGGTACGTTTGCTAGTTTAAAGTCCAACTTTGGTTTGAAGTGTCTATTGCTAGAGCCCAGTGTGCAAATGAAAATAAATGAGACTTTTAAACGGAGATTCGTCTTACCATTATGCATTGAGCAGTAGTTAGAATAGAATACAGGATTCTGAGATCTTGTGATAAATAAAGTCTTGATTCCGTTTTTTTTTAAATGAGGCAGAAACAAAAGCCTGTGGTTCTTAATTGCTATCCTCAATAATTGGGTATCTCAATAGGGTTGTCAACTCTGGCTGACATACTCTGGGAGATGTCATCACATGACCTCCCACCTTTAAATACCCCTCCCCCAGACTCCTGCTATTGGTCGCCTATCAAGGAGCACCACCTTCTCAAAGATTTTCAAGGTATCCTGGTTTTGACTTTTGAAAATTTTGTTCCCCTACCTGATGGTGATGTCCACTTTGTCAGCTGCCTTGGGATACACAACAGGCGTCTGCAACTTGCCAATCTAATTTGAATGTGGCTCGAGGTTTGATTTCAATTGGGCCACAGATCTGTATGTTCTGGCTAAGAGATTCTAAACAAAGGGATTAAAGACACTGAGAAGCATAGGAGAAGAGTGCGCATTAAAAAAAAGAGAAAAGCAAGATAGAAGGAAAAAGTGACAGAAGTAGCATAGGAAGGAGCAACAAAAGTAGCGAAAAGTGAATGGTGCAGAAGTGGACAGAAATACAAAAATGGGGGAGAAACAAATGAAGGAGGGAGAAAGGGACATACTTTGCAGACATACAAGTGTAAGCTTGGCTCATTTGGCATGATGCCAAGTTATCAGCTCTGGAGCAAGTAACTTCAGTTATTTCCATGCATTATTGAGAAAATGCTACATTATTGGAAGTGCTAACCTATCACGGGATTTATGTTTGTTTCTTGTTTATAATAAACATAAAAATGAGACCGTGATGCTTTCAAAAGAGCAGGGACTTTTCTTGGTGTCCTGGTCAACATGAAAACAGTGACTGTTCTGCAACCCTGCCACCTTTCAGTACTTCCACAGTCATACCCCAAGCTCTGTCCCACATCATAGAATCATACAGCACAGAAGGAAATCATTTGGCCAATCACGCCTGTGCCAATCCAATGCACTTTCCCCATTGCCCTGCAATTCTTTACTTTTTCCATATATATTGAATCTGCTTCCACCACCCTTTCAAGCAGCACATTCCAGATCATAACTAAAAACTTCTTTAAAAAAAACTCTCATCCACCTCTGTCTTTTTTCCCATTATTTACACACATTACAAAAGATCAAGTTAGTGGTTGAGGGAAATCTCATAGACATTTCTGAACTCTCAGAAAACTTTTGATAAGATATCTTACAAGAAGCATCTCGACAAGATAGAATTGTGTGGAATTAGTGGGTCATCTACCCCGAACCTCTTTCCTTTCAAAAATTCCTTAAAACCTACATCTTTCACTTAGCTTTTAGGTTACCTGTCCTGATATTGCCTTATGTGGCTCAGTGCAAAATAAAGAATGCTTCTGGAAGGCACCTTGGGACTTTTTACTTTGTTAAAAATGATGTAAATTATAATATAAAAGTAAAATACTTTGGATGCTGGAAATCTGAAACAAAAACTGAAAATGCTTAAAAAAACTCAGCGGGTCTGACAGCATCTGTGGAGAGAGAAACAGAGTTGACGTTTTGAATTCATATGACTCTTCTTCAGTGCTAAAGAGAAGCAGAAATGTGATTAAATTTATACTGTTTAAGGGGGGTGGAGCAGATGAAGCTGGATGGGAGGCTAGTGATAGGTGGGGGCAAAGGAGAGGTTGCCAAAGATGTCATGAACAAAAGGACAAAGGGAGTGTTAGTGGTAGTGGTAAGGGATAAAAAAGGTGCTGATAGTGGCAAAGGTAAGAAAGCAGAATGTGATAACAGCAGAACAAGAGCAAGCACTCTGAAAAGAACAAAATGAACAAGTAAAAGATGGCCCTACTAGGGGTGGGGTGGTGGTGGGGGAAAAAGGATCAAAAATGGGATAAAAAGGGGGGGATAAAACAATGAATATATGAAAAGTTTTTTTTTCACTTATTTTTATTCATTGTTTTATCCCCTATTCAATATGATCATGGCTGATCTTGAGCTTCAACCCCATTTTCCTGCCTGCACCCCATATCCCTCAATTTCCTGAGACACCAAAAATCTGTCTATCCCAGCCTTAAATGTACTCAACAACGGAGCATCCACAACCCTCTGGAGTAGAGAATTCCAAAGATTCACAGCCCTTTGAGTGAAGTAATTTCTCGTCATATCAGTCCTAAATGATTGGCCCCTTATCCTGAGACTGTTCCCTGTGTTTTAGACTCTCCCATGAGCAGAAACAATCTCTGTGTCTACCCTGTCAAGCCATTCAGAATTTTGTAGATTTTAATGAGATCAACTCTCATTCTTCTCAACTCCAGAGAATAAAAGTCCAATTTCCTTAGCCTGTCATCATATGACAACTCCCTCTCCCGCAGAGCAATTTAGTGAACCTTCACTGTACTGCCTCCAAGGCGAGTACATTCTTTCTTAAATGTGGAGACCAAAACTGCACCTAATATTCCAGATGTAGTCTCACCAAAACATTGTACAATTGTAGCAAGACTTCTTTATTCTTGTACTCCAACCCCCTTGCAATAAAGGCCATTTGCCTTCCTAATTGCTTGCTGCACCTACATGCTAATTTTCTGTGTTTCTTGTACGAGCACCAAGTCTCTTTCAACACTTTCAAGTTCACATCAACACTTACAAATTTCACAGCTTTTAAAAAGTATTCTGCTTTTCTATTCTTATGACCGTAATGAATAACTTTACACTTCCCTACATTATACTCCATCTGCCATTTTGTTGCCCACTCACTTAACCTGTATATATCTCTTTGTAGCCTGTGTCCTCCCCACAGCTTACAGAATTTTAATGGCACAGGAGGCCATTTGGCCCATCGTGTCTGCACCTGCTCTCCAAATGAGCATGATGACCTAGTGCCATTGCCCTGCCTTTTTCCCGTACCCTTGCACATTGTTTCTATTCAAATAATCATCTAATGCCCTCTTGAATGCCTCGATTAAACCTGCCTCCACCACACTTCCAGGCAAAGCATTCCAGACCCGAATCACTTGTTGTGTGAAAAAGTTTTTTCTCACATCACATTTACTTCTTTTGCAAATCACTTTAAATCTGTGCCCTCTCATTCTTGATCCTTTTACGAACAGGAACAGCTTTTCCCTATCCACTCTGTCCAGCCCCTTCATGATTTTGAACATCTCTATCAAATCTCCTCTTAGCCTTTTTCTCTCCAAAGAGAACAGTCCCAACCTCTCCAATCTATCTTCTTAACTGAAGTTTCTCATCCCTGGAACCATTCTTGTAAACCTCTTCTGTACTGTCTCCAAAGTGTTCACATCCTTCCTATAGCATGGCACCCAGAACTGTACACAATGTTCCAGCTGAGGTCTAATGAGTGTCTTATATGAATTCAGCATAACCTCCCTGCTCTTGTACTTTATGCCCCTATTAATAAAGCCAGGATACTATATGCTTTATTAACTGCTCTCTCAACCTGTCCTGCCACCTTCAATGATCTATGCACATGTACACCCAAGTCTTTCTCCCTGCTCCTGCACGCCCTTCAAAATTTCACCCCTTATTTTATATTCGCTGTCCATGTTCTTCCTATCAAAATGCATCACCTTACACTTCTCTGCATTGAACTTTATCTGCCACCTATCTGCCCACACCACCAACTTGTTTATGTCCTCTTGAAGTTCCACACCATCCTCTTCACAGTTCACAACACTCCCAAGCTTTGTATCATCCACAAACTTTGAAATTGTCCCCTGCACACCAAGATCTAAATCATCAATATATATCAGGAAAAGCAAGGGTCCCAATACTGACCCCTGGGGAACCTTCCTCCAGCCCCAAAAATATCCATTGACCATTACTCTCTGCTTCCTATTTTTCAGCCAATTTTGTATCCCCGTTGCTCCTCTCCCTTTTATTCCATGAGCAATAACTTTTCTCACAAGTCTGTTGTGTGGCACTCTGTCAAATGCCTTTTGAAAGTCCATGTACACCACATCAACAGCATTACCCTCATCAACCTTTTCTGCTGCCTCTTCAAAAAACTCCAGCAAGTTAGTTAAACATGATTTCCCCTTTAGAAATCAATGCTGGCTCTTCCTTATCAACCCATATTTTTCCTGGTGACTACTAATTCTCTCCCAAATAATTGTTTCTAGAATCTTGCACACAACTGAAGTTAAACTGACTGATCTGTAATTGTTGGGCTTATCCTTACAACCTTTTTTGAACAAGGGTGTAATGTTTGCAATTCTCCAGTCCTCCGGCACCACCCCGAGTCTAGGAAGACTGAAAGTTTATGGCCAGTGCCCCTGCAATTTCTAATCTCACTTCCTTCAATATCTTTGATGCATCTCATCCGGTCCCAGTGTCTTGACAACTTTAAGTACCGACAGTCTATTCCAACACTTGCTCCTTTTCAATTTTGAACACTTTTAGTGACAGAGTTTCCTCGTCTGTCACCATGGCCTGGGTAGCATCTACTTCATGGTAAATATGGATGCAAAATATTCATTTAATACCTAAGCCATGACCTCTTCATCCATGTGTAAATTCCCATTTAGGTCCCTAATTGGCCCTACTCCTCCTTTTACCACCCTTTTACTATTTATGTCTCTATAGAAGACTTTGGGATTCCCCTTTATGTTGGCTGCCAGTCCTTTCTCATAATCCCTCTTCACTTCTCTAATATGCTTTTTCACCTCCCCTCTGAATCTTCTGTATTCCTCTTGGTTCTCAATTGTATTTTCTACCTGACACCTGTCACAAACACACTTTTTCTTCTTTATCTTAATTTCTATCTCCTTTTTCATCCAGGGAACTCTGGATTTGTTTGCCTACCTTTCCCTTTCAATGGAATATAACTTAACTGTGCCAAAACCAATTCTTTTTTGAAGGTAGCCTATTGTTCAGGTATAGTTTTTCCTGCCAATCTTTCGTTCCAGTCTATCTGGCCCAGTTACGTTCTTGCCCAATCGAAGTTGGCTCTTGTCCAATTAATTATTCTTATTCTGGATTGTGTATCGTACTTTTCTATCATCATCCTAAAACTTATAATACAATGATCACTGTCTCCTAAATATAAATGTTCCCCCACTGACACTTGGAAATGAGGTGGGCCAAGTAGACCATGAACCAGGTCCAACAGTGCATCTTTTCTTGTTGGATTGAACACATACTGCTGTAGAAAATTCTCCTGAACACAATCTAGGAGCTTTTGCCCCTCTCCACCCTTTACACTACTACTATTCCAGTCCAGATTTGGGTAATCAAAATCCCCCATTATAACTACTCTATAATGCTTGCATCTCTCTGTAATTTCCCTGCAGATTTGTTCTTCTATGTCCTTCTCATTAGTTGGCGGTCTATAGACTACGCTGAGCAATGTAATTGCACCTTTTTTGTTCCTTAGCTCCAGCCAAATCGATTGTGTCCTTGAACCCTCTGGGACATTCTCTTTCCTCCAGCACTGCAATGCTCTCCTTAACCAATACCGCCACCTCTCTTCCTTTCCTATCTCTTCTGAACACCTTGTACCCAGGAATATTTAACACCCAGCTCTGGCCTTCCTTGAGCCAGGTCTCTGTTATTGCCACATGGCAATCTGCGCCTGTAACTCCCCAATCTTATTTGCTATACTCAGTGCATTCGCATACATGCATAGTAACCCTGATTTAGATTGTTACTTTCTCCCTTGCCCCGACTTTACCTATTAACTTACTATTCTCTATACTAGCGCTATCTGTCCCTCCCAGTATTTTGTGCACCCTGGTATTCCTTTCTAATATTTTCTCTTGGTTCCCACACCTCTACCCAGTTAGTTTAAAGCTCTCCAAACAGCACTAGCAAAACACCCTGCAAGGAACTCAGTCCCAGCTCTGTTCAGGTGCAACCCGTCTGGCTTGTACATCTCCCAGATGTCATCTCCCACAGAGCCAGTCCTAGTGTCCCAGGAATCTAAAGCCCTCCCTCCTGCACCATCTTTCCAGCCACGCATTCATCTGCCTTATCCTCCTATTTCTCTACTCATTGGCATGTGGCTTATTTTGGATTATTTATATTACTTTATTATATTGGCCCTAAAGTTTCCTTATTCCTGATGCTTCTCAGTTAAATCCAAGTATAGCGACTTGTTTAAAAATATCGTCACCTAATTTACTCGCCAGTTCCTACTTTCCAAGGACGCCACTCTTTTTTCTGAGGAAAGGTGGCCTACTTTTATATTCTCTGAACCTCGTCTCTGAAAGCCTGATTAAGCCAGTTATCTAATTAACTAGTTGCAGTTGCAAGCAGAGCCCGCATGAGCCCTGTTTTTAAGGCTGGACTAAAATTCACCTTCCAATCCTAACAGCAACTTTTAGTTAATTGCCAAGTCAAAGAAAGACTAGACCTTAGATAGAATTTAACTTAACTTAATTTAACTTAAACTCCCTCTGTCACCAAACTCCAACTGAAGCACTTGACTGCAGCCAAAAACAGCACTCCAGTGCAGACCATTCCACTGTACCTTTTCACTTACCTTGGTATCATCAGCAAACTTTGATACATTACTCAGTCTCTTCATCTAAGTCATTAATATAGATTGTAAGTACCTGAGGCCTGAGGACTGATCCTTGTAGCACTCCACTATTCACTGTCTGCCAATTTGAAAAAGCCCCATTTATGCTAACTCTCTGCTTTCTATCTGTTAACCAATCCTCCATGCATGCCAGCATATTACCTCCAACCCCATGAGCCTTATCTTGCCAATTAACCGTTTGTGTCACCTTATCGGATGTCTTTTGAAAATCCAGGTATACTATATCCACTGGTTCTCCTTTATCTACCTTACTAGTAACATCCTCAAAAAATAAATACATTTTTCAAACAGGATTTCCCTTTTGCAAAACTATGTTGACTTGTTCTAATCATACTGAACTACGCCTTTCTAAATGCATTGTTACGACTTCCTATATAATAGATTCCAGCATTTTCCCAACAACTGATGTTAGGTTAACTGGCCTGTAGTTCACTGTTTTCTCTCTTTCCTTCCTTTCTTGAAAAGCGGTGTAACATTTGCCAACTTCCAATCTAATGGGACTGTCCCTGAATCTAAGGAGTTTTGGAAAATTATAGACAGCACATCCATTATCTCTGCAGCTATTTCTTTTAGAACATGAGGGTGTAGGCCATCAGGTCCCAGGGATTTGTTGGATTCGTGAGCAATGCATTGAAGACACAGCCTAAACCAAACAGGAATCCAGGGGTATTCACAGGATGATTCGCCATGCTGGCTTGCCTTAATTAATCAACATTTGTCCAAGTAACTGTTAATTTTGGGCAGAATTATCACTTATAAAAACTTTCTCACCACCAAAGTTAAACTGACCGGCCAGTAGTTCCTAGACTTATCCTTATAACCTTTTTTGAACAAGTTCTCCAGTTCTCTGACACCATCCCCATACCCCAGCTTAACTTGGTTAGGGCTATGTTTGAACACTGTGTCCAGTTTTGTCTCTTCACATGGTGGGGGATATTGAAGCTCTGGAAAGGGTGTAGAGGAAGCCCACAGGATTAATATCTAGTTTAAAACATTGCAGTTACTCAAAAAAGCTCAAAGAACAGGATCAGTATACTATGGAAAAGCACAGACTCCTGCTATATGATCAAGATTCATAAAATAATGAAGGGACTGAATTGTGTTTATGTGGACCCAGAAAATAATAAATTTGTAAAGTAGGCTGCTGGCTTGTGTGATGAATGCTGATTTTCTGTAGTTCTTCAAGGAAAAACTAGACCTGTCTCTGGCTAGTGTGGGAAGTAGATATTCTATAATATAATTAAGGACCTATCTGATCTCCTGGATTAATTTTCATCACATAACAGGATCTGAGAAGAATTTTCCATTTTATTTTCCATAACTGGCTTTGGTTTATGTTAGGCTGTTTTCATGTCTCACAGGAGATGTGTCTGCATTGTGATGCGCTAAACAGCACAACTATATTGGATTGGCTAGGTTAACGCGTCTGTCAATTTCATATGTGGCACAATGGCACAACAAAATTACCAATGAGTTTTAGAAGCCATGCCTCTCCAAAACTGATGCACGTTTTGAAATGAGTGTTTGGAGATTTTGTTACAAATGAATCACAATTCAAAGCAGCTTAAGTAAATCTAGTTCCTACAGATTGAGCACAGAGCTTGCAATATTAAATGAAGTATTTTCTCTCGAAGCGCAAGAGTTGCACAAATGCAATTAATATAATGGAGGGAAAGTATATGATGCTACTACCTTTGAAAGCATGTTTTCAGTTGCAAAGATGAAATATCAAGATTTCCTCTGTGGGACCAACACATATGTAGTGAAGAAAGAAAAATGTAGCCAAAACAGTTTGAAACATTTTTGAACAATGTGCACGTGAAACATTTTAATTTATTGCACCTTCAATATATGCTCATAACTCATGCTAACAGCAAGCTGGTACTTATAGAATGTACCACTTTTGTTTAATAAGCATTCAAGAAAAGAACTCCAAGTACTGTACAAGTCACTTAAAGTACTGTACAATATATACTATTATAATACACAGGTGTTACATTATAGAGGAATTCATTTTAGATACTTAGTACAGCAACCACAAATATAAACAAACCAAATTTGCTGAACAATTGCCAGTGTTGTCCTGTTTTCATAAATGTCAGTACATTTCTTATTATCTATTATCAATTGTTGTCATTTTCTCTTAAACAGGGACATTTTCTCCACTAAAAATAAAGCATATATACAGTACACTATCCATACATACTCAGGGAGAGTTACAACATGTTCTAATAACTGGATGGCAAACACAGCAAAATGAAATCCAGCTCTGTGGGATATTTAACTTTAGGCCTGCTTTGCACTCCCAATTTATCTACATTCTTATATTTTGTTTTTTAGTTATATCACTTTCTACAGAAAGTCCCATCCAATAATACTTTGCATGAGTTCTGCTATCGCATTTAAAAGGACAAAAGTTGAAAATCCCATGGAAAGATGCTAATGAATTTTAATGTACATGCTTAATGGAGCTGTCTTGTAATCCTCACAAATTACCTAAAAACAAATTCAAAAGCAAATGAATCATTAATGTAATTTAAGGCCCAAACTGCCAGCATACAGCTCATTTCTAAGAGTCATGAAAAACTCACCATTCCTGTGAAATTTAATTTTTATTTTAATCAATATCTTTGTCTGAAAACACATTCATTTTTGCATGCTAAGAATGTAAATATTTATGAAATGTGTAAAGTATACAGCAAGTCTCTAAGCATCTTTAAAAATGATTCAATAGCCATAACGATCACTATAAATTAAATGAAATCTGCCTATTAAAAAAGCAAAATTAAGTTAATATTAAGATTAACAGACAACGATACTGGCTATTCCAAGCACAGTCTAAATGAAAAGCAGAAACACTTAATTTCCTGTTTTTGCGAAAGGGAAATCATTGAAGTTTATTTCCAGAGCATATTTCGAACATTTTGTGTAATAGTGGATTTATGAATCTCTTCTTTTAAAAAATAAGTAAGGCAGACTTATTCTTATGTAATTTTACTGATTAAGGTTTTTGCATTATGATTTCACATACAAGGAGTAAAAACTACCTATTCATTCAGTGGCAATATCAGAGTTTGCATTTCAAAAATCAGAAAATATTTGGTAGTTCTTCCCTTTCCCACTACAACTTAGTCTTGTTAAAATTGTTCATTACACACTATTACTGTAAAATCATCCGCTACAGTTAATAATCACGCTGTTTAACTGCAATAATAAATAGTACCATTACCAGTGACTGCACACACCACAGAATGGCATCTTTAATAGTGGAGAAAGACATCAATCAGTTTTTCTCAGAATTTGCAATCATATAAGAGGAATATAGAGCGCGATGTGTTTGATACAACTTGGGTGTTTTGAGTGAGGATAAAGGAACTCAAATTGTAATTTATTAAAAAAAAGCATTGCAGTGCTTATTTTTGTTTTATTTGCGCCATAGCTAAATACTTGTGATGATATTTTAAGCTCAAGTAAATGGATGAAGATAAGATGATCAATAATAAGCAAAAACTATGAATTAAGCAACAAGAAAATAAATGTCTAGTGAATTTGATATCTTACTTTTGAAACCTGCAAAACTCTACAATTTTGTTTTGAAGCATTCTAATTTTCAATTCCTTTCAGTTGCTATAAGAGTGGAATATTGTACTTATCGTACTTATTTTGCTTTACAACAATGGGTGTGATATCCAGTCTGACAACAGCCTGGAGACTCATATTGCTGGCCAACAACTGTAATGGAAAATAAATACAAAACCAACATTTCAGAAGTTGTGTTTCTTTTAAAAGATAATATTGGATCTTTCCTCCTTTTATTTAACTCAAAGTTAGATCAATTTTGGGGAGCACTTTAGGAAACAGCACCAAAAGTTTTTGGATCAAAAAAAGTGATTTGTGGTGGAGCCCTGAAAAATGCTGAATGAAAGTTCTTAGTTCTCTCCCGACAAATATTATCTTTCAGTGCAACTTATTCTTTTTTTCCCCAAGATAGTTACTAAACTTTAGGACAAAGATTTTTTTCCAATTCTACTTTATCACATACTATCTAGACCAAAACCTAAGATTTTTATATTAGTACAGAATTTTATAAATACTGAATTTGAACCTGTGCTCAAGCAAAGAGGATTTGCAAGTATGGAACTGGTCAGTTTCAAAGCAACTGGTATTCCATCTCTACTTAAGCACTCAGGCAAAACTATCTGCACACAATGGAAATAAACAAAGTGCAGCAATCAAATGTTTTTACTGTCGGTCATTTTGTCACTACCAATTGGATTACTCCTGCACTAAGATCACAGTTTAGTTTGTCACGAAAAAAATCAAACTTTTAGTTATTCTCAGATCTGTGAAGAATATTTCTGTGGAAAGACAATTGATACCTTTATTTTTCATCATGGCTAATCACATTAGATGACTTAGATTATTTCAGCAAAGTGCTAAACCAAAAATATAGACAACTTTTATTAACCCAGGCCCCAGTCCCTGCCCAAGCCTGAAAAGACAGGACAGTGGAATGGCTGTTTGGATATTTCTAAAGAGCACTATATTTATTTTGTTTTAATGGATGTACACCAAATATGACCTTATGCAACTTCACATTCCAGTATTTTGTTTCTAGCACAAACATCACCATCAACTAATATTGCTAAAATCAAATTTTGAATGCATCAGGAAAATGTATTCTTATGAGACTCATCTCTTTTTACCAGAGCTCTCACTGAGAGCTACATCAACAACAGAATATCATTCAAGGTTAAGCTAATAATTATGGTTCTGTGGACTAATATGGGCAGAAGCTGTCATGTGGATCACCAAGAAAAATCTTGCTGTCATGCAATGCATAGGGGGATTGAATCTTATTCTGTCTTTTGAACACGATGAACTCCTTTTGCCAAGACATGGCTCTTGTACAAAGCCCAGCTCTGCCTGTATGGGGGGAGAAAAATTAGACAAATAATTAAATTCAATTTTGATCGTGCAAATTTATTGTCCCCCCTACTTTCTTTTTTCCCCAGAAATTTACAATACATCTTCATCTAACCAGAAGAACAGGATGGGGGAAACAAAATAGTTTCACAGGACCGAACATTACTGGTAATACTGCTTTCAGATCATCCAATGAGCCAATTTTGGTGTGGAACTATTTGTTTTGCTTTCTTCATCTATTCCATCATTCCCATACTCCAATCCATTGGTCAACTGTACGGGGGGCAATGAATTTTAGGACTCAGCTACACAACTTTCTGGTTTCAACAATCAAGCTGTCGACAAAAAGCCTTCCAGCAAGCATTATTTCTTGTAATTTGTCACATTATGTTTAGTGAAATTATCGATGTAAGAATTTGGTATGGTTGATTTAACATAGCAATTGCATTTCAAAAATAATAGATAGTGTATTGCAAGGCTGTAACAGGGATTGAACAAATGCAAACTAGGAGTGGAGAATAGTTTTAAATATTATGTGAACAACCACCACAAGTATTTATTACATCTTTAACATACTCCCTGCCATTTTTAAAATTCTTTTACTGGTGTACACCCTCTTCTCATTACAAGGATTCCCATTTCAACTTGTGTTAACCCTGTTAACTCTTTCGAGTTATCAACAGTCACAGATTGCAACTCTTTCGAGTACAATCACAGTTCTTGGTTTTTCTGGGAGTGGGACATGAACCCACAACCCTCTGATTCAAAGGCGAGGGTGCTATGAACTGAGCCACAGCTTAACCCTGGCAATGTTCCCTTAATTGCTAACGAGCGCTTCTAAGTAGTGTTGCATAATGTGTTAGAGAACCTAAGGGAAGAAAGTAAAAAAAATACTGTTTTGCACTAGGGATGTAGTTGTCTCAGCTAACTGAAAGAACGTGTTTTATTTAAAATATGATTATCTCTTTGACACAGTTACAATATTTATGTGCACTTCCACATGAAAAAAAAATACAGGTCACACTGAAGAACATAAGAAATAGGAGCAGGAGGAGGTCATAGAGCCCCTTGAGTCTGCCCTGCTGTTCAATAAGATCATGTCTAATTTGATTGTGGCATCAGCTCGACTTTCCTGCCTGTCTCCCATAATCCTCGACTCCCTTTCAGATCAAAAACTAACTCAACCTTGAATATATTCAATGGCCCAACCCTCAGTGCTCCATGGGATAGAGAATTCCAAAGATTAATAAATCTCTGAGAGAAGACATTTCTTCCCATCTGTGGTTTAAATGAGAGACCCTTATTCTGAAACTGTGCCCCCTGTTCTAGATATCCCATGAGGGAAAATATCTTCTCAGCATCTATCCTATCAAGCCCCCTCAGAATCTTATATGTTTCAATAAGATGGCCTCTCATTCTTCTAAACGCCAATGTCTAGGCCCAACCTGCTCAACCTTTCCTCATAAGACAAGCCCTTCATCCCAGGGATCAACTTAGTGAACCTTCTCTGAACTGTCTCCAATGCACGTATATCCCTCCTTGAATAAGGGACTAAAACTGTACACAGTACTCTACCCGATGGTCGCAACAATGCCCCATGCAGTTCTAGCAAGGCTTTCCAACTTTTGTATTCCACTTGCAATAAGGCCAACATTCCATTTGCCTTCCTATTTACTTGTACCCAACTGCTAACTTTTTGTGAATCCCGTATGATATCTTGCTGCACCGCAGCATTTTGTAGTCTCTCTACATTTAAATAATATTCTTCTTTTCTATTCTTCCTAACAAAGTGGACAATCTCACATTTTCCCACAATATACTCCATCTGCCAAATTTTTGCCCACTCATTTAACCTATCTATATCCCATTTCAGAGATATAGATCGGTTGTGTCCTCACCACAACTTGTTTTCCTACCAATCTTTGTGTCATCAACAAACTTAGCTACAATACTTTCTATATTAATGACTTGGATGAAGGGACAGTGTAAATAGTTGAGCACTGATCCCTGTGGCACCCCACTAGCTAAAGTTTGCCAACTTGAGAATGACCCTGTTTCCTGTTCATTAGTCAATCCTTTAACCATGTGATTATAATATCCCAACACCATGAACTCTTATCTCTTGTGGTAACCTTTTATCAAAAGCCTATTGGAAATCCAAATGCACTACATCTACTGGTTTCCTTTTATCCACCCTGCTCATTACATCCTCAAAGAAACCAAACAAATTAGTCAAACACAATTTTCCTTTCATAAAAACATGTTGTCTCTGCTGGATTATATTATGATTTTCTAAATAGCCTGCTACGAGTTCCTTAATAATCGATTCCAGCATTTTACCAAAGACAGATGTTAGGCTAACTGGTCTAGAGTTTCTGTCTCCTTCCTTTCTTGAATAGAGGAGTTACATTTGTGGTTTTCCAAGCTGTTGGGATCTTTCTAGAATATAGAGAACTTTGGAAGATTATAACCAATGCGTTCACTATTTCTGCATCCACTTCTTTTAAGAACCTAAGATGCAGCCGTCAGATCCAGGGCACTTGTCTGCCTTTAGTCCCATTAGTTTTCAAAGTACTTTTTCTCTAGTGATAATGATTGTTTAAGTTCCTCCCTCCCTTTTGCCCCTTGATTTTCTACTGTTCTTGGGATGCTTTTTGTGTCTTCTACCATGCAGACAGATAGAAAATACTTGTTCAAAGTCTGTGACTTCCTCGTTTCCCATTATTAATTCCCCAGTCTCTTCTTCTAAAGGACCAATATTTACTTTAGCTGCTCGCTTCCTTTGTATATACTTGTAGAAGCTCTATTGTCTGTTTTTATATTTCTTGCTAGTTTACTCTTATATTCTAATTTCTCCTCTATTTACTTTTTAGTCATCTTTTCCTGGTTTCTATTTTTTTTCCAATCTCTGGCCTGCCACTAATCTTCACAGCATTGTATGCCTTTTATTTCAATTAGATACCAAATTGGTTCACAAGATATAATAAAACAGCTCAAGAGGCTTAGAGAAACACCATCCAAATCTGAAATATGTTTACCTCTTTGTACAGCAATTCCTACTTTTACATAAACACATGAAATTAAAGTTGTAGACATAGACAATTTTGCCCTATTTTAAATGAACTGTTATTTTCCCTACACTTGGGGGAATCACACAGTTTCTGGCTTCTTAAAACCTTCGTGTGATATGTGTGTTTGAAGGAATGGAGTAATCTGTATTGTGATAACAAACATATTTGCATTGCTCTCTCCCCAAACCCCACAATTCTATATTTGCATGTATGCCCAGTCTACAAAACTTGTCTTCCCGTTGTCACATTTTTGAAATGCATTTTGTGCCAAACTTTTGCCATTATTGGCTTTGTCTAAGGAAATGCATTAGCAATCTTACCTCCCCCTGCATTGAGTCAACTTTTCTAATTACAAATTCTATTTATTCCATATTTGTAAGGGAAATTGTCTAGGTATACTTGCAATTACACCCTCCCACCACAGGCACAATTGTTGGACGTCAGATTTTCATCTCCTAGCTTCTCAATCTATACTGCTGGGAAACTCCTAGTTCCAACCAATTCTAATTTTCTACTTCCCAAATAGCCTTACATTTTGGAAATATTAATTATAAAATATAAGTATTATATCAAAATAAGGACGGATATAAGGTTCAAATAGCAAAGGAATTACATCTGTGTGCCCTGGTCCAATTGCTGCTCGCTTTCTAACCCACTTCACCTGAAGACTGACTGCATTAGGCATTGACTCCCAGTGTGCAAGGTGATGATCGATTGATGAATATCTAATGTTTCCAAAATAACCAGATACACTATATCAGTATTTTAATTGACATTTTCCTCCATGCCTCTCCTTCAGCTTACAGAAAAAGCGTTTGAAGGACACAGATTTCTAAATAGTTGTTCCAAAAACAGTGTTATTCATTTCATTTCTTTTACCTCTCCGACAGTGAAATATTCTGTAGTTGTAAAGAACTTATAATGTCTTATTTCAGACTCACCAAGCTTCATAGTATCCATTTTTACATGAAGTCAAGAGTGATCCATTGGTTCAATTGTCCCCTCTATTTCCTGACTATCCATTTCTTCAAGGTCTTCATTCAAAAGGTTTCCATTCTGCGCCTTGCTGGATGGTACAGATGGATGGGATAGCAGTTCCACACCAACAGATGTTGTTTCCATGCTCAAATTCTCATTGTCACCTGCTTGTGGAGTGATTGATGGTGGCTCCAGTGCATCAGTTTGAAGGCTTTCAGTTCTCATTATTAATTGAACTGATGAAGTTGTAGAATGTACTTTTGATTCAGGGACTTCATTAGGTATTGATTGTTCTGCATTTTGATCCTTCAAGTGTTTATCCATGGAGGCTTGAATGGAAGATACCATCTCCTGCAACTTTTTACGTTGTGCTTCAATTAAATTGGGGTCAAGTTGCCTACCGTCTCTCATTGTTACAAAACCTGGCGCCATTCGTATTAGCTGACTATCCCCACTGCTGGACTTGGGTGGGGATGCCCCATGTTTGGGACTAGACCTGCTAATACCATAACTAAGATCTGTTCCCGAAGAACTACCAGTGCTTTGTTTCCTAGGCACTTGCATTTCCCTGCTATGCCTCTGCTCCAACTGTGGGCTACTTGAAGCAGTTCCAAGGGAATGGCCTTTTCCTTGAAAAGCTGTGACATTTGGCATTTGTTCAGATTTTTTTCGCACCACTCCTCCACTGCCAAGTTTCATCCCTCCGTGCGAGGAAGGACTTCCTTCCCTACTTCTTGACCCTCCCTCAGACCGTAATTGACTTAAGGCCTCTTTGATCAGATTGTCAATGTCAGGACCAATGGGGATGTGCCCTGCTGGGTCAATGCACAGCTCCAGCCTATCGTCTGTTCCATTATACACAAATGTCTTACCAGGAAGATGGGGGAGAGTAAAGTGCTTGCCATCTGCCAAACCTGTGCAAAAGAATGAACACCAAGAAGAACATTTTAACATCTGTTAATACAGTTTAAAAACAAACTAATATCTACGATATTAAACCAAAAAATACTCAGGGGTCTGACAGCATCTGGGAGACAGGAACAGAGTTAACATTTTGGATGGATGATCTTTCATCAGAACTGGAAAACATTAGAAATGTAATAGGTTTTAACCAGTTGAAAGAGGGGGAGGGGAGGAAAAAGAATGAAAGTGAAGGTTTCTAATGAGGCGGAAGACAGGAGAGATTAAATGACAAATGAGGTGGTGGCGCAAGGCCAAAGAGAATAGTAATGGGAAAAGTAAAGAAATAAAAGAGGTGTCTAGAAGAGGTGCGATTGGCTGAATGATGGATAGCTGCCATCCAAATGTTGAAACAATAAAAAAGGAGCTAAACTAAAACCTGCAAAGAATTAAGAGACATAATGGGGGTAGGGGTTATGGTCTAAAATTGTTGAACTCATTGTTGAGCTTGGAGGGTTGTAAAGTGCCTAATCGGAAAATGAGTGGAGTTGAAGGAGAAGTTGCTCAAGCTTATGTTGAGCTTCATTGGAAGACTGATAACATAGAAGTCAGTGTGACAGCAAGGTGGACAATTAAAATGACAGGCAGCTGGAAGCTTGAGGTCAAGCTTGTGGATTGAACGAAGGTGTTCAGCAAAGCAGTCCCCCAATTTGTATTTGGTCTTCCCAATGTACAGCAGACCACATTGAGAGCAGCGAATATAATATAATAAACTGAAAGTACACATAAATGGCTGTTCACCAGGATGGATGTTTGGGGCCAAAGACAGTGAGGAGGAGGGAGAGGAAGTAAAAGGGCAAGTATTGTATTTCATGCTCTTGCATGAAAGAGGAGGGGAAAATCTGCTTGGTGGTGGTATCACGCTGGACGTGGTGGAAATGGCAGAGGACGACCAATTAAATAGGAAGGATGGTGGCGTGGAAGGTTGAGACAATGGGAATCCTATCATGGTTCTGGGAGGAATGGGAGGGGATGAGAGCAGAAGTGTGGGAAATGGGATGGATTTGGTTGAGGACCCTGTCAACCACAGTGGGAGGAAATTCGCGGTTGAGGAAAAGGAAGACATATCAAAAGTGCTGGTATGCAAGGTTGCATCATCAGAACAGATGCGATGGAAATGCAGGAATTTGGAGAATGGAATGAAACCCTTACAGGAAGCGGATGTAAGGAATTGTAATTGAGGTATCTGAGAGAGTAGGTGGGCTTAGTGCAAATTTTAGTCTAAAGACCAAACCCAGAAATGGAGACAGAGAAATTGTGGAAGGGAAGATGGACCATGTGAACAAGAGAGAAGGGTGGAGATTGGAAACAAAGTTAATGACATTTTCCAGTTCAGGGTGAGAACGGGAGACTGCAATGATATAGTCATCAATATACCAGAAAAAAAGAGGTGAGGAGGGGATCTGAGTAGGACTGGAACAGGAAATATTCCGTATATCCCACAAAAAGGCAGGCGTAGTTAGGACCCATACGGCTACTCATAGCAACACCTTTTATTTGGAGGAAATGAATTGATTTGAAGACGAAGTTTTTCAGCGTGAAAACAAGTTCAATCAGGCAGACAAGGGGTGGTGCTGGCGGAGACAGGTTGGGTCCCCATTTAAGGAAGAAGCGGAGAGCCCTCAGACCTTCCTGGTGGAGGGTGGAAGTTTAGAGGGATTGGCTGTCCATGGTGATTGAGATGGTTAGAGCCAGGACATTGGAAAGTGTTAAAGTGGCGGGGGGACATTGGAAGAGTCGCAGATGTAAGTGTGAAGAGACTGGACAAGAAGATTTTGGTTTTAACTCTCTTGTTTGTGTTTTTGGATGGCAGCAGTTCATTACTTCGCAATTCACACCTCTGTTGAACACATGTTTTGTTTCTTTACTGTATTTGTCTCATTAACATTCCTCTTTGGCCTTACACCGCCAACGCTTTCGCTCATGTTTTCTACCTTATCACAGGCCTTCCCTTTTATTGTTTTCCACCCTCCCACATTGCTTAAAACCTATTACATTTCTAACTTTTCCCAGTTCTGATTAAAGGGCATCAACCTGAAACATGAATTCTTGTTTCTCTCTCCACAGGTGCTGCCTGACCTGCTGACTATTTCCAGCATTTTATGTTTTTATTTGATTTCCAGCGTCTGCATATTTTGCTTTTTAATGTTTAGGATCTCCATTTCAAAAAAATCATTGCACTGTAATTGAAGAAAAATGTAATTTTACTAGCATCAATGAATTTTTACTTGTGCGTTTCAATGTAGCATCTCTATAAAAATGCTTTTTTTTCAAAAATGAAACACAGGGGAGAGCCCTAGTGACAATTAATAAACAATGCTAATAGATGTCCAATAGGGTACAGGTTACTACAACTATAAACCTAATTTGCATTTAAATAGTGGTTCAATCAACAAATTTAATTGGCATATCAATCAAATACTGATAGAAACACCCTGGTATGGCCTTCCGCTCCCTTAATTTTAAGGGTTTGAATGTTTGTGGCATATAACTGGGTTAACCATGCATCACCAGATCTCTCACATAAAGCTCTATTAGGTCTTTCTCTCCTCTGCCAAAACCATTCAATATTCCAGGTCATCCTGGAATGTGAAGATAACCTCCCGGCTTCTCTTCTCCATTACAAAATGGCTTATTAAATCCCTCACCCCGTCTCCTCCATTCTCACCCCCAACTAGTGCAAGGAACTCTTGGAAGATTGAGGCCATTTGTCCCATAACTTGCGCATCATGGTTGTTATCTATATACCTAGTGCTTTAGTAGCCATGTTTAACAAAATCAAACAACGCTTTATTCAACTCACTAAATCTGTGCTGCTGTTTTCTCTTCTAGCCACCTAGTCTAATCACACTCTTCTGTTCACATCCAATATCATGAAAGAGTCCATTCTGTCATGCAATTATCTAATTCCCATTTAAATTAATTAATGGACTTGGAAAAAAGAACTTGTCTTTACATAGTGCCTTACAGCCAATTAAATTTTTTTTAAAAGGTAGACACTGTGGTAATTTTGGGGTCTGCTTCACCAATAGTTTGTGGAAGCGAATTCCATATTCCAACCACGCTCTGTGTAAAGATTTTTTTTTCTAACCAACCTGGGAAGAGGGTGATAAATTATGCCTGTGCATTCTAGGTATTCTAGAAGAATAAAAACTACAATCCCCATAAATTACACATACAGAATGTGTTACTGAGAAACTATAACTCCACAACCCACATAACAAATTCAAATCCTTGGAATAGAGCAGAACTCAAGCTCCAGTCCTGAAAGACAGAGTGTGGGAGACAATAGTGAGAGGAAAAGTGGAGCAGAAAGGAAGAGAGTTCAATCAGGGTGGAAGAGAGCAAACGAGGAGTGGGGGCTTGGGAGAAGGCCTTTAACCAGTATCCGCTATGAGTGGCCAGAATTAGTCAATTTCAACCATTTACAGAAATTACCCCAGAGAATAATATTTGCCGGCAGTAAGTAAATATATTTTGGTTAAAAACTAACATAACGGTGAGCGTTATCAGGTTAATATACAACAATTATACTATCTTGCATAGCTTCCAAAATATTACACTGAACAGCATTAATTAGTGTTCTCTCTTATGGCAGTTGGGCAAACAAATTATATGTAAGGACAGTGCATCTCTGTCCACTTCTCCCATTATGGATGGGTTTCTGTCGCACTTCTGGCAAAGTTACGGCAGTGGAGTGGGAACAGCTCCAAGGAAATTCCCAGAAAATATTTTTCTCAGCTTGACACTTTCTGAAATTAAAAAGTGAAGTTAACAGTTTTTATTTAAAAATGAGTTGAAACATCCTCAAATTCATCAATCAGTTTGTATTCAAATCAATTTCAAAAACCTCACAAACTAAAAGATTGTTATGCATAAAGAAACAATTTATACTCGTAATGAAAAATTAAATAATTTATTGTTTGGAATTTGAAGATAAATAAAAGCTGCTGCAGATATGTAATTCATACTAACATAAGAACATAAGTAATAGGAGCAGGAATAGACCATTCTGCCCATCGAGCCTGCGTCACCATTCAATATGATCATGGCTGATCTCTGCCTCAACTTCACTTCGCTTTCCATATCCCTCGAATCCCTGAGAAACCAAAAATCTATTGATCTGTCTTGAATATACTGAAAGCTGGAGGATCCACAATCCTCTTGGATAGACCATTCCAAATAGTCACAAGCCTGTGTGTGAAGAATTTCTCCTCATTCCTTAAATGATTCACACCTTATTCTAAGGCTGTGCCCGTGTTCTAAATTCCTCACACAAGGGAAACAACCTTTCAGTGTCTAGCCTATCAAGCCCCTACAGAATTTTATATGTTTCAGTGAGATCACTTCTCATTCTTTTAAACTCCAGGGAGTATAGACTCAATTTACGCAGCCTCCATCATCCCAGGAATGAGTATAGTGAACCTTTGCTGTATCACCAAGGCAAGCATATCCTTCCTTAGACACTGAGACCAAAATTAAACACAGTACTCCAGGTGTGGTCTCACCAAAGCCCTATATCATTGTGTAAGGCTTCCTTGTTTTTGAACTCTAACACCCTTGCAATAAAGGACCACATGCCATTTGTTTTCCTAATTGCTTTCAGAAAAACAACAAGATACCAATGAGGCTAAAGGGAAATGTTTTTCAGGTCTGGCTGACAAAATACTACTAACACATGCTAGAAAAATGAAAAGTGCACTGCATTCACTTGCCAGAGGTTCTACCTTTAGTTGACTGAGAAACAACTCTGGGCAAAAATAAATAGACCAAGTTCAGGTTTTTGGGAGAACCAAATGTCTTGAACTGAATGTAGGCACTCAAAGACAACGTTATAGTTGAAACTAATATCAATGTGAAAAATATAAACTTTTAATATCTCCTAAGTTACAATCCTAATTTGGGACATTGGAATTTTCAGTTACTGTGGGAGAAAAAAAGTAGAATTTCTTTCTTCAAAAAATTACTTTTCAATTGGTTTATCATCTCCCTGGGTTTTCTTGATTATTCAAAATTGATGTTTTCATAAGTCCTTACCAGTTTCTCATTTGTAGCTTTCCAGCCAAATTCCTTATTTTTGACTTGAAGATTCCCTAACCTTAGCATTCAAATTTCTTGCTGTTTCTCTTTGAGTCAATTTGTGATGGAATGTGACAGGAAGTAAGTGTGTTGACTACAGAAAATAAATGTGATGCTTACAGAAAGTGTGCACTATATACCCAAGGCTGGTAATATTAGTAGAGGTTAAAAAGTCAAAGTTTTGCCTTAGATAGGTGACGATGAAAGTTAACAACAAAATGACAAAACTGAATTATTTTAGATTAAGGAAAGAAGACAACAGTTATAAAATATATAAAATCAAATAAAAACAAAATTAAGAAATACTGAAAGCATCAGCATGGATAAAACTAAAAAAAAATCAAAACCTTCATACCTTTACTTTACATATAAAACCAACCCATTTGAGCTCAAAAACTTTGGAGCAGAATTGGATTATATATAATCAAACGTGTAAAAATAGTCAACATTTGGTACCTATTGCATTACATCTACCAAATAACTGATTTATAAAACTAAATGGGAGTCTTGGGAGTTTTTTCAACTTTTATAAATTATAATATCTTGCTGCTTCAAAAATGGCATCTTTTCCAGTAACTGTGTAGAAAAATAAACAATGAGATACAAGCAGACAGCAAAAGCGCAGATTTAAAAAATAAAATAGCTTTATTCCCACAAGTAAAACGGTGCAGCAAAAGCTGGAGCTCCTTGGATGAGGAAAGAAGTTCAAATTAAATTAAACTTGAAAAAGAATACACCAAATCTAGAACTAATAACATGAATGAATATCAAGGAGAAAATAAAAAAATCTAAATGATATTATATTGAGGGAGGGTGCATCTTCCAATGTTTGAAGGTGGCAGGGCAAGATGATCAGGCAGTTAAAAAGCAAATGGAATATCTGGCGTTGTAAATAGGGGCATTGAATATAAAAACAAGAAGTCATGCTGTATCTTTACAAATCTCTGGTTTGGCCTCAGGTGGAATACAATACAATTCTGGGCACCACACGAGGAAGCATGTCAAGGTCTCGGACAGGTTACTTAAGAGGTTCACCAGGACGATAACTGGGAATAAGGGACTTCACTTACATGGAGAGATTGAAAAAGCTGTGATTGTTCTCCTTAGAGCAAAGAAGATAGGCTTGATAGAGGTATTCTAAATTATAAGGGGTTTGGTAGAGAAAATAGTGAGATACCATTTGCTCTGGCAAGTGGGTCAATAACCTGGGATTTAAAATAATTGGCAAAGGAATTAGAGGGGAAAGAGGAAAACTTTTTATCACACAGAGATGGAACGTATTACCTAAAAGGGTGGTAGAGGTAGAATCCTTGGGAACTTTCAAAAAACAATTGGACATGCACTGGAAGAGGACCAAGTAGCAGGCTTTTGGGGTTATTATGTGCTGGGGCATGGGACAAAAATGGGCAACTCTTTCAAAGAGCCAGCAGAGGCTAAATGGCCTCCCTTTTGTGTTGTAAGGTTCTACAATTTGAAGTTTAGAAATGTTCAAAAAGGAACAACACAGGCAAGAATAGATCAGTCGATCTAACGGTAAGCCTCTAGAAGCCATACTGTAGAGTAAAATGAATATGCACTGGAAAGGCATGGGCTAATTAAAAATAGATGGCACAGATTTGTAGAAGGCAAACCAGGTTTGACAAATTTAACAGAAATAATGTACTGATAATGGAAGTGCAGTGGATATTGTGTATGTAGATTTTCAAATGGTGCTGCACAGGAAGTATGTCAATAAAATTAAATTACATAATATTCAAGAGAATAGGAAGTTTGTTCAAGGGCAGAAAATATATACTAGTAACTATTAGATCTTTTTCTGCAGTGATGCGAACAGGAGTCAGTTTTTAGAATCTAGCAAAATTTATAGATGGCATAAAAAGAGGGAGTATGTTTGATATGAAGATGATGTTATGTGACTTCCAACTGCGCCCAGTTTAGAGTTCCCAACTTCAGGAGAGTGGAGTTGGTGCAAAATAAATGGCCTGTTTCTGTGCTCTGTCAGTTCACTAAAGTCTTACATGCAATGAACTAAGCTAAGAATTAGTCACCTTTGCCTTTTTATTAATCAGAAAATAGGTTAACAATGCTCTTCTGGTTCTGTTGTGTGTCAATGAAGTAGTAGCAAGCTTTAAACATTCATTTAGATGATTGTTCAGTTGATAAAATACATATTTTGATTGCCTAAGTGGCAGCTATAAGGTTCCTCAATAACTTCAGTGTGAAAACGCTCTATTAAACTTCCCTCCACTCAGAAAATTAAATTTTTTGATGTTTTTCAATATAGAAAAAGATGTGCATGAAATTAGTTCAAAAAGTATCAAGAATTTGCATTTATTAAACAGAAGTAGTTAAAAGAACATGAAACTCAATGAGGAAATGAGTTGTGCAGTACTGCTAAGCACTGCAGTTCCAGTGCTCAAAACCATCAGATAGAAAAAAAGTGCAACCTTATACATATCTCAGTTCACAATCCCTGTTAATATGATCAGAAAGCCTCCATATGAAGACCACAGCATTTTCTTGCAGGGTGCAACTGCAAATAAAATAAATTATATAATGGCATTCAGCCAGTTGGTACATCATGTCTCCCAGCAGCTAGCTATAAGTGGCACTGGGAGAGCAGTCATTTCTGTAGCAGTGGCATATTATTTCCGCTTGAAAAAATGATGTACTTTTTCCCATTAAATGAGGATCTATAAAATGATGAAAAATGCAACACGATTCACCTTACCTACGTCTTTCTTCATTGTGCTATAGAACACTCCACCTTGTTCAAATAAGTGTGGTAACTTCTTTGCATATGACCAAACATCTTCTCCTAAAAATGAAACAAAACACATTTTTTTATATAATTCTTAGGAGGGTAAAATTCTGATTGATTTTACCACTTAAGAACAGAAAATTGTAATAATTACTTACCTCACTAATATCTGATTACAGAATGTCAGAATATGTTATTGAATGCAACTACCATAATTTCATCTGAAACCAATTTTATTTTAAAAAAACAATTCATATTTTTCACTCTTTACATTCTCAAACTTGATCCTTTGCATGGTTCTAAGTAAAATAGAAGCATGCAAGAATAGTTTGAATTACTGGCTGTAACATTTTACCTCAAGGTATGGAAGTACCTCACATGAACAACTTAGTTCAGACTGCTTCAATAACATTAAGCCAAAATTAAACTGGTAAGGTGAGTCATGTTGCTTCTGTCAGAATGGCCCCAATTTTGTGTTAGTAATGATGGTGAAACTGTTGGCAATCACCGTCATTACTTCTCTGAAACTGACAGCAAGCTTTGGAGTCCGTACGTGTGTGGTTAAATGTGGAAATCTGGAAGTTATATGAAATACGAAACAGGAGCAGAAGCAGGCCATTTGGCCTCTCGATCCTGCTCTGCCATTCAATAAGATCATGGCCAATCTGTTTGCATTGAGTTCCACATTCCCATCTACCCCTGATAACCTTTGATTCCCTTGCCAAACAAGAATCTATCTACCTCAGCCTTAAAAATATTCAGTGGCCCCACTTCCTCTGCCTTCTGAGGCAGAGTTCCAAAGTCGCACAACCCTCAGAGAAAAAAATTCTCATAATCGCTGTCCAAGAAGGGCGACTCCTAATTTTAAAACAGTACCCCCTGGTTCTGGATTCACCTACAATAGGAAACATCCTTTCCATGTCCACCTTGTCAAGACCATTCAGGATCTTATATACTTCAATCAAGTCACCCCTCACTCTTCGAAACTCCAGTGGAAACAAGTCCAGCCTGTCCAACTTATCATAAGACAACCCACTCATTCCAGGCATCATTTAGTAAACCTCCTTTGAACCACCTCCAACTCATTTACATCCTTCCTTAAATAAGGAGACCAAAACTGCACAGTATTCGAGATGCGGTGTCACCCATGCCCTGTATAACTGAAGCAAACGTCCTTACTTTTACGTTCAATTCCTCTCGTAATAAAGGATAGTATTCCATTAGCCTTCTTGACTACTTGCTGTACCTGCATACTAACTTTTTGTGACTCATGCATAAGAACACCTAGATCCCTTTGCACCTCGGAATTCTTCAGTGTCGTTCTCCGTTTAAGTAATACTCTGCTTTTTTACTCTTCCTGCCAAAGTGAACAACTTCACATTTTCCCACATTATACTTCATCTGCCAGATTTTTGTCCACTCACGCAACTTATCTATATCCGTTTGCAAACTCCTTATGTCTTCTTCACAACAAACTTTCCTACCCATCTTCATGTCGTCTGCAAATTTAGCTACCATGTCTTCGCTCCCCTCAACTACTCAGGTTATTAAGCACTCATGTGGGACTGGGGCAACAGTTCCCGTCAGTGGATCTATGTTTCCCCCCCCAGAGTGTCTTGTCATGGTTCCCCAAGACTGCAATCAAGTAGAATAATTAACTGATAGAAACAAGCTTGCCCTTATAGGCTATTAGTCTCATTGTCAAAACCCTTTAAAAAGTTCTATTTTGATAAATTAAGTATAATGGGGGTTTATATGACTTACTAAATTCAGAATCACTGGACAACCTCACTGGCACTGAAAAACTTATATTTCTGAAATGTCAAATTTCTCCATTATGGTTTGAAAAAAAAAATCACATTTTTAAAATAAATAATTTTTTGAAAAGGTTTATGCTATTTCAGTTGCTACCATAATCCCACGTATGTGTTGCAGTTATTTATTTCATTCTGTAACATTTTCAATTACAAGTGAAAAATCCAGCGGCTCTTACTTCCTACTTTGCTATCTGAATGCTTCAATGTGATGAGTTGCTTACCCTGCTTGATTATATCACTACTGCTGGGTGTCTGGATTTAACTTTGTCTTGGTGCCAGATTCAAACTGACATTGGGAAAAAGGAAACTCATGCCACGAAGATCACTAGATCTCTGTGGGCAGCTTTCTTTGAGGACAACAGTGACTGCTGTCTCTTCACTGCTGACTGTTGTAAGGATTGTTTGGTGTCTCATGAAAAGATCTGGGGGCTTGTATGGTTGAACATTAAGTATTTATTAACACTTCATAACAATATACATCTCCAAGGTGTAGCCCTGACTATGAGCGATCTCCAGGCTGGCTTCTTCCACACTCTCCATGTACACAGTCTACCATCATGTGACTCTCTACATCATCATGTGGGCAGTACAGTTTCCTTGGTCGCACATTAACCCTTAATAACCTGAACACCCTTATACTACCCTTCCCCAAACCTTTAGTCAAACATATTTATAATACAATCTTTATTTCGATGTTACCCCTTCTACCATTTCCCTCCACCCCCAACCTCAGGTCTCTGACTTTACAAATTTAGATGATCTAGAGTCTTTACAGTTCTTCCAGATCTTGTTCTTGTCACATCTGGAGGAATGGTAATCTCAGTTGCTTTGGGCAGATTTTGTTGGGTTTGGAGTTGAAATCACAGTATTCGGTATTTCTGATACTTGGGTGTCTCCATCTTTCTGCACTCCTTAGAGTTGCGTTTCTCTTTATCAACAACCCATTTGCTTTGTTCGGACATCGTGGGTTTGCCCCATGCCTTCTGAAGGGAATGTTCACTCTGTTCCTGGAGAGAACTCAGATTTTCTTTTTCTGTGGGATGCGCCATGATCTTCCTGGAAGTTGAGATTTCAAAATTGGAACCTTCATTTCCACTTGTTTCACAATTTCACTCAAATATTTGTTTACTCTTTTATTTTCCAATTATTATTCAAGATTATGAATCTTTTCATTCAGCTCAGCAACTACTCTGGTGAGTACAGTTGCCTTTGCTTCAGAGTTATCTGCAGAATCCTTATACAAGCTTAACAACTTTACCTGGACATTCAGTTCCTTTCAGAATCTTTCTTCCATGGTCAATGACTGCTCCTTAGACTCTTTCAATTCACTCGCTAGATCCTCAATCTGTTTCTTAGAATTTTACTTACCTGCTTTTAAAGTCTGGATTTGCTCTTCCATACTGCGCCTCTCATCTTTCATGTTCTTCAGACTGGATCAAAGTTCAAGAATTTCATTGCTCTTTTCATGATGGAATTCCAACATTTCATCAGTTTTTGTTAATTCTGCATTCAACAGTAATTCCTTTTCCTGTTCTAGGCATTTTCCACGATATCTTAGTAGAGATGTCTGATACTTGAAGTTCATCAAGTTCTAATTGAAGATCCATCTTTGATGAATTTGCTTCTACAAGTTTATCATTTAGATGTTTCAAGTCCTCTTTCAAGTGTTCTACTTCTTATGGGCAATACTCCAGTGTTCTCATCAGTTCTTGTCCACCAAACTCATCTTTTGCACGTGAAACTTGGTTGTCTACACTGAACAGTTTTTCCTTAGAAGAGCCTAATTCCTGTGTGCTACACTTCAAGTTCACATTCTTTAATTTTACTTCTGCTAGTTGTTTCCGAGACTCTTCATGCTCCTTTGTGAGAACTTCAACTTTCTCTTGCAACCGTTTAACTTTTTTACGACATTCTATGTTCTTGATTTTCATTTCAGCCATGTCATTTTTCAACAACTCAATGGTTCTCAGTAAGTTTGAGGCATCCAGTACTTTTCCTTCTAGTTCCTTGATCTTCAGCATCGGATTTAATTTCCCAATCTCATTTCTGTCTTTTCTTTCTCTGTCTTCGCCAAGCTTTGTCCTTGTCTTTCACATTGGCATCAGTGTTGGCCAGGCCTGTCTCTGCCAAGTCTTAACTTGTTTCAGTTTTGTAATTGTCCTACTCACCGCTTCAATATCCACTCGCAAATTCATTTCAATGCCTCCCCTTTGCCATTCAGCTGGTTCTTCAGCTCTTCAGTTTCTTTCTTGTATCTCTTGGCTTCCTCCTGAAATATTGAATATTGCTGAGTTTTCTTTGCCAACTAGTTCTTCAGTTCATTCAGAGTGACTTTGAATTAATTTTGCTTCTCTTTATAGTTTTCCAGAGGAACAAACTTTGACCTGAGGGATCAATGTCGCTTGTGAAGGTCCTTCAACAGGTTTTCTTTGCGAAGCTTAATTGCTTCATCTTGAGTTTTCTTGTAATTCAGCAGAATCTCAACTTTGTTCTGCTGTTCAAGGCAGTCTTGATTTCTTCATGCTGCTGAAGGGTTGCACACACCTTTTGCATTTGATCTTGGAGGACGATTAGCTGTTCTTTCAGCTGTTTATTGTCTTGTTGACCTCCTGCCAACTCATGCTGTGCTTCAGTGCATTGCTTCATCGCTACTGATAGTTCCAACGTAGCTTTATCTTAAGTAGCATTCAGAATATTATTTTCTAACTCATGTTTTCTCAGGACCATGTATTGATTCTTCAAAGAGTATTTCAGGGCAGCAACTTCTTTAAGTACCTTTTCTACCTGCTGTTGTTCCTGGCTATAACCTCTGGTTGAGGTCTTTCAACTCAGCTTTGGTACAAACGCTTTCCTGTGGAACAGCTTCATTTCCTTTTTGAAGGTTTTGTTTCTTTTTGGTTACATCAGATAGCTTTTCTTCATTCAAAGCCATCTGTTCGCTCCACACTGCCACCTGCTATTGCAGTTTGGGTACTGTGTCAGCATTTTCAAAAGCTCTATTTTTAAATCTTTTTAGTTGCTTCTCAGCCTCTTATTACTTCTATACTAAACTCTTTGGCTAGTGCACTTAATTGCGCTGACATGGTCTGACCACCCTGTGTTTTGCTTGGGTGTCTCCCTTGCCCTGAGGTCTCGTCGCCATTTTGGTGTTTTATTAGGAGTGTTCTATACCTTTTTTTTAATGTCTGCGTTTTCAATAATTTGGAGTTTAAAATACTGTCAAAGGCTTTTAATACCTCATTAAAGCTGATTGAAAATTCATCAATGCCTTATATTAGGATTACTTCATCAGCAAATACCATAAACAAGTGTAAAATGTATTAACTTGTACTCCTTCTGATTTCCTACTTAATCTTGATGTACTCCTGTAATCTAAAAGTTTTCTTCCCCATGACGCTCAATTCTGTGTTTTTCAGAATGGGGGAGTACAGCTTTAATTTTTTTCCCCCAAGATGGCATTGAAGTAATAATTTTTTCAATGCTTCTTCCCATACTTGCAGGGTTTTGGCGGGCTCCTATGGCAATCTCAAACCTGATTTCAAAGGGATTGATTTTTTTGCAGCATATCTTCAATTTAAATGTTTGGGCCAGCTAGTACATTTTTGGTGTGTGGGAAACCGATTGAGTAACTATTCTCAGCTCTGGCTGCCATTTTAAACTTTGTTTTTTTTTAACGAGCTCGGCTGCCATGCGGTTTGGCGCCGACTCTGAACCCAGGCTGGCCTTGGTGATCAAGGAAATCAGATTGCTCTGCCTCAATGGTGCCTTGATTATTTTGAAAAGGTTAGTCCAGCCTTTTAGTAAATGTTGCTCACCCTTTGTGTGTTCTGGCTAGGTCCTTTGGCTCTGCATTTAATCAGGTTTGGCAATGGACCTCCACATGCTTTGGAGGAGTCCTTCAGCTGCACAGTTTTCTTTTGCCCTTCAGCCTCCATGTCAGCAATGGGGCTTCTTTTTAGGCGACCTCCAGCTGTGTCATCAATTCAGGTGCACTTCGTTCAGGTCAGTCTGTAGTTTCTTTAGTTTCTCATGCCTTGAGATTCCAAGTCCTTCTCCAGTTTCTTTGAAGTTACGGGTTCGTTCATTAGCTGCCACCATGTTGTAAGCGTTGCTTGGTGTCTCACTAATAGGTCTGGAGGCTTGTATGGTTGAACATGAAGTGCTTATTAACAACTCACAACTATAGACTACTCCAAGGTATAGCCCTGACTAGGTGCTATCTTCTTCCAGACTCTCTGTACATGGTTTACCAGCATGTGATCTCTACATCATAACGTGAATGGTACTGTTTCCCCAGACCCACATTAACCCTTACTAACCCGAACACCCTTATATGACATTGACTGCAAAATCTGTGCCATTATAACTGAGGCTGTGGACAGTTGAAAGAGGAATCATGGCAATGGAAGAGCTACAAAATGTTAGATGGTCATTCTGATCCATAATGACATTACTTTCAATAGTGCAAAATAAATTCACATTAGACATGCACAAAATGCTGCAATTATGGGTTCTATGCTATTTTAAATAATTTGTTTCTTTTAAGAATAAACAAAGCAAAATAATTGTAACCTAAGGTTTTACAAATAGCTTCAGTTGTCAATTCCACAGGTACTGTGTCTTCTGTATACCCAGCACCATTATTTATAAGCGAACCTCAACAATATACGCCGACAGGGGACTCGATTGCTGGATGCCATAAACATGCATAATCAATTTTGTGCCTACGCAATTTGTAATCCCCTTTCAGACTTTAATACATTTTGTTCTTCCTTTCCAAAACAAGTGAAGTGAGTTGGGTATACTTGTTTACACACAGACGTCAAAGCATGTGTGTTCTTTTTGTTTTTTTGATTGCTATGTCAGTTTTTATGCTTGTTTTCTAGATTGATATGTATGCATCTATTCAAGGGATAAGAACGTAAGGATAAAAGCACAAGGACAAGTTAGGCGAGCTCGGTTGAGTACTACACTCTCGAAGCACTCAAAAAGGCAAAATTGACAATGTTGTTAAAAATCAACTGATATTCATATTGACTAGCAAAGAGTGACAACACCAGAAAATAAGTCCACTCATCTCTTGTAATGTACATGGGGAGGAATTTAAATCAATTGGTTCAGCTTAAACAGAACAGCCTCATTTTAGCATATTGCTGTTGGTTCCTTTTTGTATTTTAAGCTGTAATCAATACGAAAGTTGATCTCATTTGTCCTACAAAATTGTTTCTACACAAATAAACTTAGAACCGTGCAATATTTTCATTATTTCAGTTACACTATCCATTTGGTAATCCACATCATGCTTTATTGTGCACACGCGATAGAAAGAACCATGTGAGGAAAAAGAACACCTACTGCAGTGGGATGAGGCTCACTATTACTAATTAACTGCAATTGCTTGAACAATCTGTTGCAATGCACTTTAGCCTAATGTATATGTGGGCCACGGTGTGTGCACTCAAACATGCAGTCGAGTCCCAGGATCTTAAACAATGCCCAACCAGTTCAGGCACATGCTGAAACTGCACAATCCATCAATGCTGTTCCAAAAAAAATGTGCCATGTGATCTGCAAAGTATAACTAAAAGATAAAACAACAAGTTTTCAATATGTGAAAGTCCATGTGATCATCCTCTGGAAACATTCCACCACTCCTCAGCTGCTTTCAACTGAAAGGTCATAAGGAGATGCACATGCTATGCTCTGTAGAAAGTTCAATAGTTCACTCTTAAAATTTGCAAAGAAATATTTGATGGAGTAAATTTCCACTGTGATCCTTGGTGAGCAAACCAATTAATTTTTCTACAATCCAAGTATTTTCACCATTTATAAATTGCATGGACACATGTATCAAATCCCATCAAAACAGAACAAACTGATAATTAGAAGTACTAGCAACATAATATGGACACTGTTTGAATTTGATTTCAGTCTCGGCTAGAAAATTCCAAATATTTTCCAAACTGATTATACTAATCATTCAATTTATGTAATCCAATTTTATAAACTTTAATCTGCAAAACTGGAGGTGTAGGAAGGAGTGCAGCTCTAATTGGCTAGTTAACCCTTTCATTGTCTTTTCATATTTGCCATGTGTTTAAAGTCCATCCTGTTGCACTCTAAATAAACAGTGGTAATACCACCTGCTCCTACAACATAGTACTGGAAAAATTATTCTCTCTCCAGATGTAAACTGACTCCAGCAATGTAAGTACTTTTAAGGGCTGTTTATTAAACCTTAGAGAGTCCGAACTGAACAGCTTTATCTGGTCAATGGATGATTGGTTTTGCATGCCAACATTTTTCTACTAATGATGTACAAGGTGTCAAATATCTAATATTAAATAATTATAGCTGATATGCTTTGGTTACTGGTATAAAAGTTAATCAAAAAACTGAAGTGCATGCAAGAAAAAAATTAGGCTACAGGGTCAAATACGAGAAAATATAAATTTTCCATGACTGGTGGGCCAGTATTTTTCATTCTTATAAACTCCATTTTAACTAAGCATTACTCCACGTTTAACAGACATGAAACTAACATGAGAGATGCCACAGGTTTATTGGAAAATAAGGAACTCCAGCAGTCATTTTTATTTCTCTGTAAACATGTGAGTCAAGTTAAATTTTGAGTGTGTTGTAGGATTAGCTGCAATGGGCCCAGGCTAATGCTCTGAGGACAAGGGTTCAAATCACACCAGGGCAGCTGGTGGAATTAAAATGCAATTAATTGATAAATCTGGACATGAAAGTTAGACTCAGTAACAGTGACCATGAAACTATCATCGATTGTTGTAAAAACCCATTTGGTTCACTGATGTCTTTCAGGGATCTAAATCTGCCATCCTTCTCTGGTCTGGCCCACATGTGGCTGACTCTTAAATGTTCTCTGAAATGGCCCAGCAAGCCACTCAGTTATACCAAACCACTACTGAAAAGTCAAAAAGGATTGAAACAGGACGGAACTTCCAGCATTGACCTCAGCTCCAGAAACCACATCTGCACACCCAGCCCTGTCAACCCTGCAAGGTCCTTCTTACTAACATCTGGGATCTTGTGCCAATATTGAGAGAGCTATCCCACAGACCTGTCAAGCTACAGCCTGACATAGTTATATTCACCAAAACATACCTTGCAGACAACGTCCCAGACAACACGATTAGCATCCCTGGGTATGTCCTGTCTCACCAACAGAACAGAACAACCAGAGGTTGTGACACAGTGGTATACAGTCAGGAGGGAGTTACCCTGGGAATCATCCACATTGATTCTGGATCCCATGAACTCTCATGGCACCAGGTCAAACATGGGCAAGGAAACCTCCTGATTACCACCTGCTGCCCTCCCTCAACTGATGAATCAGTGCTCCTCCATGTTGAACACCAATTGGAAGAAGCACTGAGGGTGGCAAGGGCACAGAATGTACTCTGGGTGGAGGAATTCAATGTCCATCACCAAGAGTGGTTCAGTAGCACCACAACTGACCAAGCTGGCTGAGTCCTGAAGGAATAGCTGCTAGACTGATTCCCTCACCAGTTGCCACAGGCCCAACAAAAAATCTACCTGTCACAGATGCATCTGTCCTTGAAAATATTGATAGGAATGACCACTGCACAGTCCTTGTGGAGACGCAGTCCTGTCCTCACATTGAGGATACCCTCCATTTTGTTGTGTGGCACAAAATGTTGTGTGGCACTACCATCATGCAATTTAGAACAGATCTAGCAACTCAAAACTGGGCATCCATGAGGCACAGTGGACCATCAGCAGCAGCAGAATTGTATTCAACCACAACCTGTAAACTCATGGCCCGGCATCTTTCTCATTCTACCATCACCATTGAGCTGGAGATCAACCCTGGTTCAATGAAGAGAGTGAGAGAGCATGCTAGGAGCAGCACCAGGCAGACCAACAAATGAGGTGTCAAACTCCTGAAACTACAACACAGGATAACTTGCATATCAAACAGCAGAAGCAGCATGTGATAGACAGAGCTAAGTGATCCCACCAATGGATCAGATCAAAGCTCTGCAGTTCTGCTACACCCAGTCGCTAATGGTGGTGGACAATTAAACAACTCACTGCAGGATGAGGCTCCACAAATATTCCCATCCTCAATGATGGGGGAGCCCAGCACATTAGTGCGAAAGATAAGGCTGAAGCATTTGCAAGCATCTTCAGCAAGAAATGTGGATTGGATGATCCATCTTGGCTTCCGCCTGAGGTCCCCAGCATTGTAGATGCCAGTCTTCAGTCAATTCGATTTACTCCACATGATATCAAGAAATGACTGAAGGCACTGGATACTGCAAAGGCTATGGACCCTGACATAATTCTGGCAGTAGTACTGAATTAGTTGTGCCACTAGCCAAGTTGTTCCAGTACAGCTACCATGCTGGCATCTACCCAACAATGTGGAAAATTGTCCAGGTAAAGCAGGGTGAATCGAACACGACCAATTACCGTCTCATCAGTCTACTCCTATGCAATGTGATGGAAGGTGTCATTGACAGTGCTATCAAGTGGCACTTACACAACAATAACCTGCTCACTGGTGCTCAGTTTGAGTTCCACCAGGGCCACTCAGCTCCTGACCTATTATAGCCATTGTCCAAACACAAGAAATCAAGAGAATTCAAGTGCTAAGATGAGGGTGACTGCCCTTGACATCAAGACAGCATTTATCCAAGTGTGGCATCAAGGAGCCCTAAAAAATTGAAGTCAACAGGAATTAGGCTGGAGTCACACCTAGCACAAAGGAAGATGGCTGTGGCTGTTGGAGACCAATCACCTCAGTCTGAGGACATCACTTATAGGAGTTCCTCATGGTTGTGTTCTATGCCCACCCATCTTCAGAAGTTTCATCAATGACGTTCCCTCCATCATAAGGTCAGAAATGCAGATGTTTGTTGATGATTGCACAATGTTCAGTGTTGTTTGTGACACCTCAGATAATGAAGCAAGACCCAGAAAAATTCAGGCTTGGGTTGATAAGTGGCAAGTAACATTTGCACCAAACAAGTGGCAGGCAATGACCATTTCCAACAGGAGATAATCTACCATCTTCCCTTGACATTCAATGGGGATCCAATTAGTTCAATTACCATTGCTGAATCCTCCACTATCAACATCCTGAAGGTTACCATTGACCAGAAACTGAACTGGACTAACCATATAAATACTGGGGCTACAAGAGCAGCTCAGAGGCTGGGAATTCTGTGGCGAGTAACTCACGTCCTGACTCTCCAAAGCCTGTTCACCTTCTACAAGGCACAAGTCAGGAGTTTGCTAGAATACTCTCCACTTGCTTGGATGATTAAAGCTCTAACAACATTCAAGCAGCTCTATATCATCCAGGACACAGCAGTCTGCTTGACTGGTGCCCTTAAACGTTTACTCCCTACACTACTGGCGCACCATGGCAGCAGCCATTTATAAGATGCGCTGCAGCAACTTGCTAAGGGTCCTTCAAAAGCACCTTCCAATCACATAACCTCTACCACCGAGAAGGTCAAGAGCAGCAGATACATGAGAGCACCACCATCCTCAATTTCCCTCCAAGCCACATACCAACCTAACTTGGAACCATATCACCTTTCCTTCACTGTAACTGGGTCAACAATCTGGAATTCCCTTCCTGACAGCTCTGTGGAGATACCGCCAACGTACAAACTATAGTGGTTCAAGAAGGCGGTTAGGACAATTAGGCATGGGTAATAAATGCCAGCCTTGCCAGTGATGTTCACATCCCATGAATAAATTATTTTAAAAAGACACGACTTTCAATTGTCTGATTATTATTTTTCTGTGTTATAACTGCACAAAAGCAAGAAACTCTCCCATTCCAATCTATGGAAGATGTGGTTTTTCCTTTTCGGTGCCCTTCCATGCAGACGAAGGCTTAAGTGGGTGTAGTTCACAAAGCTTCAATAGCAATTCCATCTTCACCGGTGACGGGGCCTGTAAAGACCTATGTGGAAGTGGCTGCCTCTGCTACACCTGCACTTGCCTCACCATTTACACATCACGAAAAAATGTGAGGTGAAAAGCTACACTCACCCCAACATGACGATTAAAGCATGTGTCAAAACCATGGTTAGAGTTGACAGCCCTTCAGCCATCGTAACTGCCTTGAAAATGTACAGGAAGGCCATGTTCTTTCTGAAGGCTGGACAAGCGGTGCACCTGACCCTCAAGAGGATGCTCAAGTTGGTGGAACCTTCCTACTGGTAGACCCTCTTGAGGGCACGGCCAAGTGATAAGTCATCTCTAATGTCCCACCCTTTACCTTAGAGCCATAGAAAAGTTACGGCACAGAAAGAGGCCATTCAGCCCATCGTGTCTGCGCCAACTGATAAAGAAAAAATAAATTACTAGCCACCCATTCCAATCCCACCTGCCAGCACCTGGTCCATAGCCTTGCAGGTTACAACACTTCAGGTGCAGATCCAGGTACCTTTTAAACGAGTTGAGGGTTTCTGCCTCCACCACCATACCAGGTAACGAAATCCAGACACCCACCTCATGTCCCCTCTAATCCTTCTATCAATCACCTTAAATCTGAGCCCCCTGGTAATTGACCTCTCTGCTAGGGGAAATAGGTCTTTCCTGTCTGCTCTATCTAGGCCCCTCATAATCTTGTACACCTCAACTAAGTCACCCTCAGCCTCCTGCGTTCTAAGAAAAACGACCCTAGCCTATCTAATCTTTCCTCGTAGCTGCAATTTTCAATCCTTGTTAACATTCTTGTAAATCTCCTCTGTGCTCTCTCCAGAGCAATTATGTCCTTCTTGTAATGTAGCGACCAGAACTGTATACAAAATTCCAACTGTGACCTATCATTTTATACGGTTCCATCATTACACTCCTGCTTTTGTATTCTATACCTCGTCCAATAAAGGAAAGCATTCCATATGCTTTCTTTACCACTTTGTCCACCTGCCCTGTTACCTTAGGGTCCTGTGGGCATACACGCCAAGGTCTCTTTCTTCCTCTACCCCTCTCAATATCCTCCCATTTATTACGTATTCTCTGACTTTGTTTGCCCTCCCCAAATGCATTACTTTACTTTTCTCTGGATTGAATTCTATTTGCCACTTTTCCGCCCACTCAACCAAACCATTGATATCATTCTGGAGTCGACAGCTATCCTCTTCACTATCAACTACACGGTCGATTTTTGTGTCATCAGCAAATTTCCCAATCATGCCTCCCATATTTAAGTCCAAATCATTAGTATATGAAACAAACTGCAAGGGACCCAACACTGAGCCCTGTGGAACACCACTGGAAACTGCTTTCCATTCGCAAAAACATCCATCGACCATTACCCTTTGTTTCCTGCTGCTGAGCCAATTTTGGATCTAACTTATCACATTCCCCTGTATCCCATGGGCTTTTACTTTGCTGACCAGTACACACACACATATATATATATATATATGTACTTCCTCAAAAGACTTGATTAAATCAGTAAGAAAAGACCTTCCCTAACAAAACCACGCTGACCATCTTTGATTAATTTGTTCCTTTCTAAGTGATAGTTTATCCTGTCTCTCAGAATTGATTCTAATAATTTTCCCACCACCCAAGTCAGACAGACCAGCCTCTAATTTTTTGGCCTATCCCTCGCAATCTTTTTAAATAATGGTACAATGTCCGCAGTCCTCCAATCCTCTGGTACCTCACCTGTATCTGCTGAAGATTAGAAAACAACCCTCAGAGCATCCACTATTTTCTCCCTGGCTTCCTTCAACAGCCTGGGATATAATCCATCCGGCTCTGGTGATTTATCCACCTTCAAGAATGACAGTCCCTCCAGTACCTCCTCTCTTATTATAATTGTTGTATCTAATATTTCACAATCCTCCTTTTTTACTAGAATGTCTGCATTATCCCTCTCCTTTGTGAAGAGAGAGACCATGTACTCATTAGGAACCCTGCCCACACCTTCTGTATCCATGCATAAGTTACCATGCACATCTCTGATAGGCCCTACCCTTTCCTTAGTTATCCTCTTGCTCGTAATGTACTGATAAAACATCTTTAGGTTCTCCTTCATTTAACCTGCAATATTTCTTCATATTGTCTCCTTGCTTTCCTAATTTCCTTTGTTACTTCACCCCTGTACTTTCTATATTCCTCTAGGCTTCCTACAGTATTAAGTTTTTTGTGACTGTCAAGCTTTCTTTTTCTGCTTTATCTTACCCTATATGCCTCTGGATAACCAGGGCACTCTAGATTTGGCAGTATCACCCTTTTTCTTTGAGATGACGGGTCTACACTGTGCCCGTAGAATCTTGCTTTTCAATGCCTTCCACTGATTTGTCACTGATTTTCCTTCAAGTAGCTGTATCCAGTTCACTTTCGCCAGATCACTTCTCAGCTTTGTAAAATTTATCTTCTCTCAATTTAGAACTTGTACTCCTGTTCTGTTTTCTGTAATTTTCCTTTTGATGCTAAATCTAACTATTATGTTCGCTATCTCCAAAATGGTCACCCAATGCTATGTCATCCACTTGCCCAGCTTCATTTCCTAAGATTAAATCTAGAATTACGCCCCCTCTCATTGGGCAAGTTATGTGCTGACTAAAAAAGTTCTCTTGAATGCAGTTCAAGAATTTTGTGCCCTCTGTGCTTTCACACTGTTCGTATTCCAGTTGATATTAGGATAGTTAAGCCTCAACTATTATCGTCCTATTGTTTTTGCAATCAGAAATTTACCTACATATTTGCCCTTCTATCTCCCTCTCACTATTTGGGGGTCTATAGTACACTCCTAGCAGTGTGGTAGCTTCCTTTTTATTTCTGAACTCAACCCATATGGCCTTATTTGATGGTTCATATAGTATATCATCCCTCCTCACAGCTGTAATTGATTCCTTATCCAATAATGCTACACCCCCACCTTTTTTATCCCTCTCTCTATCTTGTCTGAAAACCCTATATCCAGGGATGTTAAGCTGCCACCTATTCCCCTCTTTAAGCCAAGTTTCCGTTACAGTAATGATATCATGTTGCCATGTGTCTATCTGCGCCTTCAGCTCATCGGCTTTATTTGCTATATTCCTTGCATTTACAAATATACCTTTTAACACTGCCAAATTCCTGTGCTGGACACTTTTTAACTTTGCTTCTTCAGTCTTTCAGAGTCACTCGCTAATTTTCTGTCGCTCGTTCCCTGCTCCGAATTTGCCTTTTCTGAATCTGCCCTCAGGTTCCCACCCCCCTGCTAATCTAGTTTAAACCCTCCTCAACAGCACTAGCAAACCTCCCCATGAGGTTATTTGTTCCGGTTCTGTTCCTAGAATCAAAGTGTGGTGGGAAAAACAGTAGCTGGACAATGGGCTACCTTTAAAGAGGAAATGGTTTGGGCACAGTCAAGGTATGTTCCCTCAAAAGGGAAGGGGAGGACAAACAAATCTAGAGCACCCTGGATGACAAAGGAGATAGAAATTAAGTTAAAGAAGAAAAAGTGCGCTTATGACAGGTGTCAGGTAGCAAATACAATTGAGAACCAAGCTGAATACAGAGGTTCAGAAGGGATGTGAAAAAGCAAATACAAGAAGCAAAGAGGAATTATGAAAAAAGACTGGCATCTAACATAAAAGGAAATCCCAAAGTACCCTATAAGCAAATCAATAGTAAAAGGGTGGTAAAAGGAGGAGTAGGTTGACTAGGGACCAAAACGGGGATTTACACATAGAGGCAAGAGGCATGGCTTGTTGCTCACAATAAGAGGTCATGGTGGAAGAATTAATCCAGGCTGGTCTTTTGGTTAAAGCTGGTTTATTTTCAAGACAACTCCTCAGTGCTACTAACTTCCTGGTGTGTAGGTGCAGAGAAACCTGGGTGTTTATGTACATAAGTCATTAAAGGTGGCAGGATAGGAAGAGAGAGCTGTTTCTAAAGCATACAGTATTCTAGGCTTCATTAATAGGGGCATAGAGTGCAAGAGCAGGGAGGTTATGATGAACTTATATAAGACACTGGTTAGACCTCAGCTGTATTGTGTACAGTTCTGGGCACCACACTATAGGAAGGATGTGAATGCATTGGAGAGAGTGCAGAAGGGGTTTATGAGAATGGTTCCCGGGATGAGACACTTCAGTTATGAGGAAAGACTGGAGAAGTTGGGACTGTTTTCCTTGGAGAAGAGAAGGCTAAGAGGAGACTTGATAGAGATGTTCAAAATCATGAGGGATCTGTTCCTGCTGTTACTGTTCCTCTTGTAAAAAGATCGAGAACCAGAGGGCACAGATTTAAAGTGTTTTGCAAAAGAAGAAAATGTGAGGTAAGCAAAACTTCTTCACACAGCGAGTAGTTAGGGTTTGGAATGCACTGCCCGGAAATGTGGTGGAGGCAGGTTCAGTTGGGGCATTCAAGAGGGCATTGGGTGATTATTTAAATAAAGACAATATGCAGGGTTACGGGGAAAAGGCAGGAGATTGGCACTAAGTTAAAATGCTCAGAGAGCTAGTGCAGATACGTTGGGCCGAATGACCTCCTTCTACACCATAACAATTCTGTGATTCAAGTGTAGACTGTCCAGCTTGTACATATCCCGCCTTCCCCTGAAGTGGTCCCAATGCCTCAGAAATCTGATGCCCTTCCTCCTATACCAGCTTTCCAGCCACGTGTTCAATCGCTCAATTCTCCTACTTCTATGCTCATTGGCATGTGCGACTGGGAGTAACCCTGCAATTACTGCTTTAGAGGTCCTGCTTTTCAATCTCCTTCCTAGCTCTTTAAGATCTGCTTTCAGGACCTCATCTCTTTTTTACCTATTGCCACGTACCAATGTGGACCATGACCTCTGTTCACCCTCCCCCAGTAGAATGTCCTGCAGCTGCTCCATGACATCCTTGTCCCTGGCACCAGGGAGGCAACATACCGTCCTGGAGACCACAGAAACACTTGTCTGTTCCCCTAATTAACAAATCCCCTATCACTACTGCTCTCCCTTTCTTCTTCCTCCCCTCCTGTACAGCTGAGCTGCGCACAGTGCCACGAACTTGGCTATGACTACACTCCTCCAAGGAACCAACACCCTCACCGGTATCCAAAATGGAAAACTAATTAGCAAGCAAAAGCCACAGGAGACTCTTGCACTACCTGCCTGGTTTTCTTGGACTGCCCGGTGGTCATCCATTCCCTTTTTACCTCCAAACTCCTAAGCTGGAGTGTTACCACCTCTCTGAACATGCTATCCACGTAGCTCTCGGCCTTGCAGATGCACCACAGTGACTCCAACTGCCGCTTGAGCTCTGAAACCCAGAGCTCAGGTTTCTGCAGCTGGTGACACTTCCTGCACACGTGTTTGTTTAGTCAACAGTAGTGTCCACAACTTCCCACTGCCAGTTTTGGTTGATCTCATCCTCCAACTGGGTGGGCGAGGTCAAGAATAGCACCGATCCTGCTTGGCTTCAGCCAAGTCTTTGTTGAGATGGTGAGGGAGGAGGACACAGAGTCTGCATTCTCCATATAGCATCATGGGGCTGGATGCCAGACGGTGTGTAGTGCCACATCTGTAAAGTGATGGGCACGTTTTGAAAAACTGCCCTGCCTCCCGGATCACCAAAGCAACCTAGGCAACTGAGGCTGATGCACCGTTCCTCTCCCCATTTCCATTCCTTGTCCAAATGCTCGGGCATGTAGTCCAATTTCATCGCAGCCACTTATGGGGTGGGAAGAAACGATTGGATGGAAAGAAGGCACAGTGTGAAATCTGACACCTTGAAGCCAGCCCCCAGATAGTGCCAACCAGTCCGCAAGTATCCTGTGCCTATGAGTGATCCCAGGTTTGACTCTGTGCCCATGATCAAGTGAGGGAGGGTGCGGAGCCAGAGGCCTCGACAAACAAAGCTCCCCCTTTCTCCCATCCACTCCTTGGAAGCAGGGGAGACTCGGACAAGGGACATTCCTCTGCTGAAGAGGAGTCTGTGCCCCTTGCAGATCCTGCCACACCCCCCATAACCACCATGCAATGTCAGCGACTGCATCCATGCCTCAGAAAGGTGAGGCAGATTCTTTTTTCACCCTGTACCTCCCAGGGATGGGAAAGTAACCCTGCATGCAGGAGGGGCAGAGGATCCACCTAATATAATCCAGTCACTCGTGGTCAGGTTGAACATCCTGGAGGTTCAGGCAGGTGAGGTCAGGTGTTGAGCTCGTGTGGTCACATGCTGAAATCCTCCAGGACCTGCTCAATCTGGTCAAGAATTTGAATAAAAAGGCCCCACACGTTTCTCTGACTTTGGTGTCGAAGGTACTGGTGCTGGGGATGGAGCTTTTCCCTATGTTGCCATACAGCCTGGTACCTGAGGCAACGCAGAGCCCTGAACCGCTGCCACCTTTTTGACTAGAATCCCAGCAGCAGCCCAGCAACGATCCCTCTGCCACTGACCCCGGGTGGGATGTTCTCAGAGCTAGGGCCGCTGCACATGTGCGATTGGCAGGTTGGTCGCTAATGATAATGACCCAAAGGAGAACAGTGGTTCAGTCAAGGGTACCAGGGATGCTTTGGAGTCAATTGCCAGCGAGGTGGTGGACACCCTCGTGCCTCCTATTGAGTCTCCCTTCATTCCCCTTGTGGAACTTTGGGAATTCCTAACTAATAGCTTGGGTTGCAGTGACAAGGTCCAGTTGGCCCTCAACAGATGCTCATTAGGTCCATCTGCTTTGCTGTAAAAACCACAGGCACAAGCAAGGATGTGAGCCTATTTGAGCTCCACCGGCCAAAGGAATGGAGAATCAGGAGTGGCTCTGCTTCTCCCCACTACAGCTGCAGCTTTTAAGTTGTGATTGAGCTACTCTCTTGTCATAATGACAACTATAGCCAGCCTCAACGGCAAAGGCAGCATGGAAGTACAGCATGGATTTCTCAATTTCTTGTGCCTGAAGGAAGGGAAGTGTGCAGTATGCTAACTGCAGGAACTCTCCCCCCAGCAATAGTGGCGGCTATCTACCAGGAGCTGCTGCTTAGGAATTCGCATCTCCATCAGGAATGGTTCATATGGCTAGCAGAAGAGAGGTTCATATGTCTGCCAAGGTGACCAGAGTCAGGAAAGTATTTGATGGGCAGAGGAGTGGGCTAGATGTTGCTGGAGGAGCTGGATGACGGATCACAGTCAAAACCATTAAGAATCTTTAAAAAAATGCCGCTCAGCCCCGACTGCATTCAAGGTGTTGAATGGCTCAGGCATGTAAAGCACTCCGGTGCTCCCTTGGCTGCCTTGCCCTTTCAACCTGAGCTATCTCTCTGATATCTCCTCCACTTCATTCCACTCTGTCTGAATGGGTTTCTGACTGCTCTTCCACACCCTCCATTTCCTCACCCTTTGTCTGTCACCCAGACTCACCATGGCATTCCACCCTGCTAAATGGAGGTGGTGGGCGTCCCTGGTCGGAGACTGTCTATATGGTAGTCCTTCCTTTGTCCACCAGGGATTTGGCATGGAGGGTGTTGCGATGGCGGTCCCACACAATAGATTGTCAATTCATGGACTCCCAGGCAGCCTATAATTTCTGCGGCCTGGAGGAGCCTGTGTTTCACATCTATGTAAGAAGTATAAGATTGCAATCCCTCTTTCATTATCTGAGGGAACTGCTGTGCAATTTCTGGCTGCATTTCAGTTCCATGCCCCAGACCTTTTGCCATCTGGTGCAGAGGGAAGTGGGCAGATAGGGGGACCACCTTGTGGGACTGCTCCTAGGCTTGGCCAATGTGTCCATCAGCAAGTCCAGGCAGTGGGCCGTCAGGCTGGGGGGTGGGGGTGGGTGGGCAGTTACCTGGCCTTTCTGCCTGTCTCTCTTACATAGCCACATCCACACCCAGGTGTCCCTGGAGGGGAAGCACATCGTATCCACCAGTATGCTTGCGGCTTTCCGCAACTTGCGGGCACCAGGGCCTGGGGTGCATCGTCACCCAGTGGTTGTTTCCTTTTAAAATCTTAGTTTTTGTTTGAGTATATCAGTGCTGCCCCTTTCAAAAGCACACTTAGTTTCTCTTTACTGGCAACCTTCTGGTTGGACCAAAAGAGGTATAAATCAACACAAGCTGAAACTGTGGTAGTTGGGTTAGGAGATGTATGCATGTAAGGCGAACTCCGTAAATTAATATAAAAGTGCATAAAGATTGGCTCCAGCTCTATCCTTCACAAACTGGCTTTCTGGAATAGAACAACATGAATGAGCAGCCACGGCTCTCCCGAATAAAGAATTTCAAAGAGTCACAGCCCTTTCAGTGAAGAAATTTCTTATCTGTTCTAAATAGTCAACCCCTTACTCTCATACTGAGACCCTAGTTCTAGACTTCCTTGGCAGGGGATAAGCCTCCCAGCATCTACCCTGTCAAGCTCTAAGAATTTTAAATGCTTGAATTGGATTATCTCTCATCCCTCTAAATTCTGGAGAATGAAGGCCAAATCTACACAATTTCTCCCCACAGAACAATATTCTCATCCTAGGAATCAGTCTAGTGAACATTAGCTGCACTCCCTCTAAGACAAGTATATCCTTCCTTAGATATGGAGATACAAACTGTACTTAGTCCAGGTGTGCTCTCACCAAGATCCTATATAATTGTAGTAAGACTTCTTTATTCTTGTACTCCAATCCTTTTCCAGTGATTTCCTAATTGTTTGCCGTACCTGTGTGCTAACCTTCTATGATATGTGTACAAGGACACCAGGTCTTTCAGAACATAACACCTCCTAGTCTCTTACCATTTACTAAATTTTCTGTTTTTCCTAGCAAACTGGGTAACTTCAAACTCACCCCATTGTATTCCACCTGTCATGTCCTTGTCCATTCACTCAACCTGTCTATGTATCTCTGCACCCTCTTTGCATCCTCTTTACCACTTACTTTCCCAGAGCAAACATGGTACATTCAGTCCCGAGTACTGATTATTGTGGTGCCCCACTATTACAGACTGCCAACCCGAAAAAGTCCTGTTTATTCTGACTCTTTTTTCTGTCCATTAACAAATCCTCAATCCATGCCTTTTATATTATGGCCAATTTTGTGGGTCCTAATTTTGAGTAATAACCTTGTGTGGCACCTTATGAAATGTTTTTTGAAAATCAAAATATACTATATTCACCAGTTCCCCCTTATCCATTTTACTTGTTACATCCATTAAAAAATAACAGATTTATCAAACACAAGTTCCCTTTCATAGGAGCACAAGAACAGGAGCAGGCCATTCAGCCCATCGAGCCTGCTCTGCCATTCAATATGACTATGGCTGATCACCACTTCAATGCCTTTTCCTCACACTATCCCCATATCCCTTTATGTCAATGGTATTTAGAGATGTCAATTTCTGCTTTACCCATACTCAATGACTGAGCTTCCACAGCACCATGGGGTTGAAAATTCAAGATTCACAACCCTCTGAGTAAAAAAAATTCTCCTGATCTCAGTCCTAAGGGAGGGTTTCCGATATCTGGATCGTTGGGATCTCTTCCGGGGCAGATGGGACCTGTACAAGAAGGACGGGTTGTATCTAAACTGGAGGGGCACCAATATCCTGGCTGCGAGGTTTGCTAGTGTCACTCGAGAGGGTTTAAACTAGTATGGCAGGGGGGTGGGAACCAGAGCAATAGGTCAGCAGGTGAAATAAATGACTGAGAACTAGTGAATATGGCCAGTAGGACTAAGAGGAAGAGCAGGCAGGGAGAAATTACTGAACACAGTGGGACTGGGGGTCTGAAATGCACTTGTTTCAATGTGAGAAGTATAACAGGCAAGGCAGATGAGCTTAGAGTTTGGATTAGTACTTGGGACTATGATGTTATTGCTATTACAGAGACTTGGTTGAAGGATGGACAGGATTGGCAGATAAACGTTCCAGGATTTAGATGTTTCAGGCAGGATAGAGAGGGATGTAGAAGAGGTGGGGGAGTTGCACTGCTGGTTAAGGAGAATATCACAGCTGTACGGCAGGAAGACACCTCTGAGGGCTCATGCAGCGAGGCAATGGTAGAGGCAATGGGTAGAGCTCCGGAATAGGAAGGGTGCAGTCACAATGTTGGGGTTTACTATAGGCCTCCCAATTGCTGGCGGGAGATTGAGGAACAGTTATGTAGGCAGATTTTGGAAAGATTTAAAAGCAATAGGGTTGTTGTGGGGGGTGATTTTAACTTTCCCTATATTGACTGGGAATCACTTAGTGCTAGGGGTTTGGATGGTGCAGAATTTGTAAGGTGCATCCAGGAGGGCTTCCTGAGACAATATGTAGATAGTACAACTAGGGAAGGGGCAATACTGGACCTGGTATTAGGGAATGAACCCGGTCAGGTGGTCGAAGTTTCAGTAGGAGAGCAATTCGGGAAAAGTGACCATAATTCAGTAAGTTTCAAGGTACTGGTGGATAAGGATAACAGGAGTCCTCGGGTTAAGGTGCTTAATTGGGGGAAGGCTAATTATAACAATATTAGGCAGGAACTGAGGAATCTAGACTGGAGGCGGATGTTCGAGGGCAAATCAATAACTGACACGTGGGGGGCTTTCAAACGTCAGTTGATAAGAATTCAGGACCAGCATATTCCTGCTAGGATGAAGGATAAGTATGGCAAGTTTCAAGAACCTTGGGTAACGAAGGATATTGTGAGATTAGTCAAAAAGAAAAGGGAAGCATTCATAAGGGCTAGAAGGCTGGGAACAGATGAAGCCCGTGGAGAATATAAAGAAAGTAGGAAGAAACTTAAGCAAGGAGTCAGGAGGGGTAAAAGGGGTCATGAAAAGTCATTGGCAACCAGGATTAAGGAAAATCCCAAGGCCTTTTATACATATGTAAAAAGAAAGAGGGTAGCCAGGGAAAGGGTAGGCCCACTCAGGGACAGAGGTGGGAATGTGTGTGTGGAGCCAGAAGAAATGGGAGAGATACTAAATAAGTACTTCTCATCAGTATTCACCAAAGAGAAGAACTTAGCGATCGATTTGTCTAGGGAAGAGTGTGTAGATAGCCTGGATCATGTTGAGATCAAAAAAGAGGAGGTGTTAGGCGTCTTGAAGAATACTAAGGTGGATAAGTCCCCAGGGCTAGATGGGATCTACCCCAGAGTACTGAGGGAGGCAAGGGAGGAGATTGCTGGGGCCTTGACAGAAATCTTTGTATCCTCACTGGCTACAGGTGAGGTCCCAGAGGACTGGAGAATGGCCAATGTCGTTCCATTGTTTAAGAAGGGTAGCAGGGATAATCCAGGAAATTACAGGCCAGTGAGCCTTACGTCAGTGGTAGGGAAAATATTGGAGAAGATTCTTCGTGACAGGATTTACTACCATTTGGAAGCAAATGGGCATATTAGTGAGAGGCAGCATGGTTTTGTGAAGGGGAGGTTGTATCTCACTAACTTGATCGAGTTTTTCGAGGAAATGACAAAGATGATCGACGATGGAAGGGCAGTGGATGTTATCTACAAGGATTTCAGTAAGGCCTTTGACAAGGTCCCTCATGGCAGACTGGTACAGAAGGTAAGGTCGCACGGGATCAGAGGTGAGCTGGCAAGATGGATACAGAATTGGCTTGGTCATAGAAGACAGAGGCAGTGGAAGGGTGCTTTTCTGAATGGAGAGCTGTGACTAGTGGTGTTCCGCAGGGATCAGTGCTGGGACCTTTGCTGTTTGTAGTATACGTAAATGATTTGGAGGAAAATGTAACTGGGCTAATTAGTAATTTTGCAGACGACACGAAGGTTGGAGGAGTTGCAGATAGTGAAGAGGATTGTCAAAGGATACAACGGGATATAGATTGATTGGAGACTTGGGCGGAGAAATGGCAGATGGAGTTTAATCCGGACAAATGCAAGGTAATGTATTTTGGAAGGTCTAATGCAGGTAGGAATTATACAGTAAATGGCAGAACCCTTAAGTGCATCGACGGGCAGAGGGATCTGGGTGTACAGGTCCACAGGTCACTGAAAGTGGCAACGCAGGTGGATAAGGTAGTCAGGAAGGCATATGGCATGCTTGCCTTCATCGGCAGGGGTATTGAGTATAAAAGCTGGGAAGTCATGGTGTAGCTGTATAGAACCTTGGTTAGGCCACACTTGGAATATTGCGTGCAATTCTGGTCGACACATTACCAGAAGGATATGGAGGCGTTGGAGAGGGTGCAGAGGAGGTTTACCAGGATGCTGCCTGGTCTGGAGGTTATTAGCTATGAGGAGAGGCTGGAGAAACTCGGATTGTTCTCACTAGAGCGACGAAGATTGAAGGGCAAATTGATAGAAGTTTACAAAATTATGAGTAGCATGGACAGAGTAGATAGTCAGAAGCTATTTCCCAGGGTGGAAGAGCCAATTACTAGGAGACATAGATTTAAGGTGAGAGGAGAAAACTTCAGAGGAGATGTGCGGGGCAAGTTTTTTTACACAGAGGGTAGTCTGGAATTCGCTGCCAGAGGAGGTGGTGGAAGCAAGTACAATAGTGGTGTTTAAGAGGCAGCTTGACAAATATATGAATAGGATGGGAATAGAGGGATACGGACCCCGGAAGTGCAAAATGTTTTAGTTTGACAGGCAATATGATCGGCGCAGGCTTGGAGGGCCGAAGGGCCTGTTCCTGTGCTGTACTTTTCTTTGTTCTTTGTTCTAAGTTACTTCCCCCTTATTTTGAAATTGTGTGCCCTGGTTCTAGACTCCCCAGCCATGGGAAACATCTTACCTGCATCTACCCTGTCTATCCCTTTAAGTATTTTGTAGGTTTCAATGAGATCGCCTCTCATTCTTTGAAACTCTCGAGAATACAGGCCAAGTTTCCCTAATCTCTCTTTATAGGACAGTCCCACATCCCAGGAACAAGTTTGATGAACCTTCATTGCACTCCCTCTAGGCAACAGTATCCTTCATAAGTTAAGGGGACCAAAAGTGCACACAGTACTCCAGGTGCAGTCTAACCAGAGTTCTATACAATTGAAGCAAGACTTCACTACTCCTGTACTCAAATCCTCTTGCAATAAAGGCTAACATAGCATTAGCCTACCTAATTGCTTGCTGCACCTGCATGTTAGATTTCAGTGACTTATTGACGAGGACACTCAGGTCCCTTTGTACATCTATACTTTCTAATCTCTTACCATTTAAGAAATACCCTGCACATCTGTTCCTTCTACCAAAGTGGATAACTTTTACATTTTTCCACATTATATTCCATCTGCCATATTCTTGCCCACTCACTAAGCCTGTCCAAATCCCCTTGAAGCCGCTTTGCATCTTCCTACAAAACACATTCCTACCTAGCTTTGTGTCATCCACGAACTTGGAAATGTTACATTTGGTCCCTGCATCCAAATCAATGATATATATTGTGAACAGCTGGTGCCCAAGTACTGATTCTTGCGGTACCCCTCTAGTCACAGCCTGCCAATGTGAGAATGACCCTTTTAGTCCTACTCTCTGTTTTCTGCCTGTTAACCAATCCTTAATCCATGCCTGTATATTACCTCCTATCTCATATGCTTCAATTTTGCTAACCAACCTCCTGTGGGAGACTTTCTCAAGAGTTCTGAAAAGCCAAGCACACTAGGTCCACCGACGCCCCTTTATCCATTCTGTTAGTAACATCCTCAAAAAGCTCCAACAAGTTTGTCAAACATGACTTCCTATTCATAAATCCATGTTGATTATGCCCAATCAGATCATTATTATCCAAGTGTCCATTTATCACATCCTCCAGAATAGATTCTAGCATTTTTCCTACTACTGTCAGGCGAACAGGTCTGTAGTTCCCTGTTACCTCTTTCCCTCCCTTCTTAAATAGTGGGGTGACATTTGCTTCCTTCCAATCTGCAGGAACCATTCCAGAACTTACAGAATTTTGGAAGATGATCACCAGTTCATCCACCATATCCATAGCTACCCCTTTCGACACTCAGGAATGTAGAGTATCAGGTCCTGGGGACTTATCAACCTTCAGTCACTTTAATTTCTTCAATACAACATTCTTACTCATATTAATTTCCTTCAATTCTCCATTCGCCTTAGTCCCTTCGATCTCTAATTCTGGGAGATTTCTTGTATCTTCCTCAGTGAAGACAGGCACAAAGCAATCATTTAGCTTCTCTGCCATTTCTCCGTTCCCCATTGTAAATTCTCCTGGCTCTGCCTGTAATGGACCCATATTTAGCCAAATGTTTCCTTGTTACATACCTATAGAAACTTTTACAGTCCATTTTTATGTTTTTTGCTAGTTTACATTCATATTCTATTATCTCTCTATCAGTTTCATGGTCTTCCTTTGCATATTCTAAAATCCTCACGGCCCTAAGGTTTACTATTATTTCTGGCAACTTTATAGGACTTTTCTTTTAATCTTATACAAGACCAACTTCCTTTGTTGGTCATGGTTGACTGACTTTTCTTTTGGGGTTTTTGTGCTTTGAAGGAATGTACAGTTGCTGTAAACTATATAATTCTTTGAAGACTATCCATTGCCCATATACCTTCATATCTTTTAACATGTTTTCCCAATCCACCTCATCCAACTTGCCCCTCATACCTTCATTATTTCCTTTGTTCAAATTCAACACCCTGGCTTCAGATTGAACTACCTCACTTTCAAACATAATGTAAAATTCTATCATATTATAGTCGATCATCCCTAAAGGTTTTTTTAACAACAGGATTATTAATTATCCCTTTCTCATTACATAATATGAGATCTAAAATTGCCTGTTCTCTAGTTGATTGCTCAACATACTGCTCTAGAAAGCCATCCCTAACACAGTCCAGAAACATCCTCCACAGCATTAGTGCTCATTAAGTTTACCCAGTCTATATGCAGATAGAAGTCACCCATAAATACTATATTACCCATGCTACATGCTTCTCTAACTCCTGATTAATACCATGCCCCACATTACCACTACTGTTTGGTGGCCTATATACAACTCCTACCAATGTTTGCTATCCCTTGCTGTTTCGTAGCTCCACCCAAACAGATTCCACATTTTGTTCCTTCGATCTGAGATCCTCCCTTACTAACGCATTGCTCCCACCCCTTATCATCAGCACACCACCACCTCTTTTTCCTTTTTGTCTGTCCTGCCTAAATGTCGAATATACTTGAATTATTAGTTTATTCTCACATTCTTTTTCCTCATCAATTTCTTGGTGCTCCTTTGCTGAATTCTAAAATTCTCTCAATTTTCAGCTTTATTACTCTTTTTGGTAACATTAAGAGCCTCTTCCTTAAATCAAATACTATCTTTAACTCTTGTTAGCCACAGCTGGACCACTTTCTCTGTGCCTTAAAGAAATGTATATTGGCTGCATATTATGTATTAAATCTTTAAAAGCTTGTTGACTGTAATATTTTTAATGTAGTTTCTCAATCTACCTTAGTCAACTCGCCTCTCATAACTATATAGTTTGCTTTGTATAGATCAAAGACCCTAATTTCAGATTCAAATGAAATAATTTTCAAACTCAATATAAAATTCTATCATATCATGGTCACTCATCCCTAGAGACCCCTTTACTACAAGTTTATTAATTAACCCTTTGGCATTGCAGAATACTAGATCCAAAATAACCTATTCTCTAGTTAGCTCCTTGACAAACTGATTTGGAAAACTATCTTACATACATTCCATGAATGCGTCCTCCACACTATTACTGGTTACCCAGTCTATATGAAGATTAAAGTTAAACATTTATTCTATTTTTCCTGCAACAGGCACCTCTAATTCCCTGATTTATACTTTGCTGTACACTACAACTATTGTCGGAGACCTATAAATGACTCCCACCAATGTTTTCTGCCCCTTGCTGTTTCTTAGCTGTACCCAAGTTGATTCTTATTGATTTTCTGAGTTAAGAACCCTTCTCTCTACAGTCTTTATCCCATCCTTTATTTTCAGGGCTATCCTCCTTTTCCAAACTGCCTGTCTCTTCTTAAAGTTAACCATTCTGGAATATTTAGTTCTCAATCTTGGTCATTTCCAACCATGTCTCTGTAACTGCTATTAATTCAAACCTATTCATTTCTATCTGTACTATTAATTCATCTAATCTGTTGCAAAAGTTACACACATTCAAATATTCAAATGCCTTTAGCTTTGACTTTTTTTGAATTTTCCCTGGAATGATTGTGATCACTATTGCCCTATTATCTTTGGGACTCTCATTATCCCATCCTGATCCACTCTGAAATAAAAACAGAAAATGCTGGAAAAACTCAGCAGGTCTGACAGCATCTGTGGGGAGAGAAACAGAGTTAACGTTTCAAGTCCGTATGACTCTTCTTCAGAGTTAAAGAGAAGTAGAAATGTGATGGATTTTATACCGTGGGGTGGAGGGGGTGGAGCAGGTAGAGCAAAATGTAAGGTCAGGGATAGATGGGAGCTAAGGAGAAATTGACAAAGATGTCATGGATGTAAGACAAAGGGAGTGTTAATGGTAGTGTTAAAGACTAAAGAAGATGCTGAGAATGGCGTAAAGGTAAGATAGCAGAATGTGTTCATAGCAGAACAAGGGTCAGCACTCTGTGAAAGCACAACATAGAACAAAGTGTCAGATGGCCCTGTGGTGGGGGTGGAGTTCAGGAAAAAGGACAAATAAAGGTTTTAAAATAAATAAATAAAAAGAAAAAATAGGATTAAAAAAGGGGTGAAGATGGAGGAGAGAGTTCACACTCTGAAGCTGTTGAACTCAATGTTAAATCTGGAAGGTTGTAAGATGCCTAATTGGAAGAAGAGATGCTGTTCCTCCAGGTTGCATTGGGCTTCACTGGAACATTGCAGCAGGCCAAGGATGAACACGCGGGCATGAGAGCAAGATGGTGTGTTGAAATGGGAAGCAACAGGAAAGTCTAGATCATGCTTGCGAACTGAGCGAAGGTGTTCTGCAAAGCGGTCACCCGGTCTGCGTTTAGTCTCCCCAGTGTAGAGGGGACGGCATTTGGAGCAGCGAATGCTGTAGACCAAATTGAAGGAGGTGCAAGTGAAGCGCTACTTTACCTGAATGGAGTGCTTGGGGCCTTGGATGGTGAGGAGAGAGGAGGTAAAGGGGCAGGTGTTGCACCTTCTGCAATTGCAGAGGTGACGTGGGAAGGGGGCGAGGAGCTGGGGGTGATGGAGGAGTGGACCAGGGTGTCACGGAGGGAATGGTCCCTACAGAATGCTGACAGAGGGGTGAGGGAGGATGTGTTTGGTGGTGGCATCATGCTGGAGTTGACAGAAACGGCAGAGGATAATTCTTTGAATGCGGAGGGTGGTGAGGTGAAAAGTGAGGACAACAGGGACTCTATCATGGTTCTGGGACAAAGGGGAAGAGGTGAGGACAAAGGTACGGGAGATGGGTCGGACACGGTTGAGGGCCCTGTCAACCGCAGTGCGGGGAGGAACCCTTGGTTAAGGAAAAAGGAAGACATGACCCACTCTGCTTATTTTTATTCAAAGGGCTTCTCCTCTCTCGAGCCTTGACATTTCCCTTGCTGCTTTTAAACTTTCCCTTTTCTGAATCCTCACACTGACTCCCCACCCGCCCCCCCACTTCATTTGTTTAAAGCTCTGTCTACTGCCCTAGTTATTTGATTCACCAGGACACTGGTCCCAGTCCAGTTAATGTGGAGCCCAATCCCAATGGGACAGCTCCCTTTTTTCTCAGTACTGATGCCAGTGGCTGACAATACTACATTTCTGCCTCCCACACCATGCCATCAGCCAAACATTTAACTTCCAATCTGTTTATCCCAATATCGACTAGCACATGGCTCGAGTAACAATTCAGAGATTCTCACCTTTGACGTTCTGCTTTTCAATTTGGACCCTAACTCCACAAACTCTCTCAGCAGATGATCATTCCTAGTTCTATCTATGTCATTAGTTCCTACATGGACCATGACAACGGGATCATCCCCATCCCACTCCAAATTCTTCTCCAACATGGTACCAAGCCTAATGCTTGGCTGGCACTAAATTAGCCAATGTCAGCTGAGGTGTGTAGAAATGCACATCTGGGTTCCCCCTCTACCTTCCTATTCTACCTTCTACCCAAATAGGGGTAAAATTTTAGATAGCATTTCTACTCCTGACCACTATGCAGAAACCTGCTGAAACCGCTCAAATAAAGAAAAGGTGAGACGCAAGAATTGATTGAATTGTGATGGTCAGCATGCTTAAACAGCCCACTAATATTAACACATACTTGGGAAACTACCGTTTCTGTAATAGGATGAAACCACCTTGATGGACAGAGAAATGAATGCAAAAAAAAACTGACATTGGGAGAAGAAAATAGTGGGTAAAAATACAAGGCTAAAAACATTATAATGTGCCAGACTATTTATTTCAATTTTCACAGAAAATGGACAGAATTATAGAATCACAAAACCTGGGTAAATATTCCAGAATCTAATGTAATAATACCTGTTCAGTCACTATAAGCCCAGGGCCCTAATAATACGCCTAGATTTATTTACATTGCAATAAAACTGGAGTTTGGACTTTGAATCATGGCCTACACAAAAATTGTACAGGTTCAAGGCTTCAGCTTACAAATGCAGCATATAAAATCTAATGAGTGTTAGAACAGGCTCTTCAAAACTCCACCAACATTATACAGCTCTATAGAATTTATAAAGCACGTTAATGACAATGTTTGGTGGCAAAAGTCACTAAATTTGTTTACTTTAATAGTCGATTATATGTGAATATATTAGAAATCAATTTTCAGCTTCAAAACATCATGGTACCGGTTACATCATTGCTCTCTAGCTGCTTACAACATCAAAACTCAACCTGAAGATATGGCCTCACTCACAAACACACATACATACAGTGTTGAAGCCTTGCAGCACACTCTATTTCAACTCTTAAAATTAACGTGTATTGTAGATACACCAGTACCCATTTCAAAATATTGGTATTGTGAAGCAAAGAACCAATAACAAGTCAAACACAAAATGTTAATCTTCTGTTATCTTTCACTTTCAGATGTTGATTAAACAAAGGTATATTTTTAACATTTTACTTCAGATTTCCACCTCTAGATGTTCTTTTCCTTTTAATAGCTAACAGTTGTGGCATGGTATCACAATAATATCCCTAGATAAATTAACTGAATTGAACAAAAATAAGACAATGTAACTTCTCACCCATTAAGGTTGCTAGAAGACAGAGGGAAGACATTTCAAGATCAATATGGTCTTGCATATCCTTAACAGAAGCTCTACCAGATGCTTCAGGTTCTTCGGTTTTCCAGGAATGAGCTGCAGATGTTGAAGCAGCAGGAATGGGTTCCTTGCTGTCCTTCAGAATCTCCACAGAAACACGATCACCATGTTGCAGGGGCAAAACCTCGTTCTCCCATCCCACTTTAGGTGGATGCAGTTCCTTCGGAGGAAAGCCATGCCGTATGCATTGCAAATGTGGAGGAAGGTTAAATTCTTTAGCTATGCTTTCTTGAAATTCTGAAAATGTTACAGATGCTTGGAGGGTCAGTGTTGCCTGTCTCCCATCACTAGTGGTTACTCTAATCTTTTTTTCCTTGGTAGGCGATGCAGAATAAGGGGATTTAATGGGAGTGGCTGGAGCAGATGATGATCCATCTTTAACAATTCCAGGAGAAGATGGTTGGCCTGGTACCTTTTGATCCTGGCGTAATTTGTCAGTTTTCCGCTTTTGCACAATAGCTGCATGGTCAGTAATATTCTGCTGGATACCTCGTTCAGTTTTACTCATGTTCAGTTCTTCTTTATGCACAGTCTTTGATTTCTGACCCATTAAAATAATTTTGGTAGGTAAATGTGGCTCTGATACTGGCTCATCTTGAAAGTCACCAACTCGACGACTATGTGCCCCTTCAACAGTGACTGGAGTATATTCATCAGGATTCTTTTTGGCTGTATGATGTAATATTGTGTTAACAACCTTCTGAATCAAGATTTCACTTCCAAATTCACCAGGAAAATGCTTGGTAACAAGCTTCATTGCAACATCATAAACATTGCTGTTTAGAGCCACTTCACTTTCATATTGAAACCAATAAACAGTTTCTCGAACCACCCTTCCATTCCATTCCAAAGTTATTGGAAATGCTTCAGGCAAGTTATCATATTCCTTTCCTTCCCAGTAATGCTTGTAGCCACAGCCACATTTACCTCCAGCAGATCTGGCATTAGTTCGATCTCCATCTAAGTACACAACAGAACCGTCCCCTCTGACATGGCGCATGGAAGTACCATGACACCAGTTGCAAGATGTTAAATGACTCAAATTATAGTCTGGCACCAGTACATCTTCTTTAGGGTCATAAGAGCAGACCAGATGGTTAACAGGGAAGCTGTAATTTTTGTCTGGCTTCAGTTGGCCATGAGTGCTTGTAGCTAAGTTGTACAGCTTTCCTCCTGGAGCTAGCCACTCTGTAGGCACATGAAGCTCGGAAAGAGCACCACAAATCAAACATTTCTGCAAACGATTTTCAATTACAGCCTTTTTTGCAGCTTCAGTAACATCTTCAGGCTGTATTCCAATCACCCCTGTCCTTCTGTATATATACTGATGAACATCTGCTACCAAAGAAGGGTGGATATCATGCGTCTTCAAGAAAATTTCTTCCATCGCAGCAACTAGCCTCTGCAAGTACTTGTCCTGCAAACTTCGGTCACCTCCTAATGTACAGCTGTCATCTTCAAACTGTATGTACTTCCTAATAAGCTCCTGAGGAACACCCCAAGCTTTAGGCAACAGTTTTAAAGGAAGCCTGGGTAAAGGACCCCTTTTTATTCCAACCAAAGGTATATAATGGTTGCGCCCTGAACTACTCCATGCAATGCAAATAGGTTTATTAAGCTGTCCATCCTTTCCCCAACACTTTTCTTCAGGAACTAATCCTGGGAGAAACGTAGCTGAATAATCACCACAACTTCTCATTCCGCTCAGGGAATCCAGTAAAATGATTGGACGATGCAATACATTGGCCAAACCAAATATATGAATATTACGTAGACCTAAAGGTACTCCTTCGGGAGGTACAAACAAAGGATCACACTCATTAATGATATCCTCCCATTCTGCTGCATCAATGAAGTCATGGAATAACGCCTTGTAGCGATCCAGGTTTAGCTTAAAGTGCTGTTTGAGATTTTCACGCAAAGCATGCCAGAAAAGTTCTCTGCCCACCAAAGCCCTGGAAACAGCATGAACTAAACAATGGCCATCACCATCAACATGAACAGGGATTAAACATTCTTGATTACTATTTGCTTTCTTGATCTCCTCAAGGGTATCATGGAGGTATAACAGACTCCCTGAGCGGTCTTTCCCATAGCCCATAGTCCCAATATGCTCTGGATCAATAAGGAAAGCTCTGTCACCCAACAAGGCACAATCAAACATTTCCCCTTGGTTCATTGCTCTCAAGAGTTTGGCCTTCCCAGTTTGTTTATCCATGCCATACCGGGTCAGGATAGGAGACAGCAGCTTACAGTGATAATTGGACAGTCCCATTACTTTCACCATTTCCGTGCCCTTTTTGGGGGCCGTGACCCCCAGCAAAGCATTCCTTAGCAGGTTGTGCAGCACCACGTCTGGGTCGGTGACTTCCTCTACATTGAGCAGGTTTCTTTGTTCATGGCGCTGGCCGCATTCGGTGCATTCTATACTGACTCCATAGGCTGGGAAAAACAGCCGAGCCTGGCACTTGGGATCCGGACACGTACCCGACAGAATACGTTTGTCTTTCTTCTTAGATCCTTGCAACATTGTTTCATTGATTATTCCTGGTTATAGTAAAATCAGTCTAATATCTTTAGTCGTTAATGCTCACAGTGTCATGGTCAGTTGATAAGGAGAAAGGCTGTTCCTGTCACTAATATTCTTTACTGGAAGATGAAACGCGGAAGTACTCAGTTTCCTTCTCTTTCTCCTTCCACTCACAGTTTCCGTTATTAAACGAAACGAAACAAGTCTCCTTTACTGAAGGCAGGAGACAGCGGCGAGGAGGGAGAGAATGCAGACACGCATGCGCCGAGAGAGCGCTGCATGTCGGGGATCGTAGTTTTCCGTTGAAGGCATTGTCGTTGGTATTGCGGATAGAATGTGGAACTTTTGAACTACAATTCCCTGAATGCATTGAAGCGACCAGAAGACAGTCCATCGAGCGGAGGACTCGAACTGCTGGACAAGCGAAAGGTGTGCTGGGAATAGAGGTGGTTATGTCACGTTTGTTTTTTTTGCTTTTGATGTAGTAATTTTGAAAGTCAGTGACAACAGGAACTATGTTTTCTTGACCGTGTGACTTGATTAACCTGATTAAAATGATTTAAAATGAATTTTCTTGCCTAGTTTCAATTCATGATATGATGCCCTTAGCTAAGTATCTATGTACTGTAGCCTTTCAAATGTTTTCCCCCTGGTGCTGTGAAACCTGAACGAGCTGACTGGTGCAGTTGTCAGTTTAGAATGAGCTGTCAGGCCTGCTGCGCGGTTACTAAGGAGAAGCCGATGTCATAGTTACCGTCATTGTCTGGATTTGATGACGTTTAACGTCTCTCACAACGCGCGCTTGCGCAGGAATCGCCGATGACGTCACCACCCATCATTCACAATTGTAATCTGATGACGTCAGCGCAATTTTGGTCTCCCTCTGAGCACTGAAGGAGTAAAGATGTTAGGTTGGAGAATGCCAGTGTGAGAAAACTAATTTCCACACCTTTTAGGTAGATTTGCTTTTCATATTGGTGACTGCATTATCATTACTTTAAAAACTGTAAACGTAGAAGTCTGAATAAATACAGCTGATAACCAAAAGGAGTGGTATAAGTACAAAGCGTAACCAAAAACTACCGCACTGAGGGATTTGGGAGTCCTTGTGCATGAATCCTAAAAAGTTAACATACAAGTTCAGCAGGTAATAGGGAAGGCAAATGGAATGTTGGCCTTTATTTCAAAGGGAATGGAGTATAAAAATAAGGAAGTCTTGCTAAAATTATACAAGGCACTAGTTAGATCACACCTATAATGCTGTGAACAGTTTTGATCCCCTTATCTAAGGAGAGATATACTGGCATTGGAGGCAGTCCAAGGTTCACTAGGTTGATGCCGGGTGTGGGTGGATTTTCTTATGAGAAGAGGTTGATTAGGTTGGGCCTGTACTCATTGGAGTTTAGAAGAATGAGAGGTGACCTTATTGAAACATATAAGATTCTTAGGGAGCTTGACAGGGTAGATGCTGAGAGATTGTTTCCCCTTGTGGGAGAGTCTAGGACCAGAGGGCATAATCTCAGATTAAGGGGTCACCCATTTAAAACAGAGATGAGGAGGAATTTCTTCTCTCAGAGGGTAGTGAATTGTGGAATTCCTTACCGCAGAGGGCTGTAGAGGCTGGGTCATTAAGTATATTCAAGGCGATGATAGACAGATTTTTAATCAGTAAGGGAATCAAGGGTTATGGGGAAAAGGCAGGAAAGTGGAGTTGAGGATTATCAGATCAGGCATAATCTCATTGATGGGTGGAGCAGACTCGATGGGCCTGCTCCTGTATCTTATGGTCTATGAGTGGGCGATTTTGTTGAAGAAATGTCCTGAAAAACCACCGAAGCAAAAATATGTTTTCTTTTTATATTCCTAAACCACTTCCTGATGGCTCATTTTACCATCTCATCCTTGACAAAAAACATAAAAAACATGCCGTTCTTTTGTCATAAAAGAGCTCTGAGGACACTAGCCGATCAGTCTAGAAAAAAGCTCCTTCATTGTTTTCCTTCTGTCTGATATCAACTCCTTTTGTAATTGTGCCTCTCCTATGGCCATATGTTACTTGTTCACTTCTATGTGTTGTTCACTGCTCCTTTTCTATATGTCTCACATTCCCTGGGTTGAAATTTCAAAAGCCTGTGAAAACGAGTTCAGGTGTGGACATACATTGAAAATCATGTGGCAGAAATTTTCCCTGGTCAGGCGGGTGTGCACCCGACCTAAACAGGAGTAAAATAGTGCTTGATGATGTCGGGCAAGCAACCCGACAAGTAAGAGGCCTATTAAAGCCCTTTATCAATTAATTAAATGGAATTTTTTGCTGCCCATCCAACCGTTCAGTTGGTGGCACAGGGAAATAGGCCAGACGGCCTTTGCGTTTTTAATGAAACCTCATCCATGGGCAGGATAAGGTTTTGGACAGTAAATAAAAAACCAATGAAAATTTTTAAAACTCATTTTTAACATGTCCCTGCTCATGTGACAGAGTCACATGAGGGGCCATGTTTTCCCCATTTTTGAAATGTTTATTTTTAATGTTAAAAATCTTCAGCACCCCGAGGTAGCTCTATGCCTTCAGGGAGCTTTCACTGAGTGCATCCACGCACATGCGCACACTTCAGCACCCTCACTCCTCCTGTTCCCACCCAGGCAGCGCTGAGGTTATCAGTGCGTGTTTCACACTGGCTGACTGTTAATTGGCCACCCAGCGTGAAATCGCGGTTGGGTCTCGATCATGGGTGGTGGACCGTTGCATGGCCGCTCCTGGACCCGCCCGCTGCACCTGCCCGATGAGGTAAAAATTCTGCCCATGGTCTCAGATGGTGTCACTGGTTCCCGACACCTCCAGAACGCGCCACTATTTTCAAATGGAACGTTTGAGGGGGAAGCAGGCAACCCACATGCCTCAAATTAACAAATTATCAAGCTCATTGTGGAATTCATTAACAGTTTTCTTAGAGCAGTAGCTTGCTATTTTCAATTGGGGGACAGGGGGAAATTTGAATCTCCAGGACACGTCAGAATAGGGATAAAAGGTGGGAGAATGGGACTAGATATGTTGCTCTTGCAGAGAGCTGGCATCCACACTGTGGGCCAAATGACCTCCTGTCCTGTAACCATTCTATGATTCTATGAAATAATGGATGCATTGGCCAATAGTTGTGAGAATTGGAGATTTAAACTTAGTTGATCAACCAGTGGCACAGAGTTGCGACCGCTGGTGCTGAGAGAATTGCAGTTGTGAGCTGTCAGTGGTTGGACTCTTCAGAGGGACAGGAGGCTGCTGGCATCACTTCGGCATCAGAATGAATAGAGGAAACCCTGGTGAAGCAACGAGTGGCAAGTGAGGGTATTGGGATGTGAGCAGGCTAGCCTGACATTGGATAGAGTAGCAAGGAAGAGCAGATGCATCCTCCTAGTCAGGAGGAGGCCAAAGGAGCACAGCATGGGGCTGTAAGGGGAAAATGGCACTACCCAAGATATTGGGTGTACTGCCCAAGAGTCAGCTACTTGTTAATGACAGAGTGCCATTGTCCTGGGAGACTGCGCCTATCCAAGCAGTTGATCTTGGATATTTGTACTCTGATCCACAATGACCTGATGCCTCACAACACCTATGACAGTCCCCTACCCGTAGGTGGTCACTGTGGCACTTAATTTTTATGCATAGAACATTCCAGGGATCAGTTCTGGACCTGGGTGGCATCTCATAGGCGGCAGCTCATCACAGCATCAGACAGGTCATGGATGTCCTATTCCAGAGAGCAGGGAACTATGTCCATTTTGAGACAGATGGACCAGTGCAGTCACAGAGGGCATTGGGATTTGCCACCGCCGGTGGATTCCCTCAGGTCTTCGATTGCATCCATGTAGCCATCAAGGCACTTACAGACCAGTCAGACAGATTAATGAACAGAAAAGACTTCCACTCAGTGAATGTCCAGCTGGTTTGTAACCACAGGAAGCACAACTTGTAGGTCTGCACTCAGTTCCCAGGCAGCTGTCATGATGCCTTCATCCTTCGAGAGGCCCAGATGCTGCATCTCTTCAGGCCAATACCCATACTCTGTGGGTGGCTGCTGGGGGATAAGGGTTATCTCTTAAAGAGCTGGCTCCTGATGCCCATTTGGTGCCCAGACATGGATAGAAAGAGGTGCTACAACCAAAGCCCTCTAGTAACACATACCTGTATTGAACAGACCATTGGCATCTTGAAGCTGCGTTTTCGTTTCCTTGACCGATTGGCTGGTGCCCTTCAATACAAGCGAGCCAGTGTCTCGTACTGTGGTCAGCTGTTACATGCTGCATAGCATGACAATACAAAGAGGTCTGGAATTGAATGAGGTGGAGGAGGACCTGGAACGCCACTCTTCCTCAGAAGAGGCCAAGAAGGAGGAAGAAGAAGAGGGGGAGGCAGATGAAGCTGCAGAGAAGTCTGATGCTCAGGCATTGGAGGCCACCCCAGAGCATGGAGACCAGCAGGCTAGCATGGCTGCAAGGGCCATGTGAATTTAGCTTTTCACTTGAGCGGCCCCCAGCCATTATGACAGATGACTGTGTGACTCACCTTTCATCAAAGAGAGAAATTATCCAGCAAGCACACACTCTAAACAATCCCATTGCCATCCACATAGATTGAAAATGAGTTTCCATCATCATCAGTCTCCCCCAACAATAATCATGGCAATGGAGGAAACCCAGGCCCCTACCTCAGAACTTCATGTCCCCTTTGATATCAAGCAATCATAACATACAAATCTGCTCATTGGCATAATCAATAATTAAAGGATAAATAAATGACCATACAAACTAAGAAAATATCACCCAGATGACCTATAAAGTGCATCTAACAACGTGGCGCTTTGCATTCATGTCCACATCCAAGCAGTTCTCCCGCTGTGTTTGAGGACAACGTGGAGGTGGCCTGATCCCTTGACTCTGCTGATGCCTGAGATGTCCATGGCTTCCGTCCTCCTCATGTGGGGGCCCATGTGGTATCTTCCACAGGTTTTTGCCCTTATGTTATTGTGGATGCAGCCTCCCTCAAAGAGTCTTGCTACATGGATGGTTTCTCAGTTGAAGGGACTGAGGTGGTGAGAGATGACATCAATGCCCCTTGAGGGCTGGCCCTCTCACCAGCCCTTTCAATTGCCTCAACCCTGTCGTGGTGCTTTTGCATGCTGGATGAGGCTACTGGCTGGGACACAGCTGGCATCCATACATCTATGTGCCATCAGTGACACTCAGTGGTGATTGTTGCAGAGTCATACTCTTTGTGTACATGTCAGGGTGCTGCTTTGCATCCACTCAAGAGTGGTGCTGCATGGTTCTCCAATTGGTTGGTCACTCTCTCAATGGAGAAACTCATGTGCTCAAAGCCCTGATTCATCACAGAACTGATGTTCTGCATGGTCTCCTCCCCATTGTCTGCCTGTGGGTCTGCCTTGCCTCAGGGATCTCCAATAATCAGGAATTCATCTGCCTCTGATGCACCAGAAAAACCCTCCTCGTGTTTGAGGCACAGCATCTCCACCCAGCAGAGCATGGCTGTGTGTGTTGTCCATCTTTTGAGGGGGACTGCACACTGCTGACTCTGCCGCAACCTCCCCCTCCTCCTCATGAGTGATGTGTGGTTCACCCAGGAAGGTGCATAGGAATGATGTGACAGTGCTGGCTCAGGAACAACTTTACCAGCTCAGGGGACCAGAAATAACTGGGCTTCGATATCCTGCTTCCCCTTTTGCAACTGGTCCTGTGGGAAATATGAAAAGGTAGTGATGAGAATTTGTACCATTTAGCAGGTGCTTCAACATAACCAACCTAATAGATGACAGCTGTTGTCCAGTTATTGCGCGCATTGGGCAGGAGTGACTTCCACGCCCTTCACCAGTAGATTGAGTTATCAAATGACCCTCTTTTTGATGACTTCCCATTTCACCATCACCACTGCTTGACATGATGGTCCCCTTGCAATCTCCAGCAATGCCTCCTCTGGGAGGTCAGTGTGTGGAGCTGTGGCATTCTTCCACCAGATCGAGACAACTCTCGAATTATGTGCTTTTTTCTCCGACAGGATGAAGAGGGAAAGATTTCTGAGTAGGCTGCCCTCCCTGACCTATTCCAGCATGGCATCCCTACATTACAATGGTGACCACACTTCAAAAGTGCTTCATTAGCTATAAAGTGCTTTGAGATGTTCAGTGGTCATAGAAAGTGTGATACAAATGCAAGTCTTTCTTTTTAATCACATGAGATGTTGCACTCCTCAGTGATGTACCCTGCTTAATTGCGCACCATATGTGAGGGTTGCTGATGTCTCAGCGATGCAACTGGCCACTTGCTCTGACAATGTTAAGGAGAACAATGGGCATTGAATCTGCTCAGCTGAGGTGCATGCAAGTGTCTACAGAGTTAAAGGCCTGGCACCTGGGTGTCACTTACACTCAACTTTACAGATTTTAGCACTTTCTGCACTGCATCCACGTCCTCCTAGTCACTCCACAGCTGCTAATCTCCACGCCACCTCCATCCAGGGCCTCTTGGTCTCTCCCTTGGCAGATTTCTTCTTCCAGACGGCGGGAACAGCACATCTCTCCTCTCGTAGACTCTGTCTGTTAATGACTCAAGGCAAGAATCCAAAAAGCGTGGGGCGCACTGGTGATGCCTACTCATGCCAGCCCTGGCCCTCTGAGCTTCCTGTTGGTCTGTACCTTCATGAAATGACAATTCCAGACATGGCTACTGTTCTCTTTTTCAAATGGCCCTCCATTACTAGGTCCCATCTCCAGGCTGCACTTGCTGTCATTAATTGGGCCCCAAAGTCCCCCCGGGCCAATTTGCTCCTTTGTATTTTAAAATTGCGTCACATCATTGACACTGACACAGCACAGGATCCTGAAATTACCCAGATGATGAGTTGCCCCTTTCTCCCTCCTTACTTCTCCTGGTTTGATGTCTCACTTTTCTGGTTCACTTTTGTTTCCTTTTCTGGCTTTCTTGTGCATTTATGGTTTGCTTAAGCATTGCTCTCTTTCTCCTCTCTATGAATACTTTGCATCAGTTTTCATGGTAGAAGACACTAATAGCATTCCAAAAATACTAAATAATCACGGGGCAAAAGGGAGTGAGGAAATAAATACAATAATTATCACTAGAGAAAAAGTACTAGAGAAACTAATGAGGCTAAAGGCCGATATGTTCCCTGGACCTGATGGGTTGCATCCTAGGATATTAAAGGAAGTAGCTGCAGAGATAGTGGATGCACTGGTAAGTAATCTTCCAAGAATCCTTAGATTCTAGAAAAGTCCCGGAGGATTGGAAAACTGCCAATGTGACACCCTTATTCAAAGAGGGAGGGAGACAAAATACAGATAACTATAGGCCAGTTAGCTTAACATCCATCATTGGGAAAATGTTAAGAGTCTATTATAAAGGATGTAATAGCAGAGCATTCAGAAATGCATAATACAATAAAGCAGAGTCAGCACGGCTTCATGAAGGGGAAATCATGCCTGACAAACTTATTAGAATTCTTTGAGGAGGTAACAAGCAGGATAGATAAAGGGGAAACAGTAGATGTAATATATTTGGATTTCCAAAAGGCGCTCGAAAAGGTGCCGCACATAAGGCTACTTAATAAGATAAGAGCCCACGGTGTTAGGGGTAGTATATTAGCATGGATAGAGGATTGGCTGACTAATAGAAGATAGAGAGTTGGGTTACAGCCAGAGTGTTTGTGAAAAGCAGTGGGGCCATTTTACAAAGAGAGCACTTATGAAAAGCAGTGGGGCCATTTACAAAGAGAGCACTTGTGAAAAGCAGTGGTGCCGTTTACAGCCAGAGCACTTGAGAAAAGCACCGGGGCCATTTACAGCAAGAGAGTGTGAAAGAAGCAGCGGAGCCTTTAACAGTGACAGAATGAAAGGAGTGTGGCCTTTAACAGTGAGAGTGCGAGAGGAGAGTGACCTTTAACAGTGAGAGAGTGAGAGGAGGGTGGCCTTTAACAGTGAGAGTGTGAGAGGAGAGTGACCTTCAACAGTGAGAGTGAGAGGAACGTGGCCTTTAACAGTGAGAGAGTGGGAGAAGAGTAAGAGACCATTAAAGAGCACAAGAGGGAAAAGAGTGTGGAGAGCAGCTTGGTGAGTAAGATTGAAAAGTATTTCTGGTCTTTAAAGTAAAACTAAGGTCTTTAGTTTGTGTTTAGGTCTCTAGTCTTTTTTTCTATTTTTCTTATAGATAGCTTGTTAAGTATAAGATCGATACTGGTGTGTAAAAAAAAAGTCATAATAAAATGTAAAGAGCGGGGAAACTAGAGTAATTAATTAATCATTTGAATAAAATACGATAGTGATGGCAGGACGGGTGATGTGTTGCTGCTGCAACATGTGGGTACTGCTGGACACCAAGATGATCCAGAGCGAACACATCTGTACCAGGTGTTTGCAGCTTGAGGAACTTTGTATCCAAGTTAAGGCGCTGGAGTCCGAGCTGCAGACATTGCGCTACATCAGGGAGGGAGAAAGTTACTTGGATACTTTCCTCCAGGAGGTGGGCACACCCCTCAGATTAGGTAAATCAAATTTGGTCTGTGATCAGGGGCAGGAGGGTGTGACTGCAGATGAAGCAGGTATGGGGGCCCAGGGGGTAGCATTTGAGGAGCCTTGGCCCCTGCAACTGTCTAACAGTTACGAGGTTCTTGCAAGTTGTGTGGACAAGAACGGGCACTGCAGGGAGGATGAGCAAACTGACCACGGCACTGTGGTACAGGGAGCCATTCAAGTGGGGGGAACGTTGTAGTGGTAGGGGACAGCATAATTAGGGGGATAGGTACTATTCTCTGCAGCCATGAGCGTGATTCCCGAGGGCTTTGTTGCCTGCCTGGTGCCAGGGTAAAAGACATCTCCTCAGGGCTGGAGAGGAACTTGGAGTAGGAGGGGAGGGATCCAGTAGTTGTCGTCCACGCTGGTACCAACAACATTAATAGGACTAGAAAGGAGGTTCGGCTGAAAAAATTTGAACAGTTAAGAGCTAAATTAAATAGCAGAACCTCCAAAGTAATAATCACGGGATTACAACCTGAACGATGGGCAAACTGGCATAGGGTAAATAAAGTCAAGGAATTAAATGCGTGGCTCAAAGATTGGTGTGGGAGGAATGGGTTTCAGTTCGTGGGGCACTGGCATCAGTACTGGAGTAGAAGAGAGCTGTTCCGGTGGGATGGGCTTTACTTGAACCATGCTGGGACCAGTGTCCTGGCGAACTGAATAACTAGGGCTGTAGAGAGGGCTTTAAACTAAACAGAGGGGGTGGGAGGGTTCTGGAAGGGGGATATGTTGGCTTACAAAGCAAAAGGAATTGGCAGCTATTTAGGTAATGATACCCAGAGTGTGATTGGAAGGGACAGAGTGTACAAACAAAAAAAGCAGCAAATAGGGTCAAAGGGGAAAAAAATGGTAAAAAGGCAAAATGAATGGCTCTTTACTTAATTGCATGTAGTATTCGGAACAAAATAAATGAATTAATGGCACAGATAGGGGTTAATGGGTATGATCTTATAGCCATTACGGAGACGTGGTAACAAAGAGATCAAAGCTGGGAACAAAATATTTAGGGGTAGATGACATTTTGAAAGGGCAGGCAGGAAGGAAAGGGTGGTGGGTAGCTTTGTTAATAAGAGATGGAATAAGTACAATAGCGAGAAAGGATCTTGGATCAGAAGATTTAGAATCCATATGGGTGGAGGTAAGAAGTAACAAGGGGAAGAAGACACTGGTGGGAGTAGTCTATCAGCCCCCGAATAGTAGCTATACAGTAGGGAAGAGAATAAATCAGGAGATAATGACTGCACGTAAAAATGCAGTACATTAATCATGGGTGACTTTAATTGTCATGTAGATTGGGAAAATCAAATTGGCAAAGGTAGCCACGAGCAAGAATTTATAGAGTGTATTAGGGGCAGTTTCCTAAAACAATATGTTGTGGATCCAACCAGGGATCAGGCTTTTTTGGATCTGGTAATGTGTAATGAGGCAGGTTTAATAAATGGTCTCAGAGTAAAAGATCCCCTCGGAAACAGTGACCATAACATGGTAGAATTTAGCATCCAGTTTGAGAGTGAGAAACTTGGGTTGGAAACAACTGTACTAAACTTAAATAAGGGTAATTACAAAGAAATGAGGGCGGAGTCGGCTAGAGTGGACTGGGCTAGGATTTTAGCAGAAAAAACGGTTGATGAACAATGGCAGAGATTTAAGAAAATAGTTCATGACTCACAACAAAGATATATCCCAGTGAGGAAGAAGGATTCAAGGAAAGGGATAAACCAACCATGGTTAATCAAGGAAGCTAAGGATAGTATCAAATTACAAGAAAAGACATACAATGTGGTAAAGATATGTGGTAAAGCAGAAGATTGGGAAAGTTTCAAAAACCAACAAAAGATGACAAAAAAAAAGGGAGAAAATAAACTTTGAGGGTAAACTAACAAGTAATATAAAAACGGACAGTAAGAGCTTCTTTAAATACATAAAAAGGGAGAGTGAGATCAAAGTGAACATAGACCCTTTACAGAATGAGGCTGGGGAAATAATAATGGGGAACTAGGAAAAGGCAGAGGAGTTGAATAAATACTTTGCTTCAGTCTTCATGGTCTTGTTGGGGGTAGTATATTAGCATGAATAGAGGTTTGGCGAACTAATAGAAGAATAGGGGAGCTGAATATTATTTAGATGGAGAAAGACTGCAGAAGGCTACAGCACAGAGGGATTTGGGAGTCCTCGTGCATGTATCCCAAAAAGCTAACATACAAGTTAAACAGGTAATAGGGAAGGCAAATGGAATGTTGGCCTTTATTTCAAAGGAAATGGAGTATAAAAATAGGGAAGTCTTGTCAAAACTATGCAAAGCACTAGTTAGACCATACCGAGAATACTGTGAACAGTTTTGGTCGCCTTATCTAAGGAAAGATATACTGGCATTGGAGGCAGTCCAGAGAAGGTTTACTAGGTTGATTCCAGATATGGAGGGATTTTCTTATGAGGAGAGGTTGAGTAGGTTGGGCCTGTAGTCATTGGAGATTAGAAAAATGAAAGGTGACCTTATTGAAACATATAAGATTCTTAGGGGGCTTGACAGGGTAGATGCTGAGAGGTTGTTTCCCCTTGTGAGAGAGTCTAGGACCAGAGGACATAATCTAAGAGTAAAGGGGTCGCCCCTTTAAAACAGAGGTGAAGAGGAATTTCTTCTCTCAGAGGGTAGTGAATCTGTGGAATTCTTTACCACAGAGGGCTGGGTCATTAAGTATATTCAAGACGGTGATAGACAGATTTTTAATCAGTAAGGGAATCAAGGGTTAGGGGAAAAGGCAGGAAAGTGGAGTTGAGGATTATCAAATCAGCCATGACCTCATTGAATGGTGGAGCAGACTCAACGGGCCAAATGGCCTACTTCTGCTCCTACGTCTTATGGTCTTATGGTCTCTTCCCTCTTCTTTGCTTTATTCTTTTCCCTATTTCCTGCCTCTTGTTTATTTCTTTGTTGGTAGACTGCGGAGTGAGAAATAAGCTGGCAATTTAGAAGGAAACGGGACCAGCAAGAAGGGAAGGAGAGAGCCAATAGACAGAAGAGGGAAAAAGATGAAGGATGAGGAGAAGAAAGGATAGGGAGAAGGGTTGCATATAGAAAAAACGGGGGGCTGAGGGAAGGGTAGGAATGGGAAAGGAAAGGATTAAAAGACAGAAAAGAATGACCAAATTTAATGAGACCCTGATGTAAGTGCAGACAGTGGCACCCAATAGAAGTGAACAGGTTATTCCATGGAGGCTGGTTTACAGATACCTTGTTTGGAGAACTGATTTAGAATATCAAAGAAACAGTTGTGGATTATTCAAAAGTGTCTTCAATATCTCAAGAGGAATTTTACCAGCAACGTAGCATTGCAGTGATTTCAATGACTGATATCCAAGGTGAAGCTTCATGACAATCCTGGATCAAAGGGAGTAAGTATTCAGCTGGACCAATAGGATAGTTATGTAACATGATAGTACTCAGTGGTCATATGCTACAGGTTCAAAAATGGAATGCAGCCAATACTTTAAAAGTAAATAAACATGTATAAAGACACAAAAGGAAACAGTTTATATTCTGATGTTCAAAACTACACACAAATTGAGAAATGGGTGAATGTTCCCCCAATGAACCAGCAGTAATGAAAAGCTGATATTGCTGCTTCATAACTCATATGGGTCCTGGTTACAGAAGAAAGTTCACTAGTATGTGTAAATACATTAACATTGATGCAAGTCATAGGAGGGAGGATTAATGTTTTGGACAATAAACACTCCACAAACTTCCTTTAAAATTAGGAGCTTTGTTGACTGCTGGTTTCTTAGAAATCTTGAAAATATCCATCACAGGAGACAATGGGCTTGATTCAGACACCATACCCTTTGAAAGGTAAGGCAGTCAAGTATAAACCTGCTGGGTCCAGGTGAAAGGTCTGAGGCTAGAGGTTATAGATTATAGGTTAGAGAGATATTTCCAGAGACAATATTTTTACATGTCAAGCCATGGTTTCTGAAGCCAGTTATAGATTACCAGGATCACTTTGCTCCCTCTATTTGTGCTTTTTGCAGGATTATAGGAATTAACAGAAAGGGTGGACATGCAGAAAGGATATAAGTCCAGAAGAAAGAGAGACACTTTGCTCCCAAGATTATTATCTATAACCTGCAGAGATGAAGCTGTAATGGGGAAGGAAACGGTTTGAGTTTTGGGTATCTGCAGGATGGCATCGTGGATAATCTTGAAACTAATCGTTCATCTGTGAGGTGGGTGGTGATGGAAGGCTAAATGTACCATTTTATGTTTCAAACGTGCTAACTCAGTGCCTAGTAGTCTTTATCTATTTGTGAAAAGGTAGTTTCCAGTTGGCAGTGATTGGGCAGAATGGGTAGTGGCTGGAGAATTCTATAGAGCATGGACTCTGATCAGAGGAGGTGAAAAGATGGTGAAGGTCTTTAGGAGGCTTTTGAATGCAATGAAGGGGTAAGGGTGGCTGAGAAACCTAAGGAAAGTGTTCCAGAGGGAGGGGCATAAGCCATTGAAAGACTGATCATCAATGGCAGAATAAGGAGCAAGCCAAATTCAAAAGAATTGCAGGTGCACAAGGGTGTATATAACTTGAGGAGATCACTGAGCCAGGTTGAGATCATAGAGGGATTTTAAAGTCAAGAGATTATCCTTAGAATCAACTTGTTGGGACACTGGAACACAGAACCTTGTGCAGATAAGGATACAAAACCTAGTAAGCTGAGTTACTTGTAGGTTGTGAAAGCCATGAATGGAGGCTACTGGAGATATAAAACCTTGCTGGTAATGTATAGTTGGAGGGATGTAATATTTTCGAAGTGTAGTAAAGTGGTCTTGGTAACAGATTAGATGTCGGGAAGAAAGCTGAGCTGGGGATCAAGTAACGTGCCAAGGTTCTGCAAGGTTCTGCTCCTTCCTTGGGGAGGCAGTGGTGTAGTGGTAATGTCACTGGGCTAGTAATCCAGAGACCCAGGGTAATGCTCTGGGGAACTGGGTTCGAATTGCACCACGGCAGATGGTGGAATTTGAATTAAATAAATATCTGGAATTAAAAGTCTAATGATGACCATGAAACCATTGTCGATTTTCATAAAAACCTTCACTAAGGAAATCTGCTGTCCTCACCTGGTCTGGCCTACATGTGACTCCAGAACCATTGTAATGTGTTGACTCTTAAATGCCCTCTGAATTGGCCTAGCAATCCACTCAGTTTTATCAAAACCACTAAAAACTCCCAGCATTGTGGGTGTACCTACACCACATGGACTGCAACGGTTCAAGAAGGTAGCTCACCACCACCTTCTCAAGGGCAATTAGGGATGGGCAATAAATGCTGGCCTAGCTGGTGACGCCCACATCCTATAAAATGAATAAAAAATAAAAATTTCTGGATTCAGTCTAAGGTAGGACCTGGGAGGATAATTATGTTAATGCTGGAGGCATGAGGAAGGGCAGGTAAAAATTATGCTCCCTATGTTGGATTTATCCAGGATGTAATGTCAGACAGGCAAATTGAAGAGTGTAGTTATGGGATAACTGGAGCAGATAGAGAGGTACAGCTGGATGACATTGGCACATGTAGAATCCAATTCTCTGTTTTCAGATTATGTTGGTAGGGAACAGCACATAAATGATGAAGAGGATGGGGCTCTGGGGCGCAGTGGAGGTGGCTGAAGTGATTGGAATGCTCCATGTGCACAGATAGTGTGCATTCAAAATAGGGGTAGAAAGCAATGCCTATAATACAGGTCACTGCTTATTTAAATATGCTGGTTGTGGATCAGGTGTGGGAGCCCCTCGGATTGCACAAATGTCCATTTGACAGAACATTCTGATGCTGACCTTAAAGATGCAGTTTGCCATTGAGAACATCAGGTTAACTTTTAATGGGAAGTCCTAAACATGCAACAGGAAGAAAATAATTTTAAACATGACTGTCAATACAGCAGTCTGTCAGCCAGGAATCCAGAACGTGGAGAATAATGCAGTCAGGCTGCTGTTGTCAGACAGACTTGAAGCCAAGCTGGGCATCATTTTAGTTGCTGATGCTGAACTCTGAACCTTGTGCTGCCTGATCTCTGCTGCTGATGACTAGAAGTTATCACAAGAGATCAAATGTTTTTTGAACTCTCCATTGTGAGATACTGTTGGGAAATCTGCAGAAGGAGAAATGTTCGGGATGCTATTGACAATGTTTGGTAAGCAGCGTTATTGTAGGGGAAAGGGTCTATGGTGGAAGGATTGTGAAGTTTTCCAGCCAAATTCAGAAGCCATTGCTTAGCATTTGACTAATAGTCTAACCAGCTCACAGCAGGTCTGCTGGTGCAACTTTCATTGCTTGTTCCAGCTCTTCACAGACAGGACCCGCAGACTCTTCTGAGTTCACTGTTTATGCTGCTCCAAATTCAGGTCCTAATCGAGGGCCAGCGTGTGCAGCACATGACAACGATCTTGGAATTTTTTTCTGTCTAGTAGGGAAGAATGTGACTTTTCCAGGTACCAGAACTTCAGATTGCCTGTTGTGTTCTCCATGTTAAGATAAGTTGTCAAGAGGAGGTGGGGAAACTGCAAAGGGATATAGACAGGTTAAATGATTGGGCAAAAATTCGGTAGATGAAGTATAATGTGGGAAAATGTGAACTTTTCCACTTTGGCAGACAGAAAAGAAAATCAGTATACTATTTAAATAGAGAGAGATTGCAAAACTCGGTGGTACAGAGGGATCTTGGTGTCCTGGTACATGAATCACAAAAAGTTAGTACGCAGGTATAGCAAGTGATTAGGATGGCAAATGGAATATTGTCATTTATTGTAAGGGGAATGAAATATAAAAGTAGGGAAGTTTTACTGCAGCTGTACAGGGCTTTGGTGAGACCACATCTGGAATACTGTGTACAGTTTTGGTTTCCTTAATTGAAAACCTATATAATTGCGTTAGAAGCAGTACAGAGTCAGTTTATTCAACTGATTCATGGGATGAGGGGCTTATCTTATTAAGAATGGTTGAACAGGTTGGGCCTATACCCATTGGAGTTTAGAAGAATGAAAGGTGATCTTATTGAAATGTGTAAGATCCTGAGGGGATTTGATAGTGTAGATTCTGGGAGGATGTTTCCACTTGTGGAAGAGACTAGAACCAGGGGACAAAGTTTAAGAATAAAATGTCTACCATTTAAGATAGAGATCAGGAGAATTTCTTTTCTGTCAAAGGATCGTTAGTTGGCTTCCAACAGTGTGTACGCGAGAGGAGTGTGGGCAGCCCAATCTCCTTCTCATCAAGGCGTCATCCAGGGGTCCTCAGGCACCCATAGGGAGGAGGATCAGCAGGTGCATGCCCCGGGGCCATCCACCCAGGTGACTCAGGGAGTGTCCAGCTCATATGAATCCCCTCTTCCTGTGGCCCCAGCAGCTCCAGCTCTGCAGGCCGAGGAGGGTGCCACTGCCACACAGCAGGACCCCAAAAGCAGGCCAGGGCCCTCCAGGTCTTGGCACTCCAGAGGACGCACATCAAGGTCATCACAGACAGGACATAGCAGTTTGCAGGCTGCCTCCACCTCCACTGTGGATTTCTGGAGAGCACCAAGACGTAGCGGCAGGTTTAGAAAGGTTGAGAAGATGCCGTTGCACAGCCTGGGCATGGGTGTTAACCAATTGTGCATAATGTTCACTATTGCAAATAAACTCTCAACAATGTCTCCCTGCCTATGGCTTCTTGTTCTGATGGGCAGTGTTTGTGTCACTCAGATGTGAAACCTTTCTTCACGATAAAGGCAGGTGTCTCAGTCCAGGGCCTCTGCCCTGTGCTTTGTACAGCCTTCAGACCAAAGTGATGGTCCGGCCTCACTATCCCTGGAGACATTACTGATGCCTGCACCTCGATGGTGCTTTTCATTGCTGCCGGAATGTCGTGGGCAGGCGTCACTGAGTTCAGTCATTCTCTCTGTGTGCTCTCAGCACCTTTAAGGTGGGGCTAGCCCCCATCTCTTCAGCATTGGTGACCAGTGACGCTGTGCTCCTGAAGGGCTCAGGTGATGAAGGCAGACAAAGGATCAGATGCTTTTAAAGTTTCATGGCTGCGTCTCTATGATATGACCCTGATCACAGATCGCAAGTGGGCTGCCCTCAGCTAGACAGGAGTAAGACAGTCTTGGAGACTATGTGAAGATCTATGGAGTGTCCTCACTGCATGTCATCATCATCCTCCTGAAATCGAGCGCCTATCAGGGTCTCCACTGTGTCTCCATGACAGGAGCATTATCACAGAGGTTATGTGCGCTGCCATAAGCTAGACTGGAGTCAAACGTTCATAGAAGCAATGTGAAGATTTATGGTGTCTCCTCATTGTATGTCGTCATCATCTTCCACAAATCTACCAGCTATGAAGCCCTCCCGAGGCTTGCCTCATCTGGCAGGTGGTAGGGCCTCATCGCCGTCATCATCGCCTTTGAGGACCTCCTCGTCCTCATCACCGTTGATATCCTCCTCAGAGGAGGAGACCTCCAGTTCCTATAACTCCTCTTCAGGCAACTCCTCTCCCCGTTAAAGCACCAGGTTGTAAAGGGCGCAGCAGGCGACGATGATGTGTGACACCCTCTGTGAACTATATTGCAGGGCTCTACCAGACCGGTCCAGGCACCGGAACCTCATCTTCAGCATCCCGATGGTTTGCTCCACAAAGTTGCGAGTTGTAGCATGAGCCTTATTTTACCTTTGCTCTGTTGCAGTTTGAGGCCACTGTTTGGGTGTCAACAGCCACATCCTCTGCAGGTGGCCCTTGTCTGCTAGGAGCCAACACTGCAGCCTCTGCGGATACTGGAAGACGTCAGGGATCTGAAACAACTGAGAAGGTAGGAGTCGTGGACACTCCCTGGAAACCATGCACAGAGCTGCAGGATGCGTTTTGGTGGTTGACACCAGCTGCACATTCAGCGAGGTTGACATAGTTGACTGCCTGCTGTGACGGAGATCTGAGAACCACGTGAATGCAGTTGATCACACCTTGCACCTGTGGGAAACCCGAGATCTGGGCAAATCCAATTGCTCTAGCATCCTGGTTCCATTGGCCCTGGGCGAAATGCACAAAGTTGTGTGCCCCTGCAAAGGTGGCATCTGTGACCTCATGGAGATCATGTAGATGAGGGTAGTGCAGTCGATGTAGTTTATATGGATTTCAGGTGTGTAGATGAGGGTAGTGTAGTTGATGTAGTTGATATGGATTTCAGCAAAGGCTTTGACAAGGTCCCACATGGGAGACTTATAAAGAAGGCAAATACACAAGGGATACAGGGTAATTTTATAAAGTGGATTCAAAATTGGTTTAGTTGTAGGAGACAGAGGGTGATGACAGAAGGATGTTTTAGTGACTGGAAGCCAGTGTCCAGTGGCGTACCACAGGGATCTGTGCTGGGTCCCCTATTATTTGTCATTTATATAAACGACATAGATCTCTATGTGGGAGGTAGGATTAGTAAGTTTGCAGATGACACAAAGATTGGTCGGGTGGTTAATAGTGAGGTTGAGTGTCTTTGGCTACAGGAAGATATAGATGGGATGGTCAAATGGGCAGATAAGTAGCAGATGGAATTTAACCCTGAAAAGTGTGATATACTTTGGAAGGAGTCAAGGAAGTATTCAATGAACGGCATGACACTAGGAAGTTCTGAGGAACAAAGGGACCTTGGTGTGTGCGTCCATAGATATCTGAAGGCGAAGGGGCATATTAGTGGGATGGTGATAAAGGCATATGGGACACTTGCCTTTATCAATGGAGGCAAAGATTACAAAAGTCGGGAGGTCATGTTGGAGTTGTATAGAACGTTGGTGAGGCCACAGCTGGAGTACTGTGTGCAGTTCTGGTCGCCACATTATAGGAAGGATGTGATTGCACTAGAGGGGGTGCAGAGGAGATTCACCAGGATGTTGCCTGGGATGAAACATTGAAGTTATGAAGAGAGGTTGGATAGACTTGGGCTGTTTTCGTTGGAGCAGAGAAAGCTGAGGGGCGACCTGATCGAGGTGTACAAGATTATGAGGGGCATGGACAGGGTGGATAGGGATCAGCTGTTCCCCTTAGTTGAAGGGTCAGTCACAAGGGGACATAAGTTCAAGGTGAGGGGCAGGAGGTTTAGGGAGGATGTGAGGAAAAACTTTTTTACCCAGAGGGTGGTGATGGTCTGGAATGCGCTGCCTGGGAGGGTGGTGGAGGCGGGTTGCCTCACATCCTTTAAAAAGTACCTGGATGAGCACTTGGCATGTCATAACATTCAAGGCTATGGGCCAAGTGCTGGCAAATGGGATTAGGTAGGTAGGTCAGGTGTTTCTCACGTGTCGGTGCAGACTCAATGGGCCAAAGGGCCTCTTATGCACTATGTGATTCTGTGATTCTGTGATGGATGCATTTGTGGGTGGAGGCTCGTGATATCCCACAGAGGCCACATGTGGAGCCCTGAAAGAAGCCACTGACGTAAAAATTGAAAGCCGCTGTCACTTTGACGGCCATTGACAGTGAATGACCTTCATGTCCCCGTGGCACCAAATCCTGCAGTAGCTGTCAGATTTGACCGACCAGTTCCCTAGACATGCGCATTCTTCAGCTACACTGGTTCTCAGTCATCTGCTGGAATGAAAGGAGGTGTCTGTAGACTCTGGGTCTAGCTAGGCGCCAACCAGCGATGGCTCGCTGTGGCTCTTCGGTGGCATGTGCTAGACACCCAGCTATCCCTTCTTCCTGAGGGTGCTGCTCCTCCCTCTGCGCAGCCAGGTGCCTCAGTCACTCTCTTCTCCATCGTCTTCACTCTCTGTATGCCATGAGGCATACAGGTAGTTCACCAAGCTCCATGATGCTGATGTACTCCTCCTGCAGGATGAAAGAGAGAGACTCTTGGGTTAGCTTGAATGTCCTAAGAACTTCTCTTGGTTAAGTATGAAGATCTCTTAATGGAGAGTGCTGGTCACCATTTGGATGGCCAGAGTTTAGTGCGCTGCATGGCTGCCCGAAACCCCACCTTCCTCCACCCCAGTCCACCTGACCAATCGTCAGCAGCTTTGACCACTGGACTGCATGCTGTGCTCTCAGCTCAGCTGCAGGAATTTTCCTAACCTGCACTGCAAGACTGCGCTGTTAGCTTGAACCATGGGGGAGACTAGTCCAAACTGGGATGATGACATTGCAAGGGGCTGTGAGCACCTCCATCAGTGACAGTTCCACGGCCAGCTTCAGGAAGGAAATTGTACAACGTGCCCAGCCGTCCAACTGTTCTGCAGTTCACTAAAACACTCATTAGTTTGCAGTCTGTGCCCGAGGGGTGAAAAGCTCTGGAGCACTTGGTGGCACTTTCATGCCTCTGCGTTGCTTGAGTGGGCAGATAAGCTAGAGACCTGACTCCACACATGTCAATGTGGCTGCACCTGAACTGTCTCAGCTGCAGAGGAATGGTCACTTTATACAAGGTTTTCCTAATGTGTGGCCGCTTCCCTCACCCCCACCTTGTATTTGCTTGTGCACTACCTTCAACCACAGGGCAGCCCTTGCCTCCCGCCAAGTCACCTCAACCGCAGGGTAGCCCTCGTCCACCCCCTCCAGTCGCCTCAACCTTGAAGTCCAACAGGTGACCTTCACGAATACTCCACAACATTAATGTGCACTGTAGGGGGTGGTGGTGTGTGTCAGCTTCACCTCTGACTTCAGAGTGGTCCGAATCGTTGCCACCCCCTGGGTTCTAGACCTTGGACTTATTTGGGGGTTGTGACAAAGTGCAGCATACAACTGGTTTTGGTGCAAGAAAAAAACTGGGTTTATTGAAGTCACAAATGAACTTATAGCATTAAGATTACACTGAGATTATACAGACCTACAAAGTACACTTAGTTAAGAATGGGGAACACACGGCATAATGAGGGAAAATCATGCTACTAATCCCCTTACCCTTGTCCCACCCCCAAAACCTAACTAAATTGAACTAGGAGAGGCCACGGATCATGATCACCAACCAGGGTTCCTTGACAGTTCGAAATCCAGCCAGGGAAGCCGGTTGCAGTTTTGGGGTACGCTCTTTGTGTCCTCTGGGGCCTGCCATCCCCACGTGGTCCTGGTCTGTGGAATCTGCAAAGGTTCTTCAGTTCGGTGGAGGGCGCAGTTGTGGGTGGTCGATCTTCGTGGAGGGCTGCAGTTGCGGCCTTGTTGTCTTTGGTTGGGCCTGCCACACCGTGCCCCTCGCTGTGATGTTGCCTGCGGGCCTCCAGATCTCCTCCCTTCGCTTAGCTCAGTTACCTCTCCCTGTTTAAACTCTGCTTTAACCGCCCCAAAAATGCTCACCCTCCTGTGTCAGCTTCACCTTCGTAACTGGTGGCCCAGTTATACTGTTTTTTCGAATTTTTTATCTCAATCCAAATCAAGGTTAGTTCTTTGTCTGATTTTGGTGGGCTTCCCCAGGTGATTGTTGTCTTGTTGTTTTTAATGGGCTCGCATGATGTTTATCCTTGTCTTCCTGCCCCCGGAACTAGTCTTGAACTGAAAGCCATTGTATATGTGGAGTATTGATAGGTTCGCATAATTGCATTTGATTGCTGCCTTCCTGACTTAATAGTCAGTAGCGATTATTTATGCAAGATTTTGATGGGCTTTAGTTTTGTGTAAGATGAAGTCTTTCTCTGGGTTGATTGTTTTAAAGGGAAGAATGCGTATTCTGTCTCCTCTCGTTGTCTGGTTACAGGCAACAATCCACACTGCACTCAACAAGCCCGGGCATGTCCAGTCCCAGGCCTTCATGGGCTGCAGGGTTCTACACTTAACTCAGCAGTTGGGTCCTCTGCCATAAAAGTCCAAAAGTCATATCCTTGTTGATGATATGAAAAATGTGGGAATTTTGAGAACCCTTCAGCACCACCCCTGAGTTCCCCTCAAATTGCAGCCTGCCAAGTGCACGCCTTATGTATGCTGTTGTGAAACACATTGGTATGCAATCACGCCAACTTGGGCGCCTGATTCCGGCGGGCTGGCCTTATAATGATATGCTGATGTATTACAATGAGGTTACTGACGTCCGATGGCAGGGAACGTGGCCTGCCATCGATGGGCTAAGCGGACAATCGCAAACTGGTTTCATGATGTTGCGAAGCTGATTTCTGGCCTTCTCGCCATATTGTCCACTCATGCTGCCAGACATGCCCGAGGCCAGCCAGTACAGAAAATTCTGCCCTTGGTCAATACTCCATGGCACCAAGCAAAAAGTTTCAAAAAGCCCAATTTCAGTAACACAGAACTTATAATATTCAATAATATTGCTTTCACAAGCAACTTACAAGTTTGAAACTCACTTGTGAAATGCTTCCTTTCTGCTTCAAATGTAACACAGCCTTTCTGTCCTTTGCCTTCATTTTTATAGAGACAATCTGCACATGAAATGTATTTGGAGTAAGTGGAGGAAATTGCAAGGCAGGTGCTAATATTATCATCACACCATCAGAAGTAGACTTTTATTTTGTGTCACAAAACTACCATATTTTCCATAATACTATTGTGGGGTAATGTAAAGTAGGCTTATGTTTGTGTGTGTGTGGATGATTCTGTCTGTGTGGCTGATTTAATTAAATTAGAGTCAGATAGACTGCAGGTTGGAATTATCAAAATATTTAGGTGTAAAATGGGTATTTGAAATGCTAATGAGTGAGCTAGAGTAAAGTCAGTAGATAGAGTGTGAATGAAATTTGCATTTTTAGATAAAGGGAAAAGTTGTTCAATTTTCAAAGAAACATGATAAAGTTTTGCAACTAACAAGATAATTAGGGCACGTTAATTTTTCCCAAAAGGAAAAGGCCATATTGACAACGTGAAAGATTTTTATAGTACAAGAAAAGTAAATTCCAAAGACGTGGAAACAATGGGATTTACAGATTAAAGAGGAAGAAATATATTCAGAGAAGGATGGAAAGTTGTATCAGGGGTGGCCGTGTAAAATCTGAAAGATATACCATGTGAAACAGAGTTGGGGAAACAGCCTCTAGCCACTTTGCAAAAGTCTGCTGTTCAAGTAACCAAAGTTGTGTTAAAAGCCTTTGGAATTCCACTGCCAAGTGGGTGCCTGTGGTAACCTTGCTGGATTGCCTATCTAAATTTAAAATCTATTTTGGACTGTTGCCTTAAAGAGGGTGTGTGTTTGGGTGTCAGGTAAATTAGGAATTTTGAGATTTGTTATAACGTTAAGTAATTGTGGAACTGTAATCTTGTGTATGTGTTTTAATTCTTTTCTTCTGTTAACAAATGTTTTAATTGAATTTTTAAAATCTCTAAAAGTGTCAGTAGACTCATTACTTCTGAATTTAGTACACAAAACACCTCGTAATAAATACTAATTGCAAAACCATTGTGATAGCGTGGCCAAGTTTCCCTTGTGGAGTTAGTCAGTCTGGCAAATACCACCTGCCGTATTGTAACACTTGTTTGCATGGAAATACTAGTGCATTATTGAAGCCAGAGGAAATGGCAAGCCAGTGCAAATGTAGAGCATAAGGACACAAAGTTTCTGTTGCCATTTTTCCTCTGTGCCCAAAAAAGGGGAAACAAATTAGATGAATATCGGGACCAAGATGTTCCTGTTCCAGCTCTCACTCTGCCTCTAGCTATCATGCAGTTTAGAAAAAGTAGACAGAGAAAAACGATTGGTCAGAGCCCTAGTGACATGGCAGATTGCTCTGGGAAAACTGCCAATTTTGATAACTTCTCAATCAAAGACTTTAGAGAGCTTAAACCAACATCAGTAAGTAGATCATTATTTCATAACTCAGCATCTTTGGAGACAGAAACAGAGTTCAGGTCAATGATTTTTCGTCAAAACTGTAAAGTATTTCCAGCATTTTCTGTTTTTATTTCAGACTTCCAGCATCCATAGTATTTTGCTTTTGCTTTCATTATTTCATTGTCATTTGTAGGACCTTGCTCTGTGCAAATTGGTTCCACAATTCCTACATGACAACAGTGACATCATTATAAAAGTACTTAATTGGCTCTAAAGCTTTTTGGGAGGTCTTAAGTTGTGAAAGTTGATAGATAAATACAAGTAATTTCAAAAGGGAATTGCATATTTACCAAAGGATAAATGGTCAGGTCTATGAGAAAAGAGCAGGGAAATTGGAAAGTTGTCATAGCCATGATGGGCTGAATGGCCTTCTGTGTTCTATGATAAATCTTCCTTAAAGTGCATAATGTGGTAAACATTACGGAGACCTGTCTACAAGCTGATCATGATTCAGAGGTAAATATTCATGACTGTAGGCTCTTTAGAAAGGACAGAGTCTTCAAATTTGTAGATAGAAACTATTTCCTCTGGTGGGGGAGAAGGGGGCATAACCTTAAAATTAGAGCTAGGCCATTCAGAGCTATGCAGGAAGTGCTTCATCATCTCACCCACTGTGGATGCTTGTTCAAATTTTCAAGACTCAAATTGATAGCTTTTTTTTAGTTAAGGGAATCAAGGATTATGGAGCAAAGGTGGATAAGTGGGGTTGAGTTGCAGATCAGCTGTGATCTAATTGAATTGCAGATCAGGTTTAAGGAGCTAAATGGTCCACTTCTGTTTCTATGCTTCTACAAGAATGAAATTTAGAAAATGAAAATAAATGACATCTGGGCGTTGACATGTTAATTAACATGGCTCCTCACATTATTGAGGGTTATTCTGTCTCTGAGTAAAGGCGTGGGAGATAATCCAGTTACATTACGTTTTATAATTGCACCATCAGGTGTCTGTCTGGGATTTCAGAATGAGCTCAGTAAACATCTGCAATTGTTCTCCAGCCACAGCCTACCTATAAACAATGCTAAAGGACACCTATTAATTATTATAAGTAAGTATTGTGTATATTTGCAACAATAAGAGTTGATTCTGAACTTAAAGCCGAACAGCATCAGATCAGTGATCGGTGAATGACTATAGTAAGGAGCCTGAAAGTCGGTGGGGAGGGGAGGGGGTGGAGTGGGGGGAAGAGGATGGGGGGAATGTTGGATGGTGGGGGTAGTAATCACCAGTAACCATGTTTCAAGCCCCAACTACTCATGAACAATTCTATAGAAAATCTACTGACAACAGAACTGAACTCTATTGTGTATAACTATTATGTATTTTTTAAAATGTTAATATTAGTCAGTATGACTGTCGCAATTAACAATATAAACTGAAACACATATTGATCAAGATGTTTTCTGACTGGTGTGGTGTACGAAATAGAGTCCCCAGAGTTCAGTTATTAGGACCATTGCTTTTTTTATCTATATATATGGCCTGGACTTGAGTATAGGAAGAAGCATTTTGAAGCTTGTGGATGATGCAAAACAACATAATAATTAGTGAGCATGACAGCAGTAGACTTCATGAGGACATAGACACATGAAGTGACCAGGCACATGGCAGATGCAAAGTAATGTATACACATGTGAAATGATGCACTTTCATGAAGAGGCAATGTAATCCAAATATACTATTTTGAGAGGGGCTGCATGAACAGTGGGACTTGGTGGTACATATTCACAAAATCTTTCAAAGTGACAGAACAGGTTGAGGAGGAGGTTAAGAAAATTTATGGAATAGTTTATGGAACAATGAAAACAAATATGAGAAACCTTTACAATCTATGATTAGGTCTTAATTAGAGTATTGTATACAATTTTGGGCACAACACTTCAGGAAGGATATCAAGGCCTTGGTGAGGGTAGAGAGAAGGCTTCCCAGGGTAAAACCAGGAATGACGCCTTTCAGTTATGTAGAGATTGCAGAAGCTGGGAATACTCATCTTAGACCAGAGCAAACAAATACATCACTTTCCCTATAAACAACAGGAAGGAACAGGAGAGAACCCTAGGTATTTTTTTCAGAATGACAAGATTCCCAAAGACCTTGGTGTCATTGATGGCTCTATAGGGCCTCACTAGACCTTGAAAACAGGTGTGCCCCATACATGAACCACAGGAACTTTTATTACGGTTTGTGTGCAATAATCTGAAGTCAATGCCTGATTTCCCAGTCATCAGTCAAAGCACGTTCATTTTATAATGAATTCCACTATCATTTGAAGATACCCAATACATCAATATTTGGATTTAGAGAAACCAAGTATTCCCACTCCTGCTTGAACTTATGACCCCTTTGTGGCATTTCTGCCCACCTGCCAAGCCCCAATACAATATGGTGTATGATTCCACCAGACCTATTATCAAGCACCATTGGCCTGTTGGAGCAGCACTTCTGTTACCTTCAGAGGTATGGGACATCTTTCTGTATAATTCAGCCAAAGTTTTCCAGATTATTATGATCTTCTGCATTCTCTATAATTTAGTAATTTAAAAATTGAGTATTACTGAAGAAAAGAGAAATGCTGTCAAAGCTTCTCATCTTGCACATCAGGACAGATCGCAAGAATACCAAATCTAAAAGGAACAACAATTTATACTGCATGAGAAGAGGGTGCTGATTGGTAGAGCCATTGCCATGGAACATGTGCCACGGAACAGTTAACTGCCAAGCTTTTTTATAAATTTATGGGACTGGTCAACTCTGATTGATCAAGGCATTGCCAGGGAAATGAACCAGGGAGTGGCTGTTCCCTAAGTTTTTGTGTTGCTGAAAAAAGCAAAATTTTGTGGACATGCTATTTCTGTTTGCAAAGGACAGGCCCATGTGTGAATATATGTAGCTTCTAGCATGAGTAAGTGAGCCACACTGTGAGCCCAGCTGAAAATCTTAAATTGGTTGTCAGTATGATTCAGGATTGTTTAGCAAGTATTGTCCAATTGTGGAATCACATCTAATGTTGGACACTATGTTCTGAGTTTTGCAAGTACAGGCTAGCTAAATAAGGACCTGTGGCGAACAGTCAAAGGGACGCGTTGTTTAATATGACCCACAAGACATTGGAACATGTGGCCTACATACCTGGCATCACACTGGCACTGAAATTCATATACAACATTACTCATTTGTGTAATAGGCAGAACGTTTTCTTTGGCTTGATGGCAGCATCCTGTTAGTGGAGAATATCACTCATGTTGCTACTGCATAGTAGCAGTGTGAAATGGCTAGCTTCACCTGTTGCTCAAATTTTTGAGACACCTTGCCCTTCCGGGGTAGACTGGGCACTTTTCAGGACCAAAAGTGGCCTTAGATTCATGAGTTTGCACATTATACAGCGAGCAATGATCTAAACTTGGAGACCAGCCATTCCCTGGTTCATTCCCCATGGCAATGCCTTGACCAATCAGTGTTGACCTGCCTGGTTTGAATTTAAACAAAAGCTTGGCAGTTAACTGTTCCCGGGTGCATTTATTAATAATTTATTAAATAATTAATTATTTATAACGCCTCTACCAATCAGAGTCCTTTTGCCTACCTCTTGTTGTTTCCTTTAGATTTGGTATTCTTGCAAATCTGGCATGAAGAGTACAAGACAATGAGCTTTGAAAGCAAGTTTTGTTTTGAGCAATACTCAAGTTTTGTACTAGCAAGTGACAATTTAAACATTCATATGGAACAGTTACAGCAAAAACTTTCTGAAAAGCAGCTGGAAATTAGGCCGAGAAAACTGAAGAGCCATGGTAGGTAGTGATTTCTAGCACCATCCAACAACTCTTAATACAAGAGACTCACTCCTAAAGAAGCTCAAGAACTGTTCTCATCACCACTCCTTCAAGCATCTTCTCAGTCTCCAACAATAAATCATTAACTTAAATAATTGAATGCCCACCTTAGTTATACCTGCCAGTTATACCATTAACTTCTCACTGTACCTTTGTCACCCCACTACAGATACTGTGCTAACATTATTTATTTGCCAAAAGATAAAGTTTTACAGAAACTAGTGTCAGCTACAAGAATACTTTTTCACCTCTCCACCCCACTCCCGCCCCACCCATGAGTGGCTGTGTGTAATGTTTGATTACCTAATCAGGTGCTTTTCCTCAGTACAGTTGGTGGAAACCAGTGAGGTGCCTGTTATGACACAACAGTTGGTAAACCTGAGTTATTTAAAAATCCCAGAGGGAAACTTTAAACATCTGTCATAACCTATATTTCCATTTGGTATGTTTGAGATGCAACTCTGAATTCAGGCATAAAGCCACCAGTTCTGAGGAGGTTTTTATATCAAATTACATGAAACATTTATTAATTTATTCAAGTCAAACATATACACATGGCTACAAATTGCTACTATCATAACTTTTAACAAATTCCCAAACTAATCTCCACTAAGGCAACAGCAACCCACAGACTTTAAGCAGACACCAGGCAAAGCGTTTTCACCTTACAAATTCAGGACGAGGTTCCTTTCACTTTGGTTCCTGTGCAGATAGTTTGTAGGCTTATCGCTGCTTTTCTGTTATGTGCCTCTGCTCTGCACACAGAAAACTGCTGTCTGTTATACCCAGCACATCTCTTTGAATGTATCCTTTTAGAAAGTTTCAACTGGTTTCTGTCTCCCAGAAGTTTTAGTTTCCATTCTTAGTTTCAATTTTAGTTTCCTTAGAAACTGAAAGGGTCAGTTTCCCTTTTCAATGAGGGGCTTTCTCAAAAAATACAAGGTTTGAAACCACAGATTCCATCACACACTTATGAAAAGCATGCTTAGGAAGTTGATGCGACAGGCAGCAAGTGAGGAATCAGGAAGCATGGCAGTTCAGAAATATTCCCCTAATGCTTTCCTTCAATTTCCCACCAGAGATCCCGGGTGAAAATTTCAGGCTATAATCTAGGCTGATGCTTCAGTACAGTGCTGAATAAGACTTATGGAATCAGAGACATTGGGCAGAATTTTTCCGTCGGCGAGCTGGGGGCGGGGCCCGCTTGCCGACACGGGATAACGTCAGGGGGAACCCCCGATGTCATCCCACCCCATTTAAATATTCAGGAATGCGGGCGGACAGCGCGATCAGCTGGTCTGCCCGCCGGCCTGTCAATGGCTAATTGAGGCCATTGACAGGGTAGTTAAATCAATTAAAGGCCCTGCCCGTCCAACCTTAAGGCTGGCAGGCAGGGCAGGAGCCCCAGCGGGCTTCTGAAAAAACATGAAGCTTCATCCATTGGTGGGATGAGGTTTCATGTTGGTTTTAAAAATCTTTAATAAAGTTTCTGTGATATTTATTAACATGTCCCATCTCGTGTGACACTGAAAGTTTTTGAAATTCTAAAAATAGAAAAATAAAAAAATTATTAAAATGTCCCCCTCATGTGACATTGTCACACGAGGGGGACATTTTAATAATTTTTTTATTTTTCTATTTTTAGAATTTCAAAAACTTTCAGTGCTCTCCCTGAGACAGCACTTAGTCTCGGGGAGCAGTGCACTCTTTCGCGCGCATGTGCGAAAGAGCGCACTCTGACAGTTGGGGAATCCCCCTGCCCACATAGGAAGTGCATAGCGCTTCCCGTCGGGCGGCCCGCTGGGCGGGCCTTAATTGGCCCGCCCACTTAAAATGGCAGCAGGGCCCGTTTCAGCAGCAGCGATCGGCTGCCTGCCCGCCGCCGAACCGGTCGGGCCCACCCGCCCATCAAGAGCAAAATTCTGCCCATTGTTATTTAGAGAAAGAAAGAATTTATAGTTATATGGCACCTTTCACAACCTCAGGATGCATTTTACCCCATATTAAGTATTTTAGAAGTATTGCTGAAAAAAGAGACATGCTGTAAAAGCTTTTTGTCTTGCATTCATCAGGATAGATGCAAGAATACCAAATTTCAAAGGGAGCACTAATTTATACTATATGAGAAAAGAGTGTTGATTGGCTGGCAAGTGGACTCTGGTTGAGACATTGCCATGCAGGATACACCAGGGAACTATTGCCCCCACATTTATGTTTAATTCAAAGAAGGCCGAATGCCTGGACATGTTCCTTTTTTCTGCAGAGGACAGATTTCTGCATATGAATATATGTAGCATTGTGCCTTTTTTGCATTAAACAGAAGTGTGGTGGACAATAGTTCTCTGGTGCATTCTCTATGGCAACACCTCAACTAATTACTTGTCAACCAATCAGCACCCTCTTCTCATGCAGTATAAATTGTTTCCTTTGAAATTTGGCATTCTTGGGTCTGTCCTCATGAGTGCAAGACAAAAAGTTTGGACAGCATGTCTCTTTTTTCGGCAATACTCAAGCTCTGTACTACCAAGCGACTACTTTGGAAATGTAGCCATTGTTGTAATATAGGAAAAGCAGCAACCAATTTGTGCACAGTCAGGTCCCACAAACAGCAATCAGTTATGACCAGTTAAGCCGTTTTAGTGATGTTGATAGCAGAATAATTGTCAACTAGGACACGTCTAAAATCATAAAACATAGCCAATGTGGGTGCATGAAGGGGAGGTGTTCCCAATCCAAGTTACTGGCTTTCTTTTGAGATTGTGATAAAGAGGTTTATTGATGGTATAGAATGAAAGGTTTGAAAGATTTGTAAAATACCTTGTGCCTTTCGCAACCTTCTTTACAGTCAATGCAGTTCTTTTGAAGTGGAGTCTGTTGTAATGTAGAATATGTTGAAATATAGGGAAAGGTAGTAGATGTGCTGTCCTTGGATATCAGTGAGAGCTTCTATACTGTTTCTCTAGAAAAGATGATACAGAATGTGATGATATGTGTATATTTTTATATTTTTTATTATGTTATATATATATTCTGTTAGGTAAGGGAAGCTGTGTCTCTGTGTGTCTAGGGTAAATCGAAGGAGAGATTTTTGGAGTCAAATTGTCTGTGGAGTCTAAGGGATGAAAAAGTAAAGGTGCTATCTCTTTGCATTTGTAATGAGGCCTTATGGTGGGTTTTAATTTACAAGTAAACAAAGTAGATTTGAAATTTACATTTGGGGTTAAATGTTGAAATTGATGGAGAGAATTTTCCCCCCTTTGTGGGGGGGGGGGTTGTGTGAGGGCGGGCGCAGGCAGACGCCGACCCGATTTGCGCCGCCATTTTAAGCGGGCACGGGCAGGCCTCGCCCCTGCTCACCGAGCCAAAAATTCTCTCTGATGTGTAGCTATTGTACTTCTTAAGGGGTTCAAAGGTTTCAAGGAACATTTGCATCTTACATGAGATTCGTGAGTAAACAGGGGCAGATTTAATCAAAAATAGTGGTAACAAAGGAACATAAAAGGTTTTAATATTTGGGGAGCCTAAGTTTAAAGGGATTTGTGAAGACAATGGAGAATGAAGATGAAAGGTAAAAAAGCATTTATGAGAACAGATTTTCAGCTGGAGTGAGTTGCTGTGGGGATGTCTCATTGAAGGTCAGCTCTTTTGTTTTTGATTGTGAAAGATTTTTCACTGAAGAAAGCAACTCAGCTTTAGGCCAGGGGAATATTTGTCCTGTGAAACAGTTTGTTTTGAATCTGCCTTTGGAAAACCACATCAGTGTGTTTGGTTCTGGGAAGTTGTGGATTGTACTTCTTGTTGCAGTAAAAGACAATTTCTTGATTTGGATAATATTTCCTGGATTATACAGCTAAGAATCTATAAGGGTTGTTGCCAGAAATATAGTCTCATTGTATCCCTTTGATAAAACATTTTTGGTTATTTTGTAAGATCTTTTCTAACTGTGTGTCTTTTATCTTTTATCTTTTTTAATAAAATTTTAATTCTTCAAATTTTTGAAAGTTATCTCTATTCTCCTATGCTTCTGTGTTCCATACCTATCCTTCCATGTTTCTACAATACAAAAAGAAGATTACGATCAGCTGAGACGGATTTCAATCTGAGATCTGGCTTGCTAGGCATTAACATCAGCCATGGCCATAACACAGAAAGTAAATTTAAAAAGCAAGAATAAGTGGAAATATTTTACAATAGGTATGTAACCTGTTGACTAATAGACCCCAGAGAGTAGTGGAACAGTGATTATCATTAGCCTGGGAGAATACTACCTAGAGGAGCCTGTTTTGGGACCTCTTTTATGTGGTATCTTCATAAATGGCCTGGAGCTAGCAGTCACAAGCACAATGGCTAAATGTGAAGATGATATAAAGATAATGTAAGTGCTAGATTGCAAAGCTGAAAAGGATCAGCTACTGTAAGGGATTCAGTTCCCTTCCTCCTTACAATGATTCTTGGACCCCGGAACTACAAGAACAAAATACACATGACAAATAGGTTTTGGCTCAACCTTAAGTTTGTTAGTTTATTAAACCAACAAAACCACAGTACAGACACCGTTATGATTTGACCGAAACTTACAAACACCCACTCAGCTGGTTGCTACTGGTGTTGATTATAGGCCTACATCCGGAGATGACCGGTCTCCGTCCTTCTTCACCTGACTGCAGTCCCCACGCTTTGATGTTATCCTTTCTTATAGTGCCATAATCACGCTATCACACACCTGAGCCTCAGATGTAGATTCAGTTAACTACCTGCTGGATCACCTGGCCTTTCATACCTCTTTCTCTTGGTCTTTCAATCTCCTGAACTGTGCAGAACTGCAAGGTCAAAGATAACTCTTTATTTCCTCCCCTGCTGTTTACACAGCAGAAGAGAATATTTCCCTCATGATGATGGGCGCTTAGCTCATAGAATTGTTCAGGTGTTAATGCTTCTTCCATTCTTTCCAGGAATTGATCGTGATTCATAATTGCAGTTAACTTATGGCATTGTTCAGTTATTAATGTTCTCTAAACGAATCATGAGTCAGGGTTTCAGTTAACCCATTCTTTCTGTGCATCAAGGTTAACTGTTTCACGTCCTTCAGTTCTCCACCCTTTAATATCTCTTTTACACTAGAGATATTACTTGGGACGATTTTCCTGCCGCTGAGTGGTCAATCTCAGCCAAATCTTATATTTCGTTAATCAGATCATACATTTGGTTCCATCCCCTCGAATCCCCTTTTTAATAATCTTTCCAGCTTCTCCTTTTCAGCCTTTCTATTTAGCTTACATGACAATATCAACAAATACAGCACAAAAATCAATTGTACAATCACTAACACATGTGACGCAACTCAAATCCAAGGAGGAACCTCAATACTGAGGCCAATGTCCCACCACAGTAGGGTAACTATTTCTTCGATCTTCTCCCTCGCTTTCCTATTTTTCTGTTGTAGTGTATAATAATGTTTTTGGGAAATCTCTACGTCCTTTACCAGTTTAGTCAAATGTTTGATTAATGGTAGGATGTCATATTCAAAATGGGATATGTCTTCCTGGAGGTTCGATGAAGTACTGTGAGATTTACTGAGGTGTGATGTGAGATAGGGATTATCCTTTCCTGTACCACTTGAACCTCTATTTGGGTCTGAAGCAAAAGGCAGAGTCACCAGGGCACCAGGCATCATTGTGTGCCCTAGAAATTGGCTAGTAAGTTTCATATGCAACCTGGGGTTGCATATCGGCTATCATCTCCACAGCACAGTTGATAGGCTGTTTGCCTTCAGATTCAAACCCACATACTGGTGAGTCCAAAAGATTCAGATGATAAGGACACAATACCACATGTGCACCTCTTCCCTGGCATCCATCCAGATTACTGCTGGTCATGGAGTTCCTCCACTTAATCACACATGGAGGGGCCTTATGATGCCTCACATATACACAATTTTGAATTACACCAATATTTTCCACCCAGTATGTTGGTACTGGCCATTGTGACTGACCTATCACTGGCATCCTGAGAACTATGCCCATTATAGTTTGGTTATTCTAATCACAGTTGAGTGGGACTGGGTATTCTTGGGAGGCTGACCGTAGCTGACATGGATTCATAAAGTTGCCACATGTACTTATAGCCTTTAGATGCCTGTTGTCAATCCATGACAGCATGTTTTAAATCATCTGGATTACTACGCCCCTTGTTTAACAACCAGGCACCGTACATGGCACATACATCATTTTGGGCGGCCCAGTCTGATGCATTTCGGTCCTCGTTTAGTAGGTTGTTTATGGTCTGGGTGTGAGTCTCCAACTCAGCTACTATTTTCTTTAGGTGAATAGTCAATACTTGGTCTTCCTGCAACTCTTGTCCCTCAATATTATTATCTTCCCCAAGTATTTTCTTTAGCTGGTCCCAGAGGGTGTTCACCTGTATCTGCAGCTGAGCATCATCCATAATATTGACCAGTGATATTCCTGTATTAAACACTGTGGCTGCGTCATTGATCAGTCCCCTCTTCCGTCTACCCAAGCCTGTGTGACTGTTGTTAACTGGTTTATATAAATCCCCCTGACTTTCGTCCCCATAATTCCATACATAGAATTGCTGGAACATCTCCTTTAACAGTTTCTCATACAATTTTTCTGTTTCTGGTGGGTACCACCTAGGCAGCTGTACCTCCGTTAAATTAAGAATTACGGATACTACCTCATAAAGTGCGTCACGATACAATACCTTCCCTGTTGGAGTCAGCACCAATCCATTCCTAGGTCCAGGTGTCATTATGGGGCATTTAATCTCTTATCCTGGGTCTTTGGGGTTATTGGCAGGGGCTTCCTTTCATGTGCGACCAATTCGGTGGCATTGGCTGTATTTGGAGGACCTGGGACCACACAAGAGTCCAAACCCAATCCATTCCAGACCCAGAGTCTTGCCATGTCGTTTAAAAGCAATGGTCACCACTTCCTGGACTATTCCACCACCAGCAACCCCCCCACACACCCACCTACACACACATAAATCCCTTGCTCCTCCTTCCAAAGCTTGTTCCAACACAATTTCACTCCTTCCTTAGTTGCCATAATATGCCTGCGCGCATCGTTCTCCAATTTTTCCCAATCTGTGGATGCATCACTTTACTCTTGTCTGTCTTTCGTAACCACCACCACCAGCCCATGGAGGTGCTCCCTCGACATTCCAGGAAAACTTGTCTGCCCTCTTTCACCTGTACCTCACTGGCCATGATTTTTAATTTTAGGCAGGGCACCAATACTTCCCCAAAATTGGTAACTGATGTATTTGGAATACTCGGTGGAATTGCACCCCAACCAACCCAGCCTATTTCCCTCATGGAAGTATGTAACTACCCTGTCATCATCACGTGTTGTACACCCTTGTGTTACGGTAGGCCCAGCTCTTCCCATACACCCATAAATAAAGGACATCTCAATGTCCCCTCAATCTTCCTGTCCAGCTCCAATCAAGATCATCAACACACTCAGCCACCACGTGCACTTTGTCCTGCATCCTTGGTTTGACTCACTTCTACAAAAGAAAATAGGAGATAGCACCGCTCTGGGAGAGGGTTTCCCTCCACGGATCAGACTTAAGTTAAATACATATATGCACCATATGTTCCAATTACTGCGTTCCCTTTTCCTTTCCCAGAGTTTTGGACCTCTTGCGGCTTGTGGTTGATGTAAGAGGAGGCGTCCAGGGCACCCTGGGTCAAGGTGTCTGACTATTTCTTCTTACCACCCCACTCTCTGGGTCATCTTCATCAGCTCACAACATGGGAGGAAGGCTGATGCTGATTAAACGCATGATTATTCCCTGGGTCTTGGTCTGTTTTGTTATCCTCTCTTCGGGACCATAGAGTTTACATTGGTTAATGTGAAACCATTTTATCTATTTTCGCAATTGTACTACAGGACTTGCCTTATCCACTATACTATATGGTCCCTTATTCAATGGTTGGAATGCCCCTACTCTTGAGTAATTTCTGACCATGACCTGGTCCCCTACTTTCCACTCCTGCACTTTTCATGACTGCAGCAGCATTTTATTCTTTTGGTGCTGTCTTCCTATGTTATTAGCTGCCTCCCAATGCACTTTGCTTAGAGTGTCATGTAGATTTTTCACAATCTGCCCCAGGTGACCTCCTTAGCCTGGGATTCAGTCAGGATCGGTACCAACATGTGAGTCTGAGTCCTCATCGCCCTTCTGGTCATCAACTCATGTAGGGACTATCCTGTACTTTTGGAGAGGCTGATCCTGATGTTCAGGAGGGGCAGTATCTCATCCCATCTCCTTGGGTCTTCTCCTATCTCCTACCTAAGCCTCTCTTTTATGGTATGGTTCATTCTCTCTACTATACCCGATGATTGAGGGTTGTTGGCTACACGCCATTTTCCCTGCACTCCTAGAGGTTTCAGGATGGTCTGGATAACCCATCCAGTGAAATGACTTCCCTGATCTGATTGCACTATTTGGGGCAGTCCCCACTGGAAGAACACTTTCCTCAGCAGAATCCTAGCAGTGCTTAATGCTGTAGCTGCTGTACAAGGGAAGGCCTCCACCCACTTGGAGAAAATATCCACCAACATCAGGCAATATTTATTACCTGTTTTTGTGTTGACAGTGGCCCAATGAATTATATGTATGTACTGACACTGTCCCTCTACCTTCCCAGTGTATCCCAACGGAACTTTTCTTTGGTGGGAGTCTGGATTATTCATGGCAAACACTAAGTAGTAATCACAATAATCCTTTATATCCTCCCTGAGATAGGGCCACCACCCCACCTCCTCCACTTTTTTCCAGGTTGCTTCTGGGCCTGGATGCCCAGCTCCCGGACTCCCATAAGTTCATGCATGAATTAACATAGATACGAACATACGGATTAGGAACAGGAGTAGGCCACTCGACCTCTCGAGCCTGCTCCACCATTCAATAAGATCATGGCTGGTCTGAATGTAACCTCAACCCCATATTCCTGCCTACTTTCTTCCTGGTGTTGCACAGGAACGATCCACCTTTCTCCGTTAAACAACATCCCCTCTTCCCCTCATTAACCACTAAGTCTGCTACTCCAAAGAGTCCCTCAATGGGCTCTCCTTCTTCCTTTTTCCTAATTACTGCTTTTAGAACTGCATCTTGCATTTGAACCTGTGTCAGATCTGGGGCAAATTTACCTCCTGTGAAACCTCCTTCCCCTTTATGATTGTGATTTGCCCAGATTGGTGCGAGTCCCAAAGTACTCCTTCCCTGGCCCTCAATTTTGCCAACTCATCAACCTTCCGGTTGCCTTCCCATTTAGGCCCTGCTTTTAAATGCGCCTTCACCTTCTTAGTGTAATAATCTCTTTGGTTATTGCCTGTGACACCCAAGATATTTTCCAACCAAGGGGCCGTCACCAATGGTCTCCTGTCTGAGGGTTTGAATCCTCGCCTAGCCCATATTACTAGATATTCAGTGCAGGAATTGCAGGTGAACATTGTGTCTGAACATATGGGGCAGAATTTTATCTTCGGCGTGTGGGGGCGGGCCCTACACGCTGACGCATAAAATGATGCACGATGACGTCTGTCGTGCTTCCCAACGTCACCACGCGCCATTGCGATATTTTGGGGGGTGGGCACGCTATGACTTCCGAGGAGTGCCCACCATTAATTAACGGGCCAGTTAAGGCCCTTGAGGCAGTAATTGACAGTGACTTTTTGCAGCCCGTGCAATTTTCAGTGCTTCACACAGGCGCAACGAGCAGGCGGGTAGGCCACATTTTTAAAAACCTCATCCACGGGCTGGGTGAGTGGGCTCCCTAATGCGATTTGTTCGTATTTAACTTTTTAAACTTACTTCTACTTGCTTGCATGAATAGGACAAATTCAATTCTCTTCAGAGCTGCTTTGACAGAAAGAACAGGCTTCAGTTCAGGACTCTGGAGGAATCATAACACTTGGGGCCTTGCAGGTTTCGGACAGCCTTCCCTTACCTTGGGAATGGAGATTGTGCTCTCCATTGGAGGCACCTCCTTTGAGGAGGAAGAGAGGGCCAGAAATGGGAGATGGCCCCAGGAGTCCATATTCAGCCTCGAGGGAGCCACCTTTGGGAGGACAGGCACAGGCACAAGGGACGCAGGGCCAACAGGAAGTGCAAGGCGGAAGGGGCTGCAGAAGACGCTATTATCCTGCTGCCAGGGTTTACAGGTGGCGATGCAGTTGCTTCAATATGTCTGAGGTGCAATGCCAAAGGAGGCTCCGGCTCTCCATCTGTCAGATGATCGGCCCTGAGATCAGCGCCAACTTTATGGATGGGCACCCTATGCGAGTGGCGCTGAAGGTCACGGTTGCCCTCAACTTCTATGCCTCCAACTCTTTCCAGAGGTAGGTAGGTGATCTTTGTGGAGTCTCCCAGTCAGCTGTCCACAGTTGTGTCAAGCTGATGACAGACACTTTGTTCAGGTGTGCATTGACTTTCATTCACTACCGCTCAGACGATACCAGCCAGGCAGAGTGAGCCAGAGGCATTGCAGCGATTGCTGGGTTCCCTTGCGTCCAGGGTGCGATCGATTGCACACATGTGGCTATCGAAGTGCCAGTGGGTGAGCCGGGAGCCTTTGTTAACAGGAAGGTATTACACTCCATGAACGTGCAGATAGTGTGTGACCATAGGATGCAGATTCTGCAAGTCTGCAAGGTTACCCAGGCAGCTCCCATGACGCCTACATCCTGAGACACTCCCAGATGCCGAGGACCTTCAGTGCTCCAGCTCGGCTAGATGGATGGCTGGTGGGTGACAAAGGCTAACCCCCCCAAAAGATGGCTCATGATGCCCCTCTGCTATCCAAGAACAGGGGCTGAGCAGCGGTACAACAGAAGCCATGCTTCCACAAGGGCTGTGGTAGAGAGAACCATCGGTCTTCTCAAGATGCGCCTTCCGATGCCTGGACCGTTCAGGGGGCACACTGCAATACCCCCCAGATCATGTGTCACTGACAGTGGTTGCATGCTGCGCTCTCCACAATTTGGCACTAGAAAGGGAGGACACAGTGGAGGAAGAAGATGCCATTCTCTCCATGGAGGAGGCATTGCGCTTGGCCATGAGGGTCATTGCATTACTCATGCTCTGCATGGACTCCTCCATCACAGAGACCATGGCACGCATTCCTTCACGTATCTCTGCCAGATCCTTCTGCACGCCCTGCTAGACCTCCAGCATCTGCTGCCTCAGGGATGACTCCAGAGGCCCATCATCAGCCACTGACTGAGCATGTTCCTGGTTCTCTCCGACTGCCGGTGCCCTGGGCACTCTCTGCCTCCGCCTGCATCTCAAGACAGTGTCAAGTGCCCTCACTGCTGTGCAGTGAGATACTAGACGACAATCTTATCCCCACCGAGGTGCTGGTATCTGCGCTGGTGCCTGCCTGGCTGAGATAGTGTGACGCTGGTACATCTTCTGGGCCCTCAGGGGTCAGTGGCAGTCCCTCTGCCTCCTGAGTGTGGGTGTGCTCTGGAGAGGCCAAAAGGAAGAACAAGGACATTTGCTTAGTAGAAGTCGTAACACTGTTAATGTGCATGCCTGGCACCCGGGTCAGGATGCGCTCCTCCTTCCATTATCAATGGGCAACCCATGTTGGATGCTGAAATCAATAAATAGTCAACAGTGGAATGGTTGCAATGACAGACATTGTGACCTCAATGCCGGCACTCTTACCTCCCAGTGGCATCCCAGTCTCGCCACGTCTGGTTGACCTGGGCGCATGGCGCCTCTCCAGCTCGAGAGCCTTCTGCTCGTATCTGATCATCATGATTAGGTGGGCCTGCCCCTCGCCAGTCCACAGCCGCTCGGCATTATTGCGTGTGGTCTTCTCCTGAAAGGAGAGAGGAGCATTGATTAGTCCACCCTGTATCTGCATTGCCATTGCAGCCTTGCCACCCCCACCTAAGTGAAACACTGCAGGGCTCATCCGATTCGTGATCCTGGAGCCGCCATACGCTCACTCCAAGCAGCCAGAGCTCACCCCTTTGCCCAGATGCTGCCTTCATCACATTTGCCAATCACACTCTAAGACCTTCCAAACCCACGAGCACTACCACCTAGAAGGACAAGGGCAGCAGATAGATGGGAACACCGCCACCTGGAAGTTCCCCTCCAAGTCACTCAGCATCCTGACTTTGAAATGTTTCGGCACTCCACCACTGTGGTTAGGTCCAGATCCTGGAGCTCACCCCCAAACAGTACTGTGGGTGTACCTGCACCACATGCAGCGGATACTGAAGGCAGCTCACCACCACCCTCTCAGGGGCAACTAGGGATGGGCAATAAATGCTGGCCCGCTCAGTGAAGGCCACATGCCGTGAATGACTGAATGCAAAAAGCAAAATTCTGAGTTGGGTGGGGTGGGGGGGTGTGGGCCTACCTAACGGCTGTGATAAGTGACCAATGCCAACATGATACTCACCCTTCCCGATCGCAAGAGGTCATTAAACCACTTGTGGCACTGCACCCAGGTGCATCTCACCACATCGTGGGAGCTGAACCTTTCTGCCGCCTCCTTCCAGGCACGTTTTGTCATGTAGGTGGGCCTCCTCCTCCCGTCCCTTGGCACAAGGATTTCGTGGTGTTCTGCCACCTCCTCGAGGAGGGCAATGAGGCACTGATCCGAAAATCTCGGGGCACACTGCCCTGCCAACCTGCCCTCCTGCCTGGCCTGCTTTCCGAGACTGCTGTCGGACGTCCTCCTATGCGAGATCAGTGGCAGAGTTTGAAAGGTTGCCTGCGCCTTTTTTGAATAGGCCACCAGGTAGCCATTGGACCCAGTGGTCACTGGACTCCTGCCACCGCCCGCTCCTTCCCGCTGTTCTCGGGAGCCGCAATTCACACTGGGCGGGCCTTAATTGGCCCGCCTACGTAAAATGGCAGCGTGGAGCTGATCGCAGGTGGCGATTGGCTCCGTGCCCGCTCCCGACCAGCCTGCCTGCCATAAGTAAAATCCTGGCCATGGTGTAGGGGGTTGGGAATTCACTGGGGTGTGTCACCACATAGATCATGCCAGCTCAGCCTGTTGTGCATTCAGTGTGTTGGGAAGTTTTTTGGCCTCTATTCTGGCCTCTGGGTTATAACTCCTGCACCCTGTCCTGCGTTTTCCATTTGTTACTGAGCTGGACCCATCAGCATAAATATCTCTACCTGTCAGGTATTCTCCAGCCTGGAATCCCACATCTACATCCCACACTCCTTCTACTGAACACACATGGTCTGTCCCTGGGTAGATTATGTTCAGGGCTAGCTTCGGTTCCACCAGTGTCTCCACTCTCAGGTTCATCTGGGAGAGCAACAACATCCAATGAGCAATACGACTGCTGCTTACTGTCTTATCTTTCATTCTACCATCCTATAACATTTGTGTTGGGGTGTGGCAGGTCAATAGGGTCACCAAGGATAACCCCGTGACTAACTGAAAGTGTTTGATGGCCCAATAGGTCGCTAAAAGATGTCATTCACAATTCGAGTAGCCCCTTTTTATGTCTGTCAGGACTTGGGAGGTGTAGGCCACTAGTCTCTTGCCATGTCGTTCTTGAAGTAACATCTCTCTCAAAATATCCCCAGGAGCTGTTTCCTCCAGCTAAAAGTCCTGATTTAGATTTATCGCTCCTAACACAGGTGTGGATTGTAGATCTTCCTTTAGGTGAGTGAATGCCTCCTTGTAACCTTCATCCCATTCCCATCCTACTCCTTTCCTAAGGAGCCTAAACAAAGGGGTTGCCTTGGCTGTATAACCTTCAGTGAACTCCCTGCAGTACCCTGTTATTCCCAGAAAGGACCTTACCCCAGTGTCATGAAAGTATAATAATTTTCGTAATTTTTTTTGGTTTATTGTGAAGTAGGTTAATGGGGGTAAGTATAGTTGGGTCTGCCTGTGTATGATTTAATTATATTTTGTAGTCAAGTAGACTGCAAGTTTAAATCATCAAAAGGAGTCAGGTGTTTGACATGCAAATGAGTAAACATGGATGCTGGCTTAGCATGTAAGGTGTGAAGGGAATTTGCATTTTTAAATAAATAAAGGGATATTTGGATTTCAAAGGGATTTCAGTCTGTTTACAACTAGCCAGATAAGCAAGGCTAAGGAATGTGTTTATTTTACCAAACGGTTACTGGCAATATTAGCACCATGAAAGTTTAAAATTGTGAGGAAAATACAGTCTGAAAGACATATGAAACAATAGAATTTACATATTAAAAAGAGAGAAACATATATAAAGGAGAATGAAAAGCAATGTGTCAGGAGAAGCTCATGTAAGATCTAGCAGAAGCGTGTGAAATAGCCTTAATGAAGCCTCCAGCATTTGTGCGTAAGTCTGCTATCTACCAAAACTGAAGCTAGAGTAAAGCCATTTGGAATTCCACTGTCCAGGGTATTGTGTTAACTTGCTGAGTTTGCTTTAAATCTAAAATCTATTGGGGACAGCTGCCTTAAAGGCGGTGTAACTGGGAGTCAGGTTAATTAGGAATTTTAGGAGCTACTATAATAGTAATTGTAGTCCCATGTATGTGCTTGAAATCTTTTGTATCGTGTTAGTAAATATTTTAAATTTAATTTTTTAAAATCTCTAAAGGTCTTGGTGGACTTATTACCTCTGAATTCAGTGTATGCATCTCATAATAAATACAAATTGGAAAACTGTTGTGAAAGCACGACCAAGTTTCCCTCGTGGATTTGATCTGCCTGGCACACATCATCTGCTGTGTTGTAACACCAGATACATCCTTTGGGGTAAGTAGTTCCTGAACCACCCTTCTTCTCACCCTGTCTATTGCCCTTTCTCCTGCCCTAATCATCAGCCCTAAAAGTTGCACTTCCCCCTGCCCAATTTGGACTTTCTTAGGGTTCACCTTAAAGTCTGCCTCTTTTAATAGCTTCAGTAGTTCATCCAGTACTGACCCATGATCTTCTGCACCTTCAGAAAATAACAATAGGTTGTCCATGTATTGGATCAGCTGGTTGAGCTGACTAAAACCCTTTAATGCATCAGCCATGCACTGGTGAAAATCAAGGAACTGTTGTGAAACCCTTGTGGGAGACTCGTCCACATATATTGTTGTCACTTGAACTATCTCACAGGGATTGACCAAAACCCGTTTGCTATATCGAGTACGGTGAATGTTGTTGCCCCTGTGGGAATATTTCCTATTAGGTCTGCTACTGCTGCCACAGTGGGCACAGGCTGGAACATTTTTATTCAGAACCTGGTAGCCCATCTTGGCTGTCCATGACTGATCGGTTTCTTAACTGCAAAAGGGGTGAATTCATGTAGGTAGCTATTGGTCTCATTACACCTTTGTCCACCAGGGAGTTTACTGCAGTTTCCAAGTCCTTCTCTGCCTCCTGGGGAAAACTTTACTGTTTCTGAGGTCGCGACATTGGGTCCCCATCTACCTTCACCTCTACTCCTGTTACCCTTCCGCGATCATGTCTGTGAGTAGCAAATACGGCGATGTTACCTCGCACTTATGCTTGATACCTTGCCAGGCGCTACAGGCCAATTGTTCTAAGTCATAGCTTCCCTTCAGTTTCATTGTACAGCCACTACCCTTCACCTTTTCATCCTTGGGAATGACTAAAATCTTCTTTCATTCATCCGAATCAACTGCCCCCATAGACAGTTTCTTTTCATATGCACGATCATGTAGTAGGCCAACATGAAACTGCGCACCCCCCCCACCCCCCACCCCCACCCATGCCGGGCTGTTCCCACTTCATGACAACACTTTCCCATTTAGTTACAAGGGGTCTCATTTTATAGTCAAGGGTATTGATACCAGCCCAGCTTGTTCATTACCTGTAAAACCTTTCAATCTAAATGGGACTCCACTCGTCCAGGGAGAAATGGACAGATTTGGTGAGTGGACAACTGTACTGGGGCTCCAGTGTCCACTAGATACTCTCCACAAATGGTTTTTAATATTTGCATGCGACCTGTCTCATTCATCAACGGTGAGACAGGCACAGCTATTCGGGCTGGGCGTGGCCTCACTGCAGGGTTGCAGATGTGCCAGGTTCTCTGTTGCACATGACAGTGTCCAATTTCTCTTGATCTCTGCCCATAACCTGCTGTAATGTGGCCAACAGATGTTTCACTGGGACTTCTGCCTTCTCTCTCTTTGACTCTACCACAGTGGTTTCGACCCCGAGAGACCAATGTATCCTGGCTTCCCCCCTTTTGGGAACCTGCGCTCTTTACTCCAGTGTCCCATTTTCCTACAGTTGAAACATCCCTGGGATATGCCTGCATTACCCTCCTCTCTTGCTTTCATTTCTTTATACTACTCACATTCCCTCTTATTTCATGCACCTTTCCCTTTTGTTTATTTCCTTCCCCTGTCGGATTTGAAAGCCAAAGTAAGTTTCCTTAATGTGCTCGCCTCCGTATTTGTATCATCCTCAGGGTCAAACCATGATTCAGCCCTTGCTATTGCCTGCAGAAAACTGTTGGCCACTGTGGTCCTCAGCCAATGATTCCTGGGAGGCCCTATTAAGTCTGCGCGTACTAGATTTCCCCCTATCGCTTTCAAGTATACGGGCCACAATCTATCCGGAAGTGCATCAGGCACTTCACCTGCTTGCTGTCTGCTCTGCTCAACTTGTAAGAAAGGGCTACTTTAGCTATGCCCTAGTGCCACTAAAATCTCATCTTTCAGGCCAACCTAATTTAGTGGTTGCCGACAAACACTGATACAGCTTCCCATCTAGAGAGAATATTATCAATTTCTTCATTCCATCATTGTTACAATTGTTGACATCACTTATCTGCTCTGAACCCCCAGCCAAGTATTCATAATGAAACCATCTGGCAACTGTATTCACAGAAGCAGTTAGAACAGATAGCCAGACATCTATTTTTGAGAATGCTTCATTATGAATGTTTGGCTGGGGGTTGCAGCATGTGGCCCAGGGTGGGAGCATGTGGCGGGGAGCAGGAGTAGAGGCATGTGGCTTGGGCAAATGAGGGGGAATGGGATTGGAATCAGAATCAGAATAATGGCACTGTGTATTGTAAATAAAAATAAGAACATGGCAGACTACATTGGGGCCCCACTATAATATGGTCCATCAGGACTATATCTCATGTTATAGGTGAGACTGTGTTTTGACCTTTCAAAGGCACTGTCTAAAGATTTTTCTTGGTCAATTACAGACAAATGAACGAATACAAGCAAATAGATCTCCTTTAACTATGTCCTGCACTTGCTTTCTATGTTCCAAACTACAGAAATTGGATTGTTTTAACTTGTAGAGGACTGAATGTGTGTACACTGCTGTTCTAGTTTGTCATGGGCTCGTAATTTCTTACGGAATGGCAATTGAGTCAGATTACCACTCTGCTCAAAAGTTCTTAACCTGAAATCCAGGCAATCCTATCTTGTCTGACCTTCCGATTCAAGCCAGACGAGATCTGGGCAGAGCTACTTGTCCCCTGGGCCTAGCGTCGAGGGCTGTAGAGTCGCAAGTAAGTAAACTCCGTCCCCTTTTTTACAGCACTAGCTGCCATAAACCAGGTAAGTTTAAAACTCTTTGACAAGCCAGGGAGAAGGTAAGTACATAAGCAAAGTGGGTAGGATTGGGGGTGGGGGTTGTTGGGTCGGGTGAGCCCAGTGGGGTGTGGGGGTGGTGTTGGGTGAGGCTGTTCTGTGGGATGGGTGTTAGGTCTGGCCCTGTGGGGGGTTGTAAGGTCAGGCCCTGTTGGGTGGGGAGGGGGGGGCATTGAGTGGTGGCACTGTGTTGTGTCGGACCTTTGGGGGAGGGGTGTCAGGTTGGGTCAGGTCAGGCCTTCAGTGGGGTCAGGTCGGGTCGGGCCTTGTGGGGGAATGGTGTGTTGGGTCGGGCCTTGGGGGTGGTGCCGGGTCAGGTCCTGCCTTGGTTCGGGGGGGTTCAGGTGGGGGTGAGAGTTGGGCCTGGCGGCAACAGGCCAGTCGGGGGAAGACTCCCCATGGGGAGTCTCGTGGGGGGATTCTGTTGGGGGTTAGTCGGGGTTGGTGGCGGAGTCCCAGGGGGTGGGGTAGTTGGGGATGGAGGGATAGTTGGGGCTGGGGGAAGTCCCCTATGGGTTTAGGGTTGTGGGGGGAATCCCATGGGGGGGGTGCGGTGTCAGTGTGGGATTGTACAGCAGTTACCCAGAAGATAGAATTGGTTCTAATTCTTCTAACTTTTTCTGGGTAACCATTGATGTAACACAATCGGAACCATCCGAAGTTTACAAATAAAATCGCATTTTCGGATGGCTTCCAGTGCAGGGCAATTGCCAATCGGAAGTTTGCACTTACCAGGCTATTGCTGTGCAACTTTACCTGGAAACATCTTGGTTTGGGGGGTGGTGGTGGTGTGAAGAGCAGTGGGGTGGGGAGGTTGTGGTGGTGTTGGTGGCGGTTCCCCATCTTTGGGGTACCCCCAATTACGATGTCCTGAAGCTTGGAAATTACGACCCCATATATTTGTGCAGCTTAAATTGACAGTAAATAAAGTTACAAGAAGCCAAAGTTCAACTTCTAAATGCTTATGATAATCTCATCACAAAATGTTAAACTTGGCTATAATGCAATACTTATTACAATGGATATAATATAAAACATACAGTGAACAGATCATAGAATGACAATGTACTCTAATGCATCGTGATAATCTATTTTGGAGCACCAAGGTGGATCTAATTTTGCCTTTACACTGTTGGTTGAAATATTTAAATGAAAATTTTGGGGTCAAAGATGGACCCACGTTATACCCAGTTCCACGTTATAGCAGACCATGTTATGCCAAGGCCCCAAAGTAATTACTTTCATCATTCTTCGCTGTAGAGGAAGAGGATAATATACATTCCAGGGAACTAATAATGAATCAAGGGCTGGAACTGATTTAAAGTTATTGTAAGCAAGTATTAGAAAAAAATAATTCCATTAAAACTCGACAAACTTTCAGGACTTAATGATTTCCATTCCAGAGTTTAAAAGAAATAAGTAAGAAAAGTGCTGATATTTTAGTCATAACTTACTAAAGCTCTCTCAATTCAGGAGCTTCGCCTTTAGATTGGAAAATTGTAAATGTAAGTCCGTTATTTAACAAAGTTGAAGAGAAACAATTATAAACCTGTTGGCCTGACATCTGTTGTAGGGGAATTACTGGAATCTGTAGCTAAGGAAAAGTTAGTATGCACTTGGTCATGCAAAGGGTACTAGAAGTGGGGAACTCTGACAAAAAAGCAGTAGATTTTGCTAGCCAACGGTGTTAAGGAGCCAATGGAGGTGAATTAAATTAGAATACAGATCAGCTCTGATCTCACTGAATGGTGGAGCAGGCTCAAGGGTTTGAATGGTCTACTCCTGTTCCTATGTTCCTATGACTAGGTAAAAAGATATATCTAATAATTTAATGTGAGAAAAGAATTAGTGTTTAAGAAATACTGATCACTTGAATTTTGCAGTGATTTTGATATTTTAAAATTTGGTGGGAGATGAATGGAAATGGAAAGTTCACAGAACTTTCTTTTAGAAGCTAAAGGGTTGAAACTAAGATATCAATGAGGACAGAGAAATGGGCAACAGGACTTGGGGCTGGATTTTTGCAGAGTTGGCATGACTCTCATTCCCAGTTTAGCAATTTTTGCCAACATGGGATAATGGTGTGGAAAGTGAGCCCCATTCTGCACTCCATTTCAGTGCTCAGCAACTCTTAGCCCACTGAAATTTTTGTGGAGTTGGGCCAGTTTCTCCATGTCTTCTGGTTCACGGCCCCTCAGAGGTGTCATGAACCATAGTCTGCATTCGGGAACATTTTGAAAGGTAAGTTCAAAAGGTCTTACCCATCCACACTGCAGCTCCCTCCTCCCCACCGCAGTCACTTCCCATGGTCCCTCATACCCTCCATGCCAACTTATGCCCCACAGCCACTCCTCATGGTCCCTCATATTCTCTATGCCAACTCATGCCCATTCCATGCCTATAAGCCCAGTATGCACCATGTACATAATCAGTGAACATTACAATAATGGCAAATATGGAATTGCTGAGAAAAAAAAACACCCATTCAGAAATGTTCTTTGAAAAAAGCTACTGTTCCTACAACCCTTTAAAACTGTCAATCAGACAGACTATTTAAGTATCAAAAACAGAGGCTTCAAATACTTCACACCAACTAATCTTGTCTAAATAAATTTTGAGGCATTGACAGAAGAGATCACAGAATGAACAACTTATTGTAAACACTTAAAGATGTCAATCAAGCCATGTCACTTCACTTGTCAAAACAGAATGGCTGCTGAGCTCATGCTTTTATTGGTATGGGCTCTCAGCCATGCTTGCATGTGAGTAAGAGGTGTGAAGTGTTTGAATAGTGTCTGGTATTGATGCTTTAATGGTCTGTCTGATTTCATGAGTTGGCCTTAAGTTGGCATGGAGGGTATGAGGAGCCATGGGGATTAGGTGGGGTGTGAGGGATGAGAGCTAGAGGGTTTAACTACTTTTATTACAAGGTGGGCATTCTAACCAGCTCACTTCAGCATTTGCCCATCCCCATAGCCACCTAGGATCTGCTTCCGGGATCGGCAGGCCTGATTTCACCCATAACCGCTTCCTCAGAGCGAAAATAGCATAATTTGGGGCCCTTTAAACCAAGGTGGGCCTGCCGAATCAGGAAATTTCCCAACTAGAGCTACTTGCCTCAGTAGTGAAAATCTGGGCCTTAGTGTAGGATAGCATTTTTGACAGAGTTTTGGGTGAGATGAAGTTTGAAAAAGGGGGAGCATGGCTGGCTGGATAGAAGAACAGTGGACAATTCGTGCCTGGAGGTGACAAAGGTGATGACCTGAAGTGCAAATAGAAATAAATGATGAACTGAGAGTGCAAATAGAAATAAATAGATATGATCTGATAGCCATTACAGAGACATGGCTGCAGGGTGACATAGATTGGGACCTGAATGTTGAAGGGTACATTACATTTTGGAAGGACAGGAAGCTGGGAAAAAGTGGAGAGACGGTTTTGTTAATTAATGAAAGTATGAACACAATAGAGGGGGGTGACCTGAGTTCAGGAAACCAGGATGTAGAAACAGTTTGGGTAGAGATGAGCAATCATAAAGGCAAGAAGTCACTTGAGGGAGTGGTGTACAGGCCTCCTAACAGTAAGCACGTGATAGGAAGAAATAAAGGAAGAAATAATGGGAGTTTGTCAGAAAGGTACAACAACAATCATGGGGGATTTTAATCTACGTATAGTCTGGATAAATCAGATGGGAAAAGGTGGGAGTAGTTCATAGAGTGTTTTAGAAATAATTTCTTAGAACAGCACATTCTGGAGCCAACCAGAGAACAGGCTATATTAGACCTGGTATTGTACAACAAGACAGGATTAATTAATGATCTCATAGAGAGGTTGCCCCTAGATGGCAGTGATTATAATATGATTGAATATTACATTAAGTTTGAGGGAGTGAAGAGTGGTCAAAGACTACTATTTTAAACTTAAATAGGGACATTTCTAATGACATGAAAGCAGGACTAGGTAAAGTGAACTGGCAAATGATGTTAAGGGATAGGTCAATAGAGATGCAGCAGCAGACATTTAAAGGGATATTTCAGAATAATCAGAATAGATACATTCCAACTAGAAAATTGAAAATAGAAGCAGGAGTAGGTCATTCAGCCCTTCGAGCCTGCTCCGCCATTGAATATCATCATGGCTGATCCTCTACCTCAACAGCATACTCCTGTGCTCTCTCCCCTTACCCCTGCTCTCTCCCCGTACCTCCTGACACCTTTAGAGTCTAGAAATCTATCTATTTCCTTCTTAAATATATTCAGTGCCTTGGTATCCACAGCCTTCTGTGGTAGAGAATTCCACAGGTTCACCACCCTCTGACTGAAAAAAATTCCTCCTTATCGCAGTCCTAAATGGCCAACCCTGTATCCTGAGATTGTGACCCATTGTTCTAGAACCCCCAGCCAGAGGAAACATTATCCCTGCATCCAGACTGTCCAGCCTGTCAGAATTTTATGTGTTTCAATGAGACCCCCTCTCATTCTTCTAAACTCCAGTGAAGACAGGCCTAGTCGACCCAATTTCTGCTCATACTACAATCCTGCCATCCCAGGAATCAGTCTGGTGAACTTTCGCTATATTCCCCCTATGGTAGGTATATCCTTTCTTAGGTAAGGAGACCAAAACTGCACACAATATTCCAGGCGTGGTCTCACTAAGGCCCTGTATAGCTGCAGTAAGACATCCTTCCTCCTGTCCTCAAATCCTCTTGCAATGAAGGCCAATATACCATTTGGCTTCCTAACTGCTTGCTGCACCTGCATGCTTGCTTTCAGTGACTGGTGTACAAAGACACCCAGGTCCCTTTGTATATCAACATTTCCTAATCTATCACCATTTAAATAATACTCTGCCATTCTGCTTTTCCTGCAGACGTGGATAACCATACTGATCCACGTTATGCTGCATCTCTCATGTATTTTCCCTATCACTCAAATTGTCACGACCAGGATGAGAGGAGTGCACAAATCATCAAGCTTCACTACTCCACAGGCCATACCATTAATTTAAATGTTTGATTTTCTCACCAAAATGGCCAGTTGTGTACCCATACTTCTAGAACCCAGAAGAAAAGAGACCCTGACCAGGCTTCTTTCAAAGAACTCAGATTGATTAATTAATTCTAAAACAAAACCCCTTTTAAACAAGTTCCAAGAACTGGTTGACACATGATTGTAATCCAGAAGTGTAACTAGCTAGCCCTTTTAAACCTCCCCAGCACACACACGGACACACATACCACACAGACAAAAAAAGACACACAGGTAGTCTCTGCAGAGTTGGGTGGAAAGGGAAAAAAACTTGCTTAGAAAGAAAAAATTAAAGTTCACGGAGGTCCGATGCTGGACCAATTCTACCTGTCTCAGATACCAAATCCAAAATTATGCAGACAAACTATACTCAGATGAGGATTATCTGGCCACAGGTCGAGAACCACATATGGCTTCACAGAGAGAGAGAGAGAGAGAGCTAGTCAGGGTAGCCTTTTGTTCTCAGCCTTTCCCCAACAAGACTGAAAGCAAAACCACAGGATCAAACTTAAGGTTTTACCCCTCTACCATGTGATTGCCTTTTTGTCTTCCAGCTTTTCATTAATTAAGGTTCTTTGCAGTTTAAAACAAACAAACAACTCCTTCTCAAGTACCACATAGCTCAGGTGATTGCTTGGAAGAGGTCTGCTTGTTGACAGTTCCAAGGTGAACTTATGACCCTTTTAAAAAATACCTCTCGGGCAGCCTCCAAATGTCCAAATGCTGCAATGTCCTTCCATGTTTTTAAAAAGAAAAATTCAGTTTAAAGAGATATGATTCTAACATGCATCTCCCCTTTAAGAGATGAAACATCACTTCAAAATGTGTTTCATCACAAAGCATATGGAAAAAGATACATACAACATATAAACAAAATTCAAACATGCACTCACTCAGTCATTCATTCCTTATACCGAGTTTGTCCAGTTTTCTCTGGCTTCCTTTCTTTTTCAGATAATTTTACAAAATTTACATTCTTGATAATGCATCAGCAATTATATTATCCTTTCCAGCAATATGAACAATCTTCAAGTTATAAGATATTAGCAAACTCCACTGGAACAGTCTGTCATTCTGAGTCTTGAATTTTTCCACAAAGACCATAATCAGTATAAACTAATATTTCTTTACAGCCATGACAGATATTTACCTCAAAATGGCTAAGAGCCAGTAATAATCCCAGGTTCCCTTTTCTACCATACAGTATCTCTTTTGATGTCGATTAAATTGTTTAGAAAAGTACCCTATTGGCTTCTCTGTGCCTGATTCATCTTCTTGCAATAAGACTGCACCCACTCCCAAATCACTAGCCTCGATTGGCAGCTTGAACGGTTCAGCGAAATTAGGGGCGGCTAATACTAGTTCATAGTTAGAATCGCTGTCAGCTTCTCAAAAGCTGCCTGGCACTCCCTTGACCATACCACCTTTGCTCTCTTTTGTCATAAATCTGTTAGTGAAGCTGCTATTGTGCTGAAATTTGGCAGAAATATACGATAGAAACCGCACATGCCTAAAAATCTCATGATTTGCCGCTTAGTTTTAGGGACAGGGAATTCCTGTACCTTCACTGTTCTTGGCAAGACTTATCCCTGCCCTACGATGTGCCCTAAATAAGTTACTCGCAATTTTGCGAACTCAATTTTTGAAAGGTTTATTACTAGATCTGCTGACTGTGATTGTTTAAATAAGGTTTCCAATTGTTTTAAATGGTCTTTCCACATGTTGCTATAAATCAATACGTCATCCAAGTAAACCACACAGTTAGGAACATTAGTGATCACCTGATTCATTAGTCTTTGGAAAGTGGCTGGAACATTTTTTAGTCCAAATGGCATTACTCAGCATGGTATAGTCCATTTGGCGTGACAAAAGCCAATGCCTCCTTAGTTTGCGATGTTAAAGGTACTTGTCAGTATCCTTTCAACAAATTTATCTTAGTTAGGAATGTGGCACTGCCAACCCTGTCAATATAATCTTCTAGATGAGGGATTGGGTAGGTATCTGTTTTTGTTAGCACATTAACCTTTCTATTGTCTGTGCAGAATCTGGTTGACCCATCAGGTTTAGGTACTAACACTACTGGAGAACACCAACTGCTTTGACTAGGCTCAATTAGGTGATTTTCTGACATATATTGAATTTCTGCTGTCACTTTAACTTATTTTTTTGGATCTAAATGATAAAGATGTTGCTGTATAGGAGAGGGGAGGTGATGGCATAGTGGTATTATCGTTGGACTAATAATCCAGAGACCCAGGGTAATGCTCCGGGGACCTTGGTTTGAATTCTGCCATGGCCTATCTCTTAATAAAAAAAAATACCCCTATATCCACATCATGTATGGCTAAAGTTGTTGTACACCTGGTTCATCCCTATAAATCCTTTTAAAGTAAGCAACCTCACGAGATTCTCTCATTGTCCTACCTCTAAGTATGAAAACATGGTATCTAACTGACCTAATATTTCAGTGTTAGCTAACCAGATAGTAGGAGGGTCAATTTGTGAACTGTCTAAGCCTTCCTCACTCTCACTGTCTCTTTTGTCCCTCACTATGCTTACAACTTGACATACCTGCTCTTTCCTATCTTCCTCCCTATGGTGGTATCTTTTAACATATTGATATGACATTCTTTTTCCTATGATCTGGGGTATTTATCAAATAATTTACTTTAGTAATCCTCTTAATTACCTTCTATGGACCCTTGAACCATGCTTTCAGAGGTCCCCCCTGTAATGGCAATAACACTCTTCATCCCCTGCTTGTGATATGTTGTGATGTGGCAGACGATGTGTGCCAGGCGGTCCAAATCCACAAGGGAAACTTGGTCGCACTATCACGATGGTTTTGCAATGTGTGTTTTTTTCAAGAAGATGCGTGCACTGAATTCAAAAGTAATGAGATCACCAAGACCTTAAGAGATTTTAAAAATTAAATTAAAATATTTATTAACAAAAAGATTTCAAGCACATACATAAGACTACAATGACTTACTACTATAACAACTCCTAAAATTCCGAATTAACCCGACTCCCAGTTACACACCTACTTTAAGGCAACAGTCCAAAATAGATTTTAGAATTAAAACAAAATCAGCAAGCTAACACAGTACCTACTTTACAGTGGAATTCCAAATGGCTTTCTCCAACTTCAGTTACTGGACACAGTTGACTTATGCACAAATGGCTGAAGGCTTCTTGAAGGCTGTTTCACATAATCTCTTTAGATCTTACATGGTCCTCTCCTCACATAACCTTTCATTGTCCTTTCTCTTTAATATGTGAATTGTATTGTTCCATATGTCTTTGGAACGGTACCTCTCCCATAGTATAAAATCTTTCATGCTGCCATTATTGTCAGTAACCTTTGGGAAAAATAAACACACTCCTTAGTCTTGCTTATCTGACTAATTGTAAACAGGGTTTGAAATTTGAAATCCAAGCAATCCTTTCACTTACCTAAAAATGCAACTTCCCTTCACACCTTCCTTACATGCTAAGCCAGCATCTATGTTTCCTCATTGGCATTTCAAACACATTTCTACACTTAGCTTCTTTTGATAATTCCAAGCTTGCAGTCTACCTGACTGCAAATGTAATTAAATCACACAGACAGAACCAACTATACTCACACCCATAAACCTACTTTACAATAAACTAGAAAAAAATTATGACAATTATTATACTTTTGTAACAAATATTCGGGTCATAGCTTGCTTATCCGCCCATTCTTTCATCTTTGTTTGAGAAACTTTAAGATGTCCCTGAGCCACATTGAAGGCTCTTGTGAGCTGTTCCTGGAATACGGACACATAATCTAACATAGAGGATTCATCATTCTCTCCTAAAAAAACTCTTCTTTGATTAATTTCAGAGGACCTCTTACCTTATGGCCATAAATTAATTCAGAAGGGCCAAAACTAGTATATCCATTTGGTGAATCTCAGGTAGTAAATAAATGAAAATCCATTCCTTTGTCCCAATCATGGGGATATTCTTGACAATATGTTTTAATCATTGCTTTGAGAGTTTGATGGTACCTTTCTAAAGCTCCCTGTGTTTGTGGATAATATGCTGTGGATTTTAACTGTTTTATACCCAAACTACTCATTATGGTTCTGAAAAATTATAGGCATAAAATTGGAACCTTGATCCAACTGGATCTCTTTCGGTAATCCATATAGAGTAAAAAATTGGGTTAATTTTTCTACCACAACTTTAGAAATAATTGTCCTTAAAGGGATGGCCACCGGAAGTTAAGTTGTCATATCCATAATAGTAAGGATATACTGGTGTCCTGCTTTCGTTTTTGGTAATGATCCCACACAGTCTACTAACGCATTACTGAATGGTTCCTCAGAAACCAGTATGGGAATTAAAGGTGCCAATTTGATTGCATCTTGTGGTTTTCCTACCATCTGGCACAAATGGCATGTTTTGCAAAACTGCACCACGTCCTGATGAAGACCTGATCAGCAAAACTGCCGGTTTATCCGCACTTGAGTTTTCCATATCCTCACATGTCCTGCTATAGGAATTTCACGTGCTATCCGTAATATCTCTACGGTATTTGGGTGGCACCCCTACCTGATGAACAAGCATCCAATCCTCATCTGCAGGTGTGTGAGGAGGCCTCCACTTCCTCATTAGAATTCTATATTTAATATAATAATATTCTGGAACTTCCTTAGCCTCAGCTTCAGTTTAGGCTAATTGTGCTATCTTACTTAACTCTGGATCAGCTTGTTGAGCCTTAACTAGAGAAGATTTGTTAAACATCTCTTTTGGATTATCTAAGTCTTTATAGAAAGTTTCAGCCAGCCAAATATCTGTCTGTGGTATCACTTTGACCTTCGATAGTGGACTTTGCTTAGCTATTGTTCAGGTCATCACACATGAAGGAAAATTTCCTGAATCTCTTCTTGGAACTGTTCCATCTCTTTAACCTCATTTGGGTTTTCTGTAATTATGTGAGAAGCTACCACCTTCACTCCAGCTAAATCATTTCCCAGGAATAAATCAACTCCATCTGCGGGTAACTTCTGAACAACCCTGACTGTCACTGTCCCAGACATTAGGTCACACTCCAAGTGCACCCAGTAGAAATGTACACGTATATTACTCCCCACTAAAGCCATTGATTAAAACTTTGGCTTTTTATGTGCTCTGTGACCATAAGACCATAAGACATAGGAGCAGAAATTAGGCCAATCGGCCCATCGAGTCTGCTCTGCCATTCAATCATGGCTGATAAGTTTCTCAACCCCATTCTCCCGCCTTCTCCCTGTAACCTTTGATCCCCTTACCAATCAAGAACCTATCTATCTCCGTCTTAAATACACTCAATGACCTGGCCTCCACAGCCTTCTGTGGCAATGAATTCCATAGATTCACCACTTTCTGGCTAAAGAAGTTTCTCCTCATCTCTGTTCTAAAAGGTCTTCCCTTTACTCTGAGGCTGTGCCCTCGGGTCCTAGTCTCTCCTACTAATGGAAACATCTTCTCCACGTCCACTCTATCCAGGCCTTTCAGTATTCTGTAAGTTTCAATCAGATCCCCCCCCTCATCCTTCTAAACTCCATCGAGTATAGACCCAGAGTCCTCAAACGTTCCTCATATGTTAAGCCTTTCATTCCTGGGATCATTCTCGTGAACCTCCTCTGGAACCTCTCCAGGGCCAGCACATCCTTCCTGAGATACGGGGCCCAAAATTGCTCACAATATTCTAAATGTGGTCTGACCAGAGCCTTATAAAGCCTCAGCAGCACATCCCTGCTTTTATATTCTAGTCCTCTCGAAATAAATGCCAACATTGCATTTGCCTTCCTAACTACTGACTCAACCTGCAAGTTAACCTTAAGAGAATCCTGGACTAGGACTCCCAAGTCCCTTTGCACTCCAGATTTCTGATTTCTCTCCCCATTTAGAAAATAGTCCATGCCTCTATTCTTCCTACCAAAGTGCATGATCTCACACTTCTCCACGTTGTATTTCATCTGCCACTTATTTGCCCATTCTCCTAACGTGTCCAAATCCTTCTGCAGCCTCCCCGCCTCCTTAATACTACCTGCCCCTCCACCTATCTTTATATCATCTGCAAACTTAGCCAGGATGCCCTCAGTTCCTTCATCTAGATCATTAATGTATAAAGTGAAAAGTTGTGGTCCCAACACTGACCCCTGCGGAACTCCACTAGTCACCGGCCGCCATCCTGAGAAGGACCCCCTTACCCGCATTCTCTGCCTCCTGCCAGACAGCCAGTCTTCTATCCATGCTAATACCTTGCCTCTAACGCCATGGGCTGTTATCTCACTGAGCAGCCTCCTGTGTGGCACCTTGTCAAAGGCCTTCTGGAAGTCCAAGTAGATAACATCCATTGGTTCTCCTTTGTCTAACTTACTCCTTACCTCCTCAAAGAATTCGAACAGATTTGTCAGGCATGACCTCCCCTTGATGAAACCATGCTGACTTTGCCCTATTTTATCATGCACTTCCAAGTATTCTGAAATCTCATCCTTAATAATGGACTCTAAAATCTTACCAACAACCGACGTCAGGCTAATCAGCCTGTAATTTCCTGTCTTTTGCCTCACTCCCTTCTTAAACAGGGGGGTTACATTAGCTAATTTCATTACATTATAATTATTTAATTACATAATAATGTAATTAATTACATAATAATTTAATTACATAATAATTCATTACATAATAATAATTACATTAGCTAGTTTCTGCTGGAAACGTTATGCCTTTCCCCAGCAAAAATGTTTGGGTGGCTTCCGTATCACTTAGTATGATTATAGGTTTAGCTGTCTCATTTGAGGGATAAGGGGCTACTTTTCCTCTTGACAAAAATTCTTTGTAACTCTCATGTATCTCATTCACCTCTCCTGAACTCATAGCACTGTTCACACTTGGTTTCACAGCTGCAGTTAACGCAACAATTGATCTGTTGTACTTTCAGTCAGGGCTCCTTTTCCTGAATCAACCTTACCCCAATAAGTTCCATGGATTTACCGTGCAACTTCCAGCACTCTGTGTGAACATGTCCCACCTTGTTACAATGGAAACACTGAAGCCTTTGAATATCACTTCCATCCTCAGCACCTTCTTCTGGCCTGAGGAGGAGTTTCCAGGGTATTCCCCGCTACCCCTTCTCTTCCCTGGCTACTTGCCTTCCTTTCACCTTCCCACATTCTATCCTTCTCGGGTTTTTGGGGGTGAGGGAAAAAGGGTTTGGATTTAAGGACCAGCTCATAATCATCAGTTGTCTCCACTGCTTTTCCGGCTGTTGCAACCCTCTGGTCTAAACATAGGTTCTGACTACTGGAGGAAGTGAATTTTTAATTTCTTCCAAGAGAATTATTTCCTTAAGAGCTTCATACATTGTCTCGACCTTTAATGCCCATATCCAATGGTCAAAGTTACTTTGCTTTACCCTCTCAAATTCAATATAGATCTGTCCAGACTGTCTCCTTGTGTTTTGAAATTTCTGCCTGTACGCCCCAGAGACCAACCCATAAACACTTTTTTACTGCATCATAATCCACAGAAACGTCTTTTGTAAGTGAAGCATAAACCTGCTGAGCTCTGCCCACCAACCTACTCTGTAAGAGCAATGTCCAGATTCCTTTTGGCCATTTCATTTGCTTAGCTACCTTTTCAAACAGAATAAAGAATGCCTCTATGTCTCTTTCCTCAAACTTTGGAAGGGCTTGTACAAATTTATACATGTCCCCACTAGGCTTTGGTTTGAGTTTTTTTCATCAGCAGAATCTTTCTCAACATCTGAGGCCTGTTTTTTTAAAGTCCACTCTTTTAAGCTAATATTCCCTTTCTTTTTCCTTCTCTCTTTCCTCCATTGCTAACTTCTCTCTCTGGAAGTCAAATTTTCACATTTCCATTTCTCTTTGAAATACTCTCTCTTTTTCATTTTCTCTCTCTTTTGCCTCCAATTTGAGTTTTCAATTTCATTTGCAACTGAATCTTAGCTAATTCAATTGACTCACCCTGTGGAGAACATGGTCTCTCTTGTATCCCTTCCAATTTCAAATGCTGCACAATTACCTCAACTATGTCTGCTTTTTTCTAACTCCAATTTATCCACCAATTCCAGTAGCTGAGTCTTGGTTACTTTTTGTAAACTAGTCAGGGTTACATCTTTCATCTGCAGAAAAGTCTTAGGCACTTCCAATGCCATTTCAGTTTACCAATGGATAAGAAACCTGGTCTCCATTCTTTTAGTCCTTACCAATTATTATTCCACATTCAATCACCCGCTATCCACGTTTCAGATCCCACAAGAATCCCATATTTATGTTACGACCGGGATGGGAGGAGTGTGCGAGTTAGAAAGCCCCGCAGGCCATACCATTAATTTAAATGTTTAATTTTCTTACCAAAATGGCCAATTGTGTATCCATACTTCTGGTACCCAGAAGAAAAGAAACTCTGACCAGGCTTTTTAAAAAAAACTCAGAATGATTGATTTATTATAAAACAAAACTCCTTTTAAACAAGTTTCAAGAACTGGTTGACATATGATTGTAACACAGAAGTGTAACTAACTAGGCCGTTTAAACTTCCCAAGCACACACACGGACACACATACACACAGACAAAAAAAGATACACAGATAGTCTCTGCAGAGTTCAATGGATGGGGAAAAAAAAAACTTTCTTAGAAAAAAGAATTAAACTTCACAGAGGTCCGATGCTGTCAGTCTGAAGTTCCCTTGGGTGAAGACGTGTTGCTGGGTTCAGTGGATGTTGGGATGTTCACTAACGATGCTTCAGTGTGGAGGAAAGTATAGCTGGACCAATTCTCCCTGTCTCTGCTACCAAGTCCAAAATTATGCAGACAAACTATGAGGATTGATGAAGATTATCTGGCTACAGGTCGAGAACCACACATGGTTTCACAAAGCAGAGAGGGAGAGAGAGCTAGCCAGGGTAGCCTTTTGTTCTCAGCCTTTCCCCAACAATACTGAAAGCAAAACCACAGGTTCAAACTTAAGGCATTTTCCTCTGCCATGTGATTGCCTTTTTGCCTTCCAGATTTTTATTAATTAAATAACTTTGCAGTTCAAAACAATCAAACAATTCTTTCTCAAGTACCATATAGCTTGGGTGATTGCTTGGAAGAGACCTGCTTGTTGACAGTTCCAAGGTGAACTCATGACCTTTTTAAAAAAAACCTCTCAGGCAGCCTCCAAATGTCCAAACACTGTAATGTCCTTCCATATTTATAAAACGAAAAATCCAGTTTAAAGAGATATGATTCTAACAAAATTGCCTTGAAGCTTCTTAACACCCTCCCCATCACTCACATTCCCATCTATTTTGGAAATATTACATTTGGTTCCAACATTCAAATCAAATAATTGATATATATTGTGAATAGCTGAGGCCCAAGCACTGATCCCTGTGGTACCCCACTAGTCACCGTCTGCCACTCTGAAAAAGACCCATTTATTCCTACTCGCTGTTTCCTATCAGTTAAACAACCCATGCCAATATATTACTCCCAATCCCATGCGCTTTAATTTTGCACACTAACCTTTTATTTGGGACTTTATCAAAAGCTTTCTGAAAAGAAAGAAAAATTCCAAGGGGCGGATCCACCATCCGTGGTTAACTTTAAAAATTAAAGATAATATCAAACTTCAAGAAAAAGTGTGTAATTGCATAAAGATGGGTGGCAGGTCAGAGTACTGGACAGAATATAAAGAACAGCAACGAAGGGCGAAAAGATTAATAAGGAGGGAAAATTAGATATGAGAGAAAGCTAGCTAGAAATATAAAAACAGACAGTAAGAGTTTCTATAGATATTTAAATAAGAAAAGACTTAAAGTGAGCATTGGTCCTACAGAAAGTGAATCTGGGAAAATAATAATGGGAAATAAGGAAATGGCAGATGAATTGAACAGGAATTTTGCACCGGTCTTCACTACAGAGGACACAAGTAATATCCCAAAAATATCTGTAAATCAGGAATTGGAAGAGAGGGAGGAACTCAGGGAAATTACAATCACCAGGGCAGTGGTACTTAGCAAATTGTTGGAGCTGCGGGCTGATAAATCCCCGGGCCCTGATGCTCTTCATTTTAGGGTCTTAAAAGAAGTGGCTGGTAAGATAGTTGATGGGTTAGTTTTTAATTTTCCAAAATTTCCTAGATTCGGGGAAGGTTCCATTTGATTGGGAAATAGCAAATGTAACTCCTTTATTCAGAAAGGGAGGGAGCAGAAAGTGGGAAACCACAAGTCAGTTAGCTTAACATCTGTCACAGGGAAAATGTTAGAAGCTATTATTAAAGATGTTATGGCAGGGCACTTAGAAAAATTCAAGGCAATCAGGCAGTGTCAATGCGGCTTTGTGAAAGGGAAATCATGTTTAACCAATTTATTGGAGTTCTTTGAAGGAGTCACGTGTGCTGTGGACAAAGGGGAACTAGTGGATGTACTATACTTAGATTTCCAGAAGGCATTTGATAAGGTGCCACATCAAAGGTTATTGTAGAAAATAAAAGCTCATGGTGCAAAGGGTAACATATTGGCACGGAAAGAAGATTGGCTAGCTAACAAGAAACAGAGAGAAGGCATAAATGGGTCTTTTTCTGGTTGGCAGGATGTAACAAATGGTGTGCCACAGGGATCAGTACTGGGCCTCAACTTTTCACAATTTATCTAAATGACTTGGATGAAGGGACCAAATGTATGGTTGCTAAATTTGCTGAAGACTCAAAGTTGGTAGGAAAGTAAGTTCTGACAAGGACATAAGGAGGCTACAAAGGGACATAGATTAAGTGAGTGGGCAAAGATCTGGCAAATGGAGTATAATGTGGGCAAATGTGAAATTGTCCATTTTAGCAGGAAGAATTTTTAAAAAGCATGTTATCTAAATAGTAAGACATTGCAGAGTTCTGAGATGCAGAGGAATCTGAGTGTTCTAGTGCATGAATCACAAAAGGTTAGTATGCAGGTATAACAAGTAATTAGGAAAGTTAGTAGAATGTTATCATTTATTGTGAGGGGAATTGAATGTGAAAGTAGAGAGGTTATGCTTCAGTTCAGGACACTGGTGAGACCACATCTGGGGTACTGTGTACAGTATTGATCTCCTTAAGGAAGGATAGAAATGTGTTGGAAGCAGTTCAGAGAAAGTTTAGTAATACCAGGAATGGGCAGGTTGTCTTATGAGGAAAGATTGGACAGGCTAGGCTTGTAGCCGCTGGAGTTTAGAAGAGTAAGAGGTGACTTGATTGAAACCTTTAAGATCCTGAGGGGTCTTGACTGGGTGGATGTGCTGAGGATGTTTCCTCTTGTGGGAGAATCTAGAACTAGGGGTCACTGTTTAAAAATAAGGGGTCACTCATTCGAGGCAGAGATGAGCAGAACATTTTTCTCTCAGAGGGTAGTGAGTCTTTGGAATTCCCTCAAAAGGAAGTGGAAGCAGAGTCTTTGAATATTTTTAAGGCAGAGGTAGATAGATTCTTGATATATAAGGGGGTGAAAGGTTATTGGGGGTAGGCAGGAGGTTACAATCAGATCAGCCATGATCTTATTGAATGACAGAGCAGGCTCGAGGGGCCAAGTGGCCTACTACTCCTAATCCATATGTTCGTAAAGGCATGAATGAAAGTTTCAGTAGAAGATAGGTGGAGGTAAGGGACGGTCAGGCACTGTTATAGGGGTAGAAGCAGTAGATTTGTAATGGAGAGGATGGGGATTGGAAGTCCAACTCAGAATTGAAAAGGTCATCAAAGTTGTGGAAAGTTTGGTTCAGCCTGAGACAATGGCTGGGGAGGGGAATGGAAACATAGAATGATGCAGCACAGGAGGAGAACATTTGGCCCATTGTGCCTGTGCCCTAATGTAAGTTGATGATATCATCAAGAGATGGCATGTAGATAACAAGAGGAGGGAGCAAAGAATTCTAATGCTGCAGAGTTGGGAATAGAAGCCATTTTGTGCCTGTGGCTAAGATTAGACAAGTAAGAGTAGAACCAAGTGAGGACAATTCCATTTATTTGGAAAACAGAGGAGATGCATTGCAGGAGAATGGCGTGGTCAAATATCAACTACTGATGCACTATGCTCAGTCACAGAAAATGTCAAATGAATTGTATTTGGCCATCCCAATGTACTTTAATAAAAGCAAAAAACTGCGGATGCTGGAAATCCAAAACAAAAGTAAAAATAAAAATACCTGGAAAAACTCAGCAGGTCTGGCAGCATCTGCGGAGAGGAACACAATTAACGTTTCGAGTCCGTATGACTCTTCAACAGAACTTTACACGTAGTTTACATTGTTTTTGAAGTACAATCACTTGTAAGGTACACAAATTTGGCTACTGTGGACAACAAGATCCTACAAACAATAAAATAGATGTCAGATGACCTGGTTTTAATTGGGTTGGTGTTTTTATTCATGCCGTTTGTGACTTTGAATAGAGCTGTCTGAGTACTGGGATCGGGTAGAAATTACTGGAGAGATTCACAAAGGAAAATGAGTACAGATTTGAAAATAAACAACAGCTGTGATGAAAGTCATCAACTTGATAAGTTAACTCTGTTTCTTCCCACAGATGGTTGCATGACCTGCTGAGTATTTTCAACATTTGTTGTTTTCATTTCATATTTCCAGCTTCTGCAGTATTTTGCTTCTGTAAATTTCAAGTTATCTTACAATGAACCGAAGCTACCAGTAGGGGCCGCAAATCAGATGGTGCACCCAATGAAACGCTGCTAAATAAGCCACTCAAAAGATGAAACGCCAGCATAAAGTGGTGGAGCCTAACTTAGCAGCAAAGGCTGCGTCCTGCTCGCTAAAATAGAAATTACTTTTTCACAACTGGGTTGTGTTGGCTGGTTTGTGCTGATAATCCTTTATTGACAGTCAACGGAAAGGAGCCAAGAGTTCTGACACGTCAGAGACTTCAGTTAGAAGTCCAGGAAAAGAGAAAGAAGCAAAAATTCTCAGAGAAGTTGGGGGCTACTGGACTCTCGGATCATACCAAAGGTCATAAAGATCATTTCGTTACACAAGCCTTACCCTGAATCGGGGCGACTTGTCGGAAAACTGCAAAATGTAAGTTTAAAGTTTGTGCGAAACGAGAAGTTTGTGAACTAGTTTGGGTTGTTTGCAGAGGCCTCACCGGTGTCACTGGAGCGCAAGTTCTCCACTCTGGCAGCAGTAATTAATTTATAATAACATTGGCACGTTGAGCTTGAGACGTTTGTAAGAAACCGTCCGAAAAGTTCGTTCTTTGACTGCAATGCAGGTGACACTGTCGGTTTATAACAGAGCTTCCGTAGGCAATGCCGGAAACCTTGACTCAGATATTTAGTTAATAAAAGCGCAGGAACACCAACAGTAATCAGGAGAGGGGCGGGAGCGCGCGGGGGTCGCGCGCGCAGCCGGAGGAGGGTAGGAGGATGGGGGCGCGCGGCTGGTGGAACGGGGGGCGCGTGCGTGTGGCCTGAGACACGGGTGGGGGCGCGCATGTGCGTGGCCGGAGGATTGTGTGGGGTGCGCGCGCGCTCGAAGGAGTGGGGGGGGGACACGTCCGCGAGGAGGCGGTTCGGGGGGGGCGGGGCGCGTGGGCGGAGGAACCGGTTGGGGGGCGCGCGCATGTGGCTGGAGGATCATGTGGGGTGTGCACGCGGTCGGAGGATGAGGTGGGGGATGTTGCGCGTGTCCAGATCGGGGTGTGGGGGATGGCGCGCACAGCCAGAGGAACTGGGGAGGGGCGGGGTGCGTACGCGGCTGGAGGATAGGTGGGGGGTGGGGAGTGTACGCGGCTGGAGGATAGGTGGGGGGATGGCGCGCACAGACGGAGGAGTGGGTGGGGGCGCGTGCAGTTGGAGGAGTGGGTGAGGGGCCGCGCAGACCGGGAGCGCGTAGTCACGGGGAATTTTAAATCCGGGCACTGGGCTCGAGGTCAGAGTGGGAACGCGCGCAGATGGTGAGCAACCGAACAGAGGACTTTGAAAGTGCAAAACAGGCCAAATGTTGTAAAATTGACAGCTGAGGCCGATAAATAATGTCCTGATCAAGACTCTGAATTATATGTAACATGTGATCTCAATTCGATGCTCCCTTCATTTACCAGAAAGTGTAGTCCACACAGCAATGACGAATGAAATAAAAACAGAAAATGCTGGACAATCTCAGCAGGTCTGGCCGCATCTGTGGAGAGAGAAACAGAGTTAACATTTTGAACCTGTATGACTTCTTCAGAGCTAAAGAGAAGTAGAAATATGATGGATTTTATACTGTTTATGTGGTGGCGGAGCAGGTGGAACAAGCTAGAAGATCAGGGATCAGTGACGGTTAAGGAGAGATTGACAAAGATGTAATGGACACAAGACAAAGGGAATGTTAATAGTAGTGGTTAAGAGTAAAAAAGGTGCTGAGAATGGCATAAAGGTAAGACAGCAGGTGTTAATAGCAGAACAGGAGGGAAGGGTAAAACTCCAAGAAGTATGACTAAGGGAACCTTGGTTTTCAAGGGATATTGGCAATCTGGTTAAGAAGAAGAGAGGTGTATAGCAGGTATAGGCAACAAGAAGCAAATGAGGTACTTATAGAGTATAGAAAATGTAAGAAAATGCTAAAAAAAAGGAAATCAGGAAGGCAAAAAGAAGACATGAGGTTGCTTTGGCAGATAATGTGAAGGTAAACCCGAAAGGTTTCTACAAGTATATTAAGAGTAAAAGGATAGTAAGGGGCACAATTGGTCCCCTTGAAAATCAGAGTGGTCGTCTATGTGCGGAGCCTCACGAGATGGGGGAGATCTTAAACAGTTTTTTTTGCATCAGTATTTACTCAGGAAACTGGCATAGTGTATAAGGAAGGAAGGGAAACAAGCAATAGTTTCATGGAACATATAGAGATTAAAGAGGAGGAGGTGCTTGCTGCCTCCTTACAGCGAATAAAGGTAGATAAATCCCCCGGGCCTGACATGATATTCCCTCGGACCTTGAGGGAGACTAGTGTAGAAATTGCAGGGGCCCTGGCAGAAATGTTTAAAATGTCCTTAGCCACGGGTGAGGTGCCGGAGGATTGGAGGGTAGCTCATGTTGTTCCGTTGTTTAAAAAAGGCTCCAAAAGTAAACCAGGTAATTACAGGCCAGTGAGCCTGACATCAGTAGTAGGTAAATTATTGGAAGGTGTTCTGAGAGATCGGATATATAATTATTTGGACAGCCAAGGGCTGATTAAGGATAGTCAGCATGGCTTTGTGCGTGGTAGGTCGTGTTTAACGAACCTTGTAGAGTTTTTCGAGGAGGTTACCAAGAAAGTAGATGAAGGAAAGGCTGTGGATGTTGTCTACATGGACTTTAGTAAGGCCTGTGACAAGGTCCCACATAGGAGGTTAGTTCAGAAGGTTCAGACACTTGGTATCCATGGAGAGGTTGTAAACTGGATTCGAAATTGGCTTTGTGGGTGAAGACAGAGAGTGGTAGTGGATGATTGCTTCTCAGACTGGAGGTCTGTGACTAGCGGTGTGCCTCAGGGATCTGTACTGGGACCATTGTTGTTTGTTGTCTATATCAATGATTTGGATGATAATGTGGTGAATTGGATCAGCAAGTTTGCTAATGACACTAAGATTGGAGGCGTTGTGGACAGCGAGGAAGGCTTTCAAAGCTTGCAGAGAGATCTGGACCAACTGGAAAAATGGGCCAGAAAATGGCAGATGGAATTTAATGCGGAAAAGTGAGAGGTGTTACATTTTGGAAGGTCAAACCAAGGTAGGACATACACAGTAAATGGTAGGGCACTGAGGAGTGCGGAGGAACAAAGGGATCTGGGAGTTCACACACATAATTCCCTGAAAGTGGCATCACAGGTAGACAAGTTTGTAAAGAAAGCTTTTGGCATACTGGCCTTCATAAATCAAAGTATTGAGTATAGGAGTTGGGATGTTATGGTGAGGTTGTATAAGACATTGGTGAGGCCAACTTTGGAGTATTGTGTGCAGTTCTGGTCGCCTAACTACAGGAAGGATATCAGTAAGATTGAGAGAGTGCAGAGAAGATTTACTAGGATGTTGCCAGGTCTTAAGGAGTTGAGTTACAGGGAAAGATTAAACAGGTTAGGACTTTATTCCTTGCAGCGTAGAAGAAGGAGGGGAGATTTGATAGAAGTATACAAAATTGTGAGGGGTATAGACAGAGTAAATGCGAGTAGGCTCTTTCCACTTAGATTAGGAGAAATAAACACGAGAGGACATGGCTTTAGGGTGAAAGGGAAAAGGTTTAGGGGGAACTTCTTCACTCAGAGAGTGGTGAGAGTGTGGAACGAGCTAACATCTGACGTGGTAAATGCGGGCTCACTCTTAAGTTTTAAGAATAAATTAGATAGCTACATGGATGGGAGAGGTCTGGAGGGTTATGGACTAGGTGCAGGTCAATGGGACTAGCGGAATAATATTTCGGCACAGACTAGAAGGGCCGAATGGCCTGTTTCCTGTGCTTTAGTGTTCTATGGTTCTAATGGGAAACAAAGCAGTAGGTTAGCGGGTGGGGGTGGTGGGAGGTGGATTCAACTTCACGGAAAATTATGAAAAAACTGAAAAGAAAGGAGAGCCCATGAGAGGCTATTAAAGTCCCCAGAACACAAAATAGGACAGAGTGTTTGGAAAGGGCTAGGAATCTAACTTCAAGCACATCAGATAAAGGGACGACAATGAGAAAGGGGATGGGAAATACAGGACTGAAGGTGTTGTATCTGAATGCACGCAGTATACGAAATAAGGTAAATAAGCTTGTGGCACAGATTGAAATTGGCAGGTATGATGTGGTGGGCATCATGGAGACATGGCTGCAAGGACTGGGAGCTAAATATCCAAGGATATACATCCTATCGAAAAGATAGGCAGGTTGGCAGAGGGGGTTGGGTTGCTTTGTTAGTAAGAAATGAAATTAAATCGATAGCAAGAAATGACGTAGGGTCAGATGATGTAGAATCTGTGTGGGTAGAGTTGAGGAACCGCAAAGGTAAAAAAACCAAAATGGGAGTTATGTACAGGCCTCCGAACAGTAGTCAGGATGTGGGGCACAAGATACACCAGGAGATAGAAAAGGCATGTAAGAAAGGCAAGGTTACAGTGTTCATGGGGTGTTTCAATATGCAGGTAGACTGGGAAAATCAGGTTGGTAGTGGATCCCAAGAAAAGGAATTTGTGGACTGTCTACGAGATGGCTTTTTGGAGCAGCTTGTGGTGGAGCCCAGTAGGGTACAGGCAATTCTAGATTTAGTAATGTGTAATGAGGCAGATTTGGTAAGGGAGCTTAAGATGAAGGAACCCTTAGGAGGAAGTGACCATAATATGATAGAATTTACCTTGCAACTTGAGAGGAAAAAGCTGAAATCAGATGTAACGGTATTACAGTTGAATAAAGGCAACTATAGAGCCATGAGGGAGAAGCTGGCCAGAATTGACTGGGAGATGAGCCTAACAGGAAAGACAGTGGAACAGCAATGGCAGGAGTTTCTGGGAGTAATTTGGGAGACACAGCAAAAATTCATCCCTAGGAAGAAGAAGCATACTAAAGGGAGGACGAGGCAACCATGCCTGACAAGGGAAGTCAGGGACAGCATAAAAGCTAAAGAGAAAGCATACAATGCGGCGAAGAGCAGTGGGAAACCAGGGGATTGGGAAGCCTACAAAGACCAACAGAGGACAACTAAAAAAGAAATAAGGAGGGAGAAGATTAAATATGAGGGTAAACTAGCCAGTAATATAAAAGAAGATTGCAAGAGTTTTTTTAGATATATAAAGGGTAAGAGAGAGGCAAAAGTGGACATTGGGCCGCTGGAAAATTATGCTGGAGAAGTAGTAGTGGGGAACAAAGAAATGGCGGAGGAATTGAATAGGTACTTTGTGTCAGTCTTCACGGTGGAAGACACGAGTAACATCCCCAAAGTTCAAGAGAGTCGGGGACAGAGGTGAGTATGGTGGCCATTACCAAGGAGAAAGTGCTAGGAAAACTGAAAGGTCTGAAGGTGGATAAATCACCTGGGCCAGATGGATTACACCCCAGAGTTCTGAAGGAGATAGCTGAAGAGATAGTGGAGGCGTTAGTGGTGATCTTTCAGGAATCACTGCGTCAGGGAGGATCCCAGAGAACTGGAAAATTGCTAATGTAACCCTCCTGTTTAAGAAGGGAGTTAGGCAAAAGACGGGAAATTACAGGCCGCTTAGCCTGACCTTGGTCGTTGGTAAGATTTTAGTGTCCATTATTAAGGATGAGATTTCAGAATACTTGGAAGTGCATGGTAAAATAGGACAAAGTCAGCATGGTTTCATCAAGGGGAGGTCATGCCTGACAAATCTGTTAGAATTCTTTGAGGAGGTAACGAGTAGTTTAGACAAAGGAGAGCCAATGGATGTTATCTACTTGGACTTCCAGAAGGCCTTTGACAAGGTGCCGCACAGGAGGCTGCTCAGTAAATTAAGAGCCCATGGTGTTAGAGGCAAGGTACTAGCATGGATAGAAGATTGGCTGTCTGGCAGGAGGCAGAGAGTGAGGATAAGGGGATCCTTCTCAGGATGGCGGCTGGTGACTAGTGGAGTTCCGCAAGGGTCAGTGTTGGGACCACAAGTTTTCACTTTATACATTAAGATCTAGATGAAGGAACTGAGGGCATCCTGGCTAAGTTTGCAGATGATATAAAGATAGGTGGAGGGACAGGTAGTATTGAGGAGGTGGGGAGGTTGCAGAAGGATTTGGACACGTTAGGAGAATGGGCAAAGAAGTGGCAGATGGAATACAACGTGGGGAAGTGTGAGATCATGCACTTTGGTAGGAAGAATAGAGGCATGGACTATTTTCTAAATGGGGCGAGAATTCAGAAATCTGGAGTGCAAAGGGACTTGGGAGTCCTAGTCCAGGATTCTCTTAAGGTTAACTTGCAGGTTGAGTCAGTAGTTAGGAAGGCAAATGCAATGTTGGCATTTATTTCGAGAGGACTAGAATATAAAAGCAGGGATGTGCTGCTGAGGCTTTATAAGGCTCTGGTCAGACCACATTTAGAATATTGTGAGCAATTTTGGGCCCCGTATCTCAGGGAGGATGTGCTGGCCCTGGAGAGGGTCCAGAGGAGGTTCACGAGAATGATCCCAGGAATGAAAGGCTTAACACATGAGGAACGTTTGAGGACTTTGGGTCTATACTCGATGGAGTTTAGAAGGATGAGGGGGGGATCTGATTGAAACTTACAGAATACTGAAAGGCCTGGATAGAGTGGACGTGGAGAAGATGTTTCCATTAGTAGGAGAGACTAGGACCCGAGGGCACAGCCTCAGAGTAAAGGGAAGACCTTTTAGAACAGAGATGAGGAGAAACTTCTTTCGCCAGAGAGTGGTGAATCTATGGAATTCATTGCCACAGAAGGCTGTGGAGGCCAGGTCATTGAGTGTATTTAAGACGGAGATAGATAGGTTCTTGATTGGTAAGGGGATCAAAGGTTACAGGGAGAAGGCGGGAGAATGGGGTTGAGAAACCTATCAGCCATGATTGAATGGCGGAGCAGACTCGATGGGCCAAATGGCCTAACTTCTGCTCCTATGTCTTATGTCTTAACAAGGGTCAGCACTTGAGAGGAAAACACGAAATCAAGTGACAGATGGCTAAAACGATATAAAAAATAAATAAATAAAAATTCGATAAAAAAAGAGTCAAGGGAGGAGGGTGTTCATGGACGAATGAAAGACTTTTGTGAGTTAAGAGCATTTCTGAAATTCCTACTCTCCAGAGAGTATTCCGAATCGATCTACAAATTGAATGTCAAATGAATGCAGATGCATAAGTTCAATTGTCGTAATCTATTTACTGTTTTAAAGTAAGGTAGGGAAATGAAAATGGTAATTTTTTAACAAAACAGTTGCATACGTTGCAAAATGTGTGGCAATAAGATCAGTGGTGACTACAGTAGTTAAATATTTTCTTGATTGCTCTTTATACTAAATCGTCATTATGTTTCCAAAAGATTTTGCCAGGTTTGTCTTTGTTTACCCATCAAATGTTAAAAGTGCCACATTATTATCCAGGTAAATGCTGATCTGTTAACTGGTTTGCAACAGCTTTGCTTTATTTAAATGGTTCTGATCTTGAACGCCTGCTGCTCAAACATCTACTTTTATCGATGTTTGATCTACCTGAATCGGAGAATACAGCATTGCCGCGTAGTCTTCACTGGGGAAAATAAGAGTTTAGTTCCTATTGTGTCACCGCTCCCAGCAGATGCACCTCATTAGGACCTGATTGCCAGGATGAGAAAGTATGAATGAGTCTGGTTATCAATCTGCAGCTGCCATTCCTCGCTTGAATCCTTAGTGAAAATGTTGAGAGAGTAATGAAATATGGTACAATATTGTTTGAGACCAAAGGTATCCATATAAAAACTACAACAACATTTACATTTATGTAGTGCCTTTAGTATGCACAGGCTGCTTCACAGGAGCATTACAAAACAAAGTATGATATCCAGCCACAATAGGAGATACTAAGTCAGTGACCAAAAGCTTGGTCAAAGAGGATGAAGAAGTGTCTTAAAGGAGGAAAGCAAGTTGGAAAGACGTAGGGAGGGAATTCCAGAGCTTGGGGGCAAAGCAGCTGAATGCATGCCCATTTATGGTGGAACTGTTATGTTTGGGAATGCACAGGAAGCCAGAATTAGAGGAGCACAGATATGTGGGGTTGGAGGAAATTATGGAGAAAGGGCAGGACCATGGAGGGATTTGAAAACAAATTGATGAGAATTTTAAAATCAAGATGTTGCTTGACCGGTAGCCAATGTAGGTCTGTGGACACAGGTTTGATAGAGGAATGGGCAAGAGAGTTTTGGATGATCTCAAGTTTATGGAGGGTAGAATGTGGGAGGCCAGCCTGGAGTGCATTGAAATAGTCAAGTCTCAAGTTAATGAAGGTATGGTTGAGGCTTTCAGTAGCAGATGAGCTGAGATTGGGGTGAAGTCCAGTGATGTTATGGAAGTGGAAATAGGTGGTCTTGGTCATAGCACAAATAAGAGGTTGGAAGCTCATCTCTGGATCAAATGTGACACTAAAGTAAATATTTTGTTTTAATGTTTTTGTGTGAGGGGAGCATTAACCTGCAACCTTTTGTGAAGGTCAGCATACTGATCAACTAGATTTTCCTTGCTTTTAAATTTTAGATTCTCATTTAAAAATGAGACTATTATCTAATATTGCTACAAGTTGAAAGAATCAAGTGGTGGTGATAAAAACTGGAATGACTGACAGTGGGCATGTGCATAGGAAATAAATGAACAACATTCGAAATAATAGCAGCTTGGATTACCTTACTCCAGTAATTACTTAGTTGATGAAACAGAACTTTGATTTTGGAGTTGTTAACTTGTTTAACACATGCAGTAGAAGTGCTGAGACTGTTTTTATCAACTGGGACAGTATGTAAATGCACCATACAGATTTTAAGGCCTCAGGCTTGATTCTGGTATCTAATAGCTGATTTGTGCTGTGAGCTGATGTTAACTCAAGGTGCCAGAGAGAGGGTTATAATCCAGTGTTCCCATTCCTGATTGCAACCCATTGATGTAAACTTGTTGGTAGACACAAAAGACATCAGGTAAGGACAGGATTGTCATTGAAGATGGCAGGGCATGTTGAGAGAGCAGTTAATAAAGCATATGGTATCCTAGGTTTTATTAATAGCGGCATTGAGTACAAGAGTAAGGAGGTCATGTCAATCTTGGATAAGATATTAGTTAGGCCTCATCTGGAGTACTGCTTCCAGTTCTGGGCACCATACTTGAGGAAGGATGTGAAGGCATTGGAGAAAGTACAGAGGAGATTCCAGGGATGAATAACTGTAGCAATGAGGATAGATTGGAGAGGTTGGGTCTGTTTTCCTTGGAGAAAAGGAGACTGAGGGGAAATTTAATAGAGATATTCAAGATCCTGAGGGGTATGGACAGGGTAAATGGTGGGAAACTGTTCCCTGTCAAGAGTACATCAAGAATTAGGGGGCACAGATTCAAAATAATGGGCAAAAGGAGTGGAAGTGATATGTTGAAAAACTTTCACCCAGAGGGTGTTTAGAGTCTGGAGTGAACTTCCTGAAAGGGTATTGGAGGCAGGTTTGATCAAGGTATTCAAAAGGGAATTGGACTGCTACCTGAAAAGAGAGAATATGCAAGGCTATGGGGATAAGGCAGGGGAGTGGGATTAGGTAAATTGCTCTTTCAGCAAGCTAGTGCAGACTCGATTGGCCGAATGGCTTCCTTCTGCATTCTAACAATTCCGTGATTCTGTGATTGAGATTGAACATAAGAAATAGAAGTAGGAGTGTGTCATATGGCCCCATGAGCCTGCTTCACCATTAATAAGATCATGGCTGATCTGATATTGGCCTCTGCTCCATTTTCCTGCCTGACCCCATAACTGTTGATTCCCCTATATTTCATGAATCTGCCTGAGTCTTGAATGGATTAAATGACTCAACTTCCATAACTTTTTGGGGAAGAGAATTCCAAAGATTCATGACCCTCAGAGAAAAGAAATTCCTTCTCATCTTAGATGGGCGAGCCCTTATTCTGAAATGATGTTCTAGATTGCCCAGCGAGGGAAAATACCCTGTCAACGTCAACCCTGTCAAGCCCCTTCAGAATCTTTTATCCTACAGTAAGATCACCTCTTATCCTTCCAAGACTCCTCAGACAGCACCTTCCAAACCCACGACCGCTACCATCTAGAAGGGCAAGGGCAGCAGACACGTGGGAACACCACCACCTGCAAGTACGTCTCCAAGCCACACACAATTCTGACTTGGAAATATGTCGCCATTCCTTCTCTGTAGCTGGGTCAAATCCTGGAACTCCTTCCCTAACAGCACTGTGGATGTACCTACACCACGTGGACTGCAGCGGTTCAAGAAGGCAGCTCACCACCACCTTCTCAAGGGCAATTAGGGATGGGCAATGAATGCTGGCCTAGCCAGCGACATCCACATCCCATGAATGAATATAAAAAAAAATTCCAATGAGTATAGATCCAACCTGTCTAACCATTCCTTATAGGACAACCCCTTCATCCCAGGAATCTACCTTGCGAATCCCCTGTGAACTGCCTCCAATGTAGGAATATTCCTACTTCAATAAGGAGACCAAAACTACATACTACTGTAGGTGTGGTTTCACCGATGTTCTGTGCAATTGAAGCACTACCCCACCCCCTTGCAATATAAGCCAACATTACATTTAGCTCAAAACAAAAACAGAATTACCTGGAAAAACTCAGCAGGTCTGGCAGCATCGGTGGAGAAGAAATCATTTAGCTTCCTAATTACTTGCTGTGTCTGCATGCTAAATTTTTGTTTAATCACACCCGTACCCCTGTGTACCGCCGTATTCTGTATTCTCTTCTTTAAGTGGCCACTTAAGGGCCTTAATTGGGGCTTCCCGTTCGAGGCCCAGCCCGCCCCACCGTAAAATCGCTACCAGATCAGGGTGGACAGGAACCTATAGGGAATCCCGTCCATGCAAGTTCGCGCTCCTCCTTTCCCTCCCCTACCCCAGCCTCAGAACCTGACTGTATGGAGCGTAAAATCCTGGCTTATGAACTTTTAAACTTGGGCTTTCCACACATTGTCAGAAAGCATTATTCCAATCACTAAAAATGCACAAAACCGTGGAGGAATTTTTAATCATTTTATTATACACACTAAAATGTATTTCCATTGATATCTGAGCTGCTTTCCATGGAGGTGATGCTCAAGTGTGCCTGTTATTTAAGAAGGGCAACGAATAGGACCTTGGTAGTTATAGGCCTGTGTGTTTAATACCAATTGTAGGTAGGTTGCTAAGTTTTTAAATTTGAATTGGATTTGAATTCTTACAACCTCGAGTGAAGTGGTTATTTGAAATTGGTAGTGTGGCTTTAGGAAAATTAGATCCTGCCTCACTAAACTGATTAAGTTCGTTCAGGAAATTACTCTCATATGGTGGAAGATTCTGTTGTTTCATATAATGACTTCCAAATGTTAAATTGTCCAAAATTGGTTCTTTGAGACAGATATTGCTGTACAAAATTCCAATCAGTTACATCAAGGATGTGGCTTGTTATCATTGGGGCCTTGTCACAAGTGGAGTTCTTCTAGGTTTCATGTTGAAACTGTTATAAAATTTTAATTCAAAATTTAGATAAGGCCATAAATAGAATGATTCTCCATGTCGCTGGTGACCTGCAGTTGGACACACAGGTTAGTAATTTAGACCAAATTAATAAATTGCCAGCTTAGACCAGTTAGTTGCAGTGTGGTAGATGCTTCTTAATGTGAACAAATGCAATGCCACGTATTTAGGGTTGAGAAACTCCAGGCAATTTTTATCCCCTGCCAGTTACTACAACAAGAAAGAGATCTGGGGGGCAGTTTTGATTCTACCACATAGCAAAGGAATTCAGGTTATGGAAAAGGTGCAGAGGAGGGTCACCAGAATGATACCTAGCTTAAGATTCTTGGGTATGAGAATAGGTTCCAAAGGTTAGGGCTATTTCCCTTTGAGAAATGCTAGCTTAGAGCAGGCATAATTGAAGATTTAAAATGAAAGGATTAGGCTGTATCCAGTTGATGCATTAAATGAGATGGTAGAACTGGACAGTATCTCTGTAAAACTTGTAGGCAGAGAATTAGGTTAGATGATAGGAAATTTCTATACAGAATATTACTTTTTGGAGCAGACTTTAGAAACATGCAGTATTAATTCACCACAGCTCTTTAAAAGGGAACTTGGAAGTTCCTGAGAAGAGGACATTTCTATTTGTAGACAGTTACAGCTGACTAGCAACTTGTTATGAGGAATTAAATGTTTCTGTGGTCTTCTAGAGTCATGCTTGTCTTTGGAAGTCAGAGAAGAATTTCCCAGAGATTTTCCTGAATTGGCTGCAGGATTTTCCTGTTTTTATTTAGCCTGTTCCACGAAATTCCATTGTTAGGATGTGGGTCAGTAGTGTAAGTGATTGCAGTATTGTTTGAATGGGGCAGGTATTTTGGGTCTGATGATCTTTTCCTGCCCCCCGTTTCATATGTTTGTTTAATGGTAAATGTTCATTTGGTAAAGGAATCTAGAGAAGGGCCCCGGAAGATTTTTGGAACCATTTATTTTTTCCTTCGTTCCTTAATTTCTTGTTTTGGTGTTTTTTTGTACGTCCTTAGTAAGAAGTACGTCATTGAACTTTATCTACCCAATGCTCTCATGGTTGATTTATACAATTCCTACAAATTCAGTTGTGATTTATGGTTTAAATTTTGTTCACATTTTTTCCATGTAACTCCTGTGTTCATATTGTGTCTGAGTTCATCATAATTGTTCTTGCTTTACTTCAATTTTTGTGAAGCAATTACATTTTCCTGTTTGAGCATACAATTGAACCAAAACTATAATTGAACTACTAAACCAAGGGATTTGCATACTGGAAGTCATGTATAAGATCATGACTGGAGCAGGAAACCAATAGCTACACATACTTATACCAGCTCGCTCGCTCGCTCGCTCACTCCCTCTCTCTCTCTCTCTCTCTCTGTGCATCTCAAAATCCCACATTAATCCAAAAAATCAGTGCAAATACTAGCAAGGAAGTGTCGCCAGTCACTTTTCTTGCTCTTGGAATTACCTTCAGTCCGTCAATGATTGAAACTCTGTTCCTTTAAAGAAACAGTTTAGAAATAATTTAAATGGGGAGCTAGCTATCATTTGTCTCCTCAATATATTGATTTTTTTCCCCCCACGATTATCTGGTTAGCTCTTGAACCTACTTATACTGTTGAGTCTATACCATTCCCTGTGCTTGTTATCTTTTTGTGTGAACTAGTTTTGCTGGGGTTTCTAATCTACTCCCATCTCCTAATGATGTACGCTAGTTTTGAAACTTTCATCAGTATAAGCAATTTATTCTGCTACGCTTTATCAATTCAAACACAATTTTAAAAACTTTTATTACGACATCTTGAAGTATCTTTATCAACAAGAATAAGCCTAACTTCCTTCACTGTCCTTGTAATCTGGACTCTGAAAGCCTTTTGGGATCTTTGTGACTCAAAATGTACCTTCCTGAAAGCAATAACACTGCTGTACCTGTTGCCATGTCATAAATCAATATTTCAGAAGGGGCCTAATCATGCTGTGCACAAAACAATATCACTCCTTTTGTTCCTTACTATGTCCTTGTACTTCTCAACATTACCTGCTTTTAACCTTACAGCCATCAAATCATTATCCATGTTTTCATCACCTGTAGCTGCTCTTTTCTTTAGTGTCCTACTCACCAACCACCTGGTCTCCACCTTCCCTAAACTGCAACTCATCCAAAGCTCTGCTTCCTGTTCTGTACCAAGTCCAGCTATCGCACATCGCCTTAGGTGACCTACACTGGTTCCCTTTACCCCAACATGTTGAATTGAAAATCCTCAACTACAAATCCCTCATCTCACTTTACCTCTGCAATCTCCTCCAGCCCTTTGTATCCTCTGACTGGTCACTCATCCATTCTCCGCTATAACATTGGCATTAGAGCCTTCAGACGTCTTGGTCCTTCCTTTTGGAACTTCCTCCCTAAATCTCGCTACTCCATCTTCAACAGCCTATCACTTTTAACCAAGCCATTGATCACTGCACCAGCCCCCAGGTTCAGCACCAGTTCCTGGTTTTCTCTGTGAATTGCCTACATTAATACTGTGATATAAATGCAAATTATTGTTATGCGACTCAATACCTTTTTAGATTTAGAGCAACCATGCTTTGAACTGGTATCTTCCACAAATAATTTCTTTCCTACTTTATTGCGACCTTGGTATAATTTTGTGCTATCGGCAGTCATCTGAGCAAAAGGAAGTAACTGCACTTAGAAGGCATCTTTCACATCCTCAGGATTTCCCAAATACTGTAGCTAGTGAATTACTTTCAAATGGTGATCATCACTGTTTTGAAAGCAAATGCAGTGCTAATTTACACAAAGCAATGTTCCAAGAATGGTAGTGAGATGAATGACAAGTTAAACTTTTTATTGAGGTGTTAATTGAAGGATAAATGTTCATCAGGGTACTCAGTGAAGTCCCATTCTTTGAACAGCATTGAGGAATCTTTTGCATCCACATGAGCAATTGGACAAACTCTTGGTTTAACATCCTATCAGAAAAAGCACTTCCAGCAATGCAGTACTTCCTCAAAATTGCACTGAATTAACAATCTAGATAACTTGCTCAAGTCATGCAGTGTGGCTTAAACCCACAACTTTGACTCACATTAGCATGCTACCACTGAGCCAAGAATGACATAGCTGTCGTTATTACTTATCTCTCTGCCTGCACACTGTTTTATCCCCAGTTTTTTTTTAAAAACAAAGTACATTATAGCTTTGTACATTGAATTGGGTACAGTAATTTTAAGCATTTCTGATGCTTCTGGTACAATGACAGATTTATTGCGCGAAAATACTTTTTGGGAAAAGGCTGCAGAACTGTGCATCTTATATGCTGAAAATTGCAGTAAATAATGCAATTTCCCCAAAGGTTTGAGGGAAAGGCCAATATAGTGCCTTTAAATGGCGACTTGATAGAAGTTTACAAAATTATGAGTGGCAAGTACAGAGTAGATAGAAGCTTTTTCCCAGGGTGAAAGAGTCAATTACTAGGGGACATAGTTTTCTCCTCTCACCTTAAATCTATAGAGGAGATGTGCGGGGCAAGTTTTTTACGCAGAGGGTAGTGAGTGTCTGGAATTCGCTGCCAGAGGAGGTGGTGGAAGCAGGTACGTTGGTGGTGTTTAAGAGGCAGCTTGACAAATACGTGAATAGGATGGGAATAGAGGGATACGGACCCCGGAAGTGCAAAATGTTTTCGTTGATGAGCAATATGATCGGAGCAGGCTTGGAGGGCTGAAGGGCCTTTTCCTGTGCTGTACTTTTCTTTGTTCTTTGTTTTGTTCTAAATGCTGATTTTATTCTCACAAGATTGTCTTCTATCTCCAACCTGTGAAGTTGGAATTTGAATTTCTTGTTCTTCCACAAACTTGAATATATTTCTGATCATTCTAAATGGGCAGTAATAATGTTAAACTCCTAACTTCACTAAATAGTATCTTGTGGCTCATTTATACTGCAGTCCTCAGACTGCAGTCTTTCTTTCAGTCAGGCACTTCCTCATTTATACCACATGACTGAAATTCCAATTCCCTGCCCAGCAAAGAGTTCTAAATATGCCTCTCCGCAGATGCTGTCAGACCTGCTGAGTTTTTCCAGGTATTTTTGTTTTTGTTTCGGATTTCCAGCATCTGCAGTTTTTTGCTTTTATCTCAATATGCATGGTTCCATGTGTGCAGAAATTTTATCCAGCAGCTAAAATTTAAATGGGTAGAAAGGTTAGGAAGATAATTTAAACATTTAAATTATAACATATATGTTAAAATGTCCAAGAGGTTCAAGAGACATCTTGGGTACTTTTTAATCCGTTTCCCTCTGATTAGAAGTTGCATATCAAACCCAAGCAGTGTGATACTGTCCTTCCAAGATGCCTAGTTAACATTGTATATTTGTAGTTTCAAAAAGATTTTGACAAGTGCCACACAATAAACTACATTTTAAGATACAGTTCCATGGCATTGGTGAGATACTGAAATATATGTGAGTTAATGAAAGCATTCATTTAAGGTTCATACATGACATATAATGCTCTATGGTATTTCCTAAGTGACCCAAGAAGACTAAAGTTTGGACAATCCTGAGTTAATCTGGTTTTAGTGTTGGATAAAAAATGCTGGCCAAGGAATTGGGAGAACTCCTTGCTGTTTGAGTAACGCTATGAGATCTTAAAATCCATTGAATGAGGCAAACAGAGACTCCAGTTTAACATCCAATTCCCTCAGTATGTCTTTGTTCGCATAGCTTTTGTACTCAAGTTCTAAAGTAGGACTTGAATTTACAAGGCCATGATTTAAAGTCTAGGGTGTTGCCAAACTGACACTTGACTAATCTTTGGGCTTTGTGTTGTAATACCAGAACTGAAATTGAGTTGTGTGCGATTTTCCTACACAGTTCAGTTTCTGCTGTGTGCTGCAAGTAGGTAAGACTCCTCGTATGTAGTGCAGAGTCTGAAAATGAAAAGTGTTTCAAGGTGCTATGTGAAGACAAAGTGAGAACATGCCTCCACGAGGAAGCAGAGAAAACAGGAGCAAAATTTATCATGTGCTGCTCTTGTCTGCTACTTAATGATGAGCTCAAGTGGTGTTGGCAGCCTGGAGGTAGTCTACCTTCTCATCTTGGGTACATAGACTGATGAGACTAGAAAAGTGAGTAAAACCCATAATATCTTTATTAGAAAGTAATGTCATTCCTCAGGAAAACCGAATTGATTGTTTATATTCAGAAAAATGAAAGTGCCTGCCTACAGCATGTAAGGACCTAATTCTCTGAGATTGCATCTTGGGTATTTGCAAGCTTGTTAAATCCAGAAAACCCTAGGCTTTGCATATTTTAGCTCTTATTATTGACCTATCTCTTTTCAAAAATTCAGAGATTAGTATTGTATTTAGGAGTTTTAAAAATACATGTACATGGTAGAATGAACCTCAAATGAATGAAGCCACTTTACAGTAAGAAATACATTGTTGACTATTGTACTGCTAAATTAATTTTCCACAGCAATGCACAGCCTCCCTATACTTAAAATGATGCACACCTGTTTTTTGTCATGGGCAAAATTTGTATTTTCTTACTGTCCGTGATCAGTGTGTTTTATATATGAGGTGTGTATTTTCTTACCCTCAGAGTGATTGCCCCAATTTAAATAATTCCAACAGCAGGCTTTTTTTTTGAGTTTTAAAATAAAGGTTATTTAATATCCCACACTTTCCCAGGAGGTTTACAATGTGACGTCTCACTCACTCACTCAACTCAATCACACTATCACTCACACAAAGATTAAATGCAGATGAAGAGAAGAACAGTATGATTACACAGTCTGCTCTCTTTCATGGCAGGTGTGTAGTTTCTTAGATGAGTTAATGCTTTTAGTTGAAATGAAGATCTTGTAAGCAGAAGTGTAAAGGAAACTTTTTTCTAATATTACAGTAGGATACTGAAGCAGGCTTATGGGGACTGTGTACATATGTTTGTGTGTGTGTGTTTAGTTTAATTAAACTGTGGACGGTCAGACTGCAATGTTTGAATCATCAAAAGGGGTTAGGTGTAAAACTGGCATTTGAAATGGAGATCAGTAAGCTAAAATGAAGTTTCAGCAGATACAGTGTGAATGGAATTTGCATTTTTAGATAATTTGAGAGGTTGTTTGATTTTCAAAGGGACATGATAAGATATTTACAACTGGCAAGATAAAGAAGGCAAAGTTATTAAGTTTATTTTTCCTGAAAGTGCTGACCATAATGACAATATGAAAGATTTTTATATTCTGGGAAAAGTAACTTGCAAAGAAAGGTTGGAAGAGTGGGATTTACAGATCAAAAGGGAGAACATATATTTAAAGAAAGATGGAAAGCTGTGCGTGGGAGTGGCTGTGAGAGGTCTTGAAAGGTGCACTCTGTGAAACAGACCTGTGGGGAAAACACCTCTAGCCACTCCGGAAAAGCTTGCTGTTCCAGTAACCAAGGTTGTGTGAAAAAGCCTTTGGAGTTACATTGTCCAGTGAGAGGGAGAAAGAAGCTGTGAAATACCTCTCTTACTGCAACAGTGGGTGCTTGTAGTAATATTACTGGATGTTTTACAGATTAAAAATCTATTTGGACTGTTGCCTGAAAGGGGTGTGTAGCTGGGAGCCTAGTTAAGTAGAAACCTTGTGAGAATTGTTATAAGACTAAATGTAACTCTAGTCTTGTGTGTTTGTTTTCTTTTCTTTTGTTAATAAATGTTTTAATTTAATCTTTAAAATCTCTAAAGGCGGTAGTGGACTCATTACTTCTGACTTCAGTGCACAAACCTACTTGTAATAGATACAAATTGAAAAATTGTTGTGATGGTATGGCCAAGTTTCCCTTTGGGATTTGGTCAGCCTTGGCAAATACCACCTGCCATATCATAACAGAAGATTCTCAGTGAGCTGTGCGGCTTCTTGTATTTGAATTTCCAGTAGGTTGGTTCTAAGGTGAACTTGAAGTTAGAACAGGTTAGGGAGAGTCCTCCTCCCACTTTCACGGTATTGCTGTTTATTACCTTGGCTGCCTAGTTGAGGTGCAGCTGGTTTGATGGCTGTTGATAGATTCGGATGGAACTCTGTCTCTACAAGTAGCTTTTACTGTTTTAAAATGTTATGATATGGCATGTGGTATTTGCCAGGCTGACCAAACCCACAGGGGAAACCTGGTCACACTATCACAACAGTTTTGCAATTTGTATTTATTACGAGATGGTTTGTGTACTGATTTCAGAAGTAATGAGTCCACTAACACTTTGAGATTTTAACAATTAAATTAAATCATTTATTAACAAAAAAAATTAAATACATACATAACATTACAGTTACACCATTACTGAATATTATAATAAATCCCAAAATTCCAAATTAACCTGACTCCCAACTACACACTTCCTTTAAGGCAACAGTCCAAAAATAGATTTTAAATTTAGTTGGGCAATCTAGCAAGATTACCACGCACTCACTCGACAGTGGAATTCCAAAGTTTTAACACAACTTTGTTACTGGAACAGCAGACTCATGCAAAGTGGCTAGAGGCTGTTTCCCCAAGTCTGTGTCACATGGCGTATCTTTTAGATCTTACATGGCCAGCCCCTCACAGCCTTCCATCCTTCTTTAAATATATTTCTTCCTCCTTAACCTGTAAACCCCATATGTCTTTGGAATTTACTTTTACCATATCCATAATGACCTTTTCCTTCTGGGAAAAATAAACATCATAACCTTGCCTTATTTATTCTGTCAGTTGTAAAACTTTATAATGTTTCTTTGAAAACCAAACAACACCCACTTATCCTAACATGCAAATTTCATTCACACCCTATCTGCTGAGACCTTTACCTTAGCTCACTCATCAGCATTTCAAAGACCATTTTTAAAACCAACTCTTATGATAATTTCAACCTTGCAGCCTATCTGACTCTTAATTGAATTAAACCAGCCAACACACAAGCATACTTTACAATATTCCACAACACTATTATGAAAAATATGATAGTTTCGTGACAAAAAGCAGGAAGAAAACATGGCTGTGACCATCATGTGACTTGTACAAGTTCAAAGCTCTTTCTCCAAAGAAAAGGTGGTGTGCTAATTACATATTCTGTGTTGTCATTTGACACTTTGAAATTCATCCTGTAAAGTTTGGATTTGGGGCCATCATAATACAATGAAAGGTCCGCGGGATCCATTTCATCTTCATCTAGTACAAATTGAGTTTCGATGTTTTGTCTGTCCATGATGAAACAGAAAGAAGAATCAGCTGGAATGCTATAGTTTTTGTTGATGGTCCATCCTTAAATAAAGGGATTGTGAATTTCCCATTTGGTGTGAATGTTCATATTTAATAAAATATTTGTTTGAGACTTCGGTCTGTCTGGCTAAGAGTGCTAAAGATCACATGATTTGCAATGGCCATTTTAATTGTTTGTGTTCAAAATTTTAAAGTGTTGTCTGAAAGTTCATAATATACTGGAGCATGACATCCACAATACCCTCATGTGATGTTTCTCCCATTCTGACCTAGGGTATTGAATCAATGCTTTCTCATTGTTAAGCTTCCTGACTCCTTTTCAGGATGCAATATAAAGAAAGAAGACTCATCTCCAGCAGTAACGTGGGGAGCAAGGTCTGGCAGGCTGATTGGATTCAGTAAAACCTACTTTGATTAGAATTAAACTAAATTTTTGCCAAACTTTTCATAACATGGCACAGTACATATTGGACCCCATGTAAACATTGTTATTGCTTTATGCCCCCATTGCAGCGGAAGACTTGATTCTTGGAGTGCAGAGATGTGTGTGATGATCAGTGCTTTAGAACCGGAAAATCTATGCAGAGAAAGGCTTTATTCATCTTGTGGAGAAGGCTTTTATGGAGACATCCACCAAGTCTATATTCTCACCCAAGAAACGAGAGATTTTCTCTTGTCACTCTATTGCATAATTGCTCTTGGGTTATCCAGTATCGCTCAAACAGAGCATCACGATTTGTTTCAAGCTACTTTTTGCACTTGCTATTCTGGTTAGTAGTATTGCTGATGCTTCATCGCTCTGTGATACAGGGTAGTACAAACTTCAGTCTATCTGATTTCTCCAAATAATAACAATGAACAATGTGAATTCCTAACTTAATCTGTTAGGTCCAGGCTTTGTGCCTTCTCTGTAAATGAAGGAACATTTTTTTTCTGGTTTGCATTTGTCTAAATGCTTAGTTACAGATGATTGTTTTTCGAAACATCTACCAATCAGGAATGAAATGGTGTGTGACCAGGCTCGAGAAGACCCCAAAAAAAGGCAAGGAGAGGAAGTGAACAACAGTTCACTTGTTTGCAACAGTTTCCAATTTAAAATGTTTAAATGGTGGTTTTTGTTGTTTTTCATACTTCAACGTGGTTTATAGGCAATGCATTGCTTCCAAAATGTTGGCATTGTTATGTAGGCTCAAGCAGCAATCAATTTGAACACAGTATTCAACATTGCTTTAGAAGGGGATGATTTGGTCAAAGCAACCAATGTGGTTTTGTTGAGAAAGTGATAACTCAATTTAACTATGGTAAACTTTACAGTAAGATAGTAACTATACATAAAAACAAAAGTACTTCATTGGCTGTAAAGCATTCTGGGATGTCTTGATATGGTGAAATGCAAGTTGTTCCTTTTCTTCCTTTCCTTCCTCCTTCCTTCATCATTTCCTTTCCTTTGTTCTGCAACATGGTGTATTTAGTTTTCAAAAAGGTATTTGTTAAAATAATATACAAAGCTGTATTAACATCAAAGTTTTGGGAAAGAAGTACTGAGTTGGTGCCCCAGGGCTCAATGTGGAACGACTGCTACCATCCAACATCAATGACTTGGATTCAGAAATTCAATGTAAACTGGTTAAATTTGCAGATGCTACCAAACTAGGAGTTGTAGTGGAATTAAAGGAGATAGCCCAGAAACTGCAAAATGAGTGAAACAAAATATATAAGTGGGCTGAATAGTGGGAGATAAAATTTATTGCAGTCAAACATATAAAGTATTGCTCATAGGATAGAAAAATTGATGCATTCGCAAATGGTGTTGAAATAGATTTGGGTAAAGTTGAAAGAGGAGTCTAAGATAACACACAACATACAAATAATCAATGCAGAACAGCAATCAACAGAACTAATTGAAATTTGAACTACATAGTTAAAACAATAGAATGAAAGTCAGAGGAAGTCTTGATCGTGATGTACAGTGCCCCGTTTAAACTGCACTTTGTGTATTGTGTCCAGTTGCAATCACCAAGAAACAAGGGAACCTTTCAGCTACTGAAGGCAGTGCGGAGGAGAGTCACAAGGCTGATCTTCAGTGTTGAGATTTGACTTATGAAGCAAGACTGGTGAGTCTTGAGCTTTTTCAGCCTGTAGTGACATTGCAAATGTTTTGGTGCTAAAAATTCAGCTGGAATACTTCAAATTAAATCGGAAGTAGGCCAAGGAGAGACAGTTTCAAAAATTAAAAGTAATAGGACTGGTATCAGGAAGTAGTTCTTCATGCAACGAACAATCAATACTTGGGATAGTAGAGGTGAAAACCCTAGAATCATTTAAGTAGTTTGATGTAGCAATGGTGGACGTTAGGGTTGTTCTGATGGATGAGTTAAAATGGATCAAATGGTCTTCCTGCTCTGTATGTATTATGTGATCTTCTGATCAGCCTCTTGATCTGTCTACTTTCAAATTCCTTATCTCATCATCCATATCAATGCTACTTATCAAAGCTCCAGAGTCCAAGCATTTTTAATTAGTTTTAGAGACTGGTCGTAATTGACATACTAATAGATTGATCTAACAATAACTGTTTCTTACAGGTAATGGAAAAACCACTATAAATGTTTGAGATATGAGGAGTTTGTCTTCCTATTCTCTGAGGAAGCTTGAGTAATTTTGAAATAAATGTCTGACTTTTTGTGTTGAAACAGACATTTCCCTTAATTATGGGTCTCCTAAGTTTTTAGATTTTAGAAACTTGTGAAGAGTTACTCAGCATCAATATTAAGACAACGTTCCATTATGAGTTACAGATATGTAGCATTGTACTGACCAAGGGAAGAACCTGGTGACATAAGTTGCTGACCATGTATGCAAGATGTAGCCTGTCCTAATAAGATCAGCTATTTTTCAGTTATCAAATGCTTTAAATTGTTGAGCTCAATTTCTTTATTTTTGCAGTTGCCCAACTCTCAATATCTTGGACATTTAATAAGATTTACAGAATCTATCTGTAACTCAGAACATAATTGTGTTTCTCCATCAACTGAGCATTTCACAAGGTCTGACTTGAGTAGTTGGAACAAGCAAAGGTAATAAACATTTCCTCGACGTATAACGAGAAAGCTACAAGTATAGTGGTTTCTAAATTCCAATGCCTTCATTGGGAATAGTGTACTACATGTTGATTTTCCTTTGAAATCTAAAAAATGTAATGTGTTAATGGGGTTTACCGTAGTACTTCACTTTTTTGCTAAGTATTTTTAATAACTGGTATTTCTGTTTTTAATTGTGGGTGTGCTGCTTTGTCAAATTTTGGAATGATGAACTTTCTTTTTGTATCTTCAGGGGACAGAGATGTTGCTATGAAAGGGCAATTGACCCTTCAATTTATAAATAAAATAATGGAAGGAGAGGACTGAGTAAAATGCTGTAATTTATTTGAGATAATGCCAAGAAACCATGTTAGCTATGCTCACGTGATTTATTGATGTCATCTGCCAAGAGAAGTTTTTCTCTGTTCAGGTACCATGCCCTAAGAGGACATTGGTGACCATGGACCTACATGTTAATCTTGCTCCAGACTCGTGGATCATTCTCATTAGTAGTACGTTCATCCAGTTTGCGAGACTCTTTTAAAAATATCATTCTTTATCTACCTCAAACTCTTTTACCATCAATCTTTCCCACCAGCGTCAGACTTCCTAAATCATGATTTCTTATTACATGCCCAAGAAATTCCAACCGTCTCTTCCTGATCTTGGTCAGCAGAGTTCTTGTGGTCTCAGATTTTACCAGCACCTCTTCATTGGTAGTAAAACTTGTCGAAGATGTCTTTGATATTCGCCTCAAAAACCACAACTCTGCAGCCTCAATTCTTCTCTGCATTGTTTCACTGATCATCCAACACTTGCTTCCTTATGTCAAAATTGGTGAGATGTAGCATTCCAGGATTCTCAGCTTTGTTTTCATGGCTAATTTTGAGTTGATCATAATCTTTTTCATTTTTTGAAATGCCTCTTTGGTAATTCCAATCCTTCGTCATCTTTCTTGGTTGCGCTTTCTGTTTGATGTTAACATACTTCCGAGGTAACAAAATTTGCCTACATGTTTGATCTTTTCATTCTCCACTGTGATCTTGCATTCTGGTATGATTTTCTTTTTGGACACTACTATACATATTATTTTCTTACAATTTATGCTCAGCCCTTTCTTCTCACTTTCACCTCACTACTCTGTCAAAATCTTTTGCAGTTTTTCTTAGAGTCCATAAGACCATAAGACGTAGGAGAAGAAGTAGGCCATTTGGCCCATCAAGCCTGCTCTGTCATTCGATGAGACCATGGCTAATCTGATAATCCTCAATTCACTTTCCTGCCTTTTCCCCATAACCCTTGATTCCCTTATTGATTAAAAATCTGTATCTCAGCCTTGAATATACTTAACAACCCAGCCTCTACAGCCCTCTGCGGTAAAGAATCCCACAGATTGACTACCCTTTGAGAGAAGCAATTCCTCCTAATCTCTGTCTTAAATGGGTGCCCCCAATGCCTTCATTGGGAATAGTGTCCTACATGTTGATGCCCTCTGATCCTAGACTCTCCCACAAGGGGAAACAACCTCTCAGCATCTACCCTGTCAAGCCCCCTAAGAATCTTATATGTTTCAATAAGGTTGCCTTTCATTCTTCTAAACTCCAATGAGGCCCAACCTGCTCAACTTCTCCACATAAGAAAATCCCTCCATTCCTGGGATCTAGTGAACCTTTTCTGGACTGCCTCCAACGCCAGTATATCTTGCTTTAGATAAGGGGACCAAAATTGTTCACAGTATTCTAGGTGTGGCCTAACTTGTGCCTTGTACAGTTTTAGCAAGACTTCCCTATTTTTATACTCCATTCCCTTTGAAATAAAGGCCAACATTCCATTCTTCCCTATTACCTGTTGAACTTGTATGTTAGCTTTTTGAGATTCATGCACAAGGACTCCCAAATCCCTCTGTGCTGCAGCCATCTGCAGTCTTTCTCCATTTGAATAATATTCAGCTCTTCTATTCTTCCTGCCAAAGTGCACACCTTATATTTTCTCACATTATATTCCATCTGCCAAGTTTTTGCCCACTCACTTAACCTGTCCATATCCCTTTACAGACTCCTTGTGTCATCCTCATTGCTTGTCTTACCATCTATTTTTGTGTCATCTGCAAACTTGGCGATAGTACATTCACTTCCCTCACTAAGTCTTAATATATATTGTAAATAATTGTGGCTCCAGCACTGATCCCTGTGGCACTCCACTAGCTACAGCTTGCCATCCCAAAAATGCCCCCCTTATCCAAACTCTCAGTCTTCTATTAGTTGGCCAATCCTCTATGCATGCTAATATACTACCCTCAACACCATGGGCTCTTCTCTTATTCAGTAGCCTTATGTGCAGTACCTTATTGAACGCCTTTTGGAAATCCAAATATATTACATCTGCTGGTTCCCCCTTATCTATCCTGCTTGTTACCACATCAAAGAATTCTAATAAATTTGTTAGGGATGATTTCCCCTTCATGAAGCCATGCTGACTCTGCTTGGTTAGATTATGTCGGCAATAAGAACAGTGTCATTGGCTATCTTACATTATTAAAGTTGTAACCGCCAACTAATAGACAAGTATAGCCTTGAAATTACTTAATTTTAAAATAATAAATAAAATTTTTTGCTTGGCTTCATAACATCTTGTTGATAGATATTTAAAATAAAAGATTGATATAAGTAGATTGACCTGAATTCTTCTAGTTCATTTGGCAGCACTGGTGTTGTGGCTACCCATTTTTCTTAACTTTTATGTATTATATTTTGACTGGTAGGGCATTTGCACGGTTTCGAAACATGGCTTTCTTCATTGTGAATGCCAATTGTGCTGTTGTGATTGGTCATTGAGTTTGAGAAGAACAGATATTTTGTTAACTGGTTATGGGCTATTCAATAAATGGAACTGTCACCTCCATTTAGTGCCATGGAAATTAATGATATGAAATTTGTGAATACTCTTTTAAAAATAGTTTATCATATTTACCTGCAAACTAATCATGTAGCATCATTGAATTTGGAAACCATGAAGAAGGATTGATATGACTCAATCATTCTTGCAGATAGATGTGGGAAATGGTAGGTTGTGAAGAAGAAAATTGTATTGACAGATTTAATCTTTTGTACTTTCTAATATTTAGAAATCTTCACTTTTCTTATTTAAATATGCAGTTTACAGTTTTGTGATATTTTAATTTTTTATTCATTCATGGGATGTAGACATCGCTGGCTAGGCCAGCATTTATTGCCCATCCCTAATTGCCCTTGAGAAGGTGGTGGTGAGCTACCTTCTTGAACCGTTGCAGTCCATGTGGTGTAGGTACACCCACAGTGCTGGGAGTTCCAGGATTTTGACCCAGCGATAGTGAAGGAATGTTGATACATTTCCTAGTCAGGACAGTGTGTGGTTTGGGGGGGATATTGCAGGTGGTGGCGTTCCCATGTGTCTGCTGCCCTTGTCCTTCTAGATTGTAGCGACCCTGGCTTTTGAAGGTGCTGTCTAAGGAGGTTTGGTGATGGTACAGACTTCTCCACTATGTGTCAGCGGTGGAGGGAGTGAATGTTTGTGGATGTGGTGCCAATCAAGCAGACTGTTTTGTCCTGGATGCTGTCAAGCTTCTTGAGTGTTGCTGGAGCTGCACTCACCCAGGCTGCTTTTGCCAATGACAGCTTGCATTTGTATAACGTCTTTATGTAGTAAAACATCCCAGGATGAATATCAGACAAAAATTGACACCTGTCCTCATGTTTCCACCCATGGACCGATGTCCAAAAGCGGTTCGAAGAGGTTTTAATGAAGATCTTAAAGGAGAAGAGAGAGATGGAGACTTGTGGAGGAAATTCCTGAGATTAGGGCCTAGATGACTAAAGATATGGCCACCAATTTTGAGATGAAGGATGTTGGGGATAAACAAGAGGCCTGAGTTGAAGGAATGTAGCGTTCTGTGGGTTGTAGGATTGGAAGAAGTATATAGTTGGGGAGGGGTGAGGCCATGAAGGGATTTAAACACAAGGATGAGAATTTTAATTTGGGTGCATTGGTGGACTGGGAGCCAATATAGGTCAGTGAGCGCATAGATGATCAGTGAATAGAACTTGCTGTGACTTAGGATATGGGCACTAGAGTTGGGATGAGGTTTAGTAAGGAAGATGGGAAGCTTGCCAGGAAAACATTGGAATAGTCCAGGCAGGAGTTAACAAAAGTATGGATGAGGGTTTAAGCAGCAGATGGATTGAGATAGGGTACAGGTGGATGGAGGTGAAGCAAGTATTGGTATTGATCAAGTTATGGGGTCAGAAAATCATCTCTGGGTCAGATAGTATGAAAAGATTGCAAACAATCTTGATCAGCATGAGATGGTGACCAGGAAGGGGAGTGGAATTGGTGATTAGGGTACGGGGTTTGTGGTGGAACTGAAGACAGTTAGAGGAAATTTTTATTCATCCAGATCTGGATGTTGGCCAAGTAGTTTGATAACCAGAGGCAGGGGAGGGCTTGAAAGGAGTGATGGTGAGGTAAAGCTGGGTATCATAAGCATACATTTGGAACCTGACAGCCTGTCTCCAGATGATTCTGGGAGGCAGCATGCAGATGAGAATCAGGAGTTGACCAAGGATAAATCCTTAGGGACTCCAGGGGTAATAGTGTGAGGTCAGGAAGGTAATCCATTTCAGCGAATTCTCTGGCTACAATTGGACAAGTAAGCATGGAACCAGGTCAGGGCACTCCCACTAAGCTAGACAATGGAGGGGTTAGTGCGGTCAACCATATCGAAAGCTGCAGAGAGATTGAGAGGATGTCATTTCAGTGCAATGGCAGGGGCAGAACAACAATCTGTACCCATATTATGTCCTTAGTCTAGTAATACATCTCACGCACCTCGCAGGATCGTTATAAAGCAAAACATTCAAATGCATGAAAGTGTGACATTGTGATACTCGCCTGCTAGGTACCTACTAAACATGCCAGAAAAGGTTAGGGTTTGGTGTTCAAGTGTAAGTAAATTTTTAATGGTGCCATGTGCTAGCGAGATTAGAAATAGAAAGACAGGGAGGATCAATGTGTGGCTTGAGGCATGGTGCAGGAGGGAGGGCTTCTGACCTTTGGGACTAGTTCTTGGGCAGAAGACTCTATTCAAAAGGGACAGATTGCACCCCAACAGGATTGAGACCAATGGCCAGGTGGGGGTCATCACTAGTATGGTTGGGGAATGTTTAATCTAAATTGGCAGTGGGTGGGCACCAGCATATAGAAGTTGAAAAGAGGAATAAGGTGTATAAAGTGAGTGTTGGACAGTACTAGAGAAGGGAGTTGTTCCATGTTAGTTAGGAGTGGACTAAGAAGGAAGCTGAGGAATGCAAAGACAGCAATACAATGCATGTATGTAAATGCAAAAGTGTGGTGAATAAGTTTGAGGAGCTACAAGCACAAATAGCTGTGTGGGAATATGATGTAACAGTAATTACAGAAACATGACTTAAAAATGATGGGGACTGGGAGCTAAACATTCGAGGATATGTTCGGATAAGTTAGAGAAGGTAAAAGGGAGGTGGGCTGGCAGTACTGATTAAGGAAGACGTAGTGTTGGAAAGAGGGGATGTCTTTGAGGGAGCAAGGAGAATATTCATTCCGTTAAGGTTGCTACGAGATCTGAATGACCTTATCCTGGAGTGGTGGCTGGGAACTACAGATTGTATGACAATAAGTTGCTCCTCAAAAGCCCACAAAAAATCAATGGGCAGCTGCAAACTTAATGAAAAGAGAGCCCTACTTGCTCATTGCTGACTGAAAAATCTAGGAAATGATTAAATGATGAAAACATGTGGTTGGACAAATCTACAATAAAAATACACAGGTTGTGTCACCAGACTGTTTGTTTTGATTGGTCTATTGGTTGGTTTATTTGGTTGGCTTGGAGGAAGGGTGGTGGGGGCAGTGAATGCATGGGAAGTGTGCAATAAGAGATGGGGATGGGAGGAATGGAATTTGGGATAGGATGGCATAGGAAGAAGGGGTGGGATGGTGAATGGGATGGGAATGATAGAGGGTTGAAAGGAATAGGATTGGTTTGGCATAGGAAGGAAGGACTGGGATGGGGATTTAGAGAAACACTTGCAATAAAGATGCTAATTTCATCATAAATGTTTCTCAAGGCAGAAAGGAATGTGGGGGTAGTGGTGGCATGACAGGGTGGGGAGTGTCATAAGAGGGTGGGTTGGGGGAATGCACAGGAGGTGTGGGATGGGGATGGGATCACATGGAAGGAATTGAATGGGAGGTGGGAATGGCATAGGAAGAAAGGGTAAGATAGTGAATGGGATGGGGTTGATAGATGAAAAGAATGGGATGGGCGTGGAATAGGAAGGATTGAATGGGATGGGGATTTAAAGAAGTACTATTTCAATAAAATTACTAATTGCACCACAATTGCTACTTACCTCATTTGCATTCACACAAGAAAATTTTATTCTGTTTAAGAAAGTTCTTTTTAAATAAAATTTCAAATAATAATGTAGATAAATGGCTTGCATTGGAAAACATGTTAAAACTAAAATAACAAGTGAGGGGAAAAACAACTGACAGACTTGTGAAGCGGAAGTTCGTCGAACTTTTGAGTATTAAAACAGAGTGAAGAACTAAACGTTCTAGCCAGGAATTTTCAAAAAATGTTGAAGGGCTTTGGCTTGTTATGTCCCCTAACAATTAAGATGAAACACCCCCCCCAAAATTGATAATTATTTAGAAACCCTAAAAATCTTATATTTCTAAAAATGTCAATCTTCTATTCTGAAAATCTTGATGAACCACAGAACTAATCATATGAGCTTAAAATTACATTTATCATTACAAGGACCTAAAGCTGTGCTTTTATTCTGCTTTGTTGTATAATGAGTTAATATTTGCTGTGTGCTTGTTGATGAAAAATCACATGGAATTGTATCTGTTTACCACTCTGTGACAATCTGCATTCTTCTAATTTGTGTGTTTTTTTGGCTACAATGTAGTTACTCATCATCTAGCAAATTACTATTTAAATGCCATTTGCTGCTGCTCTTCCATTGTAGATGAGTTTTTTATTTAAAGAATCCCACTTTAACATTCAGCTCTGGAGGAAGCATGCTGAAAAAATTGAATTACAATGTAACGACTTTCTGATTTTTCAGAGGCTTTTTTAATTATCCAGCATAATAGAAAGTCGACGTACCTTTTCCCAGCTGGAGCAGTGACGAGACCTTGCTAATAGAACTAGCAAAATAGATTTTGATTTCAGCTTAATTTATTTTATCCTAATGAAGCCTGTATCTGTACTTTACTAATGTGAATACTTATGCTGCAATAATATTCAGTTAATGTTTTTAAATAGCTAAGAATTTAATGGAAAACTTACCTCTGTGTGGTGAATGCAAAATAGTATATTGTTACTATTTATTCCTTTTTTATTTAAATGTGACATCAACACAAGAATTTGTATGTGTTTATGTTGAACTGATCCAAAGAGGGGAGGACAGAAAAGTGAAGTACAAATTTGAGCAGAAAAAGGGAGAAAGTAAAATGAGGACTAAGTAAAGATGTTTTAACATACAAGAGGCAGAAATTTCTCCACTTGGGGTTGTGAATCTTTGGAATTCTGTATCTAAGAGGATTTGGATGTTCCATTGTTAAGTATATTTAAGGCTGAGAAAGATTTTTGGTCTTTAGGGGAATTAAGGGATGCGGGGAACAGGTGGGAAAGTGAAAGTGAGCCCAAAGATCAGCCATAATCATATTGAATGGCGGAGGAGGCTCAAGTGTCTGTATGGCCCATTCATGCTCCTATTTCTTCTGTTCTTATGTCATTAACCAGCCTTTTTTATGGACTGCTGATGGTCTCACTTATTTGTGTGTTTTTCTCATTTTCCTCCTTTGACCTCTGATGATCTATTCAATGTCCTTGTGCATCACTCCTATAGTACTACTTCCCAGTTAACTGATAGGAGGGATACTTCATTAAGGTGCACTTATTCCTGCAATGGGCATTGCCTATAAATCTATCTGAACTACCAATGTTTTCCTAGAATTTGGTAATGAATACCTGATCCTCATGCATACTCTTGCCTTCTAGACAGAAGTTTAGCATTCTATTGTTAAAAATGCTATGCCAAAATAACCAGTTGTATGTGTTCAATACTTCTGATGAAGATCTAGCTTTTTTATTTGGAAAGGTTACTCAACTGATTGGATTTTAAGCTTTTTTCTTTTTTTTAACGCAGCTTTACACTTAGGATCAGCCTTATTTCTCTTCCTATTCCTCCCAATGTATCACTGTGTTGTGGGGTCAAGAACCAAACACAGTATTCCAAGTGTCCTTTGACCAGTGTGTTGCGAAGCCTTAGCAAAAATTTTCGTTGACTTGAAAATATTAAATATCATAGCATTTGATTTAAATTCGTTTAAATTTACTTTATCACAATATTTAGACATGAAAAAGGACTTGGATATAATTGTTAAACTGTTCACATTCAAAGTCTCCCTATGCTAATTGAGTTACAACCTCCTTTCACAATACATTTCTGAGACTTTTTAAAACAAAAGCAAATTGATATTTATTTGCTTAAATTATAATGTTTGTTACACTGGTAGGAAAATGTAATCAAAATTATATAAATCAGGACTGTACATTTTAACATCTAAAATGACAACAACGCCTTAATAAATTGTCAGCTACTCGGAGTTGCAATTTTTGCATTGATTACTAGTTTTCGATATGGCAGTAAAGATCAAGTCCTAGGTGATAGGGAAAAAGAGAGATGTAGATCACCTCGAGTTTCTGACTATTCATGCATGTCAGTAAACAATGATTTTACTTGCTAATCAGTTATTTTTCTGCAAAATTGAACTTGATGCCTAACACTGAGTTTATATCTTTTCTTGCGTGCATGTCCTTGATAGTCTTTCACGTGAACCATCAGGCACCTAATTTTTTTACTTCATACCTAAAACTAGCAGTGATTATAAAAATCAAAAATCACTATCTTTTGGAGTACCTCATCATTTAAAATCTGTCGTCAAAGTAGAATGTTAGTACTAATTTCTGGAGAAACATGTGTCTCTTTTCTGAGCTAATTGTACAGCTTTTGCATTGCCAAAATAAATCAAGTTACATTGCAACCTTTTAGTTACCTAGTTGAAGATTGCATTTAGATATTTAGCGACAAACATAGCTACTAAGATTCTGAAATTGTGCTATCTGTAAAGAATACTGTAGAAACTTCATGATGCATTATTATTACACTTGAAACTGTAGGATTGGTTTAAGCCCAAAACTAACAAAAGTATTAATATTTTTATGAATGATATAACTTTAAGCGGTTCCAAGACATGAATTAATGAGTTGGAGACATTCAGGATTAATTATCTCTTCATAAAAACAAAAAACTACTGCGGATGCTGGAAATCCAAAACAAAAACAGAATTACCTGGAAAAACTCAGCTGGTCTGGCAGCATCGGCGGAGAAGAAGAGAGTTGACGTTTTGAGTCCTCATGACCCTTCAACATATTTCACCCGTCTCCTAATATTACTCAGTTCTGTTGAAGAGTCATGAGGACTCGAAACGTCAACTCTTTTCTTCTCCGCCGATGCTGCCAGACCTGCTGAGTTTTTCCAGGTAATTCTGTTTTTGTTTTTAATTATCTCTTCATTGTTTCGCCGTGTAAAACAATTGTTTTGAGTAACTCAGGAGCCAGATGGTACTGGACTTGATTGTGGATATTAGATCTTTCAGTAATCTGCTGCTGGATCTTGGCTATTGGGAGTGAATTCTACCATTTCTCAGTTAATTTATTAGGTGTATGGCCTTGCTTATGATGGAAGAAAAATAACACTCCCTTGTGAACACAATCTATTGCTTTATTTGTGCAGTTTGCTAATCTCTAGTTCAGATTAAACCAGTCTCTAGCTTTGAGGAAAAGTCATTCTAAAATTGTTCAAAGTTCAGAAAAATATCGATTAGTTGTGCATTTGGTAAAATCTTTTTCATGTTTTAACATCCAGAATAAGGCATTAATTCACGGCCCTGAGTCCTGTAATTCATTATGTCTAATCAATAGATATATTATTTCTTCGTTCAGAATCTGATAGAAAATAGATTAGTGTATACGGAAACTAAATGCAGTTGAGCATGGGATTGTTTCCCAGTATTTTTTCTAAATCCTTAGTGCCCCTCTTGATCTTTGAGGACAATTGAAGCTTCACTGGTATGTTTAATATTGAAACTGTTATAGTTACATACATCTATTGCATGTTCTACTATTGATCTAATTCGCTCATGTTTGCAATTGATTCAGTCAACGGAGTGATAATGTAATGAATAGCATTTGTAACATGCTGCTTTTGCCTATGCCATATCGTGTTCCTTGTAGACATCAAATTAAAAGGCCAGTTATAATCTGGTTTTGTTTTTTGCTACCCGCAAGGTTTAGTAGTATTTATGAATGGAACACAGACAACATCACTGGCTTAAAACATTTAAAGGCTGAAATGCCAACTGCGGAGTAACACATCCTCTATCCAGCTTGACAAGAACACCTCCACTGTGCCAAATTGAATTCTTCCTTTTTCATCCCTTTGGCCATTGCCAGTTTAATGCTCATGGAAGCAATTCTTTGAGCTGTGATGTGCAGATTGAGATTACCCAAATTGATTTTGAACACTCAAACTAATGAGAACAGTAAATACTGCCTTCATTTCCCTTTCTGCTGTTAATTCTAACATTTTGCATTAAGACTTAAATTGGGTGCTGATTCATTCTTTTATTGCTGACAGTATCATTTGGATGTAACAAATAACATTTAGAGTAGTTATTGAAATCACTTTACAAATTTCATGTAGCTTAATAATACTTATTTTAATTTAAATTAGCCAAGTTTTGAGTTCTTCTGATTTTAAAAAGCAGGAAAACTATTACCTTCATACAGTTTTTGTTGCTTTTGCAGATAAGTAGCTGGAGGATAAGGGTGATGTAGCTTGAAGTATTTCATATGGGGAAAATAAGCCAAATTTATTTTGAACAAACTTGTGAAGTTTACAAAATAGACCATGAACCTCTGACATCATATCTAATCATGCTTATCATTAGCAATGAACCATTTGCAGTACAGTGCCACAGTAGTCCAAATCTAGTTATACTCACAGTTCTCCCTGTAGCTCTACATCTTCCTCTGTTCCAAATATTTAACAAATTTTCCCTTCAGAGAGGCAGCCATCTCTTCTCAACCACCCCTTGTAGAAAAGGATTCCATGCTCCAACAACTCTGTTATAAAGAAATGTCTCCTAACCCTATTCCTTGCTATCTTGGTTGCAATTTTAAATTGATTTCCTCTTGTCACTGACTCTTGAATCAGTGGAAATATTATTTCTGTATTCGTCCTAACTGTTTTCTTGACCAAAACTGGCTGCTGCATTTCTCTACCTTATAACAGTGACCATACTTCAAAACTTCATTAGCTGTATAGTGCCTTCCACTAGGATCAACATGAGGTTCTGAAAGATGTTGCATAAATGCAAGCTTTTTTTTCTTTGTTGAATCTGCTACTACTTTCTCCTACAGTGGAAATAGCCCTAGTATTTCAAATTTTTTGTCATGACTACACGTTGCCATTTCTGGCACCATCCTGGTATATGGTATTAACGCTTCATGCTGTCTATGGTTTTCATGCACTTTCACAAAACTCCGTGCTGTACTCTTAATACGGGCCTAACTATTGCCTTGTTCAACTTTATCCTTATTTTTTAAATTCCTATACTCTTAGCCTCTATTAATAAAATTTGGTGCCATTTTGGGTTTAATAACTCGGGACTTAGAGTAAAAGAGTTTTATGTTCAATTGTACATCTATTTTACTCATCCACTGTTAAATTTTCAACTCCAATTTCACTGGTTTGGCAGTTGTGTTATTTGGTGCAAGAGGAAATGCATGAGGTGGGATGAAATTAACTTTTAATGCAGCAAAAAACAAACCAGATTTTGTTCTCTGTATATAGTGTAAAAGGTTGGGGCAGGGGAGGGGGGTGGGGGGGAGAAATCAACCAAATGAAAATTTATCAAAATGATCCACATGCTTTATTTTAAATGAATTAAATAACCTGTATGAGCTATGTGCAGAATTACACTGTTTTATCTCTTCAAATTTGCACAATTATTTTGAAGTCAGTGGTGAGTCACTTTTTCTTGGCAGTAAAGAGAATAACTGACACAGCTTGGTGGAAAAACCCTCTGTTACATAATACTGACTCTTACAGCTTCACTTTCATCACACCCCCAACTCCTTGATGTTGGCATAATAAAGGAAGTATGCTCACTAATATCCTGTTTGACTAGAAAAGAGATGAGATTGTTGTAGCTTTACTTATTGTGCTGATTATAGCCCTTTTAAATCAGATTTCTTCCATTTCAGAGGTATTTTATGCAGGGTTTTGCTCAGAAACTGTTCAGGATTTAGGTTTTCTTTTTATCATTACTGATAAATGGTTCTACTGTTGTAGAGTTTTTTCCTATTCATTCCTGGGACGTGGCTAGGCCAGCATTTATTGCCCATCCTTAATTGCCCTTGGAGGCAGCTCACCACCACCTTCTCTTGAACCGCTGCAGCCCATGTGTTGTAGGTACACCCACATGCTGTTAAGGAGGGAGTTCCAGGATTTTGACCTAGCGACAGTGAAGGAATGGCGATATATTTCCAAGTCAGAATGGTGAGTGGCTTGGAGATGATGGTATTCCCATGTGTTTGTTGCCCTTGCCCTTCTAGAAGATGGTGGTTGTGGGTTTGTAAGGTGCTGTTTAAGGAGGCTTGGTGAGTTTCTGCAGTGCACCTTGTAGCTGGTACACTCTGCTGCCACTGTGCGTCGATGGTGGAGGGAATGAATGTTTGTAGGTGGGGTGCCAATCAAGCGGGCTGCTTCGTCCTGGATGGTGTCAAGCTTCTTGAATGTTGTTGGAGCTGCACTCATCTAGGCAAGTGGAGAGTATTCCATCACACTCCTGACTTGTGCTTTGTTAATGCTGAACCGGTTTTGGGGAGTCAGGAGGTGAGTTACTCGCTGCAGGATTCCTAGACTCTGACCTGCACATGCAGCCGCAGTATTTATATGGCGAGTCCAGTTCAGTTTCTGGTCAATGCTTACTCCCAGGACATTGATAGTGGGAGATTCAGCAATGGTAATGCCATTGAATGTTAAAGGGTGATGGTTAGATTCTCTCCTTTTGGAGATGGTCTTTGCTGGCACTTGTGTGGCGTGAATGTTACTTGCCGCTTTTCAGCTCAAGCCTAGATATTGTCCAGGTCTTGCGGCATTTGGACATGGACTGCTTCAGTATCTGAGGAGTCACAAATGGCACTTGGTGGTGAATGGTGCAATCATCCCCACTTCTGACCTTATAATGGAAGAAGGGTCATTGATGAAGCAGCTGAAAATGGACACTACCCTGAGGAACTCCTGCAGTGATGTCCTGGAGCTGAGATGATTGACCCCTAACAACCTCAACCATCTTCTTTTGTGCGAGGTATGACTTCAACCAATGGAGAGTTTTCCACTTGATTCCCATTGACTCCAGTTTTGATAGGGTTCCTTGATGCCACACTCGGTCAAATGGTGCCTTGAAGTCAAGGTCAGCCACTCTCATCTCACCTCTGGAGTTCAGCTCTTTTGTCCATGTCTGAACCAAGGCTGTAATGAGGGCTGTAATTAAGAGACTTCATTATGAAACAGGAACAAATCTGTTGTTCCTGTTTCATAATGAAGTCCCTTAATTAACTCCATTCTGGTGTCTTTTTAGCTTGTAGAGTTTCAGGTTTAAACTTGGTAGAGAATACCAGAGGAATGCTAGATTATACCTGTTCGTTTAATGTAGCTTTTAATATATATTAATAGGATATATAAATCAGCTGTAACTATTTTGTAAATATTAAGGAATATGGCAAAAGTGAGTATATGGAGTTGGGTCGCAGATCAGGTGAGATCTCATGGAATGGCGGAATAGACTCAAAAGGCTAAATGGTCTATTCCTGTTTCTATGTTCCCATATTACTTTGCAGTTTATTCTGCTATTTTGCAGTAATTCAGTCATTGATTACTTATTTGGCATTGACATGTTGTAATGTGCTTTTGGAACTGGAGAAATATCAGACAAAACCGTTTAAGCATGCTAGACTGCTAAGTGACTAATTTAACAGCAACAAGTTGCATTTATATAGCACCTTTACATTGAAAACCTCCCAAAGTGCTTCACAGAGGCATTGTCAATAAATGGATATGAAAACAACATATGTGATATTGGGAGGAATGATAAAGGAGATGGATTTTAATAAGGATTTTAAAGGAAAAGAGGGAGGTCAGAAAATGGATGAGTGTTTTGGCAGGGCATTGTGGGTGGTGGGTTTGTCTGGAATGTGGTGCCAAAGTAGCTACAGCCACCAAGGATGAAAAAAGGGCAGTGGGGGCTGGAGGATGGTGCAAGAGGGCGGGGATGCACATGCAGAGGTTGATGCACAAGAGACCCATATCAGAGGAATGGTAAGTTTGAAGGGGTGAGACTGAGGATTGTTGGGCTGGAAGAGGTTACAGTGATGGGGAGGAACCAGGTCATGAAGTGATTTAAACAGAAGAATGAAAATTTTAGATTTTGTAGAATTGGGAACCATTGTAGGTCAGGAAGGATAAGAGTGATGGGCTGGTAAGGCTTGGCATGAATAAAGAGACTGGCATCAGAATTTTAAATGCACTAAAGCTATGGAAGGTTGGAGGCTGTTCAGGAGAGCATTGACTAGTAGAGTCTTTAAAGGTTTCAGCTGATATGGGCAGAGGTGAAAAGTAAGGTGCAGAAGTTCCTGGAGGAAATTCCAGAGCTTAGGATCTAGGGAGCTGAAGGTATGGCTGCCAATAGTGGAACAATAAAAACTTATGCCTCTACAAGGCCAGAATTGGAAGAATGCAGAAACCTCAAAGGGTTGTAGGACTGGAGGAGATAATGGAATGGAGGAGGGTCAGGCCTTGAGGATTTTAAAATCAAGCTGCTGCAAGACCATGAGTCAATGTACGCCAATGAACATGGGTGAGTGGGACTTGGTGCTACTTGGGACACGGCCAGCGGAGTCTGGGATGAGCTCATGGTTGGCAAAGTTGCAAAGGGTCTAGTTGATCCTAGCGGAAGGCATGGCTCATTAGGTAAAGAAAAAATGGGAGAAGCAGCATATGCAGCTAAACTGATGGACTCAAACTTTGATGATAAAGAGTCTCATGAGCTCCTTGCAGTTATTGGGAGGTAAGGGTATGGGGAAAATGAGAGGAGTTTAAGGAAATGGTTATTAGTGGAGATAAAAAGCAGGGGTGGGGGTGAATTTCCTAATTGTAAGTGAATTATAAACTGGTTCTTTATAAATGCATGTAAGATTTTGCAAATGATAAGGAATGGAGGAAATTATTTAATGTATCTGAGGAGTCTGGACAAAATCAGTAGTCAATCCAATAGCCAGTTAAGGAGAACCATTTGCTACAGATTTATCTGGCACAAATAGTGCCTGAATTGGTATTTGCTCATTTATTTTATATTACACAAAGTTTCATTGTGTCAAACTTTGCTACAGGGAAAAAAGATGTGGATTGCAAACTAATTTTATAAACTGCTTAAAGTAAGAGATTGGAATGTTACTTTTTCATAAAGCAAAATAATATTGCTACAACACAACACAACACCAAAGCAAAATACTGCTGATGCTGGAAATCGGAAATAAAAACAGGAAATATTCAGCAGGCCAGGGAGTCTCTGCGTTGAGAAATACAGTAGACAGTAGACATGCAGTTTTGAACAAAAGGTCACAGATCTGAAATATTAACTGTTTTACTCTTTGCAGGTGCTGCCTGACCTGCTGAGTACTTCCAGTTTTTTCTGTTTTTTTCAATTTAAAATAAAATTGCTCTCTGATTCGTGCTGTAAATACCTGATGAGCTCTTCCGAAGTTATTTGTATGTACCTGAACAAAGGGAGAAAGTGATAACTATATTGCCTTAAAAACTATTGAAATGTGTCAGAGTGGGAATTTCCCCTATCTGTTGTGCTCAATTTTATACCAGACTTGTGAGAAAACAAACCTAACAATGCATTATGAGAAAAAGCCTTTGAAGAAGTGTGCTGCGGGAAACATTCTACATAAATCACTATTGCTCTGGGTCTGTGATGCCACTATCAGAATTCTTTGTTCTTTTTAATGTAAACACAGTAATTCAATGGAAACCTGCAATGATATCACCTCACTTTCCCTCAAAAACATAAGTATGATCGTGGAGCAAGGTGAGGGAGAATAATGTGAACTTTTTTGCTTCCTTTCGCCGCACTCCAAGTACAATTATTTTTTGGCATGGATTGCCCCACTCCAAACCTTGGAATCACCACTGATGTCCCCACCAACTATTTGCACTTCTGCTTAGAAACTCTCATCCATGACACATTAATTCTCTATTTTGATCCACCAAAAAGCAGTTATGTTTCTTCAATTGTTCATGTGTGCAAAGCAGCAGCTATTCATGTGATTTGCTATAAGCAGTTGACATACTTGAAACTGTTGCTTGAAGAATACTTGTGAGCTCCCCCTTGACTGACAGGAAGAACAGCACAATGTACTGGCACTCCGTTTCCTCAATTAAGCGATTGTAAAATCTGTAAGTTGGAAACTGATGCTGTTTTTTGCCACATCAGAGGATACTTGAACTTTGGCAGCATCTCATCTTCATTGCATTGATAATAGTCTGAAGTTGGTCTTTGTGTTTCATGCCTTGAATGAAGAATCTTCTGTATGTATATAGTATACACATATTGTCAATCGGCAGAGGGAAAACTTTGATACAAATTTATTCAGGTAAGGTCTTATGAAATTTAGATACTCGGTTAGCCTTCAACCAATTATTACAAATATTTACAGTGACTTTTTGCGCTCACACTTCTGATTGCCCAGAATAAACTGAAGTCGGAACATTCCTGTAAAGTACCTGTTTAGATTTAAAGGTTTATTTTGTCTCAAATCGTAGTATTTCCTGCCCCATGACAAAAAATGAACATATTTCATCCTTCCGTACTGGATGACTGCTGGAGCTCCTTTGGTCCAAAGGACACTTTCATATTTTTATTTATTCGTTTACGGGATGTGGGCATCGCTGGCAAGGCCAGCATTTAGTGGATTCCCTAATTACCCTTGAGAAGGTGCTGGTGAGCTTCCTTCTTGAATTGCTGCTGTCCCTGTGGTGTAGGTAAATCCACAGTGACATCGGGAGGGAGTTCAAGGATTTTGACCCAGCGACAGTGAAGGAACGGTGGTATAGTTCCAAGTCAGGATGGTGTGTGGCTTGGAGGGAAACTTCCAGCTAAAGGTGTTCCCATGCATCTGCTGCCCTTGTCCTTCTTGGTGGTAGAGGCCGCAGGTTTGGAAGGCGCTGTCGAAGGAGCCTTGGTGAGTTGCTGCAGTGCATATTGTAGATGATACGGACTGCTGCCACTGTGCATCGGTGATGGAGGAAGTGAATGTTGAAGGTGGTGGATGGGGTGCCAATCCAGCAGTCTGCTTTGTCCTGGATGGTGGTGAGCTTCTTGAATGTTGTTGGAGCTGTTGTCATCCAGGTGAGTGGTGAGTATTCCATCAAACTCCTGAGTTGTGCCTTGTAGATGATGGACAGGCTTTGGGGAATCAGGAGGTGAGTTACCCCCTGCAGACTTCCCAGCTTCTGACCTGCTCTTGTAGCCACAGTATTTATATGGCTGGTTCCTTTCAGTTTCTGGTCATCTATTTTGATCATGTCCTCACCTTCAGACATTTGGGACAGCAGTTTGGGACATATTCGGAACACGAATGACTTAACATGTGGGTAAAGACAAAGCAGAGTGGGACAGGAAGGGACAGAGTGTAACTGTAATAGTGTGTCAGCAAGTATGGTCCAAGCAGAGAATAGTAAAAAAAAATTAAAGGCTCTTTATCTGAATGTGTGAAGCATTTGCAATAAGACAGAGGAGCTAGTGGCACAAATGGAGATAAATGGTTTAGATCTAATCGTCATTACAGAGATAAGGTTACAAGATGACCAAGTTTGGGAAATAAATATTCTAGGGTATTCAACATTCCGAAAAGACAAGTAGAATGGAAGAGAAAGAAGGGTAGGCCTGATAATAAAGGATGCCTTAAGGACACTAATGAGAAAGGACCTTAGCTGAGAAGATCAGGAAGTAGAATCAGTAGTATGGGTGGAGATTAGGAATACCAAGAGTTAGAAAACACTGGTTGGAATAGTTTATAAAGCTCCCTAATGGTAGTAATACTATTGGGCAGAACATTAAACAAGAAAAATATTGGAGTTATAACAAAGGCAGCGCAACAATTGTGGTTGACTTTAATCTCCACATAGACTGAACCAATCAAATTGACAAATTGAGTTTGTAGAATGCTTTTGTTCCAATTTCCTGGAGCAATATTTTGTGGAACCAACTAAAGATAGAACTATTTTAGATCTGTGCAATGAGGCAAGGTTAATTAGTAACACAAAAGCAAAAGATTCACTGGGAAATAGTGATCATAGTACAGTTGAATGCCAAGTTAAGTTTGAGAATGACATATTCCAACCACAGACAAGAATTTTTAATTTAAACAAAGTCAACTGAATAGGTGTGACAGGAGAGGTGACTAAGGTTGACTAGATAACTAGAATAAAAGGTTTGGCAGTAAATAAGCAGCAGGAAACATTTAAAGAACCCATTTAAAATATCAATGCAATGTACTTTTGTTGAAAAATCAGAAACTCAGCAAGGAAGATCAATCCATGGCTTACTTGAGGAGGTTTAAAATAGTATTAGATTAAAAGAAGAGGCTTATAATGTTGCAAAGAATAGTAGGAAGCCTGTGGCTTGGGAGTGTTTTAGAAATCAGCAAAGAATTGCCTAAAAGTTGATTAAAAGAGAAAACATAGTATGACAGTAAACTAGCCAGGACGATAAAAACAGATCGTAAGATCTTTTACAAGTTTATAAAAAGGAAGAGAGTAGCTAAAGTAAATGTTGGCCCTTAAGAAGCAGAGACAAGTGAAATTATCATGGGGAACGAGGCAATGGCAGAGAGATTGAATAAATATTTCTTGTCTCTCTTCACAGTAGAAGACATAAATTACATACCAAAAATAGTGGATAGCCTATTGGCTAATAAGACTGAGGAAATTAAGGTAATTAATGTCAGCAGAGAAAAAGTACTGGAGAAATTTAAGGGATTAAAATCCGACAAATCCCCGGGATCTGATGACCTATGTTGTAGGGTTTTCAAAGAGATAGCTGCAGAGGTAGTGGATGTGCTGGCTATGATCTTCCAACATTCCCTAGAATCTAGAATGGTCCCAGCAGATTGCAAATTAACAAATGTAATACCACTATTCAAGAAAGATGGGGGGAGGAAACAGCGAATGACATCAGTCATCAGGAAAGTGCTGGAATCTATTATTAAGGAAGTCTTAACAATGGACTTAGGAAATCAGAGTATGATTAGACAAGGTTTCCCGAAAGGGAAATAATGTTTCAAAAATTTGAGTTTTCCAAGGATGTAATGAGTAGGATAGATGAAGGGGAACCAGTGGATGTAGTGTACTTGAATTTCCAAGGCATTTGATAATGTGCAACACAAAAGGTTAATAGCAAGTTATGGGCTTTTTTCTAATCTATTCTTTCACTGGGTGTGAGCATTGCTGGCTAGGCAATCATTTTTTGCCCATTCCTAATTGCCCTTGAGAAGGTGGTGGTGAGCCATCACCTTGAACTACTGTAAGTCATGTGGTGTAGGTACATCCACAGTGCTGTTAGGAACAGAATTCTGAACAACAAAATGGGTGTACGTACACCACGTGGACTGGAGCAGTTCAAGAAGACTCATCACTACCACCTTCTCGAGGGCAATTGGGAATGGGCAATAAATGCTTGCCTAGCCAACGATGCCCACACTTCGTGAAAGAATAAATTTTAAAAATCATAACTTGCGTATGAACCTTTTGGGCTCGTGGAGATGGGAATAAAATATTACATGGAAAAAGGATTGGTTAATTGACAGGTAGCAACGAGTAGGGATAAATGAGGCAGTTTCAAGTTGGTAGACTGACTAATGGAGTGCTGCAGGGATCAGTGTTGGGGCCTTAGCCATTTACAATCTATATTAATGACTCAGACAAAGAGACTGAGAGTAATGTATCTAAGTTTGATGACGATACAAAGCTAGGTGAAAATACAAGCTAAGAGGAGGAGACGAAGATGCTGCAAAGAGATATAGACAGGTTGAGTAAGTGGGTAACACGGTGCCAGATGGAGTATAATATGGGGAAATGTGAGGTTATTCACTTTGATCATAAGAGTAGGAAAACGGAATTTTTTTAAAAAGGTGTGAAAGTTGTAAATATTGATGTTCAGAAGGACTTGGGTGTGCTTCTACAAGGAACACAAAATTAGCATGCAGTTGCAGCAAGCAATTAGAAAAGCAAATGGCATGTCTTTATTGCATGGGAATTGGAGTACAAGAATAAAAAGCCTTGCTATATTGTAAAGGGCTTTGGTGAGACTGCACCTGGAACACTGTCAGTTTTGGCCTCCATATTTGAGGAAAGATATACTTGCCCTGGAAGCAGTAGAGTGATGGTTCACTGCATTGGTTCCTGAGATGAGAGGGTTGTCCTCTGATGAGTGGCTGAGTAACTTGGGGCTATATGCCCTGGAATTTAGAAGAATGAGAGGCAATCTCATTGAAACATACAAGATTCTGAAGGGGCTTGACAGGGTGAACACTGAGATGTTGTTTCCTCTGGCTGGGGAATCTAGAAATGGGGACACAGTCTCTAGATAAGGGGACAATCGTTTAGGACTGAGAGAAATTTCTTCACTCATGGGGTTATGAATCTTTGGAATTCTTTAGAATTTGGAAGGTTGTGTATGTTCCATCACTGAATATACTTAAGGCTGAGATGGACAGATTTTTTGTCTCGGCAATCAAGGGATATGAGGAGAGGACAGGAAAGTGGAGTTGAAGCCGAAGATCAGCCATGATCGTATTGAATGGCGGAGCGGGCTGAATGGGCCATATAAGCCAACCCCCTACTCCTATTTCTTATGTTCTACACTTATTGCCTATCTACATTTTAACCTGGTATTCTCTGCTCTGCCTATCATGCTAGTTGTTGCTGGCTCTCCCAGAACAATAACCCCAACTGTTTCACCCACTGCCCTGCAACTATCTCTTTTAGCTTGCACCTTGAGAGTTAACTTCCAAAAATACCTCTTCTACTATTTTTCCATCCACTAATGAATTGGTTGTCTTGCTCTGTCAACTTCTAAAAGTTTGTTTCCATGGATGAATCTGTTGATACCCTGACACTGCCCTCAAACGAGGTTACTGTCACCAATTTGTTTCCCCCTCTTTAAGGCCTGTTTACACTTGCACCACCCAAATTTCTGCAATGCGTAGTCCTTATCACCATGTCTTTCCTTAACTTCTGTTATTGGTTTGGCACCACCTTCTTGTATAAATGTGAAAAATCAGAGAAGACCAGGAGTGAACCCTAAAGGCCAGTGCCTGTTGGTGGGCTTACCTTGTGTTTAACTAGTGAAGTGAAAGCAAAATACTGCAGATGCTGGAAATCTGAAATAGAAACAGAAAATGCTGGAAAAACTCAGCAGGCCTGGCAACATCTGTGGAGAGAGAAACAGTTAACAGACTCAAAATGTTAGCTCTGTTTCTCTCTCCACAGATGTTGCCAGACCTGCTGACTTTTTCCAACATCTCCTGTTTCTAACAAGTGAAAAGCTTGTTTTTGTCTGTATATAAAAACAAAACCTACAGACATTTGTTGTTATATGAGCAATATTACAACAATAGTAATATAACACAGGTTTTACTTTATTTGGGACCTGTAATTTGAAATATATAATTTCTAGAGCTAATTATCTGTCAATGTGACAAATACAGATAGAACCCTTGCCCTTTTGAGAAGGTTTAAAATGCTACTTAGTGTAAAGTTGAAATCTGTGCCTCTCGTTCTTGATCCTTTTACGAGCAGCAACAGCTTCTCCCTATTTACTCTATCCAGCCCCTTCATGATTTTGAACATCTCTATCAAATCTCCTCTTAGCCAAAAAGGATCAAGAATGAGAGGCACAGATTTCAAGTGATTTGCAAAAGAAGCAAATGTGACATAAGAAAAAACTTTTTCGCACAATGAGTGGTTCAGGTCTGGAATGCACTGCCTGGAAGGGTGATGGAGGCAGGTTCAGTCGAGGCATTCAAGAAGGCATTAGATGATTATTTGAATAGAAACGATGTGCAGGGTTACATGAAAAGGCAGGGCAGTCGCACTACGTCATAATGTTCATTTGAAGAGCCGGTGCAGATACAATGGGCCTAATGGCCTCCTTCTGTGCTGTTGAAATTCTGTGATTCTGAGGGGATGATACAATATTGGAAGTGCTCTCTTTGAGATGGGATGTTAAACCAAGGCTCCCATCTGCTCTCTCAGATGGACATAAAAGATTCTATAGCTCTAAGAACAGCAAGGAAGCTCTCCCTGGTGTCCTGCCATATATTTGTCTCTTAAACAATACTCAAAGATTAGTTGGTTATTTATCTCATTGATGTTTATAGTACCTTATTGTATGCAAATTGGATATCATATTTCTTTGTTACAACAGTGTCGACATGTCATAAATAATTAATTTGTTTGAAAGACCTTGGGATGTCCAAAAGTTGTGAAATGGTGTTACATAAGTACAAATTCTTTCTTTCATACTGTTAACCAAAACACTGCATGAATCACAAGTACAGCAAGTAATTCGGAAAGCTAATAAAGTGCTATTGTTTATTGCAAGGGGAATTGAATATAAAAGTAGGGAGGTTATGCTTCAGTTGTACAGGATAATGGTGAGACCACATCTGGAGTACTGTGTACAGTATTGGTCTCCTTATTTATGGAAGGATGTAAATGCATTAGAAGTAGTTCAGAGAAGGTTTAGTAAACTATTACCAGGAATGGACGTGTTGTCATATGAGGAAAGATTTGATAGGCTAGGCTTGTATCTGCTGGAGTTTAGAAGAGTAAGAGGCGATTTGATTGAAACCTTTAAGAACCTGAGGGGTCTTGACAGGGTGGATGTGGAGGGGATTTTTCCTCCTGCTGGAGAATCTAGAACTAGGGGTCACTGTTTAAAAATAAGGGGTCGCCATTTAAGGGAGAGATGAGAAGAATTTTTTTCTCTGAAGGTAATGAGCCTTTGGAACTCCCTTCCTCAAAAGGCAGTGGAAGCAGAGTCTTTAAATGTTTTCAAGGCAGAGGTAGATAGATTTCTGATAAACAAGGGGGTGAAAGATTATTGGGGCTAGGCGGGAGGTTACAGTCAGATCAGCCATGATCTCCTTGAATGGTGGAGCAGGCTCGAAGGGCTGAGTAGCCTACTTCTGCTCCTAACTTGTATGCTTGTCTATACTAAATAAGCTTAGTGACCAGTAGATCATCTACACAACGTAATTCCTGTTGGCAGAAATTTTGCCAGCTGAAATAGACCTGCCATTTATGAAGTTGATCAAATCGATTTTCAGATATTTTGCCAAACTATTATAAGACCCATAATCATTAATGGAATTAAATGAAAATTTGAGTGAATGCAAATCAGCATATTGGGCCAGAATTTGCTGTAGCACAAGATCTAACAGCATCTGCTATTAGTTAGACTTGGCCTGCACCGTCCAGCTCAAAATAATTTTGCCCACAAAGTTTGCTGAAAGTCCAAGCTAAAAACAGTGCAGCAAGGGAAATGGGGCATCTGGAACCCAAGTGAACAGGGCAACCAACAGAGTATGTCCTTAACCAATGAGATTTAAGAATTAGGAAAGAGGAAGAGCTGAGAAGGGGGTGAATTTAATGTCGAATCAGGTACACAGAGAGAAATCGAGAGAAGGAAAGAAAGATTGGTTAAAATAAATTTGACATTTTTTAAATCTCCCTAAAATATTCAAACTTGAAGGAATGAGAGTCTACAATCGCAAAATTTATTTTCAGTGCCAAAGAGGTTGATTGGTAGTCATTAACACTTTCCTTTGTTTAAAGAGTACTTGCAGGTATTATGACGGGACTTAACTTTCCACAGTGAGTTTAATGGCAAATATAGCAAGTTCTTAAAAGAAACAAAAGGGCACCTAAAGGTGAGATGCCATTTGCCTGAAACTAACAGTGGAGGGGTGCAACTCGGACAGCAATATTTAGATATTCACATTGAACTGTTCATCTCCTTGCCAGAAGCTTCTGTACTTCACCCATAAATAATGTATCATCATTAGCCATGTTATTTTGTCAGCATATTCTTGCCTATTGATCACAGCGATCTGTAATTAACAGTAGCATTGAGGCATGTCAGAAATTAAAGAGTGGTTTAAAGAGTTTATATTTATTTATAGAGGGCTGATTTATCTTTAGTTGGGCTGTTGAGGAAGGAAACAACTTTTCAGGTTGAACAAAGTTTGGTACAAGAGCTACAAGGATACTTTATAGAAAGAGTGGAGTTTGATTTGTGAGGGTTTTAGTTGACAGGGTTTGCTTTACATAATGAAAGGACCCTTGTTTGCAAAGGTGGTATCAAATTTTGGTATGAATAAAAATATAAAGCTTTATGTGAACTGCATATCAAAAAGAATAATTGCAAACTGGGTTCATTCTCTTATTGTTCAAATTTTTCTGATCTTGCAAAGATCATTCAGCACAGTCATGTATGTAGTGCAGATAATAATTAGTAAGGGTCTGATAAAGTAGGATATATGCATTCATCCTTATTGGGTAGAATGATTTGTGTCTGATATTTAGACTTGGGTGTAGTTAAAATATTGATGTTGCTTGATATAGGACAAATAGGAAATTGTGTAATTGACCTATATACACACAGACTGAAATTCCCAGCAAAGTGCAGCTATAATATGAAGTGATTTAGATCTATTTTTGCCTTGGTAGTCATTGTAGGTTGAGTGTAACACTTCACTGAATTGTTACAGCTCAGAAGAAGGCCATTCAGCCCATCATATCTGCACCTGTTCTCCGAATGAGCAATTTCACTTAGTGCCATTCTCCTGCCTTCTCTCTGTAATCTTGTACATTCTTCCTTTTCAGAAAATAGTCAAACTCCCTTTTGAATGCTTCAATTGAACCTGCCTCCACCACACCCCCAGGCAGTCCATTCCAGACCTTAATCACTTGCTGTGTGGAAAAGTTTTTCCTCATGTTGCTTTTGCTTCTTTTGCCAATTACTTTAAATCTGTGCCCTCTCATTCTTGCTGCTTTCATGAGTGGGAACAGTTTCTCCCTATCTACTGTGCTCTGACCTCTCATGATTTTGAATACCTCTATCAAATCTCCTCTCAGCCTTCTCTTCCCCAACTTCTCAAATCAATCTTCATTACTGAAGTTCTTCATCCCTGGAACCATTCTTGTGAATCTTTTCTGCACTCTCTCCAATAACTTCACATCCTTCCTAAAATGCAGCACACTGAACTGGACACACTACTCTAGCTGAGGCCAAACTAGTGCCTTATATAAGTTCAACATAACCTTCTTACTCTTGTACTCTATTAATAAAGCTTAGGATACTGTATGCTTTATTAACCATTCTCTCAACCTGCGCTGTCACCTTCAATAACTTATGCACATTTACACCCAGGTCTCCCTGCTCCTGCACCCCCTTCAGAATTGTGCCCTTTGTTTTATATTGCCTCTCCATGTTCTTCCTACCAAAATAAATCACTGCACATTTCGCCGCATTGAACTCCACGTCATCTGCAACCTGTCTGGCCATTTCAGTTGTCTATGTTATTTTGATGTTCTACACTAACCTTCACACAGTTGACAATGCTTCCAAATTTTGAATCATCTGCAAGCTTTGAAATTGTGCCTTATACACCAATGTCTAAGTCATTAATATATACTAGGAAAAGCAAGGGTCCCAATACTGACACCTGCGGAACTCCTCTACAAACCTTCCTGCAGCCTGAAAAACATCCTTTAACCACTAACCTTAGCTTCCTGTTATTTAGCCAAATCCATATCTATTTTGCTACCGTACTTTTTATTCCATGAGCTATTTTTTATTCATTCACGAGATGTGGGCTTCGCTGGCTGGGTCAATATTTATTGCCCATCTCTAATTGCCCCTGAGAAGGTGGTGGTGAGCTGCCTTCTTGAACATCTGCAGTCCATGTGGTGTAGGTACACCCACAGTGCTGTTAGAAAGGGAGTTCCGGGATTTTGACCCAGCGACAGTGAAGGAATAGTGATATGCTTCCAAGTCAGGACGGTGAGTGACTTGGAGGGGAACTTCCAGGTGGTGGTGTTCCCATCTATCTGCTGCCCTTGCCCTCCTAGATGGTAGTGGTCATGAGTTTGAAAGGTGCTGTCTAAGGAGCCTTGGTGAATTCCTGCAGTGCATCTTGTAGATGGTACACACTGCTGCTACTGTGCGTTGGTGGTGGATGGAGTGAATGTTTGTGAATGTGGTGCCAATCAAGCAGGCTGCTTTGTCCTGGAAGGTGTCAAGCTTTTTGAGTGTTGTTGGAGCTGCACTCATCCAGACAAGTGAGGAGTATTCCATCATTGCAGATGGTGGGCAGGCTTTGGTTCACAAGTCTGGCGTGTGGCACTGTATCAAATTTTCACAGTTTTTCAGGTAAATAACTTCAAGACATGGTGAGAGAAGCAGCCACATTTGGTTATTCCTGGCTAGGGGGTGTTCCTGGCGTAAGTGTCTCTGCCTTCGTGTGAAGTGCTACACTCAGATTTAATTATGCAATAGACATCATGTATTTTAAGTGTTCAGTTAACTCTTAGCAGGTGGGAGGGCTGTATCTCCAACCTAGCAGGCAAATTGCTTGGGTACCACAAAACCTCCTTTTAATAGCAAACAAGTGCTTTTTTTTTTCGTAAAAATTTGGACTTCTACAATGTTCCATTGTCGTAAGGTCTTTAAAGAGTGCTATATAAAAACAAATTCTTTTGGTTTATCGGAATGTATTTTTCTGTACTGATTTGGATAATAATAAAACGACTGCAGGCAACTAACTATGAACAGAATAGGCACTGTACACACTTCAAAATTGCCCCTGGAATTGCATAAAGCCTTGGAGGAAAATGTTTTTGGATGCAAAAAGCAAGCTAGTTTGGGCCTTCCAAATACCATGCATTAGGAGTAACAACCATTGATTTTTTAAAAATGTAGCCTAGTTTTACATTTTCTTTTATCCTTTAATGGAATGTGGGCATCGCTGGTTGGGCCAGCATTTATTGCTCATCCCTTATTGTCCTTGAGAAGGTGGTGGTGAGCCGCCGCCTTGAACCGCTGCAGTCCATGTGGTGCAGGTACACCATGCATCCGCTGCCCCCATTCCTTCTAGGTGGAGATTGCGGGTTTAGAAGGTGCTGCTGAAGGAGCCTCGGTAAGGTGCTGTAGTGCATCTTGTAGATGATGTACACTGCTGCCACTGTGTCAATGGTGGAGGGAATGAATATTGAAAATATTTTTTGAAAGGTTTAAGCGTTATTTCCGATATTTCCTTGATGCTGCAAAATGCAAGGCAAGTTCTGACAAACTTAGCATTTGGTAATGTTGAAGTCATGCAAAAAAATGTGTTTTTTCTTGTGCAGAGTGAGGATGTGTGATTGCATATCTGTAAAGGAGTAATTATAGCCTGGAAAAAGATGTTTTCCCTCTGGCTATGTTGGCATGGAAAAGGGGAGAAGAGTTGGAAACAAAAACGTCTTCTCTGCGAGCATAGCACCTTGATAATTCATAATGAACAAGTTAGTTGTTGCCTTAACACATCAAGCAAGAACAAAATTCTTGGAATTATTGTGTACAGTTAGCCATGAGTTTACTAAAAAAAATATATGAAATTATGAACATTCCCATAAATAAATATTCTGTTGATGCAATAGACAATTTAATGGCACATAGTATTGGTATGTGAATTAAATGCCAGTATTTACTGCCTCCATTGACTCAGACTGAGGAGATAAGAACATAACATAAGAAATAGGAGCAGGACTAGACCATATGGCCCACGGAACCTGCTCTGCCCTTCAGTATGATCATGGCTGATGTCGGTCTTTATGTGGTCTCCCCACATCACTTGATCCCTTGAGAGATCAAAAATCTGTCTATACCAGCCTTAAATGTATTCAACGATGGAGCATCCATAACCCTCAGGGGTAGAGAATTCTAAAGATTCACAACCCTTTGAGTTAAGTAACTTCTTCTCGTCTCAGTCCTAAATGATTGGCCCCATATCTTGAGACTGTGCCCCATTGTTTTAGACTCCTCAGCCAAGGGAATAATGTCTTAGTATCTACCCTGTCAAGCCCCTTCATCGTCTTGAATGTTTCAATGAGTTCTTCTAGACCCCAGAGAATACAGACCCAACTTACTCAGTGCCTCATCATAGGACAACCATCTGATCCCAGGGACCAATCTGGTGAACCTTCGCTGTACTGCCTCCAATGCAAGTATATCCTTCCTTAAATAAGGAGAGCAAAATTGCACATAGTTTTCCGGGTGTGGCCTCGCCAAATCTTGTATAACTGGAGCAAGAGCTCCTTATTTGTGTACTCCAATCCACTTGAAATAAAGGCCAACATTCCATTTGCTTTGATAAAAGCAAAATACTGCAGTTCTGGAAATCTGAAACAAAAAAAGAAAACACTGAAAAAACTCAGCAGGTCTGACAGCAACTGTGGAGACAGAAACAGAGTTGACCTTTTGAGTCCGTGAGACTCGAAGAAGGGTCATCCGGACTCGAAACGTCAATTCTGTTTCTCTCTCCATAGATGCTGTCAGGCCTGCTGAGTTTTTCTAGCATTTTCTGTTTTTATTCCATTTGCTTTCCTAATTACTAGCTGTTCCTGCATGCTAACTTTGTATTCCTTAAACGAGTACAGCCAAGTCTCTCGGAACATCAACATTTACAAGTTTCATGCCTTATAAAAAATATTCTGCTTTTCTATTCTTACGACCAAAGTGAATAACTTCACACTTTCCCGATCGGCTACCCTGTTGTCAATTCACTTAACCTGTCTATAGCTACTTGCAGCCTCTTTGTGGCCTCTTCACAGCTTGCACCAGCATCAGCAAACTTACATACCTTACTCTCTCTCTCTCATCGGTTAAGTCATTAATATAGATTGTAAATTGCTGAGGCCCCAACACTGATTCTTGCGGCACTCCACTAGTCGCAGCCTGCTGACATGAAAATGCTCCATTTATCCCTGCTCTTTGCTTCCTGTCCATTAACCAATCCTCTATCCATGCTAATATGTCACCCCCAACCTCATGAGCCCTTATCTTCTGTATTAACTGTTTGTGTGGCACTTTATCAAATGCCTTTTGGAAATCCAAATACTTTACATGTACTGGTTCCCCTTTATCTACCCAACTAGTTACATCCTCAAAAAACTCTACATTTGTGAAATACTATTTCCCTTTTGTAAAAACCATGTTGATTTGTTCTAATCATACTGTACTTTTCTAACTGCATTGTTAAGGCTTCCAGCATTTCCCTTTATGTTTATGTTTGACTTATGTCAGGCTAATTGGCCTGTAGACCCCTGTCTTCTCCCTCCCTCCTTTCTTGAATAGCGATGTTACATTTGCTAACGTTCTAGAATCTAAGAAATTTTGGAAAATCATAGCCAGCGCATCCACTATCTCTGCAGCTATTTCTTTGAGAACGTTAGGCCCTCATAATTTGGGGATTTGTCAGATTTTAGTCCTTTTTTATTTTTTCATGGGGTGTGGGCAACCCTGGAAATGCCAGCATTTGTTTCCCATCCCTAATTACCCTTGAGGGCAGTTAGGTATCAACCACATTGCTGTGTGTCTGGTGTCACGTAGGACAGACCAGGTAAGGACAGCAGGTTGATTTCTCTCAAGGACATTAGTGAACCAGATGGTGAACCACAATCAATAAAATTTTATGGTCACTATTAGTGAGACTAACTTTCAATTCCAGATTTTAAAAAATTAACTGAATTTAAATTCCACCAGCTGCCCTGATGGGACTAGAGCCAGTGAACCCGGAGCATTAGCCTGGACCCCTGGAATGTCTAGTGACGTTACCACTAATCATTGTCTCCCCTAGAGTCCCTTGGATTTCTCCAATACTTTTTTTCTGCAGACATTAATAACCTTAAGTTCCTCGCTATCGTGAGCCCCCAGGTTACCCTTTATTTCTAGTATGTAACTTGTGTCTTCTACTGTGAAGACAGACGTAATATTTGTTTAATATCTCTGCCATTTCCTCATTCCCCATGATTTCCTCTGTCTCTGCTTCTAAGGGACCAACATTTACTTTAGCTACTCACTTTTTGTAAGAACTATTACTCCTAACCCTCAGACTTATAACTGTTCCTTGCAACATTATGAGACTTTTAATCTAATACTATCCTTAACCTCCTTAGTAAGTCACGGATTGATCTTTCTTGTTGAATTTTTATTTTGCAATGCAATGTATTTTTGTTGAACATTTTGAATTGTTTCTTTAAATGTTTCCCACTGTTTATTTAATGCCATGCCTTTTAGTCTATTTCCCCAAACAAACTTAGCCATCTCTCCCCTCATACCGATGTAATTGGCTTTGTTTAAATTTAAGATTCATGTTTACGATTGGAGTAAATCGTTTTCAAATTTAATGTGGAATTCAATTGTATTTTGATCACCATTTCCTCGTGGATCTTTTGCTATTACATTACTAATTAGCTTGCCTTTTTGCACAATACCAGATCTAAGATAGTTTTATCCCTAGTTGGTTCCACAACGTATTGCTCCAGGAAAATGACACAAAAGCACTCTCATCTTCCAGACGACCTTTGCCAATTTGATTGGTCCAGTCTCTATGAAGATTAAAACCCCCACAATTATTACATTGCCTTTGTTGCAAGCTCCAATAATTTCTTGTTTAATGCTCTGTCCAATGGCTTAACGACTATTAGGGGGCCTATAAACTACTCTCACCAGCATCTTCTGACCCTTGCTATCTCTAATCTCCACCCATACTGATTCTACATCCTGATTTTCTGAGCTAAGTTCATTTCTCACCAATTTTGTTATGTCATCCTTTCTTATCAGGGCTACCCTTTCTCCTTTTCCATTCTTCCTGTCTTTTCAAAATGTTTTGTACCCTGGAATATTTCTTTACCAACCTTGGTCAGCTTGTAGCCATTTCTTTGTAATGGCAAATGGGTCTAAACCATTTATCTCTATCTATCTTATTGCGGATTTTCTGCACATTCAGATAAAGTGAGTTCAGTATTTTTTTACTACTATTCCCCGCATAAAACTTGCTCTCCTCGCACGAATGCACTATTAACTATTACCATTAAACTCTCTCTGCCTTCCTATCCCACTCAGCTTTACCCATGTGGCTACACTGTTCTGTTGCCTCAACTTTTCTCTTTGGATTTCTAAATCTTCCATCACCTGAATCCTCCTCCCTCTCTGTTAGTTTAAAGCCATTTTTCCCTACTCTGACCAGATTTGCTGGTGCACTCTTATGTTTGTATCCTCTCCTGATTATTGTGTAATGAGAAAAGAATAGTAGGCAATCTAGTTGTGTGAGGCCCCTTGGGGATGAGCGACCATAATATGATAGAATTCTTCATCAAGATGGAGAGTGACGTAGTTGATTCTGAGACTAGGGTCCTGAATCTTAATAAAGGAAACTACGATGGTATGAGGCGCGAGTTGGCTATGATGGATTGGGAAACGTTACTTAAAGGGATGACGGTGGATAGGCAATGGCAAACATTCAAAGAGCACATGTGTGAACTGCAACAATTGTTTATTCCTGTCTGGCGCAAAAGTAAAACAGGAAAGGTGGCCAAACCATTGCTTACAAGAGCAATTAGAGATAGTATTAGATTCAAGGAAGGGGCATACAAATTGGCTAAATAAAAACAACAGATCTGAGGATTGGGAGCAGTTTAGAATTCAGCAAAGGAGTACCAAGAGATTGATTAAGAAGGGGAAAATAGAGTATGAGAGTAAGCTTGTGGGGAACATAAAAACTGACTGTAAAAGTTTCTACAGGTATGTAACGAGAAAAAGATTGGTGAAGACAAATGTAGGTCCCTTGCAGGCAGAAACAGGGGAATTTATAATGTGGAACAAAGAAATGGCTGATCAACTATATACATACTTTGGTTCTTTCTTCACAAAGGAGGATACAAATAACATACCAGAAATGTTGGGGAACACAGAGTTTAGTGAGCGGGAGGAACTGAAAGAAATCAGTATCAGTAGGGAAATGGTGTTGGGGAAATTGATGGGATTGAAGGCAGATAAACCCCCAGGGCCTGATAATCTACATCCCAGAGTACTTAAGGAAGTGGCTCTAGAAATAGTGGATGCATTGGTGATCATCTTCCGAGATTCTGTAGATGCTGGAACAGTTCCTACAGATTGGAGGGTAGCTAATGTAACCCCACTATTTAAAAATGGAGGTAGAGAGAAAACAGGGAACTATAGACCCGTCAGCCTGACATCAGTAGTGGGGAAAATTCTAGAGTCCATTATAAAAGATTTAATAGCTGAGCACTTGGAAAACAGTGGCAGAATCGGACAGAGTCAGCATGGATTTATGAAAGGGAAATCATGCTTGACAAATCTACTGGAATTTTTCGAGGATGTAACTAGTAGAGTTGATCAGGGGGAGCCAGTGGATGTGGTTTATTTGGACTTTCAGAAGGCTTTTGACAAAGTCCCACATAAGAGATTAGCGTGTAAAATTAAAGCGCATGGGATTGGGGGGTGGTGTAATGAGATGGATAGAAAACTGGTTGGCGGACAGGAAACCAAGAGTAGGAATAAACGGGTCTTTTTCTGAATGGCAGGCAGTGGGGTACCGCAGGGATCGGTGCTGGGACCCCAGCTATTCACAATATATATTAATGGTTTAGATGAGGGAACTAAATGAATTATCTCTAAATTTGCAGATGACACAAAGCTGGGTGGGAGGGTGAGCTGTGAGGAGGATGCAGAGATGCTTCAGTGTGATTTGGACAAGCTGAGTAAGTGGGCAAATGCATGGCAGATGCAGTATAATGTGGAATAATGTGAGGGTATCCACTTTGGTAGCAAAAACAGGAAGGCAGATTATTATCTGAATGGCTATAAATTGAGAGAGGGGAATGTGCAATGAGACCTGGGTGTCCTTGTACACTAGCCGCTGAAGGTAAGCATGCAGGTGCAGCAGGCGGTAAAGAAGGCAAATGGTATGTTGGTCTTAATAGCAAGAGGATTCGAGTACAGGAACAGGGATGTCTTGCTGCAATTATACAGGGCCTTGGTGAGACCACACCTGGAATATTGTGTGCAGTTTTGGTTTCCTTACCTGAGGAAGGATGTTCTTGCTATAGAGGGAGTGCAGCGAAGGTTTACCCGACTGATTCCTGGGATGGTGGGACTGACATATGAGGAGAGATTGAGTCGATTAGGATTATATTCGCTGGAGTTCAGAAGAATGAGGAGGGATCTCATAGAAACCTATAAAATTCTAACAAGACTAGACAAGTTGGATGCAGGAAGGATGTTCCCGATGGTGGGGGAGTCCAGAACCAGGGGTCACAGTCTGAGGATACGGAGTAGACCATTTAGGAATGAGATGAGGAGAAATTTCTTCACCCAGAGAGTGGGTGAGCCTGTGGAATTCACTACCACAGAAGGTAGTTGAGACCAAAACATTGTATGTTTTCAAGAAGGAGTTAGATATAGCTCTTGGGGCAAAAGGGATCAAAGGGTATGGGGAGAAAGCAGGAGCAGGCTATTGAGTTGGATGATCAGCCATGATCATGTTGAATGGCAGAGAAGGCTCGAAGGACCGAATGGCCTACTCCTATTTTCTATGTTGCTATGTTTCCCTTCCTGTCACACTCTGGTTACCATTACCCATATTGCAATGCTGCACTATTGCTTTGTCCTTTCTCTTTAACTTCCCAAATCTCCCCTCAGCTTGCACCTAAATAGAGTCGTAACAGAGTTTCTTTTGGGGCAATTTGTTAGTGCTATTGGGGATGGTTTAAACTAACTTGGTAGGGCTTTGGGAACCAGGAAGAAATATCAGAGAGGAATACCAAAGTACACAATACTAGGAGAGATTCATAACACTGCAGTAAGGAAAAGTAAGTTATTAAGTGAGGTCAGAGTAAAGGAGAAAGTAATAAAGTCTAAATCAGGATTAATGTGCATGTATGTGACTGCATGGAGTGCGCTAAATTAGAATGGAGAGTTGCTGGTGCAGATTGACATGCGGAAATATGGTTTTATGGCTATAGCATAGACCTGGCTCAAAGAAGGGCAGGACTGGGTGTAAACTATTCCTGAATTCAAGGTGTTCAGGAAAGATAGGAAAGGAAGAAAAGGGAGAGGGGTGGCAATATTGATTTAAGAAGACCATTGCACTGCTGAAGAGAGGATGTCCCAGAGGGGTCAAGGACAAAATCTATTTGGCTAAAGCAAAGGAATAAAAAGGCTGTAATTGCGTTGCTCAGTGTAGTCCACTGGCCATCAATCAGTGGGAAAGATGTCGAGGAGCAAGTTTGGAAGGTAATTACAATGAGGTCCCAACCGCTGGGTGTCCAGGAGCAAATTTGCAAGGAGATTAGAGAGTTGCAAGAAATATAGAGTAGTTATAATGGGGGACTTTAATTACCCAAATATAGACTGGGATAATAGTCATGTAAAGGGCAGAGAGAAGCAAGAGTTCCTAGAGTGTGTTCAGGAAAATTTTCCATAGCAGTGTGTTTGCAGTCCCATGAGAAAGGAGGCAGTGCTAGACTTGGTTCATGGGAATGAGGTGGGCTAGTGGATCAAGTGTCAGTAGGTGAACATTTAGGGAACAGTGATCATTGTTTCATAAGGTTTAGGTTTGCTATGGAAAAGTGCAAATAATCCAGAGTAAGAATTATTAACTGGGGGAAAGCCAGCTTCCATGGGGTAAGAGTGGATCTGGCCGAATGAATTGGAATCAAAGGTTGGCAGGAAAAAAGGTCCCTGAATGGGCTACCTTCAAAGAAGAGTGTGTTCAGGCACCGTCAAGGTATATTCTCACAAAGGGGAAAGGTCGGGCAAAAAAATCCGGAGTTCCCTGGATGACAAAAGAGATAGAGATTAAGATGAAGCAAAAGAAGTATGTTTATGATAGATGTCAGATGGATAATACAATGGAGAACCAGGCTGAATATAGTAGATTCAGAGAGGAAGTGAAAAGGCAAATAAGAGAAACAAAAAGAGACTATGAAAGAGACTGGCAGCTAACATAAAATGTCTTCTATAGGCATATAAATAGTAAAAGGCCAAAAAGGGCATGGGTGGAGACGGGGAATAGCTGAGATATTAAATAAATAATTTGCATCTGTTCTTATCAGAGAAAGAGGAGGTAATTAATACACTGGAAGGATTTAAAATTAATAAGGCAGAGGTATTAAATAGGCTGTATTTAAAGTTGATAAGGCACCAGGATCGGATGAGATGCATGGAAGGGTATTGAGAGAAGTGAGAGTGGAAATTGCAGATGCATTGCCCATAATTTTCCAGTCTTCCTTTGACTCAGGGGTGGTGCCAGAGGACTGGAGAATTGCAAATATTACATCCTTGTTCAAAAGAGGGTTTAAAGATAAGCCCAGCAACTACAGGCCAGTCAGTTTAACTTCAGTGGCGGGAAAACTTCTAGAAACAATAATTCGGGACAAAATTTATGGTCTCATGGACAAATGCTGTTTAATTAAGGAAAGTCAGCATGGATTTCTTAAGGGAAAATTGTATTTGATTAACTTGCTAGAGTTTTTTTGAGGAGGCAACAGGGAGGGTTGATGAGGGTAATGCTGTTGATGTGGTGTACATGGATTTCCAAAAGGCATTTGATACAGTGCTGTACAACAGACATGTGACCAGAGTTGTAGCTCATAGAATTACAAGGACAGTAGTGATATGGAATTGACTTAGTGACAGGAAACATAGTTGTTAATAGATGTTTTTAGGACTGGAGGAAGGTTTGTAGTAGAGTTCCCCAGGGGTCAGTGTTGGAACCCTTGCTCTTTCTGATATATATTAATGACCTAGACCTTGGTATACAGGGCACAGTTTCAAAATTTGATATAAAACTTGGAAACATTGTGAACTGTGAGGAGGATAGTGTGGAATGTTAAAAAGACATGGAACAAGTTGGTGGAATGGGTGGATAAGTGGCAGATGAAATTCAATGCAGAGAAATGAGGTGATTCATTTTGGTAGGAAGAACATAAAGAGACAATATTAAACATAGGATACAACTCTAAAGGGATGCGGGAACAGAGAGACCTGGGTGTATATGTGCGTAAGCCATTGAAGGCGGCAGGACAGGTTGAGAGAGCAGTTAATAACGCATACAATATCCTCAGCATTATTAATAGGGACACAGAGTACAAAAACAAGGAGGTTATGTTGAACTTGTACAGAACACTAATTCAGTCTCAGCTAGAGTATTGCGTCCAGTTCTGGGTGCCACACTTCAGTGAGGACGTGAAGATATTGGAGAGAGTGCAGAAAAGATTCATGAGAATGGTTCCAGGGATGAGGAACTTCAGTTATGAAGGTAGATTGGAGAAGTTGGTATTGTTTTCCTTGAAGAGAAGGAGAAGAGGCGATCTGATAGAAGTGCTCAAAATTATGAGAGACCTGGACAGAGTAGATAGGAAGAAACTGTTCCCGCTCATGAATGGATCGAGAATGCGAGTGCACAGATTCAAAGTAATTAGCAAAAGCAGCATGAAGAAAAACTTTTACACACGGCGAGTGATTAAGGTTTGGAATGCACTGCCTGAGAATATGTTGGAGGCAGATTCAATCAAAGCATTCAAAAGGGAATTAAATTGTTATCTGAACAGGAAGAATGTCTGGGGTTACGGGGAGAAGGCAGGGGAATGGCACCTTGGAGAGCCAATGCAGACACAATGGGCTGAATGGGCCTCCTGCACTGTAACAATTCTATGATTTCACACTTCCACTAATTAGTTTAAAGCCTGTCTGCAGCTCTACTTATGACTTGCCAGGACACTGGTTCCAGTGAGGTTCAGGTGAAGACCATCCCAACGTTGCAGCTTCCTCTTTCCCCCAGTATTGGTGCTAGTGCTCCATGAATTGAAATCTATTTCTCCCACAAGAATCTTTGAGCCACGCATTCAGCGCGCTCTCAAGTTATTTACCCTATGCTAATTTGCTCGTGGCTTAAATTGTAATCCAGAGATTATTACCTTTGTGGTTCTGCTTTTTAATTTAGCCCCGAGCTGCTCCTACTTCCTCAGCAGAGCCTCTTTCTTAATCCTACTTATGTGTTGGTATCCATGTGGACCATGACAATTAGATCCTTCCCCTCCACACTGCCAGCTCCTCTCCAGCCCCAAGGTGATCTCCTTAAAATAAAGGCAAAATACTGCGGATGCTGGAAATCTGAAAGAAAAATAAAAAATGCAAGAAAAACTCAGCAGGTCTGACAGCATCTGTGGAGAGAAAGACAGAATTAACGTTTCGAGTCCTTATGACTCTTCTTCAGAACTAAAGGGAAGTAGAAATGTGGTGAAATATATACTGTTTAAGGGGGGTGGAACAGGTGAAGCTGGATAGAAGGCCAGCGATAGGTGGAGGCAAAGGAGAGATTGCAAAAGATGTCATGAACAAAAGATCAAAGTGTTGTTAATAGTGGTGGTACTGTCTAAAGGAGGTGCTAATGTTGACATTAAGAGTGGAAAGCAGAATGTGATAATGGCAGGACCAAGATAAGCACTCTGGAAAGTGACAGATGGCCCTTAGTGGGGGTGGGGTGTGGAGAAGGGGGCGGTGGTGGGAAAACCGATCGAAAGGCTAAACGCTGGGGATAAAACAATGAATTAAAATGGAAATAAATTTAAAAATGAAAATAAGGGGGGGAATAAATAAATAAAAAATTAAATTAATAAAAATAAATGTAAAAAAATAGGTTTTTAATATTTATTTATTTATCAACCCTGAACTGAAGTTTCACTAGCTGCAGACACTTCATGCAAATGTGGTTGCTGTGAATCACATAAATGTTTACCAGCTCACAAATGCCACAGCTGCAACAAATCTCCTGCACTGCCATTTTTATTTCATTTAACTAATTGGGTTTCAAGTTTAGAAATATCATTCAACTGTAATCTGTAGTTATATTATGTAGTTTTACTACTTAAGCTGTATCTCCCTAATGTCGGTTTAACCTACAGCCCTGTTAGAGGGATAAAATCTTTCAAGTCACCAACCATTCACCTACCTGCTCACCTAATTAGTTCCTTTGAACAGTCACTAGCTACTGGGGGCTAAAAATGGTATAAAAAGTAGCACCTATTCAGGTGAAAATTTGCTCTCTCTCTGCTTTCCATAATGCCACAGCGTAAAATCACTGAGTTTCTGTAAACATTGTGGACTGCCCAAAGCACAAAAGTGCATATAGATTGGTGTTATACACAGTCTCGCATAGACCCCAAAAAGAACCACTGTAAAAAATGCAAATTGTCTGAACAATATATTTCAGATCTAACTACAGCAGATTGATCGAGGCATCCTAAATTCAATGAGTGTTGAAAGTAGGAAAAATTTTCATTGCCATCCCTCTCATTTTGTGGAAGTACAAAATAGTTAATCAGAAATAAATGACATTAGCTTGATTACTTTTGTCTTCTCTGGTAAGGATATCTTCCCTGGATATCTTTCCCTGTATAAAACGCTGGTTAGGCCACAACTGGAGTACTGCGTGCAATTCTAGTCACCACGTTATAGGAAGGATGTGATTGCACTGGAGAGGGTGCAGAGGGGATTTACCAGAATGCTACCTGGGCTAGAGGGTCTGAGCTATGAGGACAGATTGGATAGTTTAGGGTTGTTTTCCTTGGAGCAGTGAAGGTTGAGAGGTGACCTTATAGAGGTGTATAAGATTGAGGTGCATAGATAGGGTGGATTGGAAGGCTCTTTTTCCATTAGTAGAGGGGTCAGTAACCAGGGGGCCTAGATTTAAGGTAGGAGGTAGAAGGCTAAGAGGGGAGTTGAGGAGAAATTCTTTCACCCAGAGGGTGGTGGGAGTCTGGAACTCACTGCCTGAAATGGTGGTTGAGTCAGAAACTCTCATAATGTTTTAAGAAGCATTTAGATATTCACTTGCGTTGCCATAGCCTTCAGGGCTTTGGGCCAAGCATTGGAAAATAGGATTAGCATTGTCAGATATTTGTTGACTGGCGCAGACATAATGGACCCAATAGCCTCCTGTGCTGTAAACGTCTGAGTCTATGATATGATGTCCTTCTATTTTGTCTCCTGTTTCCTGACTTCTCCAGTCAGTGCATCTGCTATTGTTGAGATTGCAGCCTCTCCCCTCCAACAAGAAGCTGGGAAATGCAAATGAACATCTGCAAAAGCAGTTGGTTTCAGTGAAAGATGAGGTAGTTGAGACACTTGATGGGCTAAAAATTGATAGAGGATGTAATAGAAAGGCTGGCTGTACTTAAAGTTGTTAAGTCACATGGACTGGGTCAGATGCATCCAAGGATACTTCGGGAAGTAAGGGTTGAAATTGCAGAGGCACTGGCCACGATCTACCAACTCTGCTTAGATACATGGGTGTTGCCAGAGGACTGGAGAATTGCAAATGTGACACCCTTGTTTTTAAAAAAAGGTTTAAGAACAAGTACAGGAACTACAGGCTAGTCAGTTTTCCCTTGGTGATGGGAAAGCTTTTAGAGACAATAGTCAGGACAAAGGTGACAGTCACGTGGGCAAATGTGGATTAATTAAGGAAAGCCAGCATGGATTTACTAAAGGTAAATCAGATTGAATGAACTTGCTTGAGATTTTTGAATTAATAGAGAGGGTTGATGAAGTTACTGCAGTTGACGTGGTGTTCATGGACTGCCCAAAGATATTTGATCAAGACAACACTCTTGTCATCAAGGTTAAAGCCCATGGAATAAAAGGGATAGTGGCAGCAAGAATGTAAAGTTGACTGAGTGACAGAAAACACAGTCTTGGTGAACAGTTGTTTCTCGGACTGGGGGAAAATTTACAGTGGTGATCCCCAAGTGTCGGTATTACGAGAATGCAGATTTTCAGCATTTATGGAGAGAGAAACATTGTTAATGTTTCAGGTCACTTGATAACCTTGATGTCAAGGTTAATCACTGTCACCTAACCTCTAGGATTCTGCTGTATTGTTCACATTTGGGCCGAGATAATGAGGTCTGGAGCTGAGTGTCTCTTGTGGAACCCAAACTCAGCATTGGTGAACAGGTTATTTTTTTATTCTTTCACGGGTTGTGGGCATCGCTGGGAAGTCCAGCATTTATTGCCCTTCCCTAATTGCTCTTGAACTAAGTGGCTTGCTCGGCCATTTCAGAGAGCATTGCTGTGGTTCTGGAGTCACATATAGGCCAGACCAGGCAAGGATGGCAGATTTTCTTAGTCAAGGACATTAGTGAACCAGATGGGTTTTTACAACAATTGATGATAGTATGTTGGGGGGTGGGGTGCAGATGGTAAAGTGGAGCTGAGACCACAGCCAGATCAGCTATTATCTTATTGAATGGCAGAGACAGCTCAAAGAGCTGTATGGCTTACTTCTGCTCCTAAGTCCCCATGTTCATGGTCAGCATTACTGAGACTAGATTTAGTAATTGAATTTAAATTCTACTAGCTGCCGTGGTGAGATTTGAACCCATGTCCACCGAGCATTAGTAGGGTCTTTGCATTACTAGCCCAGTGACACTATCACTACACCACCATCTCTTCTGACAAGTTCTAGTTGATAGCACTGTCAGTGCTAGTTGATAACACTGTCAATGACACATTCCATCACTCTGCTGATGATTGAGAGTAGATTGATGGAGCAATAATTGGCTAAATTGGATTTGTCCAATCAAGACAGGACATACCTGAACCATTTTCACATTGTTGGGGAGATGTCAGTGTTACAGTTGTACTGAATTATTGAAATATAATGTGAATAGCAAAGATCCATTACAATGCCTGCACACCTATTCTCTGGTTTTCCAACTTGTGAATCAAAATCCTTGATAAACAATTCCCTTTTATCCAGTTTGTTGAACATGATCACTGCTCTCTTATGCTACCCTAAAGCCATGCTGACCTGCTGTAATGTCTTTATACTTCCCTAGGTGCTTGACAATACCATTCTTCAGAATAGTCTCTTAACCTTTTTGCCTAAGTTCTAGAATGGTTCTTTTCTACTTTTTCAACCGTAGGTATTACATTCCCTTCTCTATAATCCTTTGGTACAACTTATGATTCCTTAAAGTTTCCTGCCAGAATGTAACTAATTAACTACATTTTTTCAAGAAAATCAACCATCCCGTTCAGGAAAGAGTCATCAGTTTCTACCACAAACACTGATACAAATAAATTGTTCAGGATACATGACCATTTTCTGGTTTCCCAATTCCAGCTCCCTATTGGCCTTTCAAAGACCCTACTCTTCCTTGTTTATTCCATATAAATGCATACTCTTTTGTATGTTTTTACTTTTTTTTAACATGTTCCCCAGTCTCATTAAATTTTGCTCTTTAACTGCCTTTACCATACCATATTCTAGTTTGTCTACCACTAAAACCAAGACTATATTTTGGTCCCATATTCTTCCATTACAAAGATTATCTACCTCCACCTGCATAAGAACAGTCTCACCTCTGCCCTGCCTAAGCCCATATGCTGCTGAATTTAGTATTCATGTTGTAGTCACTTATAAACTGGACTATTCCAATACTCTCCTAGCCAGCTTCTACCTACCATAAATTTAAGATCATCCAATTTCTGTTTCCAGTAACCTGTCCTCTACCAGGTCCCATTTGCCCATCACTCTTATGCTTAGTGATCGACATTAACTCCTGATCCCCTCTCAGCTCAAATTGAAAAATTACTATCCGTATGTTTAAATTCCTACATGGCCTTGTACTGTTCCATGAACCCCCCAAGTCCCCAATACTCCATCTCTATAAACTTCCTCTAGCCCTCTGGAACATTCTGCATTCCTCCAAATTTGGCCTCCTACGCAATTCCCTTCCTTTGCCCCTGCAATGGTGGCTGTTCTTTCAGCATCTGAGTCCTATGCTTTGGAACTTACACCCTAAATCTCTCTCTTCCAACTCCCTCTCTTCCTTTAAGACCTGCTCAAAAAAACCCTCCTTTTGACTAATTAACTCTTCCCAATATCTCCTTTTTTGGTTTAGGCCCAAAGTTGATCAAGTTTCTATGAATCATCTTGTGGCATTGTTCTACATTTAAAGGTGCTGTCTACACTTGTTCTTGTTATGTCCCCTTTATGTCCCCCGTCATAGCCATTAATTATTTTTAAATTCCTATTGTTTATTAACCATTGGTATAAATTATCTTTGTCATCCCTGCACTCCACTTCTCCCCCAAGCTTCTGTTACTCTAACCATAAGCTCTAGTAGTTCTTCATCATCTGCTTCCTCAGTTTACTCAAAGTCCATCTTCCTATAACTATGACACCAAACTCAATTACATTATGGTCACTATTTCAAAGATATTCCCTTACCATAACTTATTCAACTATCACTGGTTTGTTTTGCTAGCCCAGATCTCGAGTCACCTCACCTGTTATTTTCTACCTTTGCCATTTAACTTAGTATCAGCAGCAAACTTAAATATACGGCTCTCTGTTCTTATCTACATCATCTATAACTATAGTGAAAATCTAAGACCTCATTCAGATCCCTGGGGGACACCACAAAACATTATTTTCTTTGTATTCTGATTGCTCCATTTTTAAAAAATTTGCAATTCTTGTAATCATATAATGGTGTTATAATTTAGGCTGTCTCCAATTCTCCCTTCATCCCCTTGTCAGAAAGCAGCTTCTATAGACCTGCTATGAACCAAAAGTTATATTTTTATGTTGCATGCTGGTGACAGATTTGCTTTCATCTTCAATATGTGGAAAAACACTATAATGCTATGCCTTGCATTTCAGTTAAAACCAATAATTGTTACAAACAAAATTTGTATAGAAGCAAGCAAAATCAACAGATGAACAAAAGCACAGTACCTGATTTAAACCAAAGCTATAAACCATTTTCTAAAATCAAAATAACAAAAACTGTTGAATTCTGGTTCTTTCTGGAGTGTTTAAACTGAGTAAGTTTAATGTCCTTTAGACTTCACACTGAGGATGTCCACCATCATATTGTGTGGCACTAACACTGAGCTAAATGGGATAGATTTTGAACAGACCTAGAAACTCAAAACTGAGCATCCATGAGGCTTTGAGGGCCATTAGCAGCAGTAGAATTGTATTCAACAATAATTTGTAACCTCATGGCCCAGCATTTCGCCCACTCTACTGTTACCATCAACATACTAGCATTTTAATTAGGAGCAGGAGTAGGCCACTTGGGCCCTGGATCCTGCTCCGCCATTCAATAAGATCATGGCTGACCTGATTGTAACCTCAACCCCAGATTCCTGCCTATCCCTGATAACCTTTCACCTCCTTGTTAATGAAGAATCTATCTAGCTCTGCCTTTAATATATTCAAAGACTCTGCTTCCACCATCTTTTGAGGAAGAGAGTTCCAAAGACTCATGATCCCCTGGAAGAAAATATTTCTCCTCAACTCTGCCTTAAATGGGTGACCCCTTTTTTAAACCCCTAGTTCTAGATTCTCCCACAAGAGGAAACATCCTCTCCACATCCACCCTGTCAAGACCCCTCAGGATCATTAGAGGTTTCAATTAAGCCACCTCTTACTCTTCTAAATTCCTGTGGATACAAGCCTAACCTGTCCAACCTTTCCTCATAAGACAACCCACGCATCCCTGGTACTAGTCTAGTAAACCTCAACTGCATCTAACGCATTAACATCTTTCCTTTTAATAAAGAGACCAGTACTGTACACAGCACTCCAGGTGTGGTCTCACCAGTATCCTGTCCAACTGAAGCATAACCTCTTAACTTTTGTAATCAATTCCCCTCACAATAAATGATAACATTCTATTAGCTTTCCTGATTACTTTCTGTACCTGCATACTAACCTTTTGTGATTCTTACACTAGGACACCCAGATCCCTCTGAATATGAGCTCTGCAATCTCTCACCATTTAGAAAGTATGCTTTTTTATTCTTCCTGCCAATTTCATATTTGCCCACATTCTACTCCATTTACCAGACCTTTGCCCACTCACTTAACCTATCGATGCAACTTTGTAGCTTCCTTATGTCCTCTTCACAATTTACTTTCCTACCTATCTTTGATTCGTCAGCAAATTTAGCAACCATTCCTTCAGTCCCTTCATCCAAGTCATTTATATAAATTGTAAGTAGTTGAGGGCCCAGCACTGATCCCTGTGGCACACCACTTGTCACATCCTGCCAACTAGAAAAAGACCCATTTATGCCTTCTCTCTGTTTCCTGTTAGCTAGCCAATCTTCTATCCTTGCCAATATGTTACCCCCTACACTGAGCTTTTATTTTCCGCAATAACCTTTGATGTGGCACTTTATCCAATGCCTTCTGGAAATCTAAGTACAGTACATTCACTGGTTCCCCTTTATCCACAGCACATGTGACTCCTTCAAAGAATTGGGGGTGAACCCTGTTTCAATGACAAGTGCAGGAGGGTGTACCAGAAGAAGCACCAGGCACCTAAAAATGAGGTGTCAACCTGGTGAAGCTACAACACAGGACTACTTGCATGCTAAACAGCTGAAGCAGCAAGTGATTGACAGAGCTAAGTGATCCCACAAACAACGTATCAGATGCAAGCTCTGCAGTCCTGCTGCATCCAATTGTGAATGGTGGTAGATAATTAAACAACTAACAGGAGGAGGAGGCTCCACAAATATCCCATCCTTAATGATGGGGGAACCATCTCGGCAGCCTCCTGAGGTCCCCAGCATTACAGATGTAGTCTTCAGCCAACTTGATTCACTCTGTGATAAAGAAACAGCTGAAGGCACTGACAACACCCCGGCAGTAGTATTGAAGACTTGTGCTCCAGAACTAGCTGCGTCCCTAGCCAAGCTGTTCTAGAACAATGACAACACTGGCATCTACCAAACAATGTGAAAAATTGCCCAGGCATGTCCTGGCCACAAAAAGCAGGACAAATCCAACACAGCCAATTACCGTTCCTTAAGTCTACTCTTGATCATCAGTAAAGTGATGGAAAGTATCATTGACAGGGCTATCAAGTGGCACTTACACACCAATAACCTGCTCGCTGATGCTCTGTTTGGGTTCTGCCAGGGTCACTCAGCTCCTGGCCTCATTGGGTCCAAACATGGAGAAAAGAGCTGAATTCAAGAGGTGAGGTGAGAGTGACTGCTCCTGACATCAAGGCAGCATTTAATCAAGTATGGCATCAATGAGCCCTAGCAAAACTGAAGTGAATGGGAATCGGGGGGAAAGCTCCCCACTGGTTTGAGTCAGACCTAGCACAAAGGTAAATGTTGTGGTTGTTGGAGTTCAATCATCTCAGTCCCAGGACATCACTGTAGGAGTTCCTCAGGGTAGTGTCCTAGACCCAACTATCTTCAGCTGCTTCATCAATGACCTTCCCTCCAACGTAAGGTCAGAAATGGAGATGTTTGCTGATGGTTGCACAGTATTCAGTACCATTCATGACTCCTCAGATACTGAAACAGTTTGTGTCCATATGTAGCAAGACTTGGGCAATATCCAGGCTTGGGCTGAAAAGTGGCAAGAAACATTTGCAGCACACAAGTGTTGAGCAATGACTATCTCCAATAAGAGATAATGTATCCATCCTCCCATTGACACTCATTGGCATTACTGTCGCTGAATCCCCCTCCATCAGCATCCTGGGAGGGCTGCCAATAACCAGAAACTGAACTGAACTAGCCATGTAAATACTGTGGCTATGACAGCAGGTCAGAGGCTGGGAATTCCGTGGCACATAACTCACTTCCTGACTCCCCAAAGTCAGTCCACCATCTACAAGGCAGAAGTCAGGAGTATGCTGGAACGCTCACCACTTGCCTGGATGATTGCAACTCCAACAACACTGTCACGGCCACGTAAAAGGCATTTCCTCAAAATGGTCCGTGAGCTGAGAATTTGTTCTGTCTGTCTGTGTGTGTGTCTCTCTGTCTGTTAGTGAGTCTCTTTCATTCTCTCGTTCTCTCTCTTTCATTCTCTTGTTCTTTCACAGTAGAATACTTTTAATGGGTCAGCTATTATAGATAACGGCCGGGATTTAATGTGAGCAGATTGAGAATTGAACCCCACGTCTTTCCGTGGGGGAGGCTCGATTAAATGGAGTGCCCATCAGGCACTTAACTGGCCAGCATTGGGCCTTCCCCAGGATTTAGGATCTCAGGGGTGGAAATCCCGCCCTATGAGAGCTGCTGGCCAATCAGAGGTCCTCCATTGCTGGCAGCGCTACCGTGCGTGGTGGCTGCTGCCATTAATGCACTGATGACTTCACCAAGGATTGTCGCTGGATCTCTGGCAACCTGTGAGTGGGTGGGATGGGACTGATGGGCAAGGAGTCACCGGTAGTGGGGGTAGGTTAGAGGCAAGGGTGGGGTAGCTTTCAGTGGCCTCCTGCCCCATTCCCAATATCAGATCTCTCAATCATTCATTGAGTGCTTGTCAACAAGGCCCCCCCACCCTACTTTGCCCTGCCGCTGCTTTCCCCCATGAGGCCACAAGCAAACCTGATAGGCCTTCGGGAGACATGGGAGAGCCATGTGTCTTGCATTTAACCCTTGACCCACCACTAAGTTCTGTTGGCCTTGGGGATAACTGGTGTCAAGTGGCTCATTAACGAGCCTAATTGACAACCTGCGAGAGTGTGCGAGTTGCAGCCACTGGTCCCTTCCTGCCTCTGACTTAATCAGGGCAGGTTTTCCCGCCACCAGTGGACTGACGCGCAATTTAATGGGCTCAGCTGCCATTGACTAAGTCTTCATCTCTGTGCACAAAAAAATCATTCAATTTATTTTACCGATTGTGTGATACAGGAAATAAAGGTGGGCTGTCCTCTGAAAAATTTCCTTGTTCACTCCTGGCAAAGGCTATACATTACACATACCCAGACCCTTGTGTCAAGAAGATGGAAATTGTTTAAAAACAGTTTAAAATAGCTCCACTTAAAAGTTGAAGCCTAGTGCATTCATATAGATGTTATTTTACATAAATATATAGAACAGAATTTTTTTAATAACCTGACATAGCTTCAAGCCTGGATTACCACTATTTTTATATTCAAATTTGGCAGGAAGAATGAAAAAATAGCATATTATCTAAATGGTGAGAGATTGCAGAGCTCTGAGATGCAGAGGGATTTGGGTGTCCTAGTGCATGAACACAGAAGGCTTGTATGCAGGTATAGCAAGTAATTGGGAAAGTTAATAGAATGTTCTCGTTTATTGCGAGGGGAATTGAATATAAAAGTAGGGAAGTTATGTTTCAGTTATACAGGGTGCTGGTGAGAACACATCTGGAGTACTGTGTACAGTATTGGGCTCCTTATTTAAGGTAGGATGTAAATGCATTAGAATCATTTCAGAGAAGCTTTACTAGACTAATACCAGGAACGGGCAAGTTATCTTGCGAGGAAAGATTCGACAGGGTAGGCTTGCATCCACTGGAGTTTAGAAGAGTAAGAGGTGACTTTGAAACATATAAGATCCTGAGGGGTCTTGACAGGGTTGGATGTGGAAAAGATATTTCCTCTTGTGGGAGAATCTAGAACGAGAGGTCACTGTTTAAAAATATGGGGTGACCCACTAAAGACAGAGATGAGGACAAATTTTTTCTGAGGGTAGTGAGTCTTTGGGAAGTCTTCCTCAAAAGGCAGTGGAAGCAGAGTTGTTGAATATTTTTAAGGCACAGCTAGATTCTTGATAAACGGGGGGGGGGGGGGTGAAAGGATATTGGAGATAGGTGTGAGGTTACCGCCAGGTCAGCCATGATATTATTGAATGGTGGAGCAGGCTCCAAGGGCTGAGTGGCTTACTCCTCTTATTTCGTATGTTTGCGTGTAAATAAGATAATTTGCTCTTTTCCAGGTGTCATGAAGGATGTACGGGTCTGGGTCACATGAGTTACTGAGTTTGGATAAACACCCATAAAATTCAACTTTCACCATTTCTCAGTTTTGGAACTAGTATTTGCAAGTGTTTGACATAGAAAAAAATGGATTCAAAATCAACTCACCCCAATGTCAGTATTCCCAGCTTCGATGAACATCGTGAGAAAAAAAAGCGATACACTGTAAGTATGGAACATAACTTTCTCTGACTAACATTCTGGAAGCTTTGCTGATAAAATATTTGAGTATTCTCTAATTTTAACCTTTAAAATTCTTTAAGACAAAGGGCACTTCTCAAACTATTTGGCCTATGTTCGTAAGTAGAATATTTTCATACTACGTAATCAATTTGGAAGCTTGTGTAGTTGAAAAAAATCCATGCTCCTGTCTTTGTGTGGCTCTTCATTTTCAGTCACATGCACATATGCACACACACACACACATGTACATGCGCACCTAATTCTATTAAAGTGGCTAAAATTAAAGCTGAAACCTACAGAGCCACTGAGCGAATGATAAATCTCACCATTTATATAATAAGAGCTTGCACTTTCACTGTGCTTGTCAGGTAATGATACACCCCTGCTATATGAGGAGTTTGGACAACTGGAGTAGATATAACGAGAGAAGTTAGATGAGATGATTCAATGTTGATGTGCTGGGAATTAGAAGACATTGAAAGATGGTAAGGACTGTGGTCAGGGAATAGGGTGGGGTGAAGGAGGAGACAATGTGAGCTGGAGAGCTTAGTGCAGGATAGGGTATGAGCAGCAAAATTCTGGATGAATTGGAGTTTATGCAGTGTAGAACTGGGAAGCCCATGAGTCTGAACAAATGAGATTAAAGGCTAAAGGATAAAGAAAACATGAATGAGAGTTTCTTTACAGATGGGGTGTGCTAACAATGATTTCCTGAAGGTGAAAATGTGTTGGTGATGAACTGGATGTGTAATTTGAAGCTCATCTTAGAGTGAAGCAGGACACAGGTTACGCATTATCAAGTTCAGCCTGAGTGAGCAACCATCTCTCTTTCTTATTTGGGATTCTAGATTCTATAAATATGAGTATAGAGTACGAAAGCAAACTGCTCATGCTAAACCTATACCAGTCAGTGGTTAGACTGTGAATATTATGTCCAGCTTTGACCACCCTACTTTTGGAAGAATGCCAAGACCATGGAATGAGTGCACAAAATATTCACTTAACATGAAGTAAAACATTTAGATAAAATTATCATGAAACAAAGATTGCAGGAATGATTTATGACTTCCTGCAAGCTGATGGATTGCCTGGGCTTGATGATATTTTAAAAATTGTTTTGTTCTCCTGTACCTGCTCTGTTAGAAAGAAGAGAGAAAATGAAGAACCCCACCAGTTAGCTGAACATAGGTTCTAGCACTTCCCTATGACTTATGATAAAGGATGTGGTAACAGGACGTTTAGAAAATAATAGTAGGATTGGGCAGAGTCAACATGGATTTATGAAAGGGAAATCATGTTTAACAAACCTGTTGGAGGTTTTTGAGGATGTAACAAGTAGAATAGATAAGGGGGAATCGGTGGATGCGGTATATTTAGATTTTCATAAAGATTTTGACAAGGTCCCGCACAAGAGGTTAGTAAACAAAATTAGAGGTGAATGGGAACCTGAGGGCAAATTCAGAGCAGGGAACGGGAGATGGAGAATTAGTGAGTGACTCTGAGAGACAGAAGCAGCATAGGTTAAAAAGTGTACAGCACAGGAATTTGGTAGATAAAAATGTAAATGCAAGGAGCATAGTAAATAAAGCTGATGAGCTGAGGGCACAGTTAGACACATGGCAGCATGATATTATTGCTATAATGGAAACTTGGCTTAAGGAGGGGCAAAAAGGGCAGCTCAACATCCCTGAAAATAGAGTTTTCAGGCGGGATAGGGAGGGCGATAAAAAGGATGGGGGTGTAGCATTATTGGTTAAAGAATCAATTGCAGCTGTGGGGAGGGATGATATTAAGTAAGGCCATATAGGTTGAGCTCAAATGAAAAAGGGGTAGCCACACTGCTAGGAGTGTACTATAGACCCACAAACAGTGGAAGGGAGTTAGAAGAGCAAATATGTAGAAGGTTTCTGAGTGCAAAAACAGTAGGGCAGTAATCATTGGGGACTTAAACTACCCCAATATCAACTGGGATACGAATAGTGTGAAGGGCACAGAAGGTGCAAAATTCTTGAACTGCATTCAAGAGAATGTTTTTAGCCAGCATATCATAAGCCCAATGAGAGGGGGCACAATCCTAGACTTTGCCTTAGGAAATGAAGCTGGGCAAGTGGATGAAGTAGCAGTGGGGGACCGTTTTGAAGATAGTGACGATGCTAAATAGTTAGATTTAGCATCATTATGAAAAAGAACAAAGATAGAACAGGAGTAAAAGTTCTATATTGGGGGAAGACAAATTTTACAAAGCTGAGAGGTGAGCTGGCGAGAGTGGACTGGATACAGCTATTAGAAGGGAAGACTGTGTCAAGTCATTAGGAGGCATTCAAAGGTGAGATTCTACGGGCACAGTGTAGACATGCCCCTGCAAAGAAAAATGGTGGTACTGCCAAATCTAGGGCCTCCTAGTTACCAGAAGCATACAGGCCAAGGTAAAGCAGAAAAAGGAAGCTCCTGACAGCCACAAAAGACTTAGTACTGTAGAAAAGCCTAGAGGAGTATAGAAGGTACAGGGGTGAAGTGAAAATGGAAATTAGGAAAGCAAAGAAAGGATACGGAAAAATGTTGGTAGGTAAAATCAAATAAAACCCTAAGATGTTTCACCAGTATATTAAGAGCGAGAGAATAACTAAGGAAAGGGTAGGGCCTATCAGAGATGTACATGGTAACTTGTGGGTTGATGCAGAAGATGTGGGCAGGGTTCTCATGTCTCTTTCTTCACTAAGGAGAGGGATGATGCAGACATTCTAGTTAAAGAGGAGGAGTGTGTAATGTTAGATACAATAAGCATAGTGAGAGAGGAAGTACTGGAGGGACTAGCATCCTTGAAGGTGGATAAGTCACCAGGGCCAGATGGATCGTGTCCCAGGCTGTTGAAGGAAGCCGGGGAGGAAATATCAGATGCTTGGAGTATCGTTTTCCAATCCTCACTAATTACAGACGAGGTCCCAGGGGATTGGAGGTCTGTGTACCATTATTTAAAAAGGGTACGAGGGATAGGTCAGAAAATTATAGGTCAGTCAGTCTTGCTTCGGTGATGGGTAAATTATATATAAAGAAATCCTTGGTATCAACAGAAATCATTCCAGTCCAGGTTTTAAATGCCCAATTTTCTCTTCAGGCTTCAAACTCTTGACAGTGCATTTGCAATCACGTTTTCTCATCCAGCCACATGTATAATCTGTAGATTAAATGGTTGCAGTAATAAACTCCATCTGAATAGCCTTGCACTTTTGTCTCGAAATTTGAACAAAAACTTTAAAGGATTGTCTATATAAATAATTGTTTCTGACGAATTGTTTGCAACGTAAATTTCAAAATGCTGCAATGCTAGCACCAGACTCAAAGTTTCCTTTTCAATTGTTGAATATCTTCTCTGTTGTACATTCAACTTTCATGAAAAATACCCTATCGGTTTTTCAATTCCATTTTCCTCATCTTGTAACAATACGGCCCCAATGCCTATATCGCTTGCGTCAATGGCCAACTTAAATTGCTTGGCATAACTGGGTACTGCCAAAACTGGTGTTGTATTTAATTTGGTCTTCCAACTGTCAAATGTCTCCTGACACTCCTGTGTCCATTGAAACTTCTTGATTTTTTAAAATAGTTCAGTCAATGGAGCAACCACACTGCTAAAATTTGGTACAAATTTCTGATAAAACCCACTCATGCCCAGAAACCTCAAAGCTTTTCGTTTTGTCGTAGGCATGGGGAAATCCACGATAGCCTTGACTTTCACATCTCTCGGAGCCACCTTACCATGTCCAGTGGTATGGCCTAAACGTAACTTGCGCTTTTACAAATTCACTTTTAGTTCATCACCAAATTAGCTTCTTGTAATTGACAGGACAATTATTCCAGATGCTGTAAATGCCCCCTTCATGTCTGACTGAAAACTATCAAGTCGTTAATATAAACAGCACAATTGCGCTGACCTGCAATTATTTTGTTTGTTAGTCTTTGAAATGCATTTTCCATACCAAATGGCATGACTTTAAATTGATATAATCCCTCTGGTGTCATAAAAGCCGATATCTTCTTTGCTCTCTCCAATAACGGTACTTGCCAATATCCTCTTAGCAAGTCAATCTTTGTGATAAATTTTGATTTTCCCACTTTCTCAATGCAATCTTCCAACCATGGTATAGAATATGAATCTGCTTTTGTCACTGCATTCACCTTTCGATAGTCCACACACAGTCTTTGTGTTCCAACCGTATTCGGTACCAGCACAATAGGCAAACTTCAGTTACTGTAACTAGACTCAATGATATAATTTTTAAGCATGAATTCAATTTCTTTCTGTCCTTGTGATAACTTTGCCAGATTTAATCTATAAGGATGTTGCATTATCGAAGATGAAACTTCTACACATACATCACGTATAGCTAAATTTGTCCTCCCCAGCTTATTCACACAAATAGCCTTGTGCTTTGTGTGTTCCCGCGCCAACTCACATGGCCATTTCAATCTCTCTCGTTCTGAAGTTTGATTCGTAATCCAGGAGAGTAGTTTCTGAATTTTGACCTGCCAATTTCTCATGAATCACTTTCACTGGTCCCCTTATATCATGATCATAAACTAGCTCAAAAGGACTAAAACCAATTGATGCATTAGGAGCATCTCTAATGGCAAATAACAAGAATGGAATTCCCCATCCCAATCCTGCGAATAATCCTGACTATATGCCCTCATCATAGTTTTTAGAATTTGATGCCACCTTTGTAAAGCTCCTTGTGACTCAGGATGATAAACTGTTGACTTAAATTGTTTTATCCCCAAACTGTTCATTACTTCCTTAAGCAGCTGTGACATGAAATTTGAACCCTGATCTGATTGTATTTCTTTAGGTAAACCATATCCCACTACTTTACCTATCACTGATTCTTCCTGTTTTACCTCTACATAAACCACTGGTTTCTCCTGTGCCTCAGAACCTACAGCATTTTTACTTCCGGAACTTTTCTGCACCCTAATAATCCCAACAGATTTTCCCTGCAATTTCCAATACACTGACTTCGTGGTTCCAACTTTACTATAATGAAAAACACCTCGATTTCGAGTGTCACCTCTACACTCAGCACCTTCCTTTCTATTCTGAGAAAAAAAACTGCCTACGAGTTTCCACCTACTCCTCTTCCCTGACTACCCACTTTCTTTTCACCTTCCCACTTCCTATTCTTCTCTGATTTAAAAGATTGACGAAAAAAATGTTTTCATCAGCTATCTCTGCTGCTTGTCTTATCGTTTCAGCCCTCTGTTCCTCCACATGTATTCTCACTACCAAAGGAATTGAATCTTCAAATTCTTCCAAAAGAATTACCTCTCTAAGAGCTGTATATGTCATCTCTATCTTTAATGCCAGTATCCACTGGTCAAAATTACTTTGTTTTACTCTCTCAAACTCGATATAAGTTTGCCCAGGCTGTTTTCTCATGTTCCTAAATTTCTACTTGTATGCCTCAGGAACCAACTCATATGCTCTCAAAATAGCCTTTTTTTACCACATCATAGTTCACCGACACTTCTTCTGACAGTGAAGCATAAATCTCATGTGCTCTACCCACCAACCTAGACTGTAACAGTAATGTCCAGCTTTCCTGTGGCCATTTCATCTGTTTAGCTATCTTCTCAAATGAAATAAAGAATGCTTCCACATCTCTTTCCTCAAACTTTGGAAGAGCTTGTACAAATTTAAACATCTCCCCACTGGGTTCTGATCTGGAAATAAGTCCTTCCTCACCTCCTGGTGTCTCTTTTTTTAACTGCCAGCATTTTAAGCTGGAATTCTCTCTCTCTCCCTCTCTCTCTCTCTCTCTCTCTCTTTTTCTCTTTCCTCCTTTTCTAACCCCGCCATTTCTAATTCCCATTCCTGCTTTCTATCTCTCTCCTGCCTTTCTGTCTGTTCCCTTTGGAATGCCTGTTCTTTTTCTTTTTTTCTGCTGCCTCTAGTTCCAATGTTTTCATTTGTAGCTGAATTTGAGCCCATTCCAATGAACCACCCCTTGGAGAACTTGGTCTCTCAGGTACTCCTTCCAATTTCAAATGCTGTGCTATACCTTCAATTATGTCTGATTTCCTCACCCGGCAGTTAACCCCAATTGTAACTTATCTGCCAATTTCATTAACTTAGCTTTATTTGCCTTTTGTAAACCAACCAAAGTTATAACTTCAACTCCCAGAGAAGTCTTAGCAACTGCCAAAGCCATTTTGTAGTTTCACCACTTTTTAAAAAAAAAACTCTCACCAACCCCTGAATTCAAAGTGCTTCTTGTACTCGTACTCTTAAGATTCACCAACTTCAAACCAATCAAGGAATATCAGATATATCCCGGACGAGGCCCCAATTTTGTTATGGCACAGCGGATGGCAATTGCTGAGCTGTTCAAATCCCAGGGGGAAACTTGAAACAACTGCCAGAACTATTTGACAACTTTGTATTTATTTCGAGATGCGTGCCTTGAATTCAGTAGTAATAAGACCACTGAGTCTAATAGGTTTCTTACAAAACTAAATCAAACCTTTATTAGTAAGAAAATTATGTTAAGCACATACATAGGTTTACAGATTACTACTACGATAACTCCTAGCTCCCCTAGCTAATCTAACTCCCACTTACACTTCCGTTAAGGCAACAGTAAAACACACAGATTCAAACAGACTCAGGTAAAGCGCACACCCTGGAATGTCAAATTCAAAATGAGTTATTCTCTGTTTCGGTTCCTTGTAGACAGCAGCCTAAGGATTAGATGCTGGAGGCGTTTCACACTTGTGTTAAACCTTAAAATGCCTTCTTCCCTTACACACAACCTCATCTCCTTTATACAGATTTCTCCCTTTTCAATGTAAATCCCACTGTTTCGATATGTCTTTTCAACTCTACCTTTCTAATAATAAAATTCTTTCATAGTACGAATTTTATCGGTAAGCTTTGGGAAAAAATAGACACACTGGCTTAGTCTCTGACTAGGTGTAACACCTTACCACCTCTTTGAAATTCACTACTCTAATTTATCTAAAAATGTAAATGTTCCCTTTATACCTCGCATTATAAAACTCCAGCCATGTTTACCTATTTAACATTTCAAACCTAGCTTCTCTCCTTGATACATCAAAGCCTTCAGACCAGCTGTTTCTAATTCAATTAACGCACACACACACACACAATTTCTACTTTACAATAAATCCCAATAACATTATGAAAATTATATTTTCCTGACAGTAACAAAGAGGATTGATAAGGGTAGTGTAGTGGATGTTGTCTACATAGATTTCAGTAAGGTGTTTGACCAGGTCCAACATGGCAGACTGGTCAGGAATGTGAGATCTCATGGGATACAGGGGAAGGTGGCAGGTTGGATCCAAAGTTGGCTCAGTGACAGGAAACAAAGGATAATGGTCGATGCATGTTTTTGCAAATGGAAAATGGTGTTCCACAGGGCTCAGTGTTGGGGCCCTTGCTGTTTGTTTTTTATATATTAATGATTTAGACTTAAGTGTGGGAGGCATGATTGGGAAATTTGCAGATGATGCAAAAATTGGCCATGTTGTTTATTGTGAAGAAGATAGCTGTCAACTCCAGAATTATATCAATGGCTTGGTTGAGTGAGCAGAGAAGTGACAAATGGAATTCAATCTGGAAAAGTGTGAGGTAATGCATTTGGGGAGGGCAAACAAACCAAGGGAATATTCAAGAAGTGGGAAGTTATTGAGAGGGATTGAGAAAGTGAGAGATCTAGGAGTGCAAGCCCGTGAGGACATTCACCCCTGTCCTGTTAAGGTGTAACCCGTCCTTCTTGTACAGGCCCCACCTACCCCAGAGCCGATCCCAATGCCTCAGAAATCTAAAGCCCTCCCTTCTACTCCATTTCTCCATCCACCTGTTGAGCTGCTCAATCTTCCCATTCTTATGCTCACTCGCACGTAGCACTGGGAATAATTCTGAGATTACTGCTCTCTTGGTCCTGCTTTTTAATTCCTTTCCTAACTCCCTAAAATCTGCTTTCAGGGCTTCATCACTTTTTCTATCTATGTCATTGGCCCCAATATAGACCACAACTGACTGTTTACCCTTCCCCAAAAGAATATCCTGCAGCTGCTTTGTGCCATCCTTGACCCTGGCACCAGGGAGGCAACATACCATCCTGGATTCGTGTCTACAGCCACAGAAACGCCTGTCTGCTCCCCTAACTATGGCATTCCCTACCACTATAACACTTCGAATCTTCCCCCTCCCCTCCTGTGCAGCAGAGCCACCCTTGGTGCCACAAACTTGGCTGTTGCTAGAGTCCTCTGAGGAACCATCTCGCTCAGTATCCAAAATTGAAAAGCAGAGCGAGATAGCCTCAGGGGATTCCTGCACTACCTGCCTGTTTCTCTTAGATACTCTGGCAGTCACCCATTCCCTCCATACATGTGTACTACTTAGATGCGGTGTGGCCATCTCTCTAAACGTGCCGTCCACGTAAAGTGGGATTAAAATGAGCTGCTAGTTTATTTTTTCTCTTTTTGGCCGGCGCAGACAGGACGGGCCGAATGGCCTTGTCCTGCACCATAACGTTTCTGTGGTTCCAGAGCAGATGGGATTGGGGGAAATCCACTGGCATGGATTGAGCACTGGTTAATGGACAGAAAACAGAGTAGGAATAAATGGGTAATTTTCAGGATGGCAGGGGGTGACTAATGGGGTACTGCAAGGATTGGTACTTGGCCCCTAGCTATTCACAATCTATATCAATGATTTGGATGTGGGGATTAAATGTAACATTTCCAAGTTTGCAGGTGACAGAAAAATAAGTGAACTGACATTCGTGAGGAGGATGCAAAGATGCTTCAACGGGATTTGGAGAGGCTAAGTGAGTGGGCAAAAACTTGGCAGTTTGAATACAATATGGAGAAATGTGAGGTTACCCACTTTTGTAGGAAAAACAGAAACACAGAGTATTTTTTAAATGGAGAGAGGCTGGGAAGTGATGAAATTCAAAGGGACTTGGGTGTCCTTGTTCATGAGCCATTGAAAGCTAACATGCAGGTACAGCAAGCAATTAAGAAGGCAGATGGTATGTTGGCCTTTATCATAACAGGATTTGAGTACAGGGGTAAAGATGTCTAACTGCAATTATATGAAGCCTTGGTGAGACCACACCTGGAATATCGTGTACAGTTTAGGTCTCTGTAGCGAAGGAAAGATATCCTTGCCATAAAGGGAGTGCAACAAAGGTTCATCAAACTAATTCCTGGGATGAAGGGATTGTCCAATGAAGAAAGATGAAATAGACTGGGCCTTTATTCTCTGGAGTTTAGAAGAATGAGGGGTGATCTCATTCAAACATAAAAAATGCTTACAGGGCTTGACAGGGTAAATGCAAGTAGGATGTTTTCCCCTAGCTGGGGGATCTAGAACCAGGGACACAGTCTCAGAGTAAGGGACTGGCCATTTAAGACTGAGTTGAGGAGGAATTTCTTCACTCAGAGCGGTGAATTTTTGGAATTCTCTGCCCCAAAGGGCTGTGGAGGCTGTCATTGAGTATGTTCAAGACTGAGATCGATAAGATTTCTACGTATTAAAAACATCAAGGGATATGGGGATAGTGCAGGAAAATGGTGTTGAAGGAGAAGATTAGCCATGATCTCATTGAATGGCAGAGCGGGTTCGAAGGGCTGAATGGTTTACTCCTATTTCTTATGTTCTTGTTTCTTTCTTACAGGTGTACAAAGTGTTGGTGACAGTGGGTAGGAATGAATGGTTTGTCTTGAGACGCTATGCCGAGTTTGACAAATTATACAACACTGTAAGTTTGGTGTGCCTGTGTTTGTGCATGCAATCACATGCATGTTGCACAGTAATACTTGATTCATGCTTTTCTATAGGCAAATACATATCAAATTATTCTATTGAACATAAGACAAAATTAACCTTTAGCTATTTTATCTTTCAGACTATTCATCCAGTTCTTGGAAGTAGGCATGTTTACTTTCTCAAAATCATTCCACACTTGGTTGTTATCAGTAGTGTCAACATTTTCTCTGTTCTGCATATTTGTCTCTAGTGTACCCTAGAACTTACAGTTTTCATTTAAAGACATTCTCTAGTGTAAGGTTCTTTCTTCAAATATGTATTATTCATAAAATGGCACTTATTTTGTAAGTAATTTGTTTCTAAAAATTAAAATATAAAAGTTTACCACAAATTGAGTAAAGCTGAGGGTACAATTTTCTCTGTACTTCCAAAGTCAGGATGGAAAAGTAATAGATCCAGCATTTGTGGCTCTGGCACTAAATATTGTTTGAACCAAGGAATATCTCAATCAGCATTTTTTTTTTTGATTTTGGCATGTCATATGCTTTTCATTGCCAAATTATAAGTTGACTCCGGATTGAGCTTTAATATAAGATATAGACAAATTACATTTTTTTTGTAAATACATAGTACATACAATTCTTTATAAAATTGCAAGGCTGAGAGTTCAAGCAAGCTCCACAGCTTGACTACATAATTTGGCTTGACACTTCAGCGCAGTACTGAAGAAGTACTGTGTTGCCATCTCTCAGTTGAGATACGAATGGAGGTTCCGCCTGCCTATATAAGATAGAAGACTCCATGGCATTTTATAAGAGCATTGAGTTTTTTCTAAGCGAACATTCATTCCTCAACCAACACCTCAAAACGAATTAATTATTAATTCATCTAAATTTAATAATGTTTATTTTAAACATTTTTATTAAAGGTAAAACTTTATTTTTAGTCTATGCTTGGTTGAAGGTAAAACAAAACACAGAGATTTCATTTTTAAAGTCATGTGAGCAATTTTATTTGTTTATCTTCCCACATCGTCAATGGTATCATCTCCTGACTGCTCATTCGGGTTTGATTGTTTTCATAAGTTCTTCGTAATTTTTTTTATACAAGTGTTTTTAATCACTTGTCTTGTTTTTGGCTTGTATGCTCCTACTTTCTCATGTTCTAATTTTCTGCTATTTTATTTTAAGCCATTGAACAAAGTGTGATGGGAAATGTTGCACCTAAGGAAATGTGCTCTATCTGCAATACTTCTAATGTATCAAATAGATATAAAATACATACTTACGTTTTGAGTTTGGCCTTGGGAATTAACCCCTTCCTTGCTGTTTCCAATGGAATAAAAATGCAAACTAAAATTCGTTCAACATGGCAGAACTCCCTTTTTGCCAAGGAAAATCAAAAGATGAAGTAGCAAGTTTTGTACAATTATTGTTGAGCTACAGAGGAACAAATGTGGGTTCATTTCAAACCCACACCCATCAACCAGTTCCATAGAATACTTCTGTGATAAATTTAGCCTGATCCCAGTGGGCACATCTATCTTTATTTATATGGAGAATATCCAACTTCTTAGGCAGTCCCTTGGGATCGAGGATGACTTGCTTCCATTCCAGTTCAAACGGCTCTGAAATGGCTGATAAGTCTAATGCACGATCTGCAGATTCTGCCACATGTAGGGCAGATGGTGTTTCAAGGGTTGGGTAGATGGGTTGTTTGGAGGTTTGTGTGCTGCCTTTGACGTCTCAACTTCACTTCTGCGTATTCTGGACAAAGTCTCTCTGTGCATTCAGTGCCTTCCCAAATGGGCCTTCTCTATTTTGGTTGGTCACAAGCCAGGGTCTCCCATGAGTTGGTGGATATGTTTGACCTCTTCAGGGATGCTATGAGGACATCCCTTAAAGCGTTTCTGCTGTTGTCCTGCGAGTCTCCTGCCATGACCAACTTCCAAGTAGAGCAGGCAGGAATCTAATCCCAGTGCCAGGATGGTTACAAGGAGATTGAAGCTGGGAACTAAATATTCAGGGGTATGTGACTTTTTGAAAAGACAGGCAGGAAGGAAAAGATGGTAGTGTAGTGTACGAGATGGAATAAGAATGATAGCAAGAAATTATCTTGAATCAGAGGATGCAGAATCCATATGGGTGGAGGTAAGAAATAACAAGGGGAAGAAGACACTGGTGGGAGTAGTCTATAGGCCCCCTAGCAGTAGCTATACTGTAAGACAGAGAATAAATCAGGAGATAATGAGGGCATGTAAAAATGGCAGTACATTAATCATGAGTGACTTTAATCTTCATGTAGATTGGGAAAATCAAATTGGCAGAGATAGCCACGACTAAGAATTCAAAGTGTATTCGGGACAGTTTCCTAGAACAATATATTGTGGATCCAACTAGGGATCAGGCGATTTTGGATCTGGTAATGTGTAATGAGGCAGGTTTAATAAATGATCTCAGAGTAAAAGATCCCCTCGGAAACAGTGACCATAACATGGTAGAATTTAGCATTCAGTTTGAGAGTGAGAAACTTGGGTCGGAAACAACTGTGCTAAACTTAAATAAGGGTAATTACAAAGGAATGAGGGCGAAGTTGGCTGGAGTAGACTGGGCTAGGATTTTAGCAGCGATTTAGCAAAATGGTTGATGAAGAATGGCAGATGTTTAAGAAAATAGTTCATGACTCACAACAAAAAGATATATCCCAGTGAGGAAGAAGGATTTAAGGAAGGAGATAAGCCAACTATGGTTAACCAAGGAAGGTGAGGATAATATTAAATTAAAAGAAAAGACATACAATGTGGCAAAGATTAGTGGTAAGCCAGAGGATTGGGAAAGTTTTAAAAAAACAACAAAAGATGATTTTAAAAAAAGGGAGAAAATAAACTTTGCGGGTAAACTAGCAAGTAATATAAAAACGGACAGCAAGAGCTTCTTTAAATATATAAAAAGGAAGAGAGAGACCAAAGTGAACATAGGCCCCTTACAGAATGAGGCTGGGGAAATAATAATGGGGAACCAGGAAATGGCAGAGGAGTTGAATAAATACTTTGCATCAGTCTTCACCAGAGAAGACACTAATGGCATTCCAAAAATACTAAATAGTCAAGAGGCAAAAGGCAGGGAGGAAATAAATACAATAACTATCACTAGAGAAGAAGTACTAGGGGAACTAATGGGGCTAAAGGCCAATAAGTCCCCTGGACCTGATGGGTTGCATCCTAGGATATTAAAGGAAGTAACTACAGAGATAGTGGATACACTGGTAGTAATCTTCCAAGAATCCTTAGATTCTGGAAAAGCCCCAGAAGATTGGAAAACTGTCAATGTAACGCCCTTATTCAAAAAGGGAAGGAGACAAAAAACAGGTAACTATAGGCCAGTTAGCTTAACACCCGTCATTGGGAAAATGTCTATTATAAAGGATGTAATAACAGAGCATTTAGAAATGCATAATATAATCAAGAAGAGTCAGCATGGCTTCATGAAGGGGAAATCATGCCTGACAAACTTATTAGAATTCTTTGAGGAGGTGACAAGCTGGATAGATAAAGGGGAAGCAGCAAATGTAATATATTTGGATTTCCAAAAGGCGTTTGATAAGATACTGCACATAAGGGTACTTAATAAGAGCCCATGGTGTTGGGGGTAGTATATCAGCATGGATAAAGGATTGGCTAACTAATAGAAGACAGAGAGTTGTGATAAGGGGGAATTTTCAGGATGGCAACCTGTAACTAGTGGAGTGCCACAGGGATCAGTGCTGGGGCCACAATTATTTACAATATATATTAATGTCTTGGATGAGGGAAGTGAATGTACTATTGCCAAGTTTGCGGACGACACAAAAATAGGTGGGAAGGCAAGCGGTGAGGATGACACAAAGAGTCTGCAGAGGGATATGGGCAGATTAAATGAATGGGCAAGTACTTGGCAGATGGAATATAATGTGGGAAAATGTGAGGATATGTACTTTGGCAGGACGAATAGAGGAGCTGAATATTATTTAATTGGAGAAAGCTGCAGCACAGACGGATTTGGGGGTCCTCGTGCATGAATCCCAAAAAGCTAGGGAATGGAGTATAAAAACAAGGAAGTCTTACTAAAACTATGCAAGGCACTAGTTAGACCACACCTAGAATACTGTGAACAGTTTTGGTTCCCTTATCTAAGGAAAGATATACTGGCATTGGAGGCAGTCCACAGTAGGTTCACTCGGTTGATCCCAGGTATGGAGGGATTTCCTATTTTCTTAGGAGAGGTTGAGCAGGTTGGGCCTGTACTCATTGGAGTTTAGAAGAAAATGAGAGGCGACCTTATTGAAACATATAAGATTTGTAGGGGGCTTGATAGGATAGATGCTGAGAAGTTGTTTCCCCTTGTGGGAGAGTCTTGGACCAGAGAACATAATCTCAGTAAGGGGTCGCCCATTTAAGACAGAGTTGAGGAGGAATTTCTTCTCTCAGAGGGTAGTGAAGCTGTGGAATTCTTTACCACAAAGGGCTGTAGAGGCTGGGTTGTTAAGTATATTCAAGGCTAAGTTAGACAGATTTTTAATCAGTAAGGGAATGAATGGTTATGGGGAAAGGCAGGAAAGTGGATTTGAGGATTATCAGATCAGCTATGACTTCATTAAATGGCAGAGCATACTCGATGAGCCGAATGGCCTATTTCTGCTCCTATGTCTTATGGCCTCGCCTTAGTATCAGGCATACAAATGACATGTTTCACCTAGCTTTCCCATATGCTACGGAGATTAGAGTTGCCAACAACCTGGAGCTCAGCTTCTGGGTAAGCGCACACACACCAGTGTCATCTGCAATCTGAAGCTCTATGACTGAGGTTGGAGTGGTTTTGGTTGGATGGAAGGTGGCCTAGGTTGAACAGTTTCCTGTCTGTTCTGTAAATTATCTCCACACCTGCGGGTAATTGGCTGGAATGAGGTGCAGTATTGCAGTGCAGAAAATGGAATATGGGAGCATAGAACATAGCAGCAGGAGTAGCCCATTCGGTCGTTCAAGCCTGCTTCGCTGTTCAATAAGATCATGGCTCTTGACTCCCTTGTCTATCAAAAATCAAACTGAGCCATGAATAAATTCAATGACCCAGCTTCCACTGCATTCTGGGGAAGAAAATTCCGCAGAGAACAATCCTCTGAAAGCAAAAATTTTCTCTTCATCTCCATCTTAAAAGGGAGACCTCTTATTTTTAAACTGTACCCTAGCTCTAGTCTTCCCCCACAGGAGGAAATATCCTCTCAGCATCTACCCTCTCAAGTCCCCTCGGGATCTTATATGTTTCAATAAGATAACCTCTCATTCTTCTAAACTCCAATGGGTATAGGCCCAACCTGTTCAACCTTTCTTCGTAAGATAAGCCCTTTATCCAAGGAATAAGTGAAGGGAACCTTCTCTGAAGTGCTTCTAATGCAATTATAGCCTTTCTTAAATAGGAGACCAAAACTGTGCACAGTACTCTAGATGTGTAAAGCTGCAGTAAAACTTCCCTACTTTTATATTCCATTCTCCTTGCAATAAACGCTAACATTCTATTTGCCTTCCTAATCACTTGCTGTACCTGCATACCAGCTTTTTGTGATTCATGTACCAGGATAGCCAGATCCCTCTATCACCAAGTTCTGCAATTTCTCTCCATTTAAATAGTATACTACTTCTCTATTCTTCTTGCCAAAGTGGACAAGTTCACATTTTCCCATATTATACTCCATCTGTCAAACTTCTACCCACTCACTTAATCTACCCTTACCCTTTTATAGAGTCTTTATCTCCTCTTGACAACTCGCTTTCCTACATATCTTGGTGTCATTGGCAAATTTAGCTACCATACCTTCGCTCCCTTCATCCAAGTCATTGCAATGGTGTTACAACCAGGATGGGAGGAGTGCACAGTTTATCTAGCCCCATTGGTCTGCAAGTCGCACCGTTAGTTTAAAAGTTTAATTCACTCACCAAAATGGCCATTTATTTACCTTTGCTGTTGTAAGAGACTTTAACAGGCTTTTTTCAATAAACTCAGAATGATTGATTTATTATAAACAAAACTTTTTTTAAACAAGTTGCAAGAACTGGTTAACACACAATTGTAGTCTGGAAGTATAACTATCTCTTTTAAAAATACCTCAGCGCACACCACATGCACGCATGCGCACACAGATGTGCACACATGTGTGACAAATAGATAGGGTCTTTCTGCAGAGATGAGCTTCAGAAGATGGGCATTATAAAAATAAAGGATAAAGTTTGCGCAGGCGCGATGCTGTTGACCTGGAGCTCCCTCCTGTGAAGGCGGGCCGCTGGTCCCAGTAGGCATCTGAAGGCTGTCACCAATGGAGCTTCAGCGCGGAGGAGAATATAGAGCTGAACCAGTTCTTCTGTCTCAGCTTTGCAGGTTTCCTAATGCAGACAAGTTATACTCAGATGAGGATTCTCTGGCTACAGGTTTATAACCACACGCACAATTTCAGCCAAGGCAGAGAGAGTCAGTTAGCGTAGCCTGCCTGCTCAACTTATTCCCCAATAAGACTGAATTCACAAAACAACAGGTTCAAAACTTGAAGCTTATCTCTGCCATGCGATTTCCAATAAATCACTTGCCTGTGCCTTTATCAGCTTTCTCCGCACCCCACCCCCCCATCAATTAAAGTGATTGCAGTTCAAAACAAATAACCTGACATGTTGGTCAGGTGATTTCTTGGAAAAAGCTTGCTTGTTAACAGTTCCAAGGTGAATTTGAGTCATCTTTTTAAAAAGAAACTCCAGATCAGCATCCAAAGACCCAAATAATGCAGCCCTTCCACATTTTAAAAGAAAAATCTAGTGCATGAAGATATGGTTTTCCCAACAATAGATTGTAAATAGTTGAGTCCCCTGCACGGATTACTGTGGCACCCCACTAGTTACAGCTTGCCAACCCAAAAATAACCCAGTTATCCCTACACTCTGCTTCCTGTGAGCCAACCAATCCTCTTTCCAAGCTAATATATTACCCCCTACACCATGAGCCCTTATTTTACATTGTTATCTTTGATGTGGCACCTTACCGAATGCTTTTTGGAAATTCAAGTGTAACACATCTATAGGTTCCCCTTTGTCCACCTTGCTTGTTACTTCCTCAAAGTACTCCAATAAATTAGTTAAACACAATTTCCCTTTCACAAGAGATTTGGTGCAATGACACAGCTTTGCTTGACCCCAGTTTTCACTGAGGTGGGGTTTATTGTGGTTCTATTGGTAAGGATCACAGCTTGTATGTCATCATGATGTGGGTGGAGGATGGTGATAAATTTGAGTACAGCCAAACTTGAGGAGGATACTCCATAGGCCTTCGCTATTGACAGAGCCAAAGGTTTTCGTGAGGTCAAAAAAAGGTCATGTACAGCAGTTGGTCCCTTCCTTGCATTTTTCTTGAATTTGCCATGCAGTGAAGGGATGTCTGTGGTGCTAATTGATGGGGCAAAAACTGCACTGCGAGTCCGGAAGGAATCCCTCAGCCACTGGGAGGAGGCAGTTGAGGAGGAGCCTTGCAATGGTCTTCTGCAATCGGACTTGTCTACCTTCTTGAATATAGTCACTATCACAACTTCCTCGAAATCCCCCAGCAATTCTGAAATTCAGCAGGATTCCACCTTCTCCAGGGGCTTTGTTGTTTTTCAGCTGTCAAATGGCTTTTTCAAATTTGCTGTGGACCAGAGTAGTGCCAAGACCAAGCTGGATGAATATTAAAGAATGGAGTTGAGGACATACGAGTCGAAGACAGAGCCTCATTTGAGGAATTCTTCAAAATGTTCTCCAACGAGCACTGACTGCCTCCCTGTCCTTGATGAGAGCTCTTCTCCATGTGTGACTCACAGCGGGGTGGACCCTTGAGTACTTGGGCCATAGATTGTCTTGACAGCACTGAAGAAACCGCGTATGTCATTGGTAAGCTGTTGGATCTCCCGTGCTTTTCTACCCACCATTTGTTCTTTATGCTGTGGGTTTTATGCTGCACCATTGCCTTCAGCCACCTATAAAACTGCTGCTTTTCTCTTAAGCCATGATGAAGTTCCCAGTCATTTAAATCTTTGCAAATATGCTCAATTAGGTCCTATATGTCTTGGTTATTTTCGTCAAAGCAGTCATGATGTCTCCTGGTAGATAGACCAGGGACCTCTTTGCAGGTAAACTTTAGGGTCGGCCGGGCACTATGGGCATGGTGTAGCTCCTGGTAACTGGAGGTTGAGAGGTTAATGGTGAGGCACTGACCTGAGAAGGGCTGCCTTGATGGGATCTTTGAGGCTATTGATTGTTAATCTTCTTGTAGCTTTGCTTCTGTTGCCTCCACTGTTTGGGAGACAAGCTGATGGAGATAGTAGATCAGATAAGGCGGTGATTGGTACAACAGTCGACGGTATCTTTCATAGCATCGGTGATGTGGGCGTCTCTGCAGTCCCTTGAACGATGATGTTGTCGAGCAAGTGCTAGTGTTTGGACCACTGGTATTGCCATGAGGCTTTCTGCTTATCCTGCATGTCGTGTCTCTCACAGGGTGGCAATGTTGATTTCCTGATGAGTTCCTGAGCAATAATGGTGGTACGGTGCTTAGGCCTATCACTGTTGGGGTTGCCAATGAGGGTCCTGACGTTCCAGATTCCAAACTTCATTTTGACGAGTGGAAGATGCCTGTGCATGATTTTCTTTAATGTGGGGTGGCTGTTGCACATCACCAAGAAGGTCCACTGTTTAAAATTAAGAGGTCGCCTATTTAGGACAGTGAGGGGAATTTTTTTTCTCTGATGGTTAAGTCATTGGAACTCTCTTCCTCAAAAGGCGGTGGAAGCAGAGCCTTTGAACATTTTTAAGGAAGGGGTAGATAGATTCTTGATAAACAAGTTGGGGGGTGAAAAATTATCAGGGGTTGGCGAGAATGTGGAGTTGAGGTTACAATCAGATCAGCCATAGTCTTATTGAATGGTGCAACAGACTCGAAAGGCTGAGTGGCCTACTCCTCCTAATTCGTATGTTCATATGTAACTACCACATGGACTCGGCAGAGCCTTGGCTCAATGGCAAGCACATTCCAAGATTATTGGAGGCCAGGCTCTGCGTGAGACATTAGCATGTTCTGTGCATGATCACACGCAGATGTGTATGTAACCTGTGGCCAGGAACAAACTGAAGCTGAAAAACCAGTCAAACCAGTATCCAGGCAGAGGCTTAGTAGGAGAATGAAGTCTCTCAATCATCTCAGTGGTGGGGAAAGGACAATAGACTGACCGAGTGTAGTCCAGAGCAGAAAACACCTTCTTGATATTGAGAGATGTCCATGAAATTTAGGCTAAACTTGAAAGATGTTGTAGATCAGGAAAGAAGAAAGAACTAATAGTGGCAGATTCTCGACAGAGGCAGGGTCTTACTTTTTATTCCAATGTAGACCAATGCAGAAGTGTGGTCTAGATGTCCTGTGAAGTCCAGGAATTTGATGCCAGATTTGAGAGACAATCTGCAGCCAGGTCTTTCCCAGATCTTCTTCAGAGTTCACAAGGTAGGTCAGGGGAATGGGTTTTGAACCCTCAGACACAGGCTGTTCTAACAATTAATTGGAGTTTGCGTTCAAATGCACCCCAGTTAGAATTAGGGGAACTTAATCAACAGAAATAAGGATTTAGAGGGGAGAAAGAGCAGCAGATGACCACGAATAGCCGGGCATAGTGAGGAGCTCCCTGGGGAGCTGGCTGCACAGGAGCCATCTTGGATGGAGCTGAGAGTATCCATCATAATTAAGATGTCATACCTCAGAGTGTCAGAAGTATAAAATAAATTTAAAAAGACAATTTTTTAACAAGCTTGAATCTACAAACTTCTCTTATGAAAGAGCTATTAAACATTGATCTGAAGTCCTATTTAGACAGTTCCCTACAAATAGTACCAGGGCACTGACATGAAAGTAGCAAGGCACTGAAATCAACTGAAAATTATGCATCAAATAAATGGATTTGTAAAGTGTTTAAAATACGATAAAATGCCAGAAGTGCTTCACATGACAGGAGATGGACTGGGTATTTGAGGATTCTACAGAGTTGATGGAAAGCCAAGTGGAGGAAAGGTTTTGAGTAAGCTTTTTTTAAGGTAGCCAGGAAGTAACAGAGTGAAGGGATTTTGGGTGGGAGTTCTTGAGAGTGGGACCAATACAGCTAAAAGCTATCAAGTAAGTACTGGGGGAAGTGCATTGGCACCTAGAGTCAGGAACAGTAGGGTGTAAATTGGTATGTATTCCAGCAGTCAAATTTGTATTTCACAATGTATTCCAGATATAACATAAAAAGAGAAGTAAAGACAATTATCTCAATGTTTGCTCTGAACTGTGGCCAGAAATTTCAAAACAATTACCTGCTGATCTTGAGAGTTATGTGATCAGATACTTCTATGTGGGGAAAACGTTTAACAATCGCATCAAAGAAACAGGTTAGGCAAGCCACTAAACATCATAACTATGTGCCAAACCACAAACTACTTATGAGAAAAATCATGAGATCCACTTAATCTTTTATATGGTTCAGAAGCATACTTCCACAGCTCTATATTGTGAATTCTTTGCTGCAAAAGTATATTTAATAAAAGTGTTTTTGTAAAACAAATACTGATATGGCTTCCTTTCCTATCTGTGTTAGCTAAAGAAGCAATACCCTCAATTTCCCCTGAAGCTTCCTGCTAAAAGAATATTTGGAGACAATTTTGATCCAGGTAATCTCTACTATAAGTTTAAAACAAACAATATTGTTGAAGTTGCTTATAATATTGGGCTACACTTTGAATTTCCTTTCTTTTTGCCTCCTCCTGAAATACTTTTAAGCAAAGGAAATCTAAATGCATCACTGAGTTGTAAATATGACTGTGAAAGAGATTCCAGAGCAGAATTTCTTGAATCCTTTTTTAAAAAATAATAACATAATAGGGGCCTGTGTAGGCCATACATGCCCTAATCTGCTCTGCCATTCAAAACAATCTTGACTGTTCTTCAGCTTCAACTCCACTTTCCTGCTGGTACCCCATTTCCCCTGATTCCCTGAGAAATCCAAACATCTGTGTATCTCGGCCTTAATTACACTCAACAATGGAGCATCCACAACTCTCTGGGGTAGAGAATTCCAAAGATTCTCTCAACCCTTTGAGTGAAGAAATTTCTCCTCATCTCAGCCCTAAATGATAACCCTTCATCCTGAGACTGTGCTCCTATATTCTTGGTTCCCCAACCTCTCAGCTTCTATCCTGTCAAGCCCATTCAGAATTATTTATGTTTCAGTGAGACCACCCCCATACTTCTAAACTCCAGGGAGTACAGGCTCAATTCACTCAGCCTCTCATCAATGGGCAACCTTCTCATCCCAGGAACTGGTCTAGTGAACTTTCGCTGTGTCGCCTTGAGCAAGTATAGCCTTCCATTGATATGGGGAAGAATTTTCTCCCTGTCGGGGCGGGGGTTGGACGGGAGCGGGCGCAGGCAGGCGTGTAGCTGATCGCCGCCATTTTACGTGGGCAGGCCAATTAAGACCCGCCCAACGTGACGCGCACCCGGAAGCGCTGAGTGCTCCCTGTGCGGGCAGGGTGAGTATGCTGAGTCGGGGCCTGCGGTCTTTCGTGCAAATGCACGAAAGAGCGCAGAAATCCCCCTGAGGCATAGGGCTGCCTCAGGGAGATCAATTCTACTTTTGAAAAAAAAAATGATCTGGAACGTGTCAATGAATTTTATTATAAATTTTTATTAAACTTTTAAAACCTTCATGAAACCTCATCCTGCCCGTGGATGGGGTTTCATGATAAATGCCAAGGCTGCCTGGGTTTTTCGCCTGCCCGCCAACCTTAAGGTTGGACAGGCAGCTCAGTTAATTATTTTAATTGATATTTAAATGGCCTTAATAGGCCTTTGACAGTTCAGCAGGTGCGCAGCGACTCCAGTGCGCACCTGCCGAACTCAAGATCTGAATGACACACGGTGACGTCGGGATGCATGCCCAATGTCACCGCGCGTCATTTTAAGCATCAGCAAGCGGGCCCCGCCCTCGCTCACCGACCTGAAGATTCTGCCCATGGAAACCAAAATTGCACAATACTCGAGGTGTGGTCTCTCCAAAACCCTATGCAACTGCAGAAAAAGTTCCTCACCGATACTCCAATCTCATTGCAATAGAGGCCAACATACATTTCTCATTGCTTGCTGTACCTGCATGCCAACTTTGTGTTCCTTGTATGAGTGCATCCCAAGACTCCCTGAATGTTAGCATTTATAAGTTCTGTGTCTTTTAAAAAATATTCTGCTTTTTTATTCTTACTAGCAAAGGGATAACCTCACACTTGCCCACATTATACTCCATCTGCCACATTGTCCACTCACTTAACCTGTCTATTTCTCTTTGCAGCTTCTTTGTGCCCTACACATAGCTGATGTTCCCACCTAGCTTTGTAACGTCATCAAACTAGGATATATTACCCTTGGTCCCTTCGACTAAATCATTAATGTACAGTGTTTAGCTGAGACTCCAGCACTGATCCTTGCTGCACTTCACTAGTTAAAGCCTGCCAACTTGAAAATGCCCCATTAATCTGTACTCCCTGCTTTTTGTCCATTAACCTCCATCTTTGCTAATATATTAACCCTACCTCCATGAGCCCTCGCATATTAACCTTTTGTGTGGCACCTTTATCGAGTGTCTTTTGGAAATCCAAGTGTACTGAATCTGCTGGCTCTCTTTTATCTACCCTACTCATTACATCCTCAAAAAAAACTCTAATAAATATGTCAAACAGGATTTCCCTTTCATAAAACCTTGTCTGATGATACTTTGATTTTCTAAGTGTATTGTTAAGAAATCTTTAATAATTGATTCCAGCATTTTCCCATGATGATATCAGGCTAACTGGCCTCTAATTCCCAATTTTCTTTGTCCCTCCTTTCTTGAATAGCAGTGTTACATTTGCTAACTGCCAATTCTGAGTGTGTTCTAGAATCTAGGCAATTTTGGAAAATCGTAACCACTATCTCTGCGGCAACCTCTATTAGAACCCTAGGATATAGGCCATCAAGTCCTGAGGATTAGTTGACTTTTAATCCTTTAAATTCCTTCAGTACCATTTCTCTGTTCATAATTAACTAAAGTTCATCACTCTTATTGGCCTCTTGGTAACCCTCTATTTCTGGTATGTGATTTATGTCTTCTGTTGTGAAGACACAAAATATTTGTTCATCATCTCTGATATTTCCTCATTCCCCATGATAGCTTTCCCTGTCTCTCCCTTTAAGGGACAAATGTTTACTTTAGCCACTCTCCTCCTCTTCATATGCTTGTAAAAGTTCTTGCAATCTGTTTTTATATTCCTGGCTGGTTTACCCCCTTTACCCTCATGCTCTTTTTTTCTTTTTTATCAACTTTTTGGTCGTCCTATACTGGTTTCTAAAAATCCCCCATCCTCAGGCAGCATTTTAAGCTTCTTCTTTCAATCTAATACTATCCTTAACTTCTCTAGGAAGCTAGACATGGACTTTCTTCTTGACGAGCTTTTGTTTTTCAATGGAATATATTTTTGTTAACCATTTTGAATCATTTCTTCAAATGTTTTCACTGGTAACTATCATCTACCTTTTTAACCTATTTACCCAATCAGCCTTAGCTAGCTCTCCCCTCATCTATCTAATTGGTTGTGTTTAAGTTTAAGATTCTTCACAGCATCGTACAACGCAGAAGAGGTCCTTCGGCCCATCGAGTCTGCACCGACACGTGAGAAACACCTGACCTACCTAATCCCATTTACCAGCACTTGGCCCATAGCCTTGAATATTATGATGTGCCAAGCACTCATCCAGGTACTTTTTAAAGGATGTGAGGCAACCCGCCTCCTCCACCCTCCCAGGCAGCTCATTCCAGACCGTCACCACCCTCTGGATAAAAATGTTTTTCCTCACTAAACCTCCTGCCCCTCACCTTGAACTTGTGTCCCCTCGTGAGTGACCCTTCAACTAAGGGGAACAGCTGCTCCCTATCCACGCTGTCCATGTCCCTCATAATCTTGTATACCTCGATCAGGTCGCCCCTCAGTCTTCTCTGCTCCAACGAAAACAATCCAAGTCTATCCAACCTCTCTTCATAACTTAAATGTTTCATCCCAGGCAACATCCTGGTGAATCTCCTCTGCACCCCCTCCAGTGCAATCACATCTTTCCTATAATGTGGCAACCAGAACTACACACACAACTCCAGCTGTGGCCTCACCAAGGTTCTATACGCTCCAACATGACCTCCCTACTTTTGTAATCTATGCCTTGATTGATAAAGGCAAGTGTCCCATATGCCTTTTTCACCACCCCACTAACATGCCCCTCTGCCTTCAGTGATCTATGGACACGCACGCCAAGGTCCCTTTGTTCCTCAGAACTTCCTAGTGTCATGCCGTTCATTGAATACTTCCTTGTCAAATTACTCCTTCCAAAGTGTATCACCTCTCACTTTTCAGGGTTAAATTCCATCTGCCACTTATCTGCCCATTTGACCATCCCGTCTATATCTTACTGTAGCCCAAGACACTCAACCTCACTATTAACCACCCGACCAATCTTTGTGTCATCCGCAAACTTGCTAATCCTACCCCCCACATAGTCATCTATGTCATTTATATAAATGACGAATAATAGGGGACTGAGCACAGATCCCTGTGGTATGCCACTGGACAATGGCTTCCAGCCACTAAAGCAGCCTTCTGTCATCACCCTCTGTCTCCTACAACTAAACCAATTTTGAATCCACCTTATCAAATTACCCTGTATCCCATGTGCATTTGCCTTCTTTATAAGTCTCCCATGTGGGACCTTGTCAAAGGCTTTGCTGAAATCCATATAAACTACATCAATTGCACTACCCTCATCGACACACCTGGTCACCTCCTCAAAAAATCCAATCAAATTTGTTAGGCATGACCTCCCTCTGACAAAGCCATGCTGACTATCCCTGATCAAGCCTTGCCTCTCCAAGTGGAGATAGATTCTCTCCTTCAGAATTTTCTCCAGTAGTTTCCCTACCACTGATGTGAGACTCACTGGCCTGTAGTTCTCTGGCTTATCTCTACAACCCTTCTTAAATAGCGGAACCACATTAGCTGTTCTCCAGTCTTCTGGCACCTCCCCCGTGGCCAGAGAGGAATTAAAAATTTGGGTCAGAGCTCCTGTGATCTCCTCCCTTGTCTCCCTCAGCAGCCTGGGATACAAATCATCCGGACCTGGAGATTTGTCCACTTTTAAGCTTGCCAACACCTCCAATACTTTGTCACTCCCGATACAATTTGCTCAAGAATCTTGCAGTCTCTCTCCCCGAGTTCGATACCTTCATCCTCATTCTCTTGGGTGAAGACGGATGTGAAGTATTTGCTTAATACTCTACCGATGTCCTCTGGCTCCACCCATAGATTGGTCCCTGATGAGTCCTACTCTTTCCCTGGTTATCCTCTTCCCATTGATATACTTATAGAATATCTTGGGATTTTCCCTACTTTTACCAACCAGAGCTTTCTCATATCCCCTCTTTGCTCTCCTAACTGCTTTCTTAAGCTCCACCCTGCACTTTCTGTACTCCACTAATGCCTCCGCTGATTTGCTCCCCTTGTACCTGCTAAAAGCCTCTCTTTTCCTTCTCATCGTATCTTGAATATCTCTGGTCATCCATGGTTCTCTGGGCTTGTTACTCCTTCCTATCACCCTAGAGGGAACATGTTGAGTCTGTACCCTCCCCATTTCCTTTTTGAATGCCCCCCCACTGCTCCTCTGTAGATTTCCCCACAAGTAGCTGTTCTCAGTCTACCGTGGCCAGACCCTGCCTTATTTTACTAAAATCCGCTCTTCCCCAATCTAAAACATTTTTTTGCAACTTGTCTATTTCTTTGTCCATAACAAGCTTAAATTGTACCATGCTGTAGTCGCTATCACTAAAATGCTCCCCCACCTCAGCCACCTGTCTGGCTTCATTCCCCAGAATTAGGTCCAGCACTGCGCCATCCCTTATTGGACCCTCTACATATTGACCTAAAAAGTTCTCCTGTACACATTTCAAGAAATCCACTCCATCCAAGCCCTTAACACCATGTCTATCCCAATTAATGTTGGGAAAGTTGAAATCACCTAATATAATTACTCTATTGTTGTTGTTTTTACATACCTCCGCAAATTGTGCACATATTTGCTCCTCAATTTCCCGCTGACTATCTGGGGGTCTATAATAAACACCTGACAATGTGGCTGCCCCTTTTCTATTCCTAGGCTCGACCCACAAAGCTTCATTCGATGCCCCCTTCAAGATATCATCTCTCCTTACTGCAGTAACTGACTCCTTAACTAATAATGCAATGCCTCCTCCTCTTTCACCCCTTCCCCTGTCTCACCTGAAGATTCTATATCCCGGAATGTTGAGCTGCCAATCCTGCCCCTCTCTCAACCACATCTCAGTGATGACTACTATATCACAATCCCACATGTCAATCCTCACCCTTTATTCATCCATTTTACCTGTAATACTCCTGGCATTAAAGTAGAGGCCACCCAGCCTTGCCTTAGTTCCTTGAAACTTAATGCAGCTGTACTCCCTCTGACTTGGTTGTTTTACTGTATTATGATGTGTTTGAGACTGGAGTATCTAGCCCTCAAACGTAATGTGAAATTCAATTATATTATGATCACATTTTCCTAGGGGGTCTTTTGCTCTGAGATTACTTATTAACACTGCCTCATCGCACAATGCTAGATCTAAAATACCTTTATCCTATGTTGGTTCCACAACATAATGTTCCATGAAACTGTCCCAAAAGCATTCTAGATCTCATCTTCCAGACTGCCTATGTCAATTTGATTTGTCCAGTCTATATGAAGATTCAAGTCCCCCATGGTTATTACATTGGACCCCAACTCCTCAAGTTCTCTCAGAAGAACATAATTCCTCGTTCTACCTATGTTGTTGGTTCCTACGTGGACCACAGCAACTGGATCCTTCCTCTCCCACTCCAAGTTTGTCTCCAGCTGCAAGGAGATGTCTTTAACCCTGGCACCGGGCAGGCAACACAACCGTAGGAACTTTTGGTTGTGGCTGCAGAAAGCAGTATCTATCCTCCTGATTGTATTGTCCCCTATCACTTCCACATTCCTTTTCAATGACCTCACTTGAATGGCATCCTACACCATTGTACACTGGTCAGTATGCTCATCCATCCTGCAGTCCTTGATCTCATGTGCACAGGTAGCAAGTACCTTGGACCCCTTGGTGAAAGTTGAGGGCTGAAACTCCTCTATCACTACACCTGGATCTCCTATATGTGCCTGACTCTCAGTCACATCCTCCTGTCTCTGACCATGGACTAATGGTAAAAGTTCTTACCCTAAGGGATTTGACTACTTCCTAGAACAAGATGTCCTGGTTACTTCACCACCGCCACCCCCTGTCCTCGCTTTATGCCCTACAATGTCTCGAACTCCAGCTCAACAACTCTGAACCAAAGTTGCTAAAGCTGCAGACACTTATCACAGATATGGTTGTACGGGATTGCAATGTTCTCTACAAACTCCCAAATGTTGTAGTTACAGCACACTACCTGCCCTGCCATGTCTGTCTAACCTAATTTATTTATTTGATTATTTAACCCTTTACATATTTTGTAAAGGAAAGTAATAGCAAATTACAGTCTCCTGGTTTTGAGACAAAACCAAGACATTCACCAGTTACTGGAGGTGATACATAGAATAAAAAGCAACACCTCTTTCCCTCTCTGAAACAAATTGCCATTTGCACCAAATTCCTGGTTTTAGCACTCTGTTAACGAAGCACTCAGTTCCCCAACCACGCTGCACTTCACACTCTGTGCAGGAGCAAACAGAGTGAGCCCACCTGTACTCTAAGCAGTTCAAGAGTGCAGTGTCCTTTTTTGCCATTTATTCATTCATGGGATTTGGGTGCCACTAGCTAGATCAGCATTTATTGCCCACCCCTAATTGACCCAATAATGGACCATGTTTGTCTAATATCCTCACCATAATTTTGCTGGGAATTCAGCAAAACAGGGCATCCATTATACTTATTGAGAAATTACAGTAGCCTAGCAGTGGCCACTTCAAGAAAATTCCCAGCCTATGTTTAAACCAGGCTGTTGGTGAAAAAGTACTTCCTAACTAGAAGGGAATAAAAAGCTGAGACAAAGTATTGAAGTAACAGTAGCTAATGACAATGTAGTCTCCAGAATAAGGTGAATAAGTTAATTGCCCACTTTCCTTAGTGGGAATACAACAAAGATTGGATACCTTAAGGTTAGAAAGTGATGGTTTCTCACCTTTGAATTCAATCAGGAAACTGTTAAATCCTTCTGAAACTAATGGATGGTTCCCTCTTTGTTTTGCACTTTTCAGCCTAGCTTAATAATAGAAATAATTATTTTCGTTTGTTGATAGATTGGAATAACACATTTTGATATATAAGTTGACTCTTTGTGTCTGCATAATTTTAGCTATTTTTTTAAAGATAGTATTGCTGAAAAAGACATGCTGTTGAAGCTTTTCATCTTGCAATCATCAGGGCACAGGCAAGAATAGCTAATTTCAAAGGGAACAACAATTTATACTGCATGAGGAAAGGATGCTGAGTGGTTGGCAAGCGGACTCTCAGTTGAGACATTGCCATGAGAATGCACCAGGGAATAGTTATCCCCCAAAATATTAGAATTAGTATTAGCGTTTAACTCTTACCTATTCTAATTATGTAATGTGATTTAAGATTATGCTTATGATGCATGAACCAATAGCCTTATTTTTCAATCAGTATGTTTTTGACTTAACAGGAAGGACTTTGCATCCCATAGTGCAATTTAAGAACAAACCTAACAGCTTGCCTCTTTGATTAGAATGGTATCTTATCTCTCATTCTACAATGACAATGCACTATTTTGGAGAACAGTGATTTGAACCATAACAAAAATAAAAATACCTGGAAAAACTCAGCAGGCCTGACAGCATCTGTGGAGAGGAACACAGTTAACGTTTCGAGTCCGTATGATTCTTCAACAGAACTAAGGAAAAATAGAAAAGAGGTGAAATATAAGCTGGTTTAAGGAGAGGTGGGACAGGTAGAACTGGATAGAAGGCCAGTGATAGGTGGAGATAGCCAAAAGATGTCATAGACAAAAGGACAAAGAGGTGTCGAAGGTGGTGATATTATCTAAGGAATGTGCTAATAGGTGACATTAAGGGTAGAAAGCAGGACGAGCAAGGTACAGATATCCCTAGTGGGGGGGTGGGGGGAAGGGATCGAAATAGGCTAAAAGTTAGAGATAAAACAATGGATGGAAATACATTTAAAAATAGTGGAAATAGGTGGGAAAATAAAAATCTATATAAATTATTGGAAGAAAGAGGGTGGGAATGGAGGAGAGAGTTCATGATCTAAAATTGTTGAACTCAATATTCAGTTCGGAAGGCTGTAAAGTGCCTAGTCGGAAGATGAGGTGCTGTTCCTCCAGTTTGCGTTGAGCTTCATCTTCCGACTAGGCACTTTACAGCCTTCTGGACTGAATATTGAGTTCAACAATTTTAGATCATGAACTCTCTCCTCCATCCCCACCCCCTTTCTGATCCCCCTTTTTTCCAATTATTTATATAGATTTTTCTTTTCCCACCTATTTCCATTATTTTTAAATGTATTTCCATCCATTGTTTTACCTCTACCTTTCAGCCTATTTCGATCCCTTCCCCCCACCCCACCCCCACTAGGGCTATCTGTACCTTGCTCGTCCTGCTTTCTACCCTTAATGTCACCTATTAGCACATTCCTTAGATAATATCACCACCTTCAACACCTCTTTGTCCTTTTGTCTATGACATTTTTTGTCCTTTTGTCTATGACATTTTTTGGCTATCTCCACCTATCACTGGCCCTCTATCCAGCTCTACCTGTCCCACCCCCCCCCCCCCCTTAAACCAGCTTATATTTCACCTCTTTTCTATTTTTCCCTAGTTCTGTTGAAGAGTCATACGGACTCAAAACGTTAACTGTGTTCCTCTCCGTAGATGCTGTCAGACCTGCTGAGTTTTTCCAGGTATTTTTATTTTTGTTTTGGATTTCCAGCATCCGCAGTTTTTTGCTTTTATCTAAGTGATTTGAACCATAGTTGTTCCAGTGAGTAATAAAAGGCTATTGTATGTTAACCAAGGACAGTCAGGATGAATTAGTTGAGGGAAGGCTTGCCAATTAATTTGATTGGATATTATGAGGACGGTAGATGAGGGTTGCACATTTGATGAAGTCTGTGTGGATTTTATTGAAGCTTTCGACAAGGTCCCACATGGCAAATGTAAAAGCGCATGGAATCCAAGGGAAAGTGGTAAGTTGGAACCAAAATTGGCTCAGTGCAGGAAGCAAAATGTAATGGTCAGCTTTTTTTTCATGACTGGAAGGCTGTTTCTAGTAGCATTCTGCAGGGTTCAATACTAGGTACCCTGCTTTATGTGGTACCTATCGCAGTAGGCTTAAATGTGGGGACATGATGAAGTTGGCAGATGATACAAAAACTGGCTGTGTGATTGATAATCAGCAAGAAAGCTGTAGACTGCATGAAGATATCGATGTACTGGTCAGGTGGGCAGGATAGTGGAAAATGTAATTCAGTCCAAAGAAGTGTGAGGTAATGCATTTGGGGAGGGCAAACAAGTCAAAGGAATGCATGATAAATGGTAGATACTGTGAAGTGCAGAGGAACAGAGGGACCTGAGAGTGCATGTCCACAGAACCCGAAAGATAGCAGGCCAAGTAGACAAGGTGATTAAGAAGACATATGGAATACTTTCCTTCATTAGCCAAGTTTTAGAATATAAGAGCTGGGGAGTTCTGCTCGAATTGTATAAAACGCTAGTTAGGTCACAGCTAGAGAACTGTATATAAGTTTGTTTGCCACATTACAGACTGGGTACAAAGGAGATTTATGAGGATGTTGACAGGTTTGAAGAATTTTAACTATGAGGAAAGACTGGTTAGGCTGGGGTTTTTTTTTGGAACAGAGGAGGCTGAGAAAATTTAATTGAAGCGTATAAATTAAGAGAGGCCTAGATACATGGATAGGAGGACGTATTTTCGTTAGTAAAGAAGTCAATAACCAAGGGCAAAGATTTATCATAGTCGGTAGAAGGATTAGACGGGACTTGAGTATTCTTTGCTTTCCATATTTCAGCTAGCTAGTGATCTATTCTGCCGTTTGTCCCTGACTCCACATGCCCTGACCTTCATTAGTCTATTATCCTATCAAAGGTCTTTAGGAAATCTAGATAAATTACAGCTACTACATTACTCTTGTCTACTGTCTGTAATCTCGTCAAATAATTTTTGAAATTTGGAAGAAATCCCATGTTTTAAAAACTACATGTTAATAGTTTATTGGAAATAGATTCCTAAATGTCAGTAATCAAAAAGAGTATATTTTGCATTGGACTACAGAGTGACCTTACATGCACTTGAACCCATCCTAGGCTGCTGGGATGAAAGTCTCCTCTGTCTGTTGTGGTATAAGTGCCCTAAGTGAAGTTTAGAAGTTTCGGAGCTGGAGCCACGGGTGGGTTCACTGTGCAGCATCCGCGATGCTGAGATTATCGTGGACAGCATGTTCAATGAGGTGGTCACACCGCAGGGTAAACGCTGAACAGGCAGAAAGGGGTTGGGTGACCACCAGGCAGAGTAGAGGAAGGCAGGTAGTGCAGGAGTTCCCTGTGGCCATGCCCCTCTCTAACAGATATACTGTTTTGGATACTGTTGGGGGAGTTAACTTCTCGGGAAAGCAGCAAGAACCAAGTCCATGGCACCATGGGTGGCTCTGCTGCACAAGAGGGAAAGAAGAAGAATGGCAGGGCTATAGTGATAGGGGATTCGATAACAAGAGGAACAGACAGGCGTTTCTGCGGCCCCAAAAGAGACTCCAGGATGGTATGTTGCCACCCTGGTGGCAGGGTCAAGGATGTCTCGGAGAGGCTGCAGGGCATCCTGAAGGGGGATAGTGAACAGTCAGTGGCCGTGGTACATATTGGTACCAAAGACATTGGTTAAAAAAAAGGGATGAGGTCCCACAAGCTGAATATAGGGAATTAGGATGTAAATTAAAAAGTAGGACCTCAAAGGTAGTAATCTCAGGATTACTACCAGTGCCCCGTGCTAGCAAGAGTGGAAATAACAGGATACATCAGATGAATACGTGGCTGAAGAAATGTGTAGTTGAGGAGGGATTCCTGGGACATTGGGACTGGTTCTGGGAAAGGTGGGACCAGTACAAGCAGGACGGGTTACATCTGGGCAGGACGCGAGGACCAATGTCCTCGGGCTGGTGGGAGGGGGTGGGGGAGGTGGTCTTCGCTAGTGATAGTATTAGGGTTTAAACTAGATTGGCAGGGGGATGGGAACCTGAGCAGGAGGACAGGGGAGGATGAAACAAGGACAGAAACGAAAGACAGAAAAGTAAGGAGCAAAAGTGGAAGGCAGAAAAAAACAAGAGCGAAAAACAAATGAGGTCATAGTGCAAAATAAAGCTAAGGTGACTAACAAGGTTAAAAAGACCAAGTCTAAAGGCATTGTATCTGAATGCGTGTAGCATTCGCAATAAAGTAGATGAATTAATAATGCAAATAGATATAAGCGGTTATGATAAAGTTGCAGTTACGGAGACATGGCTGCAGGGTGACCAAGGATGGGAACTGAACATCCAGGGGTATTCAATATTTAGAAAGGACAAACAAACAGGGAAAGGAGCTGGGGTAGCATTGTTAGTAAAGGAGGAAATCAATGCAATAGTGAGGAAGGTTATTGGCTTGGAAAATCATGATGTGGAGTCTGTTTGGGTGGAGATAAGAAACACTAAGGGGCAGAAAACGTTGGTGGGGGTTGTCTATAGGTCCCCAAACGGTAATGGAGATGTAAGAGAAGGTATTAAACAGAAAATTAGAGACACGCGCAATAAGGGTACAACTGTAATTATGGGTGACTTTAATCTACATATAGATTGGACAAACCAAACTAGCAATAATACTGCGGAGGAGGATTTCCTGGAGCGTGTATGTGATGGTTTTTTAGACCAATACGTTGAGGAGCCAACTAGATAGCAGGCTATCCTATACAGGGTATTGTGCAATGAGAAAGGATTAATTAACAATCTTGTTGTGCGGGGTCCCTTGGGAAAGAGCGACCATAAAATGATAGAATTGTTCATTAGGATAGAAAGTGAAGAAGTTGAATCCGAAACTAGAGTCCTGAATCTAAATAAAGGGAACTACGAAGGTATGAGGCGCGAGTTGGCATTGATGGATTGGGAAACCTTACTAAAAGGGTTGACGGTGGGTAGGCAATGGCTAATATTTAAGGAACGTATGCATGATTTACAACAATTATTCATTCCTGTCTGGCACAAAAATAAAACAGGAAAGGTGGCTCAACCATGGCTGACAAAAGAAATTAGAGATAGTATTAGATCCAAAGAGGAGACATATAGAATTGCCAGAAAAAGCAGCAAGCCTGAAGATTGGGAGCAGATTAGAATTCAGCAAAAGTGGACAAAAAGGTTGATCAAGAAGGGGAAAATGGAGTATGAGAGTAAACTTGCAGGGAACATAAAAACTGACTGTAAAAGCTTCTATGAATATATGAAGAAAAAAAGATAAGCGAAGACAAATGTAGGTCCCTTGCATTCAGAAACGGGGGAAATTATAATGGGGAACAAAGAAATGAACACATATTTTGCTTCTCTCTTCACAAAAGAGGACACAAATAATTTCCCAGAAATGTTAGGGAACCAAGGGTCTAGTGAAGGAGGAATTGAAGAAAATCAGTATTAGTAAAAAAAAATGGTGCTCGAAAAATTAATGGGGTTAAAGGCTGAAAAATCCCCAGGGCCTGATAATCCATATCCCAGAGTACTAAAGGAAGTGGCCCTGGAAATATTGGATGCATTGGTGGTCATCTTCCAAAATTCTATAGACTCTGGAGCAGTTCTTACAGATTGGAGGGTGGCAAATGTAACCCCACTATTTAAAAAAGGAGGTAGAGAAAAAGCAGAGAATGGCAGAGAACGACAGACCAGTTAGTCTAACATCAGTAGTGGGGAAAATGCCAAAGACTATTATAAAAGTCGTCGTAACAGAACACTTGGAAAGCATTAACGGGATTAGACAAAGTCAGCATAGGTTTATGAAAGGGAAATCATGTTTAACTAATCTACTGGAGTTTTTTGAGGATGTAACTAGTAGAATAGATAAGGGAGAGCCAGTGGATGTGGTGTATTTGGATTTCTAGAAGGCTTTTGATAAGTCCCACCTAAGAGGCTAGTGGGCAAAATTAAAGCACCATGGGATTGGGGGTAATATACTGGCATGGATTGAGAATTGCCTGACAGACCGGAAACAGAGGGTGGGAATAAATGGGTCTTTTTATGGGTGGCAGGCAGTACTAGTGGTGTATGCAGGGATCAGTGCTTGGGCCCCAGTTATTCATGATATATATAAATGAATTGGATGAGTCAATCAAATGCAATATTTCAAAGTTTGCTGATGACACAAAACTGGGTGGGGTTGTGAGGAGGATGCAAGGAGGCTTCAGGGCGATTTAGACAAGTTGTGTGTGTGGCAAACACATAGCAGATGCTGTATAACGTGGATAAATGTGAAGTTATATGCTTCGGTGCAAAAAACAGAAAGGCAGAGCATGATGATATATTAGGAAATGTGGATTTACAAAGGGATCTGGATGCCCTTGTACACCAGTCAATGAAAGTAAATAGGCAAGTGCAGTAAGCAATTAGGAAGGCTAATGGTATGTTGGCCTTCATTGTAAGAGGATTTGAATTCAGAAGTAGGGATGTCTTACTGCAGTTATACAGGGCCTTGGTGAGACCACACCTGGAGTATTGTGTGCAGTTTTAGCCTCCCTACCTAAGAAAGGATATACTTGCCATAGAGGGAGTGCAGCAAAGGTTTACTAGGCTGATTCTGGGGATGGCAGGACTGTCAATTGAGGAGAGATTGGTTTGACTGGATCTGTATTCACTAGACTTTGGAAGAATGAGAGGGGACCTGATTGAAATGTATAAAATTCTAACTAGGCTAGACAGACTGAATGCAGGGAGGATGTTTCCCCTGGTTGGAGTCTAAAACCAGGATCCACAGTCTCAGGATACGGGGCAGGCCATTTAGGATTGAAATGAGGAAACATTTCCTTACTCAGAGGGTGGTCAACCTGTGGAATTCTCCAGCACAGAAGGTTGTGGAGGCCGGGCCACTGAGTATATTCAAAAAAGAAATTGATAGTTTTTTTGGATATTAGGGGCATCAAGGGGTATGGAGAGAAAGTGGGAATATGGCGTTGAGATAGAGGATCAGTCATGATCATGTTGAATGGCGGAGCAGGCTCGATGGACCGATTGGCCTACTCCTGCTCCTAGTTTCTATGTTTCTTAACCCAGCTTCTGTTCTACAACACAAAACTCCCACCTCTCTTCTTCCCCTCCCCCCAAATGAGAAAAATGTGGCAACTAGTTGGCATTAGATTGATATCATTTTGACCTAGCTGAGTTGTGTGGTAAATGAAAAAATATCACAATTGGAACAGTAGGGGGTGTTGAGTAGATGGGGTGTTACTCTTTATTTAACCATACTGTCTTTAATGTTAAAGTTGCTTGATTCCAGAATTGGTTATGCAAAATGGAAAATGTTACGTTTCCGCATGCTAACACTCATCTTAATGAGCACAAACATAAGTAGATTATAAGGAAGCTGCCTATTAGGCTGGTGGAAACGGAGATGATTAATGATTTCAACAGGAAATTGGATGGGCACATGGAAATAAACTTGTAGGGCTACAGGGATAGAACGAGGCAGTGGAACTAACTGGATTGCTCTACGGAGAGTCAATATGTCCATGGAGAGTGGCCTCTTCCAGTGCCGTAATGTTTCTACGATTCTATGACCTATGATGCCAGCAGAGTAAGATGTGGCCGGAGAATTTTGCTTAACTTGAGTTTGACACTAAAGTGTAGATGCCTTGAAAGTATTCCTAGTTATTTGAGTTTCCAAAACTTTCACTTCCATTTATTATAGCAGGGCAATAGAACTTGCATGATGTATTGTTTTTTTAAGCCATTACCAAAGACAACAACTGATGTAACAAATGTGTTCAAGTAGGCTAACTTAAGCTCAAAGTTCTTGAGCTTAAGTAATAATTCTGAGCAGCAACACTTGCAATACAACACTGCACTATACAGGAGATGGGAACCTGGTTACCAAATTGCTGAGCAAGAATAGTGAAGAAGGGGCACGAAGATGAATGGGTCATGGTAACAGTATTTATAAGTGATTGTACAAGCACTAGAATTTGGGGAACTAGAGGCATTAAGTAGAATGGATGGGCATGTTGATGGTTCCTTGATAGAACCCTGGCTTCATCAGCTAAATATCCCAGCTTTAAAATCCTTGAGAAAGGTAAAGTGGGAGAAAAAGGAGAAGGGGTAGCCTTATCAAAGGCCCTCGATTACATCCATAGAATGGAAAGATTTTATTGATGGTGGTGCACAAAGCAAGTGTGTCATAGTAAAGTTAAAGGAAGAAGAAACTTAGTGTTTTGTTAACAATATGGGGCAGAATTTTCCCGTTGGCATGCGGGGGCGGGCCCCGCATGTCCGCACGTAAAATGACGTGCAGTGATGTCGGGTGAGCATCCCGACGTCACTGTGCGCCATCATAATATTCCGTTGGGCAGGTGTGCGATGATGTCCAATGCGCGCACGCCATTAATTAACGGGTCACTTAAGGCCCTTGACTCACCAATCGACGCAAATTTTTCAGCGCCTGTGCAATCTTCGGGTCGGCGCAAGGTAGGACACATTTGTGTAAACCTCATCCAAGGGTGGGATAAGAGGGCTTGCTGGGGTCGGGAGTGTGCACTGTCAAGTATATTTTTGAAAGTTATTGAAACTTGCCTGTGTGATCTGCAGTACTTCAAAATGCATTCCAGCTGCTTTGTCTGGACTCTTAATCTTCAGGTCAGCACACTGCAGTGAGTAATCTTTTCTGGGCCTGCAAGTTTCAGGAAGCCTTTCTTAGCCTGGGAATGGGAGCTGAACTGTCCACTGGAGGCACCTCCTCTGAGGAGGAAGGGAAGGCTAGAAGGGGGAGGAGGCCAGGAGTGCACATTCAGCCTCCAGGGGAGCCATCTTTGGGAGGACAGGTGCAGGCACAAGGGGCACGAGGAGAACCAAAGCGGAAGGGCCCGCAGAAGACGCCACTATCTTGCTGCCAGGTATGCAGACGGCGAAGCAGCTACCTCAATATGTCTGAGGTGCAGTGCCGAAGGAGGCTGTGTCCCTCAAGGGAGACAGCCAATTATATCTGTCATATGATGGGCCTGAGATCTCTGCTAACTGTGTGGGTGGACACCCCATGCCAGTGGCCGTGAAGGCCACAGCTGCCCTCAACTTGTATGCTTCTGGCTCCTTTCAGGGCTCGGGTGGGTGATCTTTGCAGTGTCTCCCAATCAGCTGTCCACACTTGTGTCAGGCAGGTTACAGATACTCTGTTCAGGCATGCATTGACCTTCATCCACTTACGTTGGGACTAGGCAAGCCAGACACAGCGAGCAAGAGGCTTTGCGGTGATTGCTGGCTTACCCATGTCCAGAGTGCAATAGACTGGACATATGTGGCCACCATGTCGCCAGCAGGTGAGCCCGGTGCCTTTGTCAACAGGAAGGGCTTCCACTCCATGAACGTGCAGATAGTGTGTGATCACAGGATGCTGATTTTACAAGTCTGCACAAGGTACCTAGGCAGGTCCCACGACGCCTACATCCTCGGACACTCCCAGGTGCCAGGACTCTTCAGTGCGGCTTGATGGATGGCTGCTGGGTGACCAGGGCTATCCCCTGAGAAGGTGGCCCATGATGCCCCTCCGCCATTCAAGAACAGAAGCTGAGCAGCGGTACAATAGGAGCCACGCCTCCACAAGGGCTGCGGTGGAGAGAACCATTGGTCTTTTCGAGATGCGCTTCCAATGCCTGGACCGCTCAGGGGGGCGCACTCCAGTACTCCCCAGATCGTGTGTCGGTGATAGTGGTTGCATGCTGCGCTCTCCACAATCTTGTGCTGGATAGGAGGGATGCAATGGATGATGAAGATGTCGAATCAGTGGCTGTGGCCGCACCCGATGAGTCCAGCAGTGAATCCGAGGGTGAGCATGCACAGGGAAATGCTGAGAGGGTAGACGCTGACCCGGGCATACTGCAGGGACACCCGGGGGGCTTTAATCCAATGAACCTTCAGCTAGCACACCACAGATGGACCTCCAGGACAAGCCTGGGCTGTAGGCTCCATACTCGACACATAAGTGCAAAATCTGCCAGGTTAGGAACAGTAACTAAGGGCCTTGTTAATAAAGCTGAATGTCAAACAAAGCACTCATTACATTTTTGGAAACCATCCACATGGAGAAGAAAAGAGGCACCCTTAGCCATGGTGACATATCTGAATTTAATGTGTCAAGCAAACTAAGTTATGCAAAAAAAAAAGACAATAGTGTTACAAACCAGGACAATCATAAGGTCCTTATCTCAGGCCAACACAAAAGCATGAGTGAAAAACCCGTGGTGTGCCTATGGTGCCTTATGTTTTCGTTTCCAGGTGCTGCGTCTTGGTGCTACCCCATCGCTCGGAGTGGCATCTGAGACAGCCTGCGGACTCTGCTGTCCTGTTGGCCTCAATGACCTTGGCAGTCGTCCTCTGGAAACTGGGAGGGAGCCAGTTCCACAGCATCTCCCCAGTCGTTGCAGCCCCACCAGATGCAACGGTCACTGGGAAAGGGACGGAGGAGCTGCCACCCTCATCCAGAACACCCTGAGAGGTGCCCACAGAGACGCCAGACAACTGCTGCGCCGACATGAGGTCGCTTCGGACCTCCCTGCTCACCGTGGATGGATGGGTACCGAGCTGAGAAACTTGATGCCCAGACCATCTCCCACACTGGCAATGACCAGTGGAGGTCAATGCCGATGTGAGGGCTTGCTGGTCAGAGCACATCCCCAGGAAGCCCTGACCGGTCTCCTGGAGGAGCCTCACCACGAGAGTTGCCATTCTCTTCATGGAGGACACATGGCGCTCGGACATGTGGCTCATTGCTTCGGCAATCATCCGCGTAGACTCCTCCGCCACGGAGACCAAGCCAAGCATGGCTTCATGTATCTCCCCAGAGATCTCCCGCACACCCGGCCCCATTTCCTGCCCCTGCTGAGTCGTGGACGATTCCAGAGGCCCATCATCGGGCACTGATTGAGCATGTGCCTGGTCTCCTGCAGTCCTCTGCTGGCACCATGGGCATTCTGTCTCTGCCAGCTCCTCCAGCGACTGTGAAGTGCCCTCACCACTGTGCCCCGGGACACTAGTTGATGCTCGAGTTCCCACCGAGGTGCTAGTATCTGCGCTAGTGCCTGCCTCGCAGAGATGATGTGACACTGGTGAGACTTCAGGGCCCTCAGGTGTGAGAGGGGGCCCCTGCTGCTGCTCCTCCCGGCCCTGGTCCGCTGATGCTGAAAGGAAGAACAAGGACTTTGGATCAGTTAATGTGGAGACAATGCGCATCCCTGTCCCCCGGATCATTATGTGCTCATCCTTCCATAAGCAATGGCTAAGCCATGTTGCAAACTTCAATCACTGAACATTCAGCACTGCCAAGGCTGTTGGGAGAACAATGGTGATCTCACTGCTGGGCATACATACCTGCCCGTGGCACCCCAGCCTCAACAACCCCGGTGGACCTGGGCGATGGTGCCTCTGAAAATCCAGGGCCTCCCGCTTGAAGCGGCTAAGAATGGCGATCTGCGCCTGGCCGCCATCAGTCCTCGCATGCTCTGCTGCGTTATGAGCATTCTTCTCCTGAAAGTGAGAGACGAGCATTGATTAGTGCAAATTGCACATGGACTCGCTTCGCGCACGGCCCACCCCAACCAGAGTGGGACAAATCAAGGCTCCAGTGCTGCCTGCGCCCCGCTGCTGCCAAACACTCACACAAAGATGCTAGGCCTGCTCCCCACCGCCCCCCTTGGACACATGCTGCCTACATCACATTAGGCACCACATGATATATCCTTCCATAGCAAGGAGGCGCAAGCACATGGAGCGCAGAGGGCAGCATATAGTTCTTTGCCACGCCACCTTGAAGCTCCCCTCCCAGCATGTCATCACCCTGACTTGGACGTGTCCTGCAGTTCAAGCACAGTGCTGAGGTGCAGCTCCTCCAGGTTGCCCCCAAAACAGTCATGTGGGACTCAGTGTAACACATGCTGCGGGGGCAAAACACATCTCTCGCAGGCTGACCTCAGCATGGGCAATATCTGCTGGCCCACCCAGCAAAGGACACATGCCGTCAATGATTCAATGCAGTCACTACACTCAGACCTGGGGGATGGGAGCAGCAGTGGGGTAAGCTGACCTGCTGGGTTAAATGATCAATGCCAACATGGTACTCACCCTGCCAGAGCACAACAAGCCGTTGAAGCATTTGCAACACTGGATCCAGATGTGCCGCACCACGTCAAGGGAGCTCACCACCTCTGCCACCTCCTCCAGGAGGGCAGCAAGGCAGTCATCTGAAAAACAAGGGGCACACAGGCCTCCTGCCCTACCCTCCGGTCTGGCCTGCCCCAATGGCCAAGCCTCCGGACTTGTATTAACTTCATTGCCCCTGTGCACAACTCTTCGCCAGCCATTGTGAGCAGCCTTTCCGACGCTGCCAGGCCTTCTTTTATACAGACCGCCGGGTCGCCTTTGGACCCGGCGGCCTGAGCGCACCCACCCACTCCCGCTGTGCACTGGAGTCGTGAAGTACGCTGGGCAGGCCTTAATTGGCCCGCCTGTGTAAAATGGCGGCGCGGACCCGATCATGAGCAGTGATCGGGGCTGTGCCTGCTCCTGCTCCGCCTACCCGCCAACCAGAAAGTTCAGCCCATGGAAGAAAAGACTTTTCCCTTTCATGAGTTAAAATCCCTTGGGGCTAACACTGCGTAGGACAGACAATTTTCTTCCAAACTCTAACTTCCGGCAGGAGTGTGGCAAGCAAAATCAACTCTCAAGTTTGTCAAACGCCAAAGTTCTAGATATGTACCTGAATAACCAGATTTTATTCATGAATTACCTGTTGTTTAGTCTCTAAAAGAAATCACTTCTGTGGCTGTACTCCTGCTCCACGCTGCACAGTAGTCCTCTTAAGATTGTCTTTGCAGAGCAAGGTGTCATTGTCTAAAAGGAACTTGAGTCAAGGGTATAGAATTCATCCTGGTGGATGCCCCACCATTTCTCTGTCCCTTTGGCCTATGTCTGCCCCCACTGTTGCCACTGCTTACCTTCCCCCACCGGCATCCCTGAACCAGGTCCTGGTCCCAACTTGGGCACCATGGCTGCTGACCTTGGATGAGCATTGCTGAATGAGGCCTGCCGCTACTTGTTGCTATCCTGCCCTCCCTCATCCAGGTTCAGGCTTAGTGTGATGGCAGCAGCTGGATCAGCCAGAATAACTGCTCCAACTCCCCCAAGCACGGATCCCCCCCTCCCCCACCCTTGCTGATCCCCCAATCATAGATTCTGCCTCTTGAAGAGGAGCAAGAGCAGGAGAGAGGGAACGTGTGATTGGAGGAGCTGGAGCGGTGAGCATGGGAGAGATGGAATCTGTGTTTGGAGGAGCAGCTGCTTGCAGATTCTCTCTCTCCATGTATGGGGGTAACTTTTCTCTCATTTGTCACTCCCGTAATTGATTTTTCATGGGCCTTTGGAGGGTGAATTTGCCTGCTGCCTCTGTGTATTTTGAATCCTGGTCTCTGACGATACCTAAGCTTGAACCACCCCTGGAGCCGTTGCCCCTTCCAGTATTCGGATGTGACGACTCGTTGCAGCAACTGTCAGGATATGCAATAACCATTTTAAAAATAAGGACACTTTCGGGGGTGGCGGGGGTGAAGAGAACTGATTCCAACCCTTTGCTTCTCTGTAATTTATAGGCTTTGTTGTACTTCCAATGCAAATTTTGTGTTGTATAATATTTAAGAGGCAATCTTTGCGTCTGACCATGTTCAAGATCCAACTTATCACGAGGTTCAAAAGCCATCTTCAAGTGCAGAAAATGCATGGCTTATTCCTGTTGTCCCTTCAGGCTCAAATGGAATTAATGAAAACTACTAAAATAAAAAGAGATACTCTGTGGGCCTCTACTTGAGCACTGCTGCCTCAGCATCAGTATAAAAGCACTTTCAGTTTGCCTAATTTTGATGTAGGTTTTTTCTTTGCAGTTCAGCCTCCACATGCAAAACCCCTATAGGTGGAAACTAAACAAATGAGGGAGAACATATTCAATATCTGCATTTGGCATAGTGTTCCTCACTACTTGAAGTTCTACAACCGCCACATGCAGCACTTTTGTATATAGAGGTAGAATGACAAATTTGCATCTTAATCATTTTATAAATGAAACTAATGAAGCCACCTGAAAACCTTGTGTGCTCCTCACATTCAGTTCCACACTTTGTGTTTTGCTGTCTTCGTGCAGCTGGTATCCTCCAATCTTTGTCTGGGCACATTGTAATTGAGTGAATCTCAAACAGATATTACTTGGAAAATGCTTTGGAGTTTTCTAATTAATAGCACAAGAGTTATGCAGTGGTTACACATATTCCATCAGGAGTGGAGGGATGAGACTTTTTCAACTTCATGTGTTCTTTTCTTAACAGCATTTATTAAGCAGAGAAGAGCAGGATTGAATGAATTCATTCAGAAACTAGTATCACATCCATCATTAAGTCAACAGTAAGTTTCATGTTGTTTCTTCCATAAAATGGAGACCATCTTCATTTTAATTGATGTATTAGGTTTTAAATGTGTCTTGTTACTTGCAGTTAAAGAAGCTTTCTGAATTAAATCCAGCTAAATAACAATGTATAATTTTTTTTAGATTTGTTTTTTTAATTCATTCTTGGCATATGAGCATCGCTGGAAAGGCCAGCAGTTATTGCCCATAAGCAGTGGTGGTGAGCCACCTACAAATGAATGACTTGCTAGGCCATTTCAAAGGGAAGTTAAGAATCAATCACATTGGTGTGGGTCTGGAGTCATAAGTAGGCCAGACAAAATGAGGGCAGCAGCTTTCCTCCCTTGAAGAACATTAGAGTGCTAGATGGGTTTTTACAACAATTGGTAGTTTCACGATTACTATTAATGGGACTAGGTCTTCAAATTCCAGATTTATTAATTAATTGAATTCCTTCAGCTGCACTGGTGGAATTTGAACTTGCGTCTCCAGAGTATTATTCCAGGCTTTTGGGTTACTAGTCCACTAACCACTCTGCTACTGTCCCTGTTTCTTATCAATGCTATTTCTGTAATTCTACTTTTCAAGGCTGTAGAATTGCTGTTGTGAAAAATAAATATGATTTTGCAGCATTTTGGTTTTCCTACTTGTTGAATCAGTGAACGGTCAGATTCAGCTTGAGATAGTCTGGGGACAGTGAAACTCTGAGGGCTAGATTTAGCCTCCAAGAATGGTTGCATGAATTGTGATGCACAGTTAACCTACCTCTGTTAACTGCAATGCAGGCAGCACTCAAGTTCATGCTTCCTACTGATTTGACTGATTTCAGCATCCAGCCAACACTAACTGTGCTGTTGATTGGCTGAATGGATCAGCAATAGACCAATATCACTATGTAAAGCCAGCCTGCACTGTTGTGGTGTTGTGACTGCAGCATGATGCTGGCAGTCATAAGTGGATCTGACCTGGGAAACATTTTTTTAAAAATTGTATAACACGGGATGGGAGACAACAGGCTCCAAGGTTTTCAGATTCTGCTCTGCAGGCCTTGATGAAGGAGGTGCAAAGGAGGAGAGATGTCCTATATTCATTCCCATCGAATTTACAGCACAGCAACAGGTCCTTAAGCCTGGCTGGTCCATGCTAGTGTTTATGCTCCACATGAGCCGCCTCCTTCACTACTCCTGATCAGCATATTCTTCTATTCCTTCCTCCCTCATCTATTTATCTAGCTTCCCCTTAAATGTACCTAAGCTGTTTTCCTCAACCACTTCACATTATAGTGAGTTCTCACCCTCTCTGAGTAAAGAATCCCCCATTTGATTTATTAATGACTATCTTATATTTATGACCCCTAGTTCTGGCCTCCCTCACAAGTGGAAATTTCTTCTCTATGTCTACCTTAACTAAAACGTTCATAATTTTAAAGGTCTCTATCAGGTCACCCTTCAGCCTTCGCTTTTTGAAAGAAAAGATCCCCAGCCTGTTTGGTCTTTGGCTGCTCAGTGATAACCCCTCAGTTCTGGTATTTTAAGAGAGAATAGACTGTAATTCAGTACAGAATGGACTATCTTTGTCTGTAGGCGGCAGGGGGCCAATGCCAGGAGGCATGCAGTAGGACCTTGATGAGTACTGCAAGAAGTTCAATGACCTCACACGAGTGGCCGAAGTCATATCCAGATGCCATATCCTACCAACTGTACCATTTGCCTCAGATATTGGTTAATTCATCACATCCCCATCACTCACTTCTGACATTCTCTACCACTCATGATTTATACCTAATATTTAAATGCTCCATTGCATCCTCTCAAACTTTGCACTACTGCAAGCCCCATGCCCACATCTCTCAGTTTGTCTGCACTGTAAGGTATTCAGCTATGAGAGCCACAACACCATAAACATTGCATGATGATGGCTAACATGCTTCACTGTCTTGCTGGACAAGGTGTTGCACACCCAAAAGCAGCAGGTGCTAACCATAAGGGAAAACGCGTGCCTGCATGTCCAAACCCCACGTAGAGGAGCTATGCTCACTATCGTTGGAGCATCCATTGCTGGGGCTATGGCAGTATCCTCATAGCTAATCCTCCTCCTCAATTCCTGCCCATCCCACAATCTCTTCTGATTTACAAGCTGCAGATGGTGTAAGCGTGCACCTCTTACATTTTTCCCTTTCCTCATCACAATTTCTCTTTTCAGAGGCCCAAGGAATGCTCTGGAGGAATAGCAAGAAGACAGTGACGATGGAAAAACATCATCACTTAGTTGCACATTCACGCGACCAGCTCAAAAAATACTGACATTGTTCATAATTTAGAGGATAGCGTAGAGGCAGGATCTGCACATGGTGAGACACTGGGCATGAGCCATGGCAAGGGGCAAAGATAGTACAGGTTCCAGCTCACTGGAAGGTGTGATTGCACAAGAGCTCTGCTACAGCAGACTAAGATGAGGACTTCAGTGGGGTGGTCTACAGAAGCAAGCTCTTCGGTTTTCACAGTGAAATTCTTGGTGCATGGCTTTAATTGTATGCATGCTGCACATTAGTGTGGGCTGCACGCTAGAGTTACATCATTAGTGGCTTGCCCTTATTGCCCAGTAGCCACCCTTTGGTTTGCCATTATGGTTCAAATGGCACAGTTTACTTTTGCAGAACGGAGGCACATCATGACTACTGCCAGGATACTGCGCAATGACCTGCACGATATTCTGCTGTTGGTTACATTTCCACCTGGACATTCATGGAGTGAAATCCCTTTCAGTTTTACTACTTGGCAGAGTTGACATGCAGTGTCTGCAAAACAATGTGTGCGCAGTTGATGGCACCATGCACAATGGGGCAGCCTGCAATCGAAACAAAGCCGTGTGCTGTCTGCCCGATGAGCTCTGGCAAGAGAAAATGAAATGTACTTAGTCCTATTTGAATAAAGAACCTCAGTGACCTTCCTTACCCTACAGTGGATGGCAAACATCTCGAATATTTCCAACTCCACCCTGGAAAGAGTCAGATGTAGAAAAGTTCATTGCCAGTGGCTGTGAAGATAAGCATGGCAATGTGGTCCTTGACTTCTTGTAGTTATGATTGCAGCAGGTGGAAGATTACAGTGAGGACAACCTACTGATGCGCAAACATTTTAAACATTGTTTCTCACTGAGGTTCAGGTAGGAGAATTGCTCCTAGAACACCCTCAGCATGGTTTTTGACATTTTATAAGCATTTTTGCACTTACGTTTTTATTACCCCATTTCTTTAGAATATCAAAGCATGCTACCATTGAAAAATGTGATTCTTTGTTTTCTTTAGCCTTGAAGTTCGAGCATTTCTTCAAATGGACAACCCAAAGAATCAGTCAGATCCATCAGAAGATGAAGATGAAAAGCCTGGTCGTGTGGTACTGTGCACAGATGAATTATTTAGTATCAAAATGTGCTTACTGCCTCAGAGACTGGCCGTATTTTATCATGATCAAATTTATTGTCATGCTTTCACCACAGAAATCTCAGATCATTTTTTTTTCCCACAGCAACATTCTACCTCTGAAAGCATTTATCTTGGTGCCTCAGGAAATCCCCAGTGAGTATTTATAGCTCTGAATATTTATTTTGATATTTTGTTGAAATAAAAACTTAAATCATCTTGCCATCAAAAATAACTGTCATCTGGTTAAGTTGTCATTTTATATTACACAAAATTATGATTTCATGCTTACATATTTTAACCCATACAACTTAACTTTTAGACTTTTATGGGATTGATATTTTATTTCAGGGCTAAGCCAACAGACTTTGCTTTCTTGAAGCTAATTGGCAAAGGAAGTTTTGGCAAGGTAAGATTTTGAATACTCAACTTTTTCTTACTTATGCTGATGCATTAGCTGCTTTTGCTTCAACATTTCACATTTCAAAATTGTGCCGCAATTTTTGTCCAACAAGAGATGGCCCTTATGTATCATAATGTTACCGACAAAGGGAACAGGCAAACTGTACTACTTTCTTCTCACCAAGTGCCCATAAGAGAAGGTGTTTTGAATTATTTTTAAAGTATGCTGTGCCATGTTTTCCCAAACCCTTGGTTTGTGTGATGCAATTTATTAACAACTTGCAGCAAACTTGTGTTATGATTAATTCGGAAGGTTAATTTATTTCACATTCAAAACCCAGGTGAGGAGTGGTTGCAACATCCCACTCCACTGCACGCGCGCGCGCATGTGCACACACACACACACACACACACGCGCACACATGCGCGCACATACGCACGCGCACATACGCACACACATGCGCGCACACACACACACACAGTAAGGGGGGAGAGAAAGAGAGTTTTACAACTATGGATAGTAACAGTACAAGAACCACAGAAAGGAATATCAGTTCACATGATTTCCAGAATCCGAGAAGTCAAAGTCCAGAGGGTGTTTCCTTCATGGCGGAATTCAGTCCCGATGAATTTCTGTTTGGAGACAACAATATGAAAATCCTTGAAGCGAATGGCACTGCAGCACACTGGGCTTTTTGTGCTTAGACCGCTTGGCAGGTGATGATCAGAGATTCTTAAAATCAAGCAGGCTTCGAGGAGTTGAGAGATGGTAACCGGCTGCTTGCTCAGCTAGGCTGCTAGAGCCCTTTCCAGTTGGTGTTAAAACAGCAGTCTGAGGATTTTTCTGTTCTCAAAGGAATATATTGATTTCAAAATGGTCACGAGCCATGTGACCTTCCTCCACAATGTAATTTAAACGGGATGTTTATCCAATGCCTGGAACTGGCTTTGATTTCACGACTGATAATGACCCAACCATTAGCTACTGAAAGAGTTACCATCTGTATTTAGGTTCTTGTGTCAGGAAGCCATGGTCTAGGCATACCCTCTGACTCCACTTGAGGGGTAAGCTTATCAAGATAAAAATGATGTCCCTTGCTCCCTCAATGGTCCCCTTTTGAAATGGATCTGGACAGTCCCAGCTGCGAGATGAGTCTGTTAACAGCTCTGCAGGCATAACGAGTTTTGATCTACAAGTCCCCTGGTTTTGTGATTACAAGGGGTCTGTGCAATGATGTGTGAGATTCCACAAGCTGTGAGAGGAATTCTTTTGTTCTTGTAACTGCTGTTCGTAGCTTCCAGAACAAAGGGCCAATCCTGTGGTCATGTGACTTATAGCAGCCACCTTTTGGTTCATCAGAAAGTCAATTTTGAAAATAGCAGAAACCAATAAAGTTTTTGACATGTATACAGTTTTGGATTTCTTTTCATGTCTTATTGACCTAACAATAACTATAAATTATTTTTGTTAGGTTCTACTTGCGAAACATAAAACTGATGGGAAATTTTACGCAATCAAGGTCTTGCATAAGAAAATAATCCTAAAGAAGAAGGAGGTGAGATTAAAAATTTCATTTATTGCCAGGAATTTTCTTTGGTCGTTTCTTGATTTGTGTACACATTTCAGATGTTAAAATATTTTCTTAATGCAGCAAAGGCACATTATGGCTGAGAGAAATGTGTTGTTGAAAAATGCGAAACATCCCTTCCTGGTTGGACTTCATTATTCTTTCCAAACCACAGACAAGCTCTACTTTGTCCTGGATTTTATTAATGGTGGAGAGGTTCGTATTGCTATTTGAACTGGTTGACCACTACAAACAGGTAACACTGAATTGTGATATGCTTTGCCCATCAAAAAAACCAAATTTCAGTATGCTTAACACTTTAGAAAATTGGCACTAATGTTAAAGTGAAAAGATAAATACAGAATTACTAAATAGCTGTGTTTGGTAACTTTATATGAGACCGATAACTTTAAGGAAGATTTTAATTCGCAGTGGCCGACTGAAAGGATCGCACAACAAGATTTCAAGTTTTGAGACTTTTGCTGTTTACTGAACTAAAGCAACATCAACTAAGTACCATTTAAAGGCAACTAATACTCTAAACTACAGAAAAGATATCCACCCCTTTAACTTCTTAATAACCAAAAACCCCACACCACAATTATAATTGACTGCCTGCTAACCGCAGAATTGCAGCTTTTATAGGAAACAGTGCAGCGCTACTCCCAGCTTCCACTGGTTTCGCTTCTCACCATTTTGCTGAGTCGTAATGTTGAGTGACTTTCAAAATGTGCTTTTCTTCATTTCCAGAGAAGTCCTGAACTGACTACCAGTAGTAAGGCTTACTCTAGCCATTCTTGCCACCCCTGACCGTGCCCGAATGAATCTTCTAGATTCCTTAGATTGCCACAGGATGCTTTTCTTCAACCATAAACCATCTTTCCTCCCACATTCTGCCTGGTAGTCCACAGAAAAGACATTCCTCTCTACTGACCACACCTGCTGCAGTCCTTTGTCTCTCTCAGACCTCCCGCTCTCTCTTTCTCTCTCTATTGCTTTCTGTCCGGAATCTGAGACACAAAGTCTGCCACTCTTTGTTTCATGGTGTACATTTTGCACCATGCTTGATCCCTCTATTGCCATGGTAACCAAGCCACCTGGCCTATTGCTAGGCAGAACTCATAACAGATTACATGATCCTCTTCATTCCTCCATTTTACCTTGAATTAAAGAGACAGCCGCTAAACATAATTATCTTTTAAAATCTTGCACTCATAACACATTATGGGCTATTCCACTACATTAAAGGCCTAATGTAATGCAAGATGTTACAATTTTGCTGTACCTAGTCTTCACAGAAAACCTTCTGTCTCCCTAATATAAGCCACAATTAATGTCTATTAAGAAATGGCAACCCATAATACTGAAATAAACTTAAAACAGGAAAGATTCCTCATAGTTCATGGGTAGCATGGAAAGTCTAAGCGTCATGAGTTAATGTACTTGTCCTGATCTATTTTCAGTTGTTTTTTCATCTACAAAGGGAACGTTGCTTTCCAGAAGACAGAGCCAGATTTTATGCTGCAGAAATGGCCAGTGCATTGGGATATTTGCATTCACTCAACATTGTTTACAGGTATCCTATTGTTCTAAACTTAATGTAAATAATTACAGTCCCATTATAAAAATGTGCATCTTCAATACGAGCTTCACATTGTACAATATAATTTTAATTTTACAATATAATATATTTTAATGCACAATGCTACAGAGTGATGACAAGCAAGTGGAGGAGGGAAGTGGAAGCTCTAGGCTTAAGTATTTTAACCTTCCCACATTCTGCACTTCAAAAGTGGGAATGCAAGCAATACTCATCTGACTATGCAAACAGTCCTACCTTATCCTTTTGGTAATGCTAGCAGTGCTTTTTTGGAATGTGTACTGAAGGCAAGTGGAGCATATTCCATCATATTCCTGACTTTCACATTGTATGAGGTGGGGAGACATTGGGGAGTCGAGAAGTGAGCCCCACACCACAAAATGCACAATCTCTGAACTTCTCCAGTAACCTCAACACTAACGTGCTTGATCCATTTGAGTTTGTGATTAATGTTGAAACCCCAGGATATTGATGGTGGGGACTCGGTGATGGTAATGCCATTGAATTTCAGGAGGAAGTGGTTAGATTTTCTCATTGGAGCCAGTTGGAAAGCTGGCATGTGAATGTCACAAGTATTACTTTACTCTTAATCAGCCCAAGCCTGGATGTTGTTCATCTTGTTGCATGTGGGTTTCGACTGTTTCTTTCCTGAGGAATTGTCAGTGGAGCTGAACACTATGCAATACATCAGAACATGGCTCCACTTCTGATTCTATGATTGAGGACACATCATTGATGAAGCAGCTGAAGATGGTTGGGCCTAGGACTCGTTTCATCCAAATTAACTCCTGCAGTAATATCCTGGAGTTGAGATAATTGTTGTTCAGCAACCACAGCGATCTTCCTTTGTGCTAGGTATGATTCCAGCCACTGGAGAGTTTTCCCCAATTTTACTAGGACTGTCAAATGCTGCCTTGATCTCAAGGCTGTCACTTTCATCTCGGCTCTGGAATTCAGCTCTTGTACCATGTTTGAATTAAGGATGTAATCAAATCTGGAACTGGGGGCAGAATTTTTAGGTCAACGTGCGGGCACAATCGGCGGGCCCGGGAGCGGCTGGGGAATGGACCGCTGCCCGCGATTGGCCCCCGACCGCGATTTCACACTGGCTGGCCATTTAACGGCCAGCCTGTGTGAAGCGCGTGCTGAAATGCTCAGAGCTGCCGGGGTGGGGGCGGGAGGAGAACAGGCGCTGACGTAATCTCAGGTGTGGGCGAATGCTGAATGAAAGCTCCCTGAAAGCAGGGAGCTGAAGACTTCAAAATAATTAAACAAAGATTTTTAAAATCACAATGAAAATGTCCAAGCATCACAATCAGTTACCTGAATATATACATGTAAAATCCATAGATTTTTCTTTTTCTTTCACTTAATAACAGAAACCTCATCGCGCCCTTGGATGAGGTTTCATCAAAAATGCAAAGTACACCTGGCAGATTCACAGACCATGAAAAATAGGGGACAGTTGGAACTTTAACAACTTTAATTGTCGGCGCGCACTTCCAATACTCACGCGCGCCCACCAACCGAAATATTGCGTGAATGCGGGATGACATCGGGACGCTTGCCTCATGTCATCTCACACGATTTCGCATCCAATCGGGTTGGACTCGCACCCGCACACCGACCTAAAAATTCTGCCTAAGTGATCCTGGTGGAATCCAAGCTAAGTATTAGTGAGCAAATTATTGGTGAATACGTGCCACTTCATAGTGCTGTTACAGCTACTTTCGTCAATTTGCTGATGATAGGGATTAAGCTGATAGGGTGTTATTAGGCTGGGTTGGATTTGCCCTGTTTTTTTTTGTGGCAGAAACAACGTTCCATCTAGTCTTGTTTGAGTGTGCAGGCCCTTTAAAATTTTTTGCATGACAGCTTACAGGGAATTTTTGGGTTGCTGTGCTGCAGAGGACACACCTGAGCAATTTTTCACATTTTCCAGCACAGCCCGTGCAGGCTTTTCAGTTTCACAGTGCACAATCCTCAACATTTTCAAAACTATTGCCACTTGTATTCTGTTCATGTGAATGATCCTCATCTCATCCTTAGCCTTGCCAATTTCACTTATTCCCAGTTCTTGAATGCCTCCTGGTGGGATTGGGATATTGTGCTAATGGTGTTTTTGATGGTGCTGTTGATGGTGGTGTTGCAGTGGCTGCATGTGTATGCTTACTGATCTGATTTGTTTGAACCAATGTGAACCATTTGTTTTAAAGCTGAAATTTAATTAATCAATGATTTTTTCCAAACTTTTTCTCTTCAATTTTCTCATTTCTTATTGCAGTACTAAATGACATGCTGTTTGGCTTAATTTTAAAATCTATGTATTAGTATATCAATTTATTTATTTTTGTAATAGGGATTTGAAACCAGAAAATATCCTTCTGGACTCTCAGGTATGCACATAAATTTCTTATCAGTAAAGCAGTTTGATTCTTTAAGAACGCTGAATTAGAGAACCTATAAAGTTCCATTTCTCTATATTGGTCTGTTATGTGAACAACAGGAAATTAGGATGGAGTAGAGCAAAATTATTAGATACAGCATTTTGACAAATTTTGATGTGAATTTAAATATTTCCTAACAAAAATTACAGATTTCTTAGTGCATGTAAAGACCAAATCCCATGGCGGTTATTGGTGCGGATGATGCACAGGTGTTGACGTTAATGGTTTAACCAAAGGCTTAAAAATGGGCCCGGAGATTGCGGTATGCAAATAAACTACGGCCATTACTTCAGGCAGGCCATTACTCAAACTTCAATGGTGAGGCGTACAAAAAAGGCTGATGAATATGCACATAAAATTGTTTGACGCATCAGCAGGCTTGCCAGAAAGTCTACAGTTGCTGTCAAGGAACATGGAGGTGTACGTGACCAACCTTGTACATGACTGTGCATAGAGCTTGGAGCTGTTCCTTTCCAGCTCCAAACCCGTTGCCACACTTGTGGATCCAGTCATGCTGCAGCATCTGATGGTGATGTGCCAGTTTCCATTGAAGCACAAGCCACCCAACATCTCAGAGCTCTGAAGAAGAGTCATACGGACTCAAAATGTTAACTCTGTTTCTCTCTCCATGGATGCTGCCAGACCTGCTGAGTTCTTACAGCATTTTCTGTTTTTATTTCAGATTTCCAGCATCTACGGTATTTTGCTTTTACCCACAAGTGACTTCTTACTTTTACTATTTCTCATCTCTACCCAAACTGATTTTACATCTTGAACATCAGAACTAAAGTCATCTCTCTGCCAATTGTATCAATGTCATCCTTAATTAACAGAGCTACCGCTCCACCTTTTTCCTAGTTTCCTGTTCTTCCTAAATGCCATGTACCTTGAATATTCAGGTCCCAGTCTTTGTCATCCTGCAGCAATGTCTCTGTAATGGCTATTAGATCATCCATATTTATTTCCATTGGTGCTGTCAATGCATCTGTTCTGTTATGAATGCTACGTGCATTCAGATACAGAGCTTTTGGTTCTGTCTTTTTACTTTTTTTGTAACCTCTAGCCTTATCTACTGATGCACTCCTAGGTTTGTACACTGTCCCTTCCAGCCCCGCTCTGATCATCATTTCCCTTATTCCTACCTTGCTCTTTTGCCTTGTCATCTCCGTTTGACTTATCAAATCTTCCCAAATTTGATCGCTTGCCCCCACTATTTAGTTTAAAGCTGTCTCTACCGCTCTACTTATACGACTTGCCAGAACACTTGTCCCAGCACAATTCAAGTGAAGATCATCCCAATGGTACAGCTCCCACTTTCCCCAATACTGGTACCAGTGCCCCATGAATCAAAAGCCATTTCTCCCACAGCCATCTTCGAACCATGCATTTAACTCTCTAATCTGATTTACCCTATGCCAATTCGCTCATGGCTTGGGTAGAAATCCAGAGATTATTACCTTTGAGGTTCTGCTTTTTCAATTTAGCCCCTAGCTGCTCATACTCTTACAACAGAACCTCTTTCCCAGTTTTACCTACGTCATTGGTGCCTTCATAGACCACGACCACTGGATCCTCCCCCTCCCACTGCAAGTTCCTCTCCAGCCCAGAGCAGATGTCCTGAACCTTAACACCGGACAGGCAACACAGCTGTCTGTACTCTTGCTGCAGAGAACTGTTTCTACCCCTCTGACTATACTGTCCCTCAACTACCACTACATTCCTATTAACTCCCCCTACTTGAATGGCTTCCTGCACCATGGTGCCATGGTCAGTTTGCTCATTCACCCTGCAGCCACGAATTTTATCCATACAGGCTGCAAGAACCTTTGTACCTGTTGGACAATTGCAAATGCTCAGGCTCCTCCACTTATATCTTTGGGTCCCCATATCTGTCTCACTCACAGTCGCACTGTCCTGTCAATGACCATTGACCAAATCAAAAGACCTTATCCTAAGGGCTGTGACGGCCTCCTGGTACGAAGTGTCCAGGTAACTTTTCTCCTCCCTGATGCATTGCACTGTCTGCAGCTCGAGGACTCTGAGCTGAAGCCCCTCAAGTGCAGGCACTTAGTACAGGCTTGGTCACCCTGGTGTCCCACATTCTGCAATCGCAGCATATAACTTGCCTTTCCATCTTAATAATTTATTCTTAATTAATTTATAATTAATAAACTGCTACTCCCAATAACCTTTACTACTGCTAGTAAACCTTACAACCAATAAAATCTTACAATTACCAATAAATTACATGAGTTTTGAACATAAACGAGCAAAATATTCACCAACCAATCACTCATCTGTTTCTCTGTGATGTCATACTTTGAATTCTCTCAGAACGTGAGCACTCCGCTCTGGAGTCATAAACTGGACTGGATTGGACTGTCTCCGGGTCCTCTTTTCGCCCACTCTTCTAGGTGCTGGTTGTTGTAGGGTGTTGGTTACAGTTCATCAGGTCTGACTAAGTTTGCATAGCCATACATAGGTTAACTCTTAAGTCTTTACTGACCCTTGTAACTATTTAAAAATATACTGTAAAGGGAACAAGCTAGGAAATGTCTCCCTGTTTGCTAGTACACACGGCTATGTCCAATACTAGACTGACCCTGCTGTATGTCATGTGCTCTCTCACAGCACTGTGTAGGCGGAACTGTACTCAGTCCCGTGTTAACCCTATATGTGCCAGACCCTTATACTACAGTGACTACTGCCTCCAGATCCTCCTTCACCCACTCTTCAAGGTGGTGGTTACTGACTCTGGGCCCTCTTTTCACCTGCTCTTCTGGGTAGTGATTACTGTCTCTGGGTCCTCTCTTTATCTACTCTTAAGAGAGTATGTTAGTTGGGGAGATGGTGGTGCAATGGTAATGTCACAAGACTGTAATCCAGAGACCCAGGGTAATGCTCTGGGGACTTGATTCGAATCCCGCCACGGCAGATGGTGGAATTTGAATTCAGTAAAAATCTGGAATTAAAAGCCTAATGATGACCATGAAACCATTGTCAATTGTTGTAAAAACCCATCTGGTTCACTAATGTCCTTTAGGGAAGGAAATCTGCTGTCTGCAGCAGCCTACATGTGACTCCAGACCCACAGCAATGTGGTTGACTCTTGAATGCCCTCTGAACAAGGGCAATTAGGGATGGGCAATAAATGCTGGCCTAGCCACTGATGCCTGCATCCCATCAGAGAATAAAATGATAAAAAATAAGTTGGAGCATCACTATCTGCCGACTATGCATAATTCCTGTGCATGTTCTCGATACCTATGCCTACCCAAAATTATATCTGGTGTGGTCCACACCAGAAATGTTCACGTGTAGCATGGACAGCATTTTGAACCCAAAACGTAACTGAATTTTGCATCATCTAACATATTCATGTGTTATGGTTTGCACAAATCACAAATGCTTTTACAATAATTAAGCTATAAGAATATAGGAGTCATTAGTGGCTCCATGTTCTGAATATTTCCTATCATCATCATTAAAGTACATATTTGTCTGTGCTTGCCCATCTACTTTAGCTGAAGCTGTGATTTTTGAAGCTGCCGTTCAACTTTTGAAAATAATTGGTCACAGTCCATTGCGCTGAGCTGGTTACAAGGCCATTCAAATTATATTTCAATTATTTAATTGTTTATATTTTAAATAATGAAAAATCTGTAAATTCTATAAACCTGAAAAAAAAGAAAATGACACAAACTCTGAGCAGGTTACTCAGCACCTGTAAAGAGGCGCGTGAATGCAAAGAGCCTCCCTCAGAACTGGGGGAGGCTCTTAAACACCTAAATGTTATCCTGGCTTCTCTTACAGATGGTGATTAATTTTCTGTTTATATCTAGCATTTTCTGTTACTTTGTTTAAATGTCTTTTGTTTTTAATATCTGGTGCTGTTTACTTTTGTGTTGCAGGGGCACATAGCTTTGACAGACTTTGGCCTTTGCAAAGAAGGAATTGCTTGCACTGACACCACATCTACTTTCTGTGGGACACCAGAGGTGCTGAATTTTTAGAACATTTTATACTGTTTGGCAAGTACTTTAGCACTGTTACACCATATTTACTGATTTGCTTCATGAAAAACATTATTTTACGATCCAGGTTAAATATATAGTTACAGCAGGGAAGGAGGCCATTCGGCCTGTCATGTCTGTGCCGGCTCTCTGCAAGAACAATTCACCCCCACCTTTAGTCCTGCAAATGTTTTCACTTCAGATAGTTATCCAATTCTCTTTTGAAAACAATAATTGAATCTGTCTCCACCAAACTCTCAGGCAGTGCATTCCAGATACTAACCGCTAGCTGAGTTTTCTTTAAAAGAAAGGTTTTCCTCATGTCACCATTGCTTTTTTGCCAATCGCCTTAAAGCAGTGTCATCGGGTTCTCAATCCTTCCACCAATGTGAACAGTTTCTACCTATTTACTTTGTCCAGACCCCTCATGAATTTGAGCACGTCAATCAAATCTCCTCTCAACCTTCTTTTCTGTAAGGAGAACAGCCCCAGCTTCTCCGATCCACCAATGTAACTGAAGTTCCTCATCCCTGGAACCATTCCCATGTATCTTTTCTGCACCCTCTCAGATGAATGTGTGGCTGGAGAGATGGTGTAGGAGGGAGGGAATTAGATACCTGAGGCATTGGTACCGATTCTAGGGAAGATGGGACCTGTTCAAGTTGGACAGATTGTAACCCAGCAGGACCAGGGCCAATATCCTCGCAGAGGTGTTCGCTAGGACTGTGGGGGAGCGTTTCAACTAGGCTGGCAGGGGGATGGGAGCCTGAGCGGGGAGTCACAGGAGGGAAACGGAAGATAGGAATGAAAGACCGAAAAGTAGAAAGCAAAAGTGGAAGGCAGAGGAAATGAGGGCTAGCAGCAAATGGGGCCATAGTACAAAAAAAGTGTAAAAATGTTAAAAAGACAAGTCTAAAGGCACTGTATCTGAATGCACGGAGCATTCACAATAGGGTAGATGAATTAATAGCGCAAATGGATGTAAACTGGTACGATATGATTGTGATTACGGAGACATAGCTGCAGGGTGACCGAGGCTGGGAACAAAATATCTAAGAGTACTTGATATTTAGGACAGACAAGCAAAAATGAGAAGGAGGTGATGTGGCATTGTTAGTAAGGATGAAATAAGTGTGATAGTTAGAGAGAGGGTATTGGCTCAGAAAATCTAGATGTAGAATCAGTCTGGGTGGATCTAAGAAGCAACAAGGGGCAGAAAACATTAGTGGGAATTATCTATAGGCCTCCAAACAATAGTGGTAAGGTAGGGGACGGCATTAAACAGGAAATTAGAGATGCATGTAACAAGGATGCTACAGTAATCATGGGTGACTTTAATCTACATATAGACTGGGCAAACCAAGTTAGCAATAATACTGTGGTGGATGAATTCCTGGAGTGTGTACCGGTTGGTTTTTCTGACCAGTAGGTCGAGGAACCGACTAGGGATCAGGATATCCTAGGTTTGGTATTGTGCAATGAGAAGGACTTAATTAATAATCTTGTTGTGTAGGATCCTTTAGGGAACAGTGACCATAACATGGTAGAATTCTTCATTCGGATGGAAAGTGAAGTAGTCCAATCTGCAACTAAGGTTCTAAATCTAAGCAAAGGAAACTACCAAGGTATGCGTCATGAGTTGGTTAAGATAGATTGAGGAACTTCACTAAAAGGCACGACGGTGCTTAGGCAATGCCTGATATTTAAGGAATGAATGTATGCATTGCAACAGTTATACATTCCCTTCTGCCCCAAAACCACAACAGGAAAAGCGGCCCAACCATGGCTAACAAAATAAATTGAGGATAATATTAGATCCAAAGAGGAGTGATGCAAAGTTGCTAGAAAAAACCAACAAGCCTGAGGATTGGGAACAGTTTAGAATTCAGCAAAGGAGGACCAGAGATTGATTAAGAGGGGAAAAATGGAGTGTGAGAATAAACTTGCAAGGAACACAAAAGCTGACTGTAAAACCTTCTATAACTATGTAAAAAGAAAAAGATTACTGAAGACAAATGTAGGCCCTTTACAGTCGGAAACAGGTGAATTTATAATAGAGAACAAGGAAATTGCAGTGCAATTAAACAGCTACTTTAGTTTTGTCTTCACAGAGGAAGACACAAATAACTTCCCAGAAATAAAACCCCAGGACCCGATAATCTACATCCCAGGGTACTAAAGGAGCTGACCATGGAAATAGTGGATGCGTTGGTTGTCATCTTCCAAAATTCTGTAGATTCTGGAACAGTCCTGGCAGATTGAAGGGTGGCAAATGTAACCCCACGATTTAAAAAAGGAGGAAGGGAGAAAACGGCGAATTACAGACCAGTTAGCCTCACATCAGTAGTAGGGAAAATGTTAGACTCTATCATAAAGGATATGATAACAGGACACTTAAAAAAAAATGAACAGGATTAGACAAAGTCATCATGGATCTATGAAAGGGAAATCGAGGTTGACTAATACTGGAGATTTTGAGGACGTAACTAGCAGAATAGATAAGGGAGAACCAGTGCATGTGTTGTATTTGGATTTTCAGAAAGTTTTTGATAAAGTCCCACATACGAGGTTAGTGTGTAAAACTAAAGCACATGGGATTGGGGATAGTATCTTGGCATGGATTGAGAATTAGTTAGTAGACAAGAAATAGAGTAGGAATAAACGGGGTTTTTTCAGAATGGCAGGTGGTGACTAGTGGGGTACTGTAGGGATCAGCGCTTGGGTCCCAGCTATTCACAATATATATCAATGATTTGGATGAGGGAACCAAATGTAATATTTTCAAGTTTGATGACGACACGAAACTTCGTGGGAATGTGAGTGGTGAGGAGGGTGTTAATAGGTTTCAAGGCGATTTAGATAGGTTGAGCGAGTGGGCAAATACATAGCAGATGAAGTATAACATGGATAAATGTGAAGTTATCCACTTTGGTAGGAAAAAGAGAATGATAGAGTATTATTTAAATTGTGATAGATTGGGAATATTGATGTACAAAGGGGCCTGAGTATCCTTGTACACCATTCACCTGAAAGCAAGCATGCAGGAGCAGCAAGCAGTTAAGAAGGGAAATGGTATGTTGGCAATCATTGCAAGAGGACTCGACTACAGGAACAAGGATGTCTTACTGCAGCTGGGCAGGGCCTTGGTGAGACGACACCTGGAATATTGTGTGCAGTTTTGGTCTCCTTACCTAAGAAAGGATATAGTTGCCATAGAGAGAGTGCAGTGAAGGTTCACCAGACTGATTCCTGGGATGGCAGGATTGTTGTATGCAGAGTGATTAGGCTGACGAGACCTGTATTCACTGGAGTTTAGAAGAATGAGAGGGAATCTCATTAAAACCTATAAAATTCCACCATCAACAAGGCACAGGTCAGGAATGTGATGGAATACTCTCCACTTGTCTGGATGAGTGCAGCTCCAGCAGCACTCAAAAAGCTCAACACCGTCCAGGACAAAGCAGCCCACTTGTTTGGCACCCCATCTGCAATCATTTACTCCCTCCACCAGCGATGCACAGTGGCAGCAGTGTGTACCATCTACAAATGCACTGCAGAAACTAGCCAAAGCTCCTTAGGCAACACCTTCCAAACCCCCGACCACTACCATCTAGAAGGACAAGGGCAGCAGACGCATGGGAATCAACACCTGAAAGTTCCCCTCCAAGCCTTTCACCATCCTGACTTGGAAATATATCACCATTCCTTCACTGTCGCTGGGTCAAAATCCTGGAACGCCCTCCCTAGCACCACATGGACTGCAGGGGTTCGGGAAGACAACTCACCACCACCTTCTCAAGGGCAATTAAGGATGGGCAATAAATGCTAGCCTAGCCAGCAATGCCCACATCCTGTGAATGAATAATAAAAAAAAATCATCTTCCACTTGTCCACCCCTTCTACCAGCCTGCCTATGCCCTTTTGAAGTTCAACACTATCCCCTTCACAGTTCATAATACTTGCAAGTTTTGTGTCATCTGCAAATTTCGAAATTGTGCTCTGTACAACAAAGCCTAGATTATTAATATTTACCACAAAAAGCAGTGGTCTCAGCATTAACCCCTGGGGAACCCCACTATAAACTATCCTCCAGCCCAAGAAACATACATTCACTACTACTCCTGGTTTCCCGTCTCTCATCCAATTGTAATAGTTGTAAAGAATGATCATGGCCCTGGTTAAGGGACAGATTGGCAGAATGCAGGATTTGCTGTCATTCATCCACTGTTAACAAATTCTGGTAGCCATTGTGGGATCAAAGGACATTCGGGGCAGGAAAAGCAAGAACAGTTGCACCAAACCCACCTCAGGATTATACTTTCCAACTAATCAGAGTCAAATTGATGGATCTGGCACAACTTAAAACAAGGAGAAAAGTAAAAAAAGAGACTATAACACAAGCAAGGGAGAAAGGAAAAATGAGTGAAGAGTGTTCAGGCTTTACTTATATTGTGGGGTTATAGTCAAGATAAAAACCTTAAAATTGAGGCTAGGAGGGAATTTAATAATCCCATATACGTTTTAATTTCCTGGCTCTCTGCTCTGACACTTGAGAACACCTTCAAATCCTAAATCTATACCCCTTGTTAACCCAATTTATCAACCAATGGAAACAATACTTTCACTTTTTACATTCTCAAACCCTTCATAATTTTAAACCTTTGTTGGCTACCCCCTTTAGTCACAGTTTTTAGAGCCTTCCTTAACTATAATGTCATATAACTAGTATCAATGTAGTGAATCTTTGCTGTATTTTGTCCATGCCTCCAATACCCTTCAAATAATGTCGTGATCAGAATTGCATGCATTCTCTATCAGTGATGTAAGCAATATCTTGCATAAATTAAACATTGCTTCCTTATACACTCAATGCCCTATGGAACTAAATTATTAAAATCCAATTCACTTTTAAGGGCCTTATTTACTTGCATTCCCAGCTTGTGTAAAGATTGTAAGTATTAGCACCCATAGATCTCTTGATTCTTGCCACTCTGTTAAAAGCCACACCTTTTAGGGTAGACTTCCTTTCACCATTCATTGTCCAAAAATTACAATTCGCATCTCTCTCTGCTGAACTGTATTAGCCAATTCTAATCTGTTCAGGGTATCTTGCAATTTCTCTCATATTTCCTCACGTTTTGCCATGTCCCTAATTGGAATTCATTCCCCTATGGCGTGTGTCCAAATTTAGGTCCCGACCCATTGTGCAAATGAGAAAAAAAAAACATTTGTCCAAAACTTTTGCTGTCTGTTCCCTAGGCATCCTGTTTCTATGTGCATTAATTTTTAAAATCAGTCTTTCAGGTAGTGCCCTATCAAATTCATTATGAAAGTTTATATGTGGTTGATTAAACTCTTCATCTCTCTCTGCCTAATAATATTCAGTTAACTTAGTTAATCACCATCTGCTTTTACAAATCTATGATTGTTCTTATCTTTCTAATTGTTCAATAATTTCATTTCATATTATGCAATCTAGAAGTTTGCCCACAACTAAGGTAAACCTACCTGGCCTATTATTTCCTGGTTTTTTTATCCCTTTCTTGCATAGCATTTACCACTCTCCAGTTAGTTGGCACAATTACTATTTCCAAAGAATTTTTGGAAATTATGGTTATACTTCAGTTATTTTTTCCTAAACTCCCTTTGTATTCTGAAATAGAATACTCTGAATCTTACGCAATCTCTATATTTTTAGTCTTTTTAAGAACAATGTTTTTTTGAAAATGTATCTTCAATGGCGGCTCTCACATATCATCCTCAGGTACAATTATCTCTACCAGCCTCTCATTGTGAAGAACAAGATGACTCTTTTCATCTAAAGTGGACCCATCCTCCTAAGTGTAACTATCTATTGGCCTTTATTCAGAACTGTTATGAATTGCCAGCGTTCTTGTAATTGTCCTTGCCCTTGATTAATTTTCTGGGTTGGGATGTATGCTATGGACCTGGCGGTTGCTCATACCAGACTTTGTTCTTGGATTTCACTCTATGCTGTAAGAGGAAATTTCTGATCCTATGAACAGCCTGGAAAACCCATCTGCAGCAGAGTCCAGTCTGAATCCATAGAAAGGTTACAGTGCAGAAAGAGGCCATTCAGCCTATCATGTCTGCACCAGAAAAAAGATACTAGCCGCTCATTTTATTCCCACTTTCCAGCACCTGGTCTGTAGCATTGCAGGCTACAGCAATTTAGATGCAGATCCAGGTACCTATTAAATGAGTTGAGCGTTTCAACCTCAACCAACAACTTAGGCAGTGAATTCCATATGCCCTCCACCCTCTGGGTGAAAAGGTTTTTCCTCTCATGTCCCCTCTAACCCTTCTACCAATCACCTTAAATCTATGCCCCCTGGTAATTGACCCTTCAGCTAGGGGAAACAGGTCTTTCCTGTCTACCCTAACTAGGCCCTTCATAATTTTGTGCACTCCAATTAGGTCACCCCTTAGCCTCCTCTGTTCTAAAGAAAACAACCCTAGCCTATCCAATCTCTCCTCATAGCTGCAATTTTCAAGCCCTGGCAACATGCTTGTAAATCTCCTCTGCACTTTCTCCAGAACAATTATGTCCTTCCTGAAATGTGGTGACCAGAACTGTACACAGCATTCCAGCCGTGGCCTAACCTGCGTTTTATACAGTTCCATCATTATATCCCTGCTTTTGTATTCAATATCTCATCCAGTAAAGGAAAGCTTTCTTGACCATGTTGTCCACCTGCCCTGCCATCTTCAAGGACCTGTGGACATGCACTCCTAGGTTTCTCACTTCCTCAACGCCTCTCAATAACTTCCCGTTTATTGAGTATTCCCTTTCTTTGTTTGCCCTCTCCAAATGCATTACCTCACACTTTTCCAGTTTGAATTCCATTTCCCACTTCTCCGCCCACTCAACCAAACCATTGATGATATCCTGGAGTTGACAGCCATTCTCTTCACTATCAACTACATAGCAAATTTTTGTGTCATCTGCAAATTTCCCAATCATGCCTCCTACATTTAAGTCTAAATCATTAATATACACAACAAACAGCATTGGAGGCGGTTCAAAGGAGGTTTACTAGATTGATACCTGGAATGAGTGGGTTGTCTTATGAAGAAATGTTGGACAGACAAGGCTTGTTTCCACTGGAGTTTAGAAGAGTTGAGGGGTGATTTGATTGAAGCATACAAGACCCTGAATGGCCTTGACAAGGTGAACGTCGAAAGGATGTTTCCTCTTGTGGGTGAATCCAGAACGAGGGAGCACTGTTTTAAAATTAGGGGTCGCTTTTTTAGGACAGAGATGAGGAGAAATCTTTTTCTCTCAAGAGGGTTGTGTGACTTTGGAATTCTCTGCCTCAGAAGGTGGTGGAAGTGGGGTCATTGAATATTTTTAAGGCAGAGGTAGATAGATTCTTGTTAGGCAAGGGAATCAAAGGTTATCGGGGTTAGAACACAGAAATCGAAACGCAAGAAGATCAGCCATGATCTTATTGAATAGCGGAGCAGGCTTGAGGGGCTGAATGGTCTACTCCTGTTCCTATTTCTTATGTCCTTATGTTAAACAGCAAGGGTCCCAATACTGAGCCCTGCGGAACGCTAGTGGAAACCGTTTTCCATTCGCAAAAACATCCATCAACCATTACCTTTTGTTTCCTGTCACTGAGCCAACTTTGGATACAACCTCAGCAGGTCTGACAGCATCTGCGGAGAGGAATACAGTTAACATTTTGAGTCCGTATGACTCTTCATCAGAACTGAAGGAATATAGAAATGAGATGAAATATAAGCTGGTTGAGGGGGGTGGGACAGGTAGAGCTGGATAGAGGGCCAGTGATAGGTGGAAGCAAAGAAGGGATTGCCAAAGATGTCATAGACAAAAAGACAAAGGGGTGTTGATGGTGGTGCTATCAGCTAAGAAATGTGCTAATGGTGACATTAAGGGTAGAAAGCAGGATGAGCAAGTGATAGATAGCCCTAGTGGGGGTGGGGTGGGGGGAAGGGATCGAAATAGGCTAAAAGGTGGAGATGAAACAATGGATGGAAATAATGTCCCACCCCCCTCAACCAGCTTATATTTCATCTCATTTCTATATTCCCTCAGTTCTGATGAGTCACACGGACTTGAAACGTTAACTGTATTCCTCTCCGCAGATGCTGTCAGACCTGCTGAGTTTTTTCAGCTATTTTTATCTTTGTTTCAGATTTCCAGCATCCGCAGTATTTTGCTTTTATCTTTGGATACAACCTGCCACCTTCCCCTGTATCCCTTGAGACCTCAAATGATGGAAGCGGGGCCCACCTGGGGAGTGTATCCAGACTGGGAACATATTTTGGCCCCCTAAAGTGCTTTAATAATATTTGTTACATGGAGCACTGGGGGCCAAAGTTGGCAACCCTTTCTGGCTGTCCTAGGGTGGATTTTACCCTTCCCAAGCAGACATGGGTGAGGGCAGGCCACATGCAAATCCTGGTGAGGGCTGTGCCCCAGGAGCATCAGGACGATGGGTTGCAGGTGGAGATCAAATGCTTTGGGTCAGTCTGCTGTCTAGGTCATCACAATATGGGCCTGTTTGGCCAGCCTCTGGGGGTTGCGGGGCTTCAATTTATGAAAAGAGTGGGAGGAAGGGTTAGTAGGGGGGATCCAGAGTGTTAGCAGCCCAGATTGGTTTTGTGATACTTGAGCAAGCCATTCTCCTCCTTCCAGCCCCACAATGTTAAGATACCAGTGGGTGGGAGGCCTGAAAGATCACCCCTGGAGACTCCAGAAAGGATAGATTAATCTCCTGGTCACTGCTACATGCTATTGTAGAGAATTCCAATATGATTTTTCTCCAAAGGATCATCAACGGTGAACCATCTTTACCCTCGTTAGCTTTGTACAATGCTGGAGAATCAACTGGGGTTTGAAACGTCAAGGAAGGAACATCTTCCCTCTCTCAACCATCTTATCAAGTACTGCTGTTGTGACTTAGTCTCTAGTACAAAGTCATATGATATGTCCAGAATGAGCAACGCTTTGGACACCAGACTGGTGTTTCAGAACATATTAACTCCTCCCAGTAGGCCACTCTTCACCTGACTCTACAGCCTCACTAACATGGCAGATGCCTGGATGTACCCTCCAGCATCACAGGCACTTGCCAGACTACAGAAAGTAGAGGACTACTTCCTGACCCCATGGCCTGAAATTAATCAAAACACTTGCAGGAACTGCTGTCAGAGCTAGCAGATAAGCAGCACATCAATGAGGTACAATGTTTCTGTAATTTGAGAAGTAGGCGTATTTGAATAGAGAGATTGCACCTGTAAACTGGGAGAGGAGGTTAGAGGGAGAGAATACCTTTGTAAAGTTAGCAGACTGATTCACGTTAATCTTTGGGGAAAGTGCTGATCTGGTCTATTGAATATAGATAAATTCACTTGTCGTTACTTTGTAATTTTTTTACATCAAAAATCTAGCAGTTGTGAAACGAATGTTTTTAAGTGAATCAAAATACATAATTTTAGTCTGAAAGTTAAAGACCTACCTTCAGAGCACAGCCCCTCACCCAAAAATGTATGCATCAGTGGACACAGAATGGCAAAGGAGGGAGGGTTAGCATTTGGAAGAAGTTCATATAAAATAAAAGCAAAATACTGCGGATGCTGGAAATCTGAAACAAAAACAGAAAATGATGGCAAAGCTCAGCAGGCCTAACAGCATCTGTGGAGAGAAAAAAAAAACAGTTAATGTTCCGAGTCCGTACGACTCTTCTTCAGAGCTAAAGAGAAGTAAAGATGTGATGAAATTTATACTGTTTAAGGGGTGGTGGAACAGGTGATGCTGCATAGAAGGCCAGTGATAGGTGGAGGCAAAGGAGAGATTGCCAGAGATGTCATGGACAAAAGGGTGTTAACGATAGTGGTACTGGCTAGAGGAGGCGCTGATGATGGCATTCGGGTCAGAAAGCAGAATGTGATAATAGCAGGACAAGGGTAAGCACTCTGGAAAGAACAACATGAACAAGTGACAGATGGCCCTTGTGGGGGTGGGGTGGGGGGAGGGGACGGTGAGGGGATTCCCCCCACCCCACCCTCACTTGTCCATGTTGTTCTTTCCAGAGTGCTTACCCTTGTTCATATAAAATTTTAAGTTTGAAGCCCATGCCTCTGAAAGTGAAGGAGGAAAAGTGGTAGACAAAAATGAGGGAGAGAACTAGAAATCAAGTCAAGGTAGACAGCGAGGCATTGTGTTGCAAAATTACCAGACTTTAACTGGAGCGATGTGAGTGTGCCAGGTTTTATGATGTGAATTAGTTGAAAAAAAATGTTTGAGAGCTAGTAAATTGGATAGCTTTATAGAATCATAGAATGGCTGCAGCATAGAAGGAGGCCATTTGATCCTTTGTGTTCCTGCTGGCTCCATGTAAGGGAAACTCACAGAATCTCACAGTGCAGAAGAGGCCCTTCGGCCCATCGAGTCTGCACCGACACGTGAGAAACTCCTGACCTACCTACCTAATCCCATTTACCAACACTTGGCCCATAGCCTTGAATGTTATGACGTGCCAAGTGCTCATCCAGGTACTTTTTAAAGGATGTGAGGCAACCCACCTCCACCACTCTCCCAGGCAGCGCATTCCAGATCATCACCACCCTCTGGGTAAAAAAGTTTTTCCTCACATCCTCCCTAAACCTCCTGCTCCTCACCTTGAACTTGTGTCCCGTCGTGACTGACCCTTCAACTAAGGGGAACAGCTGCTCCCTATCCACCCTGCCCATGCCTCTCATAATCTTGTACACCTCGATCAGGTCGCCCCTCAGTCTTCTCTGCTCCAACGAAAACAACCCAAGTCTATCCAACCTCTCTTCATAACTTAAATGTTTCATCCCAGGCAACATCCTGGTGAATCTCCTCTGCACCCCCTCCAGTGCAATCACATCTTTCCTATAATGTGGCGACCAGAACTGCACACAGTACTCCAGCTGTGGCCTCACCAAGGTTCTATACAACTCCAACATGACCTCCCTACTTTTGTAATCTATGCCTCGATTGATAAAGGCAAATGTCCCATATGCCCTTTTCACCACCCCACTAATATGCCCCTCCGCCTTCAGAGATCTATGGACGTACACGCCAAGGTCCCTTTGTTCCTCAGAACTTCCTAGTGTCATGCCGTTCATTGAATATTTCCGTGTCAAATTACTCCTTCCAAAGTGTATCACCTCACACTTTTTAGGGTTAAATTCCATCTGCCACTTATCTGCCCATTTGACCATCCTGTCTATATCTTCCTGTAGCCTAAGACACTCAACCTCACTGTTAACCACCCGGCCAATCTTTGTGTCATCCGTAAACTTACTAATCCTGCCCCCCCATAGTCATCTATGTTGTTTATATAAATGACGAATAAGATGGGACCCAGCACAGATCCCTGTGGTATGCCACTGGACACGGGCTTCCAGTCACTAAAGGAGCCTTCTGTCATCACCATTTGTCTCCTACAACTGAGCCAATTTTGAATCCACCTTATCAAATTAATCTGTATCCCATGTGCATTTGCCTTCTTTATAAGTCTCCCATGTGGGACCTTGTCAAAGGCTTTGCTGAAATCCATATAAACTATATCAACTGCATTACCCTCATCTACACACCTGGTCACCTCCTCAAAAAATCCAATCAAATTTGTTAGGCATGACCTCCCTCTGACAAAGCCATGCTGACTATCCCTGATCAAACCTTGCCTCTCCAAGTGGAGATAGATTCTCTCCTTCAGAATTTTCTCCAATAGTTTCCCTACCACTGACGTGAGACTCACTGGTCTGTAGTTCCCTGGCTTATCTCTACAACCCATCTTAAATAGTGGAACTCAGGCAGTCCCAATCTCCCCTGTCCTTTCCTGCAAATCTCTTCTTTTCAGATAATTACCCAATTCTCTTTTGAAAGGCGTGATTGAATCTGCTTCCACCACATGCTCGTTTTCTAACCACATGCTGCTTTAAAACGTTTTTCCACATATCTCCTTTGGCTTTTTTGCCAATTTCCTTAAATCAGTGCCTTCGGGTTCTTCCCTAGTAGCAACAGTTTCTCTTAATCTTCACTGTCTAAACCCTTCATGATTTTGAACACTTATATCAAATCTCCTCTCAATTTTCTCGACTCTTAAGGGGAACAGCCTCAGCGTTTCCAATCTATCCACGTAACTGGAGTCTCTGCACTCTAGAATCGTCTCAGAAATATTTTCTGTACTCTCCCTAATGCCTTCACGTCCTTCCTATAATGTCCAATTTTAGGCTCCACATTATATTCCAGCTGAGGCCAAACCATTCTTTTATAAAGGTTCAACAAATTTCCTTGCTTTTTTACTCTATGCCTCTATTTATAAAGCCCAGGATCCCATGTGCCTTATTATCCACTTTCTCAACTTACCCTGCCATCCACAACGATTTCTGCACATACTTCCCCAAGGCACCTCTGCTCCTGCATCCCTTTATCTTATTTTGCTTCTTCTCATTTTTCCTGCTGAAATATATCACTTTACACATCTCTGTATTAAAGTTCATCTGCCATGCGTCCGTCTGTTCTACCAGTCTGTCTATGTCCCCTTGAAGTCGATCACTATTCTCCTCACAGTTCACAATTTTTCCAAGCCCTATGTCATCTGCAAATTTTGAAATTGAGCCCTGTGACCTAAGTCTAGATTATTAATTAATAGGTAAAGAAAAGCAGTGGTCCTAGTAGCAACCATGGAGTATCCCACAGTAAACATTTCTCCAGTCTGAAAAACAACTGTTCACCATTACTCTCTTGTTTCCTGCCAATCAGCCAACTTCCTATCTGTGCTGCCACTGTCTTTTTTGTTCAATGATCTTTGATTTTGCTGACAAGCCTGTTATGTGAAACAAAAACAGAATTACCTGGAAAAACGCAGCAGGTCTGGCAGCATCGGTGGAGAAGAAATCAGTTAACGTTTCGAGCCTTCACGGCCCTTCGGCAGAACTGAAGCATAGTTAGGAGAGGGGTGAAATATAACACTTTATTAAACACTCTTTGGAAGTCCATGCACACCATATCAACTGCATTACCCTCAGCAACTCTTTCTGTTACCTCACCAGAATACTCTATCAAGTTATTTAAACATGATTTTTTTCTTTAACAAATCTGTGCTGGCTTTCAACTGATTAATCCACACTTGTCCAAGTGACTGTTAATTTTGTCCCAGATTATCATTTTGAAAAGCTTTCCTCCCACTGGATTAAACTGATTGGTCTGTAGTTTCTCAAGTTAGTCTCACTCCCCTTTTTGAACAAGAGTGTTTGCAATTTGCAATTCTCCAGTCCTTCCAGCACCATCCTGTATTTAAGGAGGATTTGAAGATTACTGCCTGTGTTTCCGCAATTTCTACCCTTACTTCCCTTGGCATCCTCAGATGCATCTTATCTAGTCTTGGTGATTTATCAACTTTAAGTACAGCCAGCGTCTATTTCTCTATCCACAGATGCTGCCAGACCTGCTGAGTGTTTCCTTTTTTTTCCTGTTTATTTCAAATTTCCAACATCTACAGTATTTTGCTTTTATATCAGCCTTTCTCATACCTCCTGTTCATCAATTTTTAGCCATTCAGTGTCTCAACTATTACTATTACTCAACATTACTATTCTTTCACTGTGGCTTTGGCAACATCTTCCTCAGTAAAGACAGATGCAAAGTACTCAAATAGTGCCTCAGCCAAGCCACCTGCCTCCATGCATAAACCCTCTTTTTGGCCCCTAAGTACTCACCATTATTCAGAACTGAGTGCTGGGGGGAGAGCACAATGCACTCAGGAGACTCCTACACTACCTGACTGGTCAACCTTATCTATCTGGCAGTCACGCATTCCCCCTCTGCCTGCACTTTCTTAAACAGCAGGGTAAGCACTTCCAGAAGCATGGTGTCCAGGAAATTCTCAGCCTCACAGTTGAATGGCAGTGACTCAAGCTGCCACTCCAGCTCCGAAACCAGGAGCTCGAGCTGTGCCAGCCGATGACACTTCCTGCACATGTGGTTGTCCAGGATCTGAGAAGCATCCTGGAGTTCCCACATAGAGCAGGATATGCCATTTAACAGGACAGAGGTATCCTGCTTGACTCTCTCTATTTAGACTATTAACTGACTTATCAGAAATCAACCTAAGACTTAAATCAATAGACTCACCAGCTACTCACCAATCAGCTGCTTCCTTTGACCTATGTCACTTTATTTTATAGGGAGATAAACTTAAATGTTTTTACTTAACTCTTATTATCTATATTCCTCAGATTTTAATTTACTGAAAAATTCAGAATCCTGTTACTATCCCTTGTTACTTAATTTAAAGGTTATCTGATTAATTAATTAAACATTGATTGTAATTGATAGATTATCAATTTTTTATGTCAATTAATTTGTCTACTTTTACTTTATAGTTTAATTAAGATTAAATTAAAAGTTTACTAGAATACTCGCCCCACGTGACTCCTTATACTGTAGTGTAACTTTGCGATTGATCGCTGCTGTGTTCTTAGGCCACCGCTGCTCCTTTTGTATCTGATGTGTTCTCAGACCAAACCTATTAGCCAGAGTGACAACTATTTGGGCGAGAATGAGCAAGGTTTATGGGTGGATCTCCATTGCTTTGGGGGTGGGTGCATTGAATGATGTTGGCTATAGAAAATATTTAGTGAATCATCCGAGCAAGTAAGTTGAAGCAAAATGGACAGCAGAAGTCAAGATCTAATGTGGCAACAGAACGCAATTTTTAAAGAACAGCTTGGGAGCCTGAATTTTTCCTTAATGATAAATGGATAAATGCCTGTGTTGCACTGTAGTTAAGAATGTGCTAATTAAATTGCAGGAATGTGTGCCTTTTAAAACTTGCAAATTTTGAGATTCAAATTCATATGAATCATTTAGTTAAGGAGAAAATTAGCATCGTCCTTTTTCATTTATTAATGAGAACTTTGACTCCATGAATACAATGGTTTGACCTGATGTTCCCTCTATAAGTAGCTAAAAACAACTGCAATCTGATTAAGCATTCCCTACATAACCTACTATTTGAAGGGATTCAGAGGTTAACTAAGGATTTAATCAGAACACTTCTGTCAGATTTTATATTTTGTTTACTGTGCGAAATATTAGCCAATTTAACATGTTTGCTCCTTACCCTTTCCAATTAGTATCATGTGTATCTTTATCATGCACCAGAAAGATAGAGAAGGATATGTCCATGAGCTCAATCCATTCCAAAAAAAAAATTAAGTCTTCAATCTGAGAAAACAATTGACTAATGCAAACAAACCCATGATAAGAATGTGTTTTAATGAGAGGATAACAGCATCGTAGTAAATGTTTATTTCTCTGTATTTCAGTACCTTGCACCAGAAGTGCTCAAAAAGCAACCTTATGATAATACAGTTGATTGGTGGTGTCTTGGCTCTGTTCTGTTTGAAATGCTCTATGGCCTGGTACGTAATCTAGTTTGTAATTGCGTATTTTGTTAAGCGTCTATCATATTTTTTTCAATTGAGTATTCTACATTTGGATTGATTTGAATGATATATCAACATTTTTGCTTTATTTTGAAGTCCATTGTTTTCAAATTATACAGCACCTTGGGTAAAATTATGTTGTGCTACTGGATTAGCAATCCAGAGGTTTCAAACTCAAACCCTGTCATGGTCAGTTGTGAAATTGGCTCGCACTGGAAATAATGGGTGGGATTTTCTGGCCCCGCCCACCACCTTGATCATCTGATCCCACCAAAAGTCAATGGACTTTTGGCTGGACCGCCGAATCTCCCTGGGTCCTGCCACATGGGGCGGAAAATCCCGGCCAGTGACTAAAAAGCAACCAGATTGTTATTAAAAACCCAACTGGTTCATTACCTCATGGAAGGGAATCTGCCATCCCTATCTGGTCAAGTTGCATATGCCTCTAGTTTGCATCACATGATTAGCTATTAATGTCCTCCAATCTAGACATGGTACTGGAAGCAGTGGGGTGCTATATTTTTCCACAGTGGACAAAGTAAATTGCAGATCACTCTTGGATTTAGCCTCGTGGCTGGCACAAAGTGTTATAATCTTGTATGAACGCCATCTGCTTAGGATATTCTGTACAGAGCCCAGAGAATGCATAAGTATCTGAGAGAAGGAAAATATATTTTTTATAAATGTATAACAGCAAATTGTTCAAAAGTAAAATAAGTAATTCAACAAAATCAGTATGTTTGTTTTTGCAGCCTCCTTTCTACAGTCGTGATACTGCTGAGATGTATGAATATATCCTTCACAAGCCATTGCAGCTGAGGCCTGGAGCAAGTAATGAAGCCTGTTCTATCCTGGAAGGACTACTTGAAAAAGAAAGACAGAGAAGATTAGGAGCGAAAGAAGATTTTGTAAGAAGTTCTTGTAAAATCTTGAAATCATGCACCATGTATGGGCATTTCGGATGATAAGTAAGGTCCCTCGATAGCTCATGAAATCTTGTGTCTCATCGGAGTAATTGGTTTTGCTGGCTGCATTCAGGTCGGATGGCTTTGTCAGTCTTGGCTGAGTAAGCAGTCTCACCTCTTGAATCAGAATGTCATGGGCTCAAGCCCCACTCCATCAACTTGACCCACATTATTGCAGCACTGAGATTCTGCTGCATTATCAGGTGATGTCTTTCAGATGAGGAGGCTCCACAAATATCCCCATCCTCAATGATTGGGGAGTGCAGCACTTCAGTACAAAATACAAGGCTGAAGCATTTGCAACCATCTTCAGCCAGAAGTGTCAAGTGGAAGATCCATCTCGGCATCCTCCTGAGGTCCCCAGCATCACAGATACCAGTCCTCAGCCAATTCGATTCACTCCATGTGATATCGAGAAACAGCTGGATACACTGGATACTGCAAAGGCTATGGACTCTGACAACTTTCAGGCAATAGTACTAAGACTTGTGCTCCAGAACTAGTCATGCCCTTGCTAAGCTGTTCTAGTACAGCTACAACACTAGAGTGTCTGACTAGATTGCATTGAAGTCTTGGAGTAGGGCTTGAAACCAAAACCTTCTAACTCCAAGGGCAGAATTTTATGAGTCAGTGAGCATGGGTGGGGCCCGCTCACCAACGCGTAAAATGACACGCAGTGACGTTGGGGAGAACTCCCGACGTCACCGTGCCCAATTTAAATTTTCAGAAAGGTGGGAGCGCAGCAAAATCAGCTGCGCACCCACCGACTTGTCAATGGCCAATTGAGGCCATTTACAGGGTCAATTAAGTAATTAAAGGACCTGCCTGTCCAACCTTAAGGTTGGTGGGCAGGCCAGGAGCCCTGGCGGGAAGTAGAAAAAACATGAAACCTCATCCATGGGCGGGATGAGGTTTCATGTAGGGTTTTAAAAATTTTAATAAAGATTTTGTAAAAATTATGGACATGTCCCAACTCATGTGACATGAGTCACATGAGGGGACATGTAAGGGAAATTTTATTTTTCTATTTTTATCTTTTTTTACATGTACAGCCGACCTCCCTGAGGCAGCACTTAGCCTCAGGTAGATGACTGCGCTCTTTTGTGTGCATGCGCGAAAGAGCGCACTCTCGATTTTGGGATTCCCCCCACCCGCACAGGGAACACACAGCACTTCTGTACGGACGTCACGCTGGGCGGATCTTAATTGGCCCGCCCACGTAAAATGGCGGTGAGCCTCTGATCGGGGGCACTGATCGGAAGCGCGCCTGTACGCACCTGCCCATCAACTTCCCCCCTGACAGGGGGAGAATTCAGCCCCAAGGTGCAAGAGCGTAACCAACTGAGCCATGGCAGACAAATTTTAACCTCTCTGTCTCTTTCTCTTCTTTCCCTTTCCTTTCCCTCCGCCACCGCCCCCCCCCCCCCCCCCCCCACCTTCTCTCTAGGTTCCTTCTTTTCTCTCTTTGTCTCATCTCTTCACATGTATGCTGTTATCACGTTTTGTCTCAGAATGCTCCTGTGAAGAGCCTTGTTGAAGTTGCTATATAACATTTTTGTGAACAAGAAATCATATTCCACACAGTAAATGGTTAGTCGAGCTGTTGACTATAAAGAAATTCTGGCACTTCAAACACATACTCAAATTTGATCAGGCAAGTTATACATTTTTGCCCCACAGAGTCTTCTGACCATAAATCAGATGCAGGAAAATAAAATTCTGAGTCACTTCCAATTATTGTTTATCATGTCTCCAGCATATTTAAACATATCAAAATCTATTTCTCTTGAGATTCAATGGTTTATAATTTTAAAATTTCACATTATTCTGTCCCATCTGGACCATGCCCCTTGGTTCTCTCTTCCCTGGCTCAGAATGAAATCACGGTAAACATCTCAACCATATTCCAGGGGCTATGTCATGCATCAATGCCACAGGAGATATGCTAGTAATGGTCGTCAGAGCTTTCAATATCGACGGGAGTGTATTGGATCAGTTGCCCATTATAAGCACCACCCGGTTTTCCTTCCCATTGACCCTGATAAATGCCCATTTTTATTGCCCCACCAGGTTAGTTCTGCCTGTAGTTTTGAGATGCATCTGTCACACAATCCATATGTAAAGTGTTCATCAAGAATACAAATCTGATTTTCTAAAACTTCCAAGGAATTACTGAAGAATAGACTTTCCTATAGCCGCCTTGACTTTCTTTCCTCATCTTCTCTAATAATAAACTTCTCCCACATTCTCTGATTCATTGGAAACAATAACATGGGTTATCTCTTAGTCATTATTTATATGCTTTAAAAAATGTTTTTGTTATAGCGCTATACCACATGAACATGGTATTTATGTGGAGAGGCTAAAGATCAAAGAATTCTCCAGCAAGTGGTTTATAACCTGCTTTTCGGTGCTAATTTTCAAATGTCTGTGCTGGTTCTCTGAGCAACCCCCAAGTGCCGCTCCCCAACCTTCCCCCCACAGCCCTGCACATTCTTGCTTTTCAGCTAATCCAATTCCCTCCTGTGCCTCGATCGTACCTGCCTCCACCACTCTCTCAAGCCAGCGCATTCCAGATCCTAACCACTGACTGTATGAAAAGGTCTTTCATCATGTTGCCATTGCTTCTTTTGCCGATTACCTTAAATTTTTGCTCGGTCCTTCTAACAATGGGAACATTTCTTCCCCATCTAACTGTCAAGACCCCTCATGATTTTGAATACCTCTATCAAATTTCCTCGCAACCTTCTCCAAGGGAAACAGTCCTAACTTCTCCAATCTATGTACCTAATTGAAGTTGCTTCCATGGGATCTTTAGCATCTTACCTTACGGATTCAACTCTTCTCGCTTCCTTGCACATGCTAGGTTTCCTAAAGTCTGTGAAACCTGGGCTGAAATTAATTTAAAAGAGTGACTTAAAATGAAAGCAGGTAGCCCCATAATGTTTGAATGGCCAGCTCACTTCCCATAATGGAGTGATTCCCTACCCTTCATCTCATCTCCCATTAAAACTGCAAGTGTGTTGGTTCAAAGTGTATTGGGTTTTTTTTCAGATTTTTTGCAATTTAGCTGCTGACATGACCCCAACCTACCCATTTTTGGAAGTTAAGCTTCGGTGCAGGATCACTGACACTGCAGCATACCCTTTATACTGTACTGAAATATTAGCCTAGATTATGTACACAGTTCCGAAAGAGGTGCCTGACCCCATAGCATTCTGACCTATAACCTTTTGAACATCTAAATTGGGTGTGAATATGATTATACTCAGTTATTATGCTCTCCGTGGTAAATAATTTGGAGGCACTCAGGCCCGGTTTTTGACAGGTGGGAATTTCATTATCTGGACTCACATCCTAAAGATGGTTAGTTGAGCCAGTTATCAAATTTATATTATTCTGTGTGTTTAGTACTAATGTACCTTTTGTATAAATGTTTTTCTTTAAGAATTTCTGCTGTACATTGATTTGCTGTGGGGTTGCATTATTTCAGGTTGAAATCAAAAGCCATCCTTTTTTTGATGTTATCAACTGGGAAGATCTAGATCGGAAAGAAATTCCTCCACCATTTAATCCCAGTGTGGTATGTAACTCTTTTCAGAAATTCAAACAAGTTAAATCATAAATAATACTTAATATCAGGATATTGTAGACTATTTTATTCACTTTTACGGGATCTGGGTGTCACTGGCTAGGCTAGCATTTATTACCCATCCCTAATTGCCCTTGAGAAAGTGTTGGGGAGCTGCCTTCTTGAACCGCTGCAACCCCTGTGGTATAGGTGCACCCACAGTGATGTTAGGGAGGGAGTTCCAGGATTTTGGCCCAGTGACATTGAAGGAACAGAGATATATTTCTAAATCAGGATGGTGAATAGCTTGGAGGGGAACTTCAGGTGCTTGTGTTCCCATCTATCTGCTGCCCTTGTCCTTCTTAGATGGTAGTAGTCGTGGGTTTGGAAGGTGCTGCCTAAGGAGCCTTGATGCGTCTCTGCAGTGCATCTTATAGATGGTACACTCTGCGTTGGTGGTGGAGGGAGTGAATGTTTGCAGATGAGGTACCAATCAAGCGGGCTGCTTTGTCCTGGATGGTGTCAAGCTTCTTGAGTGTTGTTGGAGCTGCACTCATCCAGGCAAGTGGTGAGTATTCCATCACACTCCTGACTTCTGCCTTGTAGATGGTGGACAGGCTTTGGGGAGTCAGGAGGTGAGTTACTTGCTGCAATGTATGCAATGTTGTTTTGTGAGTCAATATAAACAGAAAATGCTGGAAAAACTCAGCAGGTCTGGCAGCATTTGTAGAGAGAGAAACAGAGTTAACGTTTCAAATTCGTATAACTCTTTTTCAGAGCTCTGAGTTTTCGCACCATTTTCTGTTTTTATTTCAGATTTCCAACATCAGCAGTATTTTGCTTTTTGTTTTGTGAATATGTGACAATAGTATTTATGTTTCAGGCTGGACCTGAAGACCTACAAAATTTTGATCCAGAATTCACAGAAGAACCAGTTCCACAATCCGTTTATCGATCTCCTGACTGTTCAGTCGTTAATGCTAGTGTTTTAGAAGCTGATGATGCATTCATTGGCTTTTCTTATGCCCCACCTATTGAAGATTCATTCTTATAAAAGGACAGTTTCACCATGTTTCTATCGGGGAAAGAAATACTTCGCAGGAAATGAAAGCACTGTGCAGTTTCAAGCCATCTACATGTGGGATTTTGAATTTACAGCTCAACTATCTGCATGCCTGAAATAAAGCATGCAGCAATTGGGTGAAGGGCAATGAATGAATGAACGGAGCTTACACCATAAAAATACTATAAAGAAATTGTACATTCCTTGCACAGCTTACAAGTGATCCAAATATTTAATTGTTTCATTCTTTTCATGTCTGAAGATTCTGAAGCAATTCATTTTTAAGGGTAGTCTGCTTGTTGTGTAAGATTTTCTCTGGTGAAATTTTGATGACATGCTCTACTATACATGATTTAAATATTGTGAACATTGCTTATCAATATTGAATAATTAAGTTTGGATATGTGTATTGTGTGATGTTCCTTTAAGAATTAATAGTGTATTGTGGTCTCAAAAGAGTAATGAGATCACATTTCATAACATGACAAATCGCTTAAGATATTTTACACATTTTCACCTCACTGCCATCTATTTTGATGTCACATATCAAGATCATGTATTGGTTTTGGTTATAACTTCACTCCTTTGCTAGAAGATCCAATTAAATTGTCACTGTATATAAAACTGCATTTATGATGTAAACATTACTTGAATAATGGAGGAAGAATTGTGGCCACTCAGGTGAGAGATGTGAAGATTTTTTTTTGAGTTATTTAACATGTACTGGCCACCAATTATTAATCATGCCTATTTTGTTTGAGATTTGTACTGGAAATGTACAAATTAGCAAACTAGTTGAATTAGATGAAACTGATACTTTTATAATTGCATACTGTATTTAACTCCATGCTGTGTTCTGGAGATGGGTATATATTGATAACAGTAAAATTTCTAAATGGCATATGTTCAAAAATATGTGTACATTCTAACTGGTAACTGCAATTTTTTATGACAAATTTTATTAGCTTGTTTCAATGTTCTGTTTTTAAAAATATGCAGGGTTTCAAGAATAACTCTAATGAAAAGGTTAGTTCAAAACCCAAGCAAGTACTTTTGCCTCCTTTACTCCAATGGTACAATATGTTCATATACACTTACACTGTTTTGGACTGGTAGGACAGATGTTTTCACCTGTGATTTCCCTGTGTGGTGAGTTATTTTTATTTGTCAGACTATCTTAGGAATTAGATGCAACAGGGAGTCCTTATTTCAGGATAAGGAAGAACATTTGTGTATGAAATATCTAGTTACCTCCCACATCCATTAATGTCAGATTAAGTTTCCTGTCTGTCCTCTTAACTGTGGAATAATGCATAATAACATGGAATATAAACACCAATTTACTTTTTATTTTAAAATATGTACATATAAGCTCCCTTTTATCTGTTATTTGGTTTGGACCACAGTTAAAATTGTAGTTCAAAGTCTCTTGTAAGAGGTAGTTGTCTAGTATGTCTGAAGGTCACACTGGAAAACCTTTTAACAATGTACTCAGATAATTTGAGGCAAGCAGGGCACCTTTCATTTGCTTGCTTTGCCTAAGAGATTTTCATTCATTCTGTATAAATCAAAGCCCAGTACCAAAATTGAAGGGAGAATTTCATAATTACATAGGAAAATTCAGCTCTACTTATAATCTTTATTAGAGAATAGATGAGTTCTATTTTGATGCATCATGAAAGCATATGCTGTCAAAATGTTTCTCAACAACATTATGCATTGATATACTGTCTTTAATGTAGTAAAATGTCCCAAGATTCTTAAGAGCACATCAAACTCGATACTAGGCCAGGTAATCAAAAGCTTGATTAAAGAGGCGGATTTTAGGACAGCCTTAAAGGAGAAAGAGAGGGGGAGAGTTTTAGGGAGGAAACTGTAGTGCTTTAGGACCTTGGCTGGAGTAATTAAAATTGGGATGTACAAGAGCCCAGAATGGAGGGACTGCAAATATATCGAAGGGTTGTGTGGCTGATTACAGAGACAGGGAGAGATGAAACCATAGAGAGCTTGAAAACGGGGATGAACATTTTCAAATTGAATTGCTTAACTGGAAACCATTGTAGATCATCGAGCACATGGGTGATGGGTGGGCAGAACTCAATGCAAGTTAGGAGAAGGGCAGCAAAGTTTTTGATTATCTCATATTTAGGGACAGTAGCATGTGGGAGGCTGGCCAGGAGTGTGTCAGAATAGTTAATTTATATATATATCCTCATGAAAGCTGAGGTGAAAGTGACTGCCATTGACATCAAGGCAGCATTTGACAGTGAGTAGTACCAAGGAGCCCTACCAAAATAGAAGTGAATGGGAATCGGTGGTTGGGGTCGGAACTCCACTGACTTGAGTCATACATAGCACAAAGGAAGACGGTTGTCGCAATCATCACAGCTTAAAGACATTGCTATAGATGTTCCTCAGGGTAGTGTGCTCGGCCCAATCATCTTCAGCTGCTTCATTAATTACCTCCTTATGAAAAAGGTTAGAAGTTGGTATGTTTGCTAATGATTGTGTAATGTTCAGTACTATTTGCAGCTCCTCAGAAGATGAAGCAGTCTCTGCCCATATGCAGTAAGACTAGGTCAACATTTAGGCTTGGGCTGATAAGTGGCAAGTAACATTCATGCCACACAGGTACGAGGCAATAGACAACAAGAGAAAATCCAACCATCTCCCCTTGACATTCAGTGGCATTAACACACCAAAGTCTCTCAACATCAACAGGGGTTAACAGAAACTTGACTGAACCAGCCCATATAAATACTCTGACTACAAGAGCAGGTCAGAGGCTGAGAAATCTGCAGGAAATAATTCACTTGCCTCTCGAAAGCCTGTTCGCCATCTACAAGGCACAAGTCAGGAGTGTGATGGAATACTCTCCACTTTCCAACACTCAAAACTCAATACCATCCAGGTCAAAACAGCCTGCTTGATTGATACCCAATCTTAAACATTCACTCTTTCCACCTTCAACTCACAGTGGCAGCAGTGTGTACCATCTACAAGATGCGTTGCAGCAACTCACCAAGCCTCCTTTGACAGCACCTTCCAAACCTGTGACCTCTACCACCTAGAAGGACCTGCAAGTTCCTTTCCAAGCCAAACTTCCTGATTTTGAATGATGATATCATTCCTTCCCTGTCACTGGGTCAAATTCCTGGAATTCTCTTCCTAACTACACTGTGGTTGTACCAACGTCAGATGGATTGTAGTAGTTCAACCACCACCTTCGGTCAGATCAGCAGAGCCCCTGCCTCTCTTAGTACAGTGGGAACTTTAATGTGCATCTAGGAGGGGAAATGGGGCCTCAGTTTAACGTCTCATCCAAAATCTGGATGCCAATTGATTGTATGCATGTTGTGAATTTAATGAGGGGACTTGCATGAGTTATGTAAGCATAGAACTATGTTAGATTTCAGGAGGTTTTTCTTTTTAGTGGATCTCGCCAGCTCATACAGTGAATGGGAATTTGCTACAAATTTTCAATAACTACTATTATTGCCTTTTACTAGTTTCAACATTCAAAATCTGATGTTGTATTCCTATAAACGATGTTTACAATTCCCACATTTTAGCACTCCAATAAACATGATTATGAGCCCTATGCAGAAACTGTAATCCAAAATAACCAAGTGGCTCCCAAATGAAGGAATTACCAACAATATTCCACTTTGTAGCTTTTAATTTAACATGATTTGATACCAATGCAAATTAAACATGAATTAACAGGCAAATGATACTTCAAATAAAAAGGCAAATTTTACTTTCGATAGTTGATACAAGAAAGATATGTCTTACACAACCACAAGCATTGCCCTTCAGCATGTATGGCATTACGTAGCAGCACAGTTCTACAATATTTTTTTCATGCAGGTTAGGTCAGGAGTCCAAACCATCAGCAGCTTTCACCTGCAAGTTTCACAGGTAAGATTATCATCAACATGGCACGCTTCTACAAACATTCTCTCCCTTGGGTTATGACAGTCCTGATGGTACGGCATTCCAGAATTTCTTTTCAACCAACCAATCAATAACATCCCAATGCATGATTTGGCCACTTCTGGGAAAACATCAAGCTCTTCAGAGTCTGTAAGCTATTCACACAGCTTTGCAGGTTTTAGACCTTTTTTTTAAGCTAGTTTGCACATGCCTCCAAAAACTCCTCCCTTTCTGCCAAACAGAAAAACTGATCTCTTCTTAACAGTGATTTTCTTCTCCTCACAAGAACTCTGAGTTACACTGTCTCTGCCTGCTTTCTCTTTGTGTCTACATCTGGGCCTTCACCCTCCAGCTCCTCTACTTGTAGCTCTCCTTTGTGTCTGCAGCACTCTTTATGCCTGCCAGCACATGGTTTCTTTCTTAACTGCCTTCCTGTTTGTACTGCTTCCAGATCAAGGGTCGCCAGGTCACTTAGACCAGAATTTTTTTCTTATCCAGGAAAATTACAATTAATCTTTTTGCAATTGATGCAAACTCCTAAAGTCCTTTTCAAATATTCTTACAAACAATTCTACATGTAGAGATGGTGGCGTAGTGGTAATGTTGCTGGACTAGTAATCCAGAAGCTCTAATGCTCTAGGGACAAGGGTTCAAATCCCACTATGGCAGTTGGTGGAATTTAAATTCAATTAATAAATCTGGAATTAAAAGCTAGTCTCAGTAATGGTGACCATGAAACCATTGTCAATTATCGTAAAAACCCATTTGGTTTACTAATGTCCTTTAAGGTAGGAAATCTGCCATCTGGCCTACGTGTGACTCCAGACCCTGAGCAATGTGGCTGACTCTTAACTACCCTCTGATATGGCCTTGCAAGCCACTCAGTTCAAGGGCAATTAGAGATAGGCAACAAATGCTAGCCTTGCCAACAGTAACCACATCCCATGAAATTTTTTTTAAAAATGGATTTCACAAACGTTTAAAGAAATTACAAGTTTTCCTTACTGTACTGCTTCCAGGTCATCACAACATCTTGTTTTTTTCCCTACAGAAACTTAAGTGTTTCTGAGCAAGCTTTCATCAGTGATTGTGTCTGCATCCTTGATCTTTTTTGCCAAATTTATGAACCCCATCTCAGACTGTTCTTCCACTTTAATTGGTTCACCCACTGTGGCCTCATTTATTTGTACTCAGAAGTGAGTCTTATAACAACTGTCTCACCAGTTTATTTTTCAGCCTAGTCTTTGTGTCTGGCAGCATCTGTGGAAAGAGAAACAGAATAAACATTTCAGATTTTCACCTTTTCATCAGATCTTTCATGAGTTCTGATGAAAGGTCACAACCTGAAACATTAACTCTGTTTTTCTATCCACAGATGCTGCAAGACCTGCTGAGTATTTCCAGAATTTTTTGTTTTTTTCAGATTTCCAACATTTGCAATATTTTGCTTTTGGATTAGTTCTGTCATGTTTCTATTTCTGCTGCACACCTTCACCAGATCCTTCTCAATCACTATCTTGTAACATACGTATTTCCACTTATCAGCATATGTTTCAAAAGAGTCTAACTGATAGTTCTGTGCCTGGAACTATTCTCCTTTCCTTGGTAACCACATCACTGCCCAAAAAATCCAGTATCTGCTAGGACATGGACAGTGTACTTATGAGATTCTGCCCTTTGACTACTTCAAATCCTTGCCCATTCAGTGGTATAGATGTTCCAATGATTCATAGGAAAGCCAGCCAAAGAAACCACATTACTCTGTATGTTAATCAATTAAAATTACCTTTAATTATTTAACATTGCATGCATTAAAGCAGCTTACACAAGCATAAAGACAACATCCCTTAAACCAAGAAATCAACATCAAAGAAGCAGAGTTATCAACTCGCACACCATTTGGTTCTTCTGGCTGGATGACCTCTGGACAGAGCTTCGTTAGACTTTTGTTGACTACATTGCGGGACCTGCCATTTCCCATTTCTCAAGGGATGTGATTATCACTGGCAAGTCCAGCATTTGTTGCCCATCCATAATTGCCCAGTGACATGCCATTTCAGAAGGTAGTTAAAAGAATCAACCACATTGCTGATCTAGAGTCACATGTAGGGCAAACCAGATAAGCAGGTTTCCTGCCCTAAAGGGGATGGGTTTTTACAACAATCATTGATTGTTTAACGCACTAGCTTTCAATTCCAGATTTTATTTATTAATTTAAATCCCACCAGCTGGGATTTGAACCCATGTCCACTGGATTACTAGCGACATTACCGCAATGTCACCATCTCTCCAATTGTCTTGTGACTGGTTAGAATGCATAGGCCTCATCTCATCTAGGTCTAGACCCTATCAAGGCCTTGTATCCACTGTGCCCTGAGTTTTCTAACTGCCTCAGAAGTTTTTACCATTTGGTCATGAGGCATTTGCTTCACTTCTTCCTTATCAGTTTTTGCAAACCAGAGGCTTGCTTCTCAGAGCCTCTTCAGTCATTTCTGCACGTCTTTGCAGTTTCAACTAGCAATGTTGACATTTTTAAAAGGGGTGATGAACACCTTTCAACAGGGAGCTAGATGAGTTCCGGGAGGATATCAATGTATACAGACTGTGGGTGGGTTATTGGGTGATGTACATTGTGGTCACTGTCATCTGGAACTCGTTTGTTGTTGCCTTTTAGCAAGAAGGCAACAGCGTCCGAAGTTGCTGAGAAGAAAACTGACAAAAGTGGGGAGAAATACTGGTGCTTAATTTTGGAGAAGCGATTATAACTTCCTCATGTAGTATATGAGCCTGCTCTATGTAACTTGTGCATTTCACTGACTGCCAAATCAGTATCATTAATTTTTCGTCATAAAAATCACTCCGAATAGTTATCTTAATTTGACAGCTGATGTGTGTTTTGCTCTGGAAATCAGTAGTTCCATTTCTTTGGACATATTCCTCTCTGGCTGAGCTGCAATAATATCTACGCGCTAACTGTGGGCCCGCGACTAGGGGGCGCGTGTCAAGGGGCGGGAGGGGGAGTGAACGACGCCTGCGCGCCACCAGTTCGTGAAGGCGCTCCGAAGTGTCAGGCGGGCGCTGCAGAGTCTTTTCTCGGCTAAGTACGGTGGGCACAGCGCTCTGGTAAATTCCACGGGCTGAGGTTAGAGTTGTGTATTAAAATGGCAGCTGAGGATCTGGCTCTGAAGGAGTTCACCCTAGTTTATTTGGACAGGACTGGAGGGCTGCACAAATTTATCAGCGACTGTATTCGCTATAATGGTAATTTTTCAAGGAGAACTATCTCTAATTATTCATTAAAAATTGTATTTATGGAATGGTATTAATAAGCTAGATTTATATTATAACAAATGGCAACAAAACAAATGTCCCTAAGTTTTTGCGACGTTATTGCAGCGCAGATCTTCAGGAACAAACATTCCCTGCAACCCGTTTATAGTCCAAATCTTGATCACTCAGAATATCAAATACAGACGTTTCGATATTTACATGGCCAACATATATTCAAAAGATAACTATATCTGAAGAAACCCCCTCCCCCTCACCCTCCATAAATGACCCACAGTTCCCCAATCACGACATCCAACTGCCATATTTAGTACCTGTGAATTTGACCAGTTTGCTTTGAATCTTGGAATGCGAATTATGAATGCTGATTAAAAACAGTATGAATCTCAATGCCAATTCCTGGAGCACCCCATTCAGCACTGCCTCCAATTTATATCTCCTCCAATACGGTTTGTTGTTTCCTACCCTTTAGCCAATTTGTTATTTATTTTCAGATTATGTGGATTTCCTCTGCTTTATCCTTAAGAGTAACTTCTTATATAACTTTGCCAAATGCTTTTTGAAAAGTAAAAGTCACTTCTTGGGGGTTTTGCAGTAAATCTGCAATGGTTCTTTCTCAGAAACATTGAGGAAGTTAGGAAGGATCACCCTTTTCTGAATATGTTGGCTGATCTTACTAGCTTTTTTCATACAGGTAATGTGTAAATTTCTTCTTTGATTCCATTACTTTGATGTAAGACTAATGGGTCTGAAATTCTGTAGGCCTATTGAAAATAGGAGTTACATTAGCCAGTATCCAATCTAATGGATTTCCTCAAAGTTCATTGCCTCGTAATGACCTCATAAGTCTCACCCCATAATAGGGATAATTACAATCAATGACCCAGACTTTCCTGTCGCTTGCCATTTCAACACACCATCTTGCTCTCATGCCCACATGCCTGTCCTTGGCCTGCTGCAATGTTCCAGTGATGCCCAATGCAAACTGGAGGAACAGCACCTCATCTTCTGATTAGGCACTTTGCAGCCTTCCATATTTAACATTGAGTTCAACAACTTCAGACCATGAACTCTCTCCTCCATCTCTACTTTTTAATCCAATTTATTTATTTTTTAATGGTTTTTATTTTTAGTTTTATTTTTTTATTTACTTATTCATTTTTAAAAATCCTTTTCCTCCAAACCATCCCCCCCAACCCCCATAAACAGGGTTTTCTGCCACTTGTTTCTATGTTGTGCTTTCACAGCGCTCACCCTTATTCGGCTATTAACACATTCAACACCCTCTTTAGCCCTTACCACTACCATTAACACTTCCTTTGTCTTGTGTCCATGACATCTTTGTCAATCTCTCCTCAGTCCCACCTATCCCTGACTTATCTTGCTTCACCTGCTCCACCCCCTCCTAAACAGTATAAAACCCATCACATTTCCACTTCTCTTTAGGTCTGAAGGAGAGTCATTCAGGTTCGAAACGTTAACTAAAAGCAAAAAACTGCCGATGCTGGAAATCCAAAACAAAAACAAAAATACCTGGAAAAACCCAGCAGGTATGGCAGCATCTGTGGAGAGGAGCACAGTTAACGTTATCTGGCCGTCTATCCAGCTCTTCTTGTCCCACCCGCCCCCCACCACCCCTTAAACCAACTTATATTTCACCTCTTCTATTTTTACTTAGTTCTGTTGAAGGGTCATTCGGACTCGAAACGTTAACTGTGCTCCTCTCCTCAGATGCTGCCAGACCTGCTGAGTTTTTCCAGGTATTTTTGTTTTTGTTTTCGAAACGTTAACTGTTTCTCTCTCCACGGGTGATGCCAGACCTGCTGAGTTTTTCCTGCATTTTCTGTTTTTATTTCAGATTTCCAGCATCCGCTGCATTTTGCTTTCATCATAAATAGAATTCATCTCTCATCTGTTGTGAGCCTTTTTAACGTGTTCAAGACTTAACATATCTTTTATTAATTTTCCTGAAGTCTTGGCAAATTGACAATACATCCTTATTCCTTAGTGAATACATGGAGGAAATAACCATATATTGGCCTGGACTTTGCAGTTAATGGTGAAGCAAGGGTGCTTGCCATTGACCTTTGTTGGGAGTGTGTTGGTTGCAGATCGGTATGTCTTAAAAGAAGTCTCCATCGTCTTCTGTTGGTTAACTGTAAGTCTTTATTAACTACTAGAACTATTTACACATGTACAGCAAGCCAGGAGCTGTCTCCATGCTTAGGTCTATACATATCTTTCCTCAACACCACACTCGTCCTGGGTCTCGGTCATGTGCTTTCTTACATCATTGTGTGGGCATTACTGTACTCAGTCCCACATTAACCCTATATGTGCAAGACCCTTATACTACACCTCCACCAAGACTTTATCCAATGTATTTGGAGTTATACTAGTTTACCTCATGTCTTACATTGTTATTATTACATTATCACTATTACTACTCCATTTCCCTGCTTCAAGCCCTTGAATTTAAAGTTCAGGTGGTCTGGAGGCCTTATAACCATCCCTATCTCATTCACAGTTCTATCGGAGTGGTAGGTTCTGGTTGTTCCTGTTGGTCTGGAGGTTGAGCTGGCCTCTGGGTATGTTTTCATTCTTTTCTTCCATTCCTTCATGTTGAACCGCACTTGGCTGGTCCGGCTGTTATACTGCTCAGTGGTTGCTGCTACTCTAACTTGTTTCTTGTGGGGTAGACAAACATTCTCTTTGTCACTTCTTTTGCTTTTTCCATTGTTGTGTGGGTCATCTCAATGTCCTCAGTAGCTGAGAAGAGGATTCCTGTGGCAAGAAGAAGGTTTAGTAGTACGGTCACCTCTGCTTTCCATTGTAGGCCATGGATGGCTGCTACCAGGTTTGGTATGCCAGCTGGGAGTTGCAGCATATGCACAATGGTTGCAGTGTTGACCTGCTGTACTGTCGCCGGAGCCAAAGGTAGAGACTTTTCAGACTCCTGATAACCCTCTTTTACCTCTTCCATTGGAGGAGTCGTGGTTATCTCCTGGGTGGTTGGCTGGTCTGACCATTGAGGGCTTTCAGTGACCTGTAATGAGAATGGACAAACCTGCCCCGCAACTACTCTGGTAAGTTGAGTTGTCTTTGCCTCAGAGTTATCTGTGGAACTCTTATTTTGACAGGATTGTTTCTTACTTGGTCACTGACTGCTGTTTATACTCTTTTGGTTAATTCGTTAGATCCTCACTGTTCTTCTCAGAAATCTCCTTATCTGCTTTTGAACACTGGATTTGTCCTTCCATACTGCGCCTCTTGTCCATCATTTTGTTCAGGTTGGATTGGAACTCAATAATTACATCAGTTTTGCTTATTAATTCTGCATTCAAGCAACTGCTGATTCTTCAGCAATTCCTTCTCCTGTTCCAGGCATTTTTCGTGATGTTCACTAGAGATATCTGATGCTTGAAGTTCGTCAAGTTTTAATTGAAGATCTATCTTAGTTGAATTTGTTTGTATAAGTTCATCATTTAAACGTTTCGAATCCTCCCTCAAGTTTTCTACTTTCTATGAGTGATACTCCAGTGTTCTCATCAGTTTTCATCTTTCCTTAACAAACTCATCTTTTTTCCGTGAAAGTTGATTCTCTAAACTGATCAATTTTTCTTTAGCAGAGTATAATTCCTCTGTGCTATCCTTCAAGCTCATATTCTGTAATTGCACTTCTGCCAATTGTTTGTGAAAGGCCTCACACTCTTTCGTGAGAACTTCTACCTTTGCCATTGATTTTTATCTCTTGGTATATCTCTTTGGAAATGTAATGTTTTTCCAAGGTTCCTTCCAAATGTGCGAGTGTTTTCTTCAGCGCTGCAATCTCTTTCTTGTCTCTCTTGGCTTCCTCCTGGAATATAGAACATTCCTGAGTCTTCTCTGGTTCTTCAGTTCTTTCACTTTGTAATTTTCCAGAGGAACAAACTCTGATGTGAGGGATCCTTGTAGTGTGTGAAGGTCCTTCAACAGGTTTTCCTTTTTGTTGTGAAGCTCAGCTACTGCGCCTTGAGTTTTCTTGTAATTTAACAGAGTCTCATTGAGTTTGTTCTGCTGTTTAGCCATTATGCTGTTGCAGGTAGTCTTTATTCCATCATGTTGCTGAAGGGTTATGTAATGTTTTTGAATTTGATCTTGAAGGACAATTAGCTGTTCTTTCAATTGTTTATTTTCTTGTTCAATTCTTGCCTTTGCTTTGTCACTACTGACAGTTCCAATGCGGCTTTTTCTGAAGTAGCATTCAACGTTTTTTTTAACTCCTCCTGTTTTCCAGGGGCACGTATTGGTACTTCAAAAAGTCTTTCAAGACCATAATTTTGTTGAGTACCTTTTCTGCCTGCTGTTGTGCCTGGTTGTACATCTGGTTGAGTTTCCCCAACTACCGCTTCGATTTGCCAACTGTGGAATTGCGGATCATTATTTCCTTTGTGACGTCTTAGAAATTTGTTTGTTCAAATCTCGATGTTTGGTTCATTGAAGACTTTAGTTTAGCGTGCATTTTCAAAGGTATATACTCAGCTTGTGTTTCAAATCTTCCAGTTCAGCTTTAATACGAACATTTTCTGATTTTACTTCTGCTTTTTCTTGCTCTGCCTACAGCAGGGCCTTGTCCTTGTTGTTAACTGCCAGCTGCTGGTAGAGTTCTGGAAACATGTCAGGGTCTCCAAAAAGGTATACCTTTTAGGACTCCTGGAAAATTTCCTGCCTCTCTGGCACCCTCGTGCGGTTTTTTTTGAGTACTCTGTTCTTTTCATCACTTTGCTCGGGGTTTTCTATGCATCTTTTCAAGCTCTGTATGCTTCTCAACTTGAAACCTGAACCTCTGCAGATTTTGTTCTTAGACTCCGATAATTTAAAAATTCCCTTCTCCTGGACACCAATTTTTCAATAGGTTTAGCCTTAAGATGGGTCCAAGTTGATCTGGTAAGTTGCATTTTAGATCCATGGTAATTTAATATCTTTTGCAGTTACAGTTTTAAATGTTGTTGCCATTTTAAGAATGACTGTGCAGTAACTTTCCTCACTTCTTCTTCCCACGATTATCAGGTTTCAGCAGGCTCCCATTTTGCTGATGGGGCCATTTGTTATCTTATTCTCTCTCCAGAGCCTTCAAAACTAATAATTTTGGCAAGCAGTTTGCTTCTGAGCTTTTGAACTTGATTTGAAGGCGATTTTTTGCTCTGCCTTTAGTTTTTTAAATTTTTTCTGGATTTCAAGATGGCGTCACCATTCAATTGGAGACAAAGAGATTCCCTGTGCTTGCCAGTTCTGGCAGGCTCCGCACAATTGCGTTGGCGCTCTTCTTGAAAAAATTAACAATGGCTGCCTGCCGACTTCTTTTGTTCAGCTGTTTAAACTATCGAGTCAGTTGAATTGGAGCTTCTGCTTGTTTTTCACTGAGCAGGGCAGTCGTGACGACCCCGAAATATTTAATTAATTCATTCTCTTTTTTTCTTTCGGATGAGCTCAGTCTCCAATTTGGGGATTGGGTTTTAGCGACGGGTTTCTTTCAAACGGCACTTCTGACACTGGATTACTTAACGGAGTCCTCAGGACTTGCTGCAGCCTGGAATTTTAAAAGATTTAGCTCACCCTTGGAGGTTCTGTCGACTCTGCACTCTGAAGCTGGACTTCCAAAGGAGCTTCAATGAAGTCTTCTGCTGCACTAAGTAAGTTTAAATCTCTGCTTCAGCTTCCAGGCCTTTCTCTGGCAATTTTTCTACTGTCCTTCTGCTTCCTTAGGTGCTTCTTTTCAGGTCAGAATTCTTAGTTGAATTTTTCTCAGTCTTACAGCATTTCGGTTTGTATCTGCATTTTAGTGAGGTTCTATGTTTTTATCCCATTACTGCCACCATGTTGGGAGGGTGTTTATTACAGATCAGTATGTTCTTAAAGAAGTCTCTGTGGTCTTCTGTAGGCTAACTGTAAGTCTTTATTAACTACTGAAACTATTTACATGTGTACAGTAAAGAGTAAAAGCTGGGAACTGTCTCCAAGCTTAGGTCTATATACATCTCTGCTCAACATCACACTGACCCTGGGTCTCGGTCATGTTCCTTCTCACATAACTGTGTGGGCAGCACTATACTCAGTCCCACATTAACCCTATATGTGCCAGACCCTTATACTACAGCCTTGAAGAAAGCTGGCACCAAAAAATTAGCAATCACTATGGTAGAATTTCCCCTTTCCCCCTGGCAGTTTATATCTGGCACCAAATCAAAGGCATGTCTTGGCGTGTGGCAGCACTGATGTTAGCCAGCAGGTAGGCAACCAATTAAATTGAACTGTTCGCACACAGCAAACCAGGTAGTTAAAAACACTTAAAATCCTTCACTTTTAATTTAATTTAAGTTGTCAGTTATTGAAATAAATGTAAGACTATTAAGACGGAAGCTAAGATAAAAACAGACTTAAAGAAAAACAGAAAAAATATATTTTATATTGTTAAAAATATATGGAATTTTTAATCATTGTGGAGAAATTTGAAACTACACAAATATAAAATTAGCTTTTCAGGGCCATGAAGGTATTAAGCAAAAATTCTGAAGTTAGTATGCTGTTTAAAAACCCAGTTACATTGGAACAGGAGTAGGCCATTTCGCCCTTCGAGCCTGTTCTGCCTTTCAATGAGGTGGCTGATCTGCAACCTAACTCCATATAGCCTTTGCCCTTTATGTCTTATTACATTTAGCTAAAACTATATATCAGTTTTAAAAGTAACAATTGATCTCATGCCAGTTGCCATTTGGGGGAAGAGAATTCCAAACTTCTACCACCCTTTGGATGAAGAAGTGTTTCCTCATTCAACAAGGTGTAACTTCTTTCAAGGTTTTTACAATGAGACCAACAGCGGTAAGAGTGCAAGTTCTCAGCAATTCATGATTGCAAAGGAGATCGCAGTCTGTGGAAACCTTTACAGCTCATGCTATGGAGGAGCATAGACTCACTGGCAGCAGCTTCTGGATTTCTGCCTGACTTTGCACAAGACAGAACTCCACAAGCCATTGTCATTCTCAATGGAATAATGATAGCAAATACTGACAGTTTCGTCATCAATACCACAGCAAAATGTTTTGCTGTTCTGAAATATTGTTGAATAAACAACGCTAGTCAGTTTGCCAAAGATGTTCCTCATTTCCTTGAATTTAGCTTTTTAAAAAAATTCTATACCTAAGGCAGATGAGCTGAGGGCACATGAAAGTATGATGATATAGGCATTCCTGAAATGTGGCTTAAAGAAGGGGAGGAACAGCAGCTCAACGTTCCTGGTTACAAGGTTTTCAGACAGGATAGAGAGGGAAATAAAAAGGGAAGAAGGGTTGCAATATTGGCTAAAGAAACAATTACAGCTTTGAAGAGGGATGATATGTTAGAAATATCATTAAATGAGGCTATATGAGTTGAACTGTGGAACAAGAAAGGAGAATTAATGCTGCCGGAAGTATACTATAGACCCCAAACAGTCAGAGGGAGATAGAAGAGTAGAAACTTTGGGCAGTAATGATAGGAGATTTCAAGTATACTAATATTAAGTGGGATGACATCAGTGTAAAAGGGCAAAGGGCTGCAGAATTCTTAAAATGCATTCAGGAGAACTTTTTTGGCCAGTACATAGCATGCCCAACAAAAAAAGGGACAGTTCTGAACTTAGTTTTAGGGAATGAAGCTGGGCAGGTGAAATGGGTATCAATGGGAGAATGTTTTGGTGGTGGAGATGATAATTCAGTTAGATTTAGCATAATTATGGAAAAGGATAAAGATAGACCAAGAGTAAAACTTTTAAATTGGGGACAAAATTAGAAATTAGAAAGACACAGGCAAAAATTTTTATTGGCCTGGATTACATAGAGATGTAGTCAAATTCTGTAGAACATGTCACACACATCTGGTGGTAGGGAAACCACAAGCGGTGATTAAGCCGGCACCTTTAATTCCAATTCAAGCATTTGAGGAACCTTTTACTAGGGTCATGATTGATTGTGTAGGACCCCTCTCTAAGACTAAAATTGGAAATCAGTACTTGCTGACAATAATGGATGTGTCTACAAGGTTTCCTGAAGCGATACCTTTGAGAAATATTACAGCAAAGAGAATTGTGGAAGAATTGACTAAATTTTTTACAAGATATGGTTTACCAAAAGAAATATAATCAGATCAGGATTCAAATTTCATGTAACAGCTGTTTAAGGAAGTTTTGGGATAAAATAGTTTAAGTCAATAGTTTACCATCCTGAAATACAAAGGTCTTTGGAAAGATGGCATCAAACTTTAAAAACTATGCTGAGGGCTTATAGTCAGGACTATCCACATGATTGGGATGGGGAAATCCATTCTTGTTATTTGCCATTAGGGATGCTCCTAATGCATCCCCAGTAGCACCTCCTGATTCTTCAAAGCCTGTCCATCATCTACAAGGCACAAGTCAGGAGTGTGACTCGCCTGGATGAGTACAGCCCCCACAACACTCAAGAAGCTTGACACTATCCAGGACAAAGCAGCCCGCTTGATTGGCACCACATCCACAAACATTCACTCCCTCCACCACTGACACACAGTATCAGCAGTGTGTACCATGTACAAGATGCACTGCAGGAATTCACCAGGGCTCCTTCAACAGCACCTTCCAAACCCGCTATCATCTAGATGGACAAGGGCAGCAGATAGATGGGAACGACCCCACCTGGAAGTTCCCCTCCAAGTCACTTACCATCCTGACTTGGAAATATATCACTGTTCCTTCACTGTCGCTGTGTCAAAATCCTGGAACTCCCTTCCTATCAGTACTGTGGGTGTACTTCCACTACATGGACTGCAGCGGTTCCAGAAGGCAGCTCATCACCACCTTCTCAAGGGCAACCAGGGATGGGCAATAAATGCTGGCCCAGCCAGTGAACCCAAATCCCGTGAATGAATAAAAAAAATCAACTGGATTTAGTCCTTTTGAATTAGTCTATGTTCATGAGTTCAGGGGACCACTAAAGTCAATTCATGAGAAATTGGTGGGTTAAAATTCGGAACCTATTCTCCTGGATTATATATCAAACTTCAGAGAAAGATTGAACAGAGCATGTGTTAGCTAAGGAACATTTAAAGATATCACAGAAAGTGATGAAATTGAAGGCAACTAGGAGAGCCACAGCTCATAGTTTTGTTGCTGGGGAAAAATGTGTTAGGATTGAAAAGAAACTGAATGAAGTAAGTGATTTAATAAATACTCCATAAAGAATAGTCCATGTCATGTAAATATGTTTAAAATGTACATTGACAGGAAAGAGGACCAAAAGGAGTTATTAGTGGTGGTAGATAAGGAGCGAGAGGATGAAATGAAGGATTCTGAAATTGATTCTCCTCTAATCAAATTAGATAATGAGGAGGTACTTAAAAATTTAAATGTAATATTGAGTTACCTTCCACACAAGTGTCAAAGTGATTTGGAGAAGTTCTTGCAGTCAAAAAAGCTATTTGTGGGAATAAGCTGGGGAGGACAAATTTAGCTTCACATGATGTGGGTGAGATCCATCTTCAATAAGGCAGCATCCTTACAGATTAAGGCCAGCAAAGTTATCACAAGTACAGAAATAAATTGAATTCATGCTTCAAATGACATGTTGAGTCTAGTTGCAGTAACTGGAGCTTGCCTATTGTGATGCTACCGAAACCAGATGGAACACTAAGACTATGCGTTGACTATTGAAAGGTGAATGCAGTGACAAAAGCGGATTCCTATCCTATACCATGGTTGGAAGATTGCATTGAGAAAGTGGGACAATCAAAGTTTATCACAAAAATTAACTTGCTGAGAAGATATTGACAAGTACCGTTATCAGAGAGAGCAAAGGAGATATCGGCTTTTATGATGCCAGATGGACTATATCAGTTTAAAGTCATGACATTTGGTATGAAAAATGCACCAGCAACATTTCAAAGACTGACAAACAAGGCTGACTGCTTTTTATACTGACGACTTGATACTTTTCAGTTAAATATGGGGGGAGCATTTACAATATCTGGAAGAATTATTTAATCGACAAGAAGCTAATTTGGTGGTGAACTTGGTTAAAAGTGAATTTGCAGAAGCGCAGTTACATATATCTAAGCCACACCGTTGGACATGGTAAGGTGGCTCTGAGAGATATGAAAGCCAAAGCCATCATGGATTTCCTTATGCCTACAACAAAATGAGAAGCTTTGAGATTTATGAGCATGAATGGGTTTTACTGGAACTTTGTACCAAATTTTAGCAGTGGTTGCTCCATTGACTGAACTATTAAAAAAGAACAAGAAGTTTCAATGGACACAGGAGTGTCAGAAGGCATGTGACAGCTTAAAAACTGTATTGACTATGACACCAATTTTGGCAGTACCTAATTATGCCAAACAATTTAGGTTGGCCGTTGACACAAGGCATTGGTGTTGTACTGTTGCAAGAAGATGAAACTGGAATTGAGAAACCAATAGGGTATTTTTCACGAAAGTTGAATGTACAACAGAAAAAATATTCAACGGTCCAAAAGGAGACTCTGAGTCTGGTGTTAGCGTTGCAGCATTTTGAGGTTTATGTTGCAAACAATTCGTCAGAAACAATTGTTTATACAGACCACAATCCTTTAAAATTTCTGGACAGATTTCAAGACCGAAGTGCCAGGCTCTTCAGATGGAGTTTATTACTGCAACCATTTAATTTACAGATTATACATGTGGCTGGACGGGAAAATCTAATTGCAGATGCATTGTCGAGAGTTTAAAGCTCAACATGAAATTGGACATTTAAAACCTGGACACTAGACTGAAGTGACTTTTGTTGATACAAAAAATTTGATTATGTATTGTTGGTTTTTTTGCATGTATCTGGTAATGTAATAATGTGGATATATAGATAAGTTTAGTAGGTAGTGTAGGATGGGTTAAGAAAATGAAGCCGTCTTTTTAAATTATGACTGTTCTGGAGGTGTCATGAAAGTGTAATAATTTTCAAAATATTTTTCTGGTTTATTGTAAAATAGGCTATGGAGGCAAGTATAGTTGGGTCTGTCTGTGCGTGTGATTTAATTACATTCTGAATCAAGTAGGCTGCAAACTTTAACTCATCAAAAGAAGCTAGGTGCTTGACATGCTAATGAGTAAACATGGATGCTGGCTTAGCATGGAAGGTGTGAAGGGAATTTGCATTTTTAGATAGATGAAGGGATATTTGGATTTCAAAGGGATTTCAGTCTGTTTACAACTAGCCAGATAAGCAAGGCTAAGGAATGTGTTTATTTTTCCCAAAGGTTACTGATAATATATAGTGACAACATGAAAGTTTTTATATTATGAGGGAGGTACAGTTTCAAAGACGTATGGAACAATAGAATTTACAGATTAAAAAGAGAAACATATATAAAGGAGAATGAAAGGATATGTGTCAGGAGAAGGCCATATAAGATCTAACAGGAGTGTGTGAAATAGCCTTAATGAAGCCGCCAGCATTTGTGCATAAATCTGCTGCCTACCGAAACTGAAGCTAGAGAAAAGCCATTTGGAAATCCACTGTCCAGAGTATTATGCTAACTTGCTGAGTCTGTTTTAAATCTAAAATCTATTTCAGGCCAATGCCTTAAGGGGAGTGTAACTGGGTGTCAGATTAATTTGGAATTTTAGGAGCTAGTATAGTAGTAATTGTAGTCTTATGTATATGCTTGACATAGTTTACCTTGTTAATAAATATTTTAATTTTTTTTAATCTCTAAAGGTCTTGTGGACTTATTACTTTTGAATTCAGCGCACACATCTCGTAATAAATACAAATTGCAAAACCGTTGTGACAGTGCGACTAAGTTTCCCTCATAGATTTGGTCCACCTGGCACACACATTATCTGTGACATCATAACAAACCCTTCATGCATCCCATGCCAAGGTATGCCTCTGAACTACCCCCATAGACCGTCATGCCCCCCTATATCAAGTTATCCCTCATGCCAAGGTGTTCCCCCCAACCACCCAATATGGCCTCATGCTGCCAAGTTATGGCACTTCCATGCCCATTCACCCACAATACACAGTATAGAATCAGTAAACTATAGTGGCATTTGGTTATGTTAAAAAAGCTTTAAAAAAAGTGACGCATTGATAAATTTGCATTTTCTTTTAAAAAGTGCTATTTACTATAGCCCAATGAAGGTGTCAATCATACAGGCCCTTTAAAGTTTAAGTAGCTGAAAGCATAAACCGTTGAAATCTCTATATGTTGTCTGAATAAGCATTGTGAAATTGACAGCATAGATCAGAGAGCTGTCAATCAAGCAATATTTTCCCTGGGTCTCAGATGTTTCAATAGGCTCATGGATATCTGGGCTCTCAACCAAGCCTTATTGTGTATTATAAATAAAAACAGAAAATTCTGGAAAAACTCAGCTCTAACAGTATCTATGGCGAGAGAATCAGAGTTAACGTTTCAAGTGCAATAGGGCTTTTCACCCTAGCCGACAAATTGGCACTTCAGCTCACTGAAATGGTAGTTGTGAATAGAAGATGTGTGAGAATTGGGTTCTTTCAAGGTGCACTGATGCAGTGTTGTGGGCTAGGTGCTAGATGTATATATGAAACAAGTTAACTTCCCCTTTTAGATCACTGTGGTCATTTTAAATAACCACAAACTCGGCATTATTTCTTTACTATTGATGGAACCTTTTTCTCATTTGTTCCCTTGACCTTAGGATGTAAGAAACTGCATTGACACAGCTAACCATTTGCTGCACATTGGCCCTGTTGTTTTGGGCCAAAAATTGCCACCTACCTCTGCCGAACATCCCAACAATAAGAAATTGCCAGCATCAAAATTATATCCATCCAGTGTAGTGTAAGGCTATCTGGCATGGCAAGGGTTAATGTGGGACTGGGAAACAGTACCACCCACAGTGTGCTGTAAATAGACACATGACTTGAGACTAGAGAGAATTGTGGACTGGACAGAGACCTGTGTAGAAGCAAGCACGGAGGTAACTCATTGCTTGGGCTATACCCTGTGTATATGTATATAGTCATGTGTTATCAATAAACAGTTAATGTTCAACCGTACAAGGCTTAAAACCTCTTCATGAGACCTACTGAACATATTAAATACAACTTGGTAGCAGCTAATGGAAAAAAACAGAATCTCAGAGAAGCTGGAGCAGAAATTCAGATGCTGTGAAACTAAAGGAGCAGCATTCTGACCTGATTGAAAGCACCTGAAGTGAAGACACAGAGGGAGATCGCCTGAAAGAAGCTCCTTTGCAGAATTGGAAGCAGAAAGGTAGAAGAAAAATTCCACTGTGCAGCTGAGGACTCTACAAGATCTCACGAGGTCCATTGTGAATGCCCACAGAGTGCAGACTCAAAGGACCTAGCAGGGATGGGCAAAAAGTTCACTTCTCAGCCAGGCCTAGTTTAAAAAGCCTCAGTGCTATAAAAAAAAACTCAGCAGCCCATTTCTGAAGGCAACGCAATCAACCCGGGTTCAATTTGGCGCCATATTACATGGCGGCCGAGCACGTTGTAAGAAAAAAAAGCGGAAGGTTTAAAAATCTCAGCCAAAGCTGGGAATTTATTGTTAAACGCCTGAAAACCCTTTGATATTGCAGGGAAGGCCCAGAATAGTTGATTGACTAAATCGCTGCTCAAAGCTAAATACAGAGAGGTCGGGGCTACCATTGCCGCGGAAGCCCGCCAAATCACAACAAGCGCAGGAAGACTCTTTGAGAAAGCAATTATTGCTGCACCATCTTTAAAACCTGCACAGCATTTAGAGCTGCACTCACCTGAACTTTGAAGCAACCATGGACAACAAATCAACATCACCTGACCAATTTGGACCGATCCAAGGGCCAGACCAAATACAAAAGTGGGAACTTTGGCCGTAAAGATTCTTAAGATACACTTAGGATTGGATAAAAAGACAAAAGCTGAACAAGTGAATGCACTACTATATTCAGTAGGTCCCATGGCCCATAGATATTGTTCCATAGCTATTGCTTTGAGGCAAGGAATAAACAAATCCTTAGATAAATTTGATGAAATTCTAAAATCATTCGATACATATTTCAGTCTAAGAAGCAACAAAATTTTAGAGAGAGCGAAATTCAACAAACGTGTCCAACAGCTTGGAGTATCGGCTGACTCTTTTATAAACAAATTATACAGATTGGCTGAAGACTGTGACCATGGTGACCTTAAGTCAGAACTCATAAGGGACAGAATTGTTGTCGGAGTAGCTGACAATGCCCTTTCAGACATGCTACAGACCAAGACCTGACTTCAGAAAAGGCCATCCAAATAGTCAGACAGTTTGAAATCCGCCAACAGCACCGATCCATTTTACATGGCAAAAGCAAGCCATAGTATAGAGCAAACCCAACTGTCCAGCTAGTAAAGCAACAAAGGAGCAGAGAGACTCCAAGCCAAGGAAGGCAATACCCAAACTAACCACAAGAGGGTGGGAAACCATGTTAAACGCTCTGGAGCCAAATTACCTCACAGGCAAGAACAATGTCCAGCAATCTCAGTGCAGTGTTTCAACTGCAACTGCCCAGGACACTTTGGCAAGATAGGCAAAGCTAATATGCCTAGATGGGTGGAGGATCCCAATACAATCCATGAGATTGAGGTACCACACCAGGAAGAGACCCAACCGTGCTTCTTGGGTGAGGTCAAGGATCCTGGATTCTGTTTTTGGATTGCAGACATCTCAGTAAATGGTGACCTCACCAACTTCAAATTGGACACTGGAGCCAGTGTTATGGTCCTCTTGGATAAGGAACCAGGGCTGAGAGACCTTTGGCTACGCACAACAGACACACCACTCTATGGGCCTGGAGGAGTCCGACTTCTGGTCATAGGCATGATCCTAGAACCAATAAGGCATGGCAACAAGTAGATATTCAAAGTCATGTACTTCACCTGAAACCAATCATTTTCCCTGTTGAGCAGAGATGCCTGTGTTGCCCTTAACATTCTAAAAATGGCAGAAGATGTCAAGACAACCTCTGTCATCAACTACATGGAGCTGCAAGTCCCCAAGAGGCCCGCCAGTAAAGAGACTGTTGACTGGGACTTCAACTCTGCCTTCATTGTCTTCACTCTTCACAGTGAGTTTGTACATTTTCTTTTCAGGTTGCAGAAGCTCCTTTTTGGTCAGAGCAGCCAAACCTTCAGACAATTGACACTGTACCTCAAATGGAACCACACAGGAAAATGACCAGCAACAGAAGAATGAGCCCTAACCCCAGGCTCCAACGGTTACTGTCACACTACCTGTAAACACCATGGCACAGACGCTGCAACCTCCAGCCAATATGCAAAGCTGCAACATGATGCTGGAGCAAGTGACCATCAACTCGGCAGGGCACACCTCAGTGAGGCATGGAGACACACAGAAGAACACAGTGTCACACGGAAAAAGAAAAACCATGTTCATACCACGAACAAACAGAGAGAATACTCTCTCCAGAAAGGACGAGACAAGCCAGTAGTCTCTGAGCAGAATAGATCGGGAGTTGACAAAGAGAAGTTCAACTCAAGGAGCGGAAAAAGCGTATCAGAAGAAGACAACCAAATGCCAGAAACACAAACTACAAATCAAACTCCAAATCAACAAAGGTTGCCCAAATCAACAGAGCCTTCACTTCTCCAAATGTGACCAGAACGAGATCTGAAAGAATTGTCAAGCCTCCAGACATCTGATTTTATAAAGTCAGAGACTTGAGGGGGAAGAAGAGGTAGCATGATTGTAATGTAAATACATTAGGTAACGACTTGGGGGAGGTGTTGTGTAAGGGTATCTAGCATAGCAAGGGTTAGTGTGGGTTTGGGAAACAGCACCACTCACAGTGTGCTGTAAAGAGACACATAACCTGAGACTAGAGAGAGTTGTGGACTGGACAGAGACCTCTGTAGAAGCAAGCATGGAGTTAGCTCATAGCTTGGGCTGTGTCCTGTACATATGTACATGTGTTATCAATAAACAGTCAATGCGAGTTGTTAGTCATTTACTTTAGAAACTTACTGCTACTTGCATGTGTGAACGGGGGAAGTTCAAATCTCTTCAGAGCTGCTTTGACAGGAATAATAGGCTTCAGGTCAGGACTCTGAAGGAAACATAATTATTGGGGTCTTACAGGTTTCAGGCAGCCTTCCCTTACCCTGGGAATGGGGACTGTGCTCTCCACTGGAGGCACCTCCTCTGAGGAGGAAGAGTGAGCCAGAAGGGGGAGGAGGCCAGGAGTCCATATGCAGCCTCCAGGGGAGCCACCTTTGGGAAGACAGGCGCAGGCACAAGGGGCGCAGGGCCAACAGGAAGTGCAAGGCAGAAGGAGCTGCAGAAGACGCCACTATCCTGCTGCCAGGGTTTACAGGCGGCGATGCAGCTACCTCAATATGTCTGAGGTGCAGTGCCGAAGGAGGCTCTGTCTCTTAAGGGAGACAGTGACCTCCATCTGTCAGATGATAGGCCCTGAGATCAGCTCCAATTGTGTGGTTGGACACCTCATGCCAGTGGCATTGAAGGTCATGGCTGCCCCCAACTTCTATGCCTCCGGCTCTTTCCAGGCTGCTGGGTGACAAGGGTTATCCCCTCAAAAGGTGGCTCATGACACCCCTCCATCATCAAAGAACAGAGGCCGAGCAGCGGTACAATAGGAGCAAAAGTCTTCACAAGGGCCGTGGTAGAGAGAACCATCGGTCTTCTCAAGATGTACTTCTGATGCCTGGACCGTTCACAGGGCACAATGCAATACCCCCCAGATCGTGTATCACCGATAGTGGTTGCATGCTACGGTCTCCACAATTTGGCGCTGGAAAGGGGGGATGCAGTGGAGCAAGAAGATGTAGTCGCAGATGCTCTGACTGCAAACGATGAGCCCAGTAGCAAGTCTGAGGACGAGTACGCTTAGGAGAACGCTGAGGGGATAAACGCTGACCTGGGCAACCTCCAGGGAGGCAGGGACACCCGCGAGGCTTTGATCCAACGATCCTTGAGCTAGCCTACCACAGATGAACCTCCAACACATGCCAAGGCTGCAGGCTCCATACTCAATACCTGAGATCAACATTTGCCTGGTTAGGAACATTAACTATGTAACTTGTCAATAAAGCTCAATGACAAACAAATCACTCCTAACATCATGGGTCCCCCTACACCTGCAGATGTAATGAAGCACCCAGAGGCTTGTTGAGAACTAAAACATTTAATGTTTGCATACTAGAATACAGAAATGAAAGTGCATTAAAAGGTGTTGAGCAGCACACCTAATGAAAAGGAACTGATACGGGGGCAAAAGAAAACCACCAGTGATAAGCCCATGGTGTGCCTAAGAAGATTTATGTTTACGTTTGCGGGTGCTAGGTCTAGATGCTTCCCCTTCGCTAGCACTGGCATTGGAGACAGCCTGCTCACTCTGCTGTCCTGTTGGCCTTAATGACCTCAGCAGGCGTTCTCTGGCCCGTGGAGCATGTGCTGGCCCCAACTGGGAGAGAGCGGACGGTGGCACGACTGGCATCTCCCCAGTTGCCGCAGCCTCATCAGATGCCACGGTCACTGACAGAGGGGCAGAGGAGCTGCTGCCCTCATCTGGAGCGCCCTCAGAGGAGCCCGCAGAGATGACAGGCAACTTGTGCGCCAATGCAAGGTCGCTTCGGACCTCCCTGCTCACCATTGATGGATGGGCACCTAGCTGGGATACTGGGTGCCCAATCCATCTCGCACACAGACACAGACCACTGAGGTCAATGCCGCTGTGAGGGCTTGCAGGTCCGAGTGCATCCCCAGGAAGCCCTGATTGTTCTCCTGGAGGAGCCTCTCCATGAGAGTCGCCACGCTCTCCATGGAGGAGGCATTGCGCTCGGCCACGAGGGTCATTGCATTGCTCAAACTCCGTATGGACTCCTCCATCACAGAGACCGTGTCACACATTCCCTCATGTATGTCCGCCAGATCCTCCCACATACCCTGCTAGACTTCCAGCATCTGCTACCTCAAGGACGACTCTAGAAGTACATCATCAGCCACCAGCTGAGCATGTTCATGGTCTCCGGCAGTCCTCCAACTGCCGACGTCCTGGGCACTCTCTGCCTCTGCCTGCATCTCAAGTGAGTGTGAAGTGCCCTCATCACTGTACACCGGGACACTAGCCGACGATCTTATCCCCATGCGGCGCTGGTATCTGCGCTGGTGCCTGCTGGCTGAGATGGTGTGACGCTGGTGCCTTTATATCTTCTGGGCCCTCAGGGGTCAGTGGCGGTCCCTCTGCCTCCTGAGTGTGGGTGTGCTCCAGAGAGGCTGAAAAGAAGAACAGGATATTTGATCAGTTGAAGTCGTTACATTGTTAATGTGAATGCCTGGCACCCAGATCAGGATGCGTTCCTCCTTCCATTATCAATGGGCAACCCATGTTGGATGCTGAAATCAATATACAGTCGACAGTGGAATGGTTGCAATGACAGACATTGTGACCTCAGGGCATGGCACTCTTACCTCCCACTGGCACCCCAACCTCATCGCGGTGGTAGACCTGGGCACATGACGCCGCTCCAGCTCGAGAACCTCCTGCTGATATCTGGTCAGTATGAGTAGGTGGGTCTGCCCTCCACCTGTTTGGCATTATTATGTGCGGTCTTCTACTGAAAGGAGAGAGAAGCATTGATTAGTCTGCGTTGCCATCAAAGCCTTCCCACTCCCACTTGAGTGAAACATTGCAGGGCTCATCTGATTCATGACCCTGGAGTCGCCGTACACTCACTCCAAGCAGCCAGGGCTGACCCCCTTGCCCAGATGCTGTCTCCATCACATTTGCCATTCACATTGTAAGACCTTCCAAACCAACAAGCACTATCATCTAGAAGGACAAGGGCAGCAGATGGATGGCTACCCCGCCACCTGGAAGTTCCCCTCCAAGTCAGTCAGCATCCTGACTTTGAAATGTTTCAGCACTCCACCACTGCGCCTAGGTCCAGATCCTGGAGCTCGCTCCCACAACAGCACTGTGGGTGTACCTGCACCACATGCAGCGGATACAGAAGGCAGCTCACCACCACCCTCTCAGAGGCAACTAGGCAGGGGCAATAAATGCTGGCCCACCCAGCGAAGGCCACATGCCATGAATGAATGAATGCAATAACAAAATTCTGAGTTGGGGGGTGGGGGCCAGGGGGGGCCAACCTAACTGCTGTGTTAAGTGACCTATGCCAACATGGTACTCATCCTTCCCGATGGCAAGAGGTCATTGAACCGCTTGCGGCACTGCACCCAGGTACGTCTCACCACACCGTGGGAGCTGACCCTTTCTGCCACCTCTTCCCAGGCACATTTCGTCATGTGGGGGGGCCTCCTCCTACCGTCCCTTGGCAGTATGATGCCGTGGTGTGCTGCCACCTCCTCAAGGAGGGCAGTGAGGCACTCATCCGAAAATCTCAGGGCACACTGCCCCGCCGACCTGCCCTCCTGCCTGGTCTGCTCTCAGAGAGCGCTCTCAGACTCCTCCTGTGTGACATTGGTGGCAGCCTTTGGAAGACTGCCTGCGCCATTTTTAAACAGGCCGTTGGGTCGCCATTGGACCCGGCGGTCATTGGACTCCCGCCGCCGCCCTCCCCTTCCCGCTGTCCTTGGGAACAGTGATTCATGCTGGGCGGGCCTTAATTGTCCCGCCTGCATAAAATGGCAGCATGGAGCCGATCGGCTCCGCGCCCGCTCCCGAACAGCCCACCTGCCATAGGAAAAATTCCACCCAATATATATCTTGTAGGAATGCAGGTTACATTCAGCCAAGGTGCCTGAACAGAAGGTGCATTCCAAATTTCACATCAGCTTGAGGCATTGGTGGTTAATTGAATGCATCCCAATATGCATTCATTCATAAGTTATTCTCTTATACATCATTATTTCAGAGTGAAAGACTGCCTTGTTTCATTCATGTAAGCTCAGGAGGAGTTAGCCACCAAGAACCCAGACCTAGGACAAAGTAGCAGATTTGATTGACAATTCAATCCCAGAATATGGAGCACAGGGGGATGTCAAAGATCGAGCTTTTTGTTACCTGTTTGACTGAGAAAGAGCACAGTGATAAGAAAGTTGGGCATAAGGAGTGAGAGCTCATTGCTTGTTAAGTGCTGAGTAGTTTCAGGGAAATTTTTTGTCAGAGCAGTCTGGTTAGCCTGCTAACAGAGATGGTATGACATTTTGTCATTCACTGTTATGAGGAACATTATGCAATGTGTTATGGACAGGAGAGGGTTTAATTTAAACAGCTCCAATTTCTCCACTCACCACCTGTCCGTAAACAGAAAGGTATTTTGATTTTGAGATTCCCCCTTTATAAGCGGTGGCATATTTCACAAGCCCTCGGTGATCCAATTTCTATTATTGACCCCACATCAAACTTGTGACAGGATAAATTCAAAGAGTTAATTCATTTGCACACACAAAACATGGTGGGGTGGGGGGGTTCGCTACATAGCCCCTGTGCATTCATATAGTAAAGAGGGATAGAGAAAGAAAGATTTACAGGGCAAAGGCCACAGAGTAAAGAATTATTGTTTCATGTGAGTCCAGAATCAAACTCCCAGGGTATATTCCTTCACAGAGTTGGGCAGGTTGAAAACTGATGCCAGATAATTTACTTTTCCAGTAGAGATGACTTCCACGATAAGATAGGTACGCAGCTACGAATTGTCTTGTAGGCAATGGTACAGAGTTCAGAAGTTCCAGTAGAAACAATGTAAATGGGGCCAGGCATTTAAACCTGGACAGAGTCCCTTTTCTGAGCTGCTGTTTGGTAATTGGAAGATGGTAGGCTGTCTTGCAGGACAGCAAGACAGTATTCTTCCAGCTACAGGGGTCATGTCACGTGATTCCCACCTTTCCACTTTGGCTTTGACAAAGTGTGTATATCTCTTTGTCTGGGTCCCTAAGATTGATAAGGTTCCAACCATTAAGAATTTGAAGGGAAGGTTGCAGGGCATTTTGTCCGAGCAGACTAGTAAACTCCAGTTGGCCAGCCTGGGTTCTGAAATGCAGGTGGCCTTTGCATATTTCCCTTTAAATTTGGTCTCTGCAGTCCACAGGGGCCATTAGCGTCTCTTCAGAGATAGCAAGGGGCATGTGTCTGCGATGCAGCCAGATAGTATAACCAGAGATTGGGAAGTAAAGATAACTGCTTAATATAAAAGGAGGTGGGATCTATTTATGCGAGAGACTGATGACGCTGAACATGAGAATATCTGGTGCAGACCCCAAATTTGTAAATGAACTAATGACTTCTGACATGGACTACCTTGCAAAACATATCCATCAGTGATTTATGGCTGTGTCCATGCTGATCAGATGTAGTCCATTTTGTTTAGATTTCTAGGGCTGTAATGTGTGTATTTATGTTTAAGTTCATACAACTGCAAATGTTAATGATTAAAATTCTGATGGAAAGAGATGGAAAAGAAACAACCACCTTCTCAAAGGCAGTTAGGGATGGGCAACAAATGCTGCCCTTGCCAGCGATGCTCATATTCCATGAAAGATTAAAAAAGTCAATTATTCCACTTTAAATTATTAATTTTATATATTAGCATAATGCATTTACCTTTCCTGTACATTTATTTCAGCATTCTTGAAGAGTCAGTGTTTATAAATACTTGGTCTAAAATTTATTAATTTTACAGATTCCAAACAGTGTCTTGCTGTTTATCGCTTCATTATTTGCGTGAATCCAGCTGACCTGATGGAGTTGGATGCAAGACTTGGTAACTGTGTTCTTCATCATCCAATAAAAGCTGCATGTTTGTTTCAGTCTGTGAGTAAAAAAGAAAAATCCTGAATGATGCAAATGACACTCATACTGTGATATTTACATTTTTAAATCCAGTTTCTTCAATTCCTATTGTGAGATTTATGATTCACATGTTTGCAAGTCTCTCATTTTGAACACATGTGACTTTCAGGTTTGCTTTACATCTATCAAGACATTGTCACTAATTCAACAATTAGAAACAGAAAACCAGGTAAATAGGTCTATTTAAATTAGATTAAACTTAATCTAGTGTAATGAGCTATTTGTATCATAGGTCTTCTCTAATGGGATACAGATAATATATTTTCTGAGCCTTTACCTCACTTACTTATCAATTCATATTCTATAAAGTCCTACATTTCATAATTGTAGTTCCTTTTGATGCTGAACAATTCAATGAAATAAATAAGTCTTCAGCTCAGAAAACTGACTTTTTAACAAACAGTAATATAATAAATCTATGTAGGTATTAGGGATATGTTAACTAATTTAATTATCATTTATGACAAAAGTAAGTGGTTAAAACACAATTTTAAACAGAATGAAAAGAATAAAAATCTAAATTCTTCAATTGCACTTGTCCTTTGATTCTTTTTTTCCATTTATATTCCTTTCCTATTATTCCTACCCTCCCATTCTTTCTTTGCTCTATTTTAAGTTTAATTGGAATTTTTTCTACCTAATTGATTTGTTCTATTGTTTATTTATGCAGCAAATCAGCATTAAATGTTCAACTTATGTTTCTGTTCCTTTCTTCTGGGCATGCATGCTTGGAGGAAAGCTAGAGTGCCTACACTTTCAAAACATGTAAAGCAGCTTCACAAAGCATGGGACTGCTTGAGCATTTAATAGGTTTGGCACCACACTGGAAACTTCTTTGCAGTGATGCACATGTGGCAGTATCACTACACTCTTAAATGTGCAAAGACTTTGTACACCATTGAATTTTCTCCACGTTTTTCACCTGGAAAATATGACATTTTCTTTGGTCCTAGATTTAATTGTTTTTCTTTAACAAAAAATCTCAGGAAAGTATAAGTAAAACTGAAAGAGCTGTCTGCAGTTATGATCACTGCAGATTTGGTTCATGCTGGTTTACAATGCTACCAAATATTAATCTTGGTACTGCAATAGAATTATATACTATATTAACTCATTAAGAATATGAATATTGACAGTACAACTTCGTGAGAAGAGAAAGCCATTTAGTTTATCCACTTTTCGCAATGGTTTAAGTCTCTGTTCAAGTTAGATGATCTTCAGAGTTAATTGTCATTCTCTGTTTCACATTTTTATATAATTATCACACATCTTAGAAGTGTACCAAAGCTCTTCACACAAAATGAATAACTTTGAATGCAGGAATGTTGTTATTTAGGCAAGCTACTGCCCATTTACACACAGCATAATCCCACAAACAGTAATTGGACAAATGGCTCACTAATCTATATTGATGAGGTAGGTTGAGGGATGAATGTTGTTCAAGACAGCAGGAGAATTCCTCACTCTTCTCAAATAGTGACATGGGATCTGCAACATCCTTGTGAACCACAGAAGGAAGCAGACTGTGTCCAGTTTAAGATCCCAACTGAAGGATGGCACCTCCAACAATGCAACATTTCATCAGTACTGTACTGAAGTGTCACGCACATTATATACTTAAATTCCTGAATGCACAACCTTCTGGCTAAGAGACAAGAGTATTACTAACTAAATCATGCTGATACTAACTGAAATCTACTGTCAGTAATTAAGTCAAATTCTTAAAAGTAAACCTTCCACTGATAACTTCATTTTGTATTTTCAAGGTTAATGTTGTGCTAAAGCTGACACACTTGCCTCCACTACCGAATTACTCACTTAGCCTTTGCCAGTTCCCCCGTGGGTACCAGCTGCTGAGGTACTATATGATAGAAGGGGTGGTGATTGCAATGACGACCGTAACAAAATACACTCAAGCTGCAAGATTCCTTTGTTCTGAATCAAGCTGCCCTTTTTCAACAGGTAAAAAAAAAACCTTATTTTAATGCAAGCTCATGTTTTGAATGTGTTATTAATACAATTTCATACCATTTACTACATTTGTTGTTTTGAAATGTGAATCTGGAAATGCAACTAAATATTTACAATTAATAATTGATAACTGTATTGTAAACAAGTAAAAAAGTTATTTTTCCAAAGGGTTTTATTCTTTTTGTAAGTATTCCTAACCTTCCTCAATTTTAAGTTTTATTTTCCTTCCACAATAAGTTTCTGAAAACTGCAAGAGAGCAGCTCAATTGCCTATTACCATTGCCAACCCTTTGCTCTTAACATTCTTTAGTCAGTCTCTAAAAAGTAAAGAACTTCCTTGCAAGCAACAATTCCATCTTTCTTTTCCTTTTCAAAGTCCTTGAACATGCTGTCGCCTCCCAAATCTATTTGCATAATTCCCGGAAAATCATGTTTGAATCCCTCCCTTGCCATGAGGCCAAAACGGCTCTTAAGTCTCAAATGATATCCTATATGAATATGACAAAGGCAAACTTTCCTTCCTCATCCTTTTCAACTTGTCTGCAGTCTTTGAAATGGTTGACCACACCATCCTCCTCCAAGGCTTCTTCACTGTCATCCAGCTGGTTGGGACTGCACTTACCTGGTTCCACTCTTACCTATCTAATTGTTGCCAGAAAATCACTTACAATGGCTCCTCTTCCTGCCCCTGTTACCCCTGTTGTCCCCCAAGGATCTCTCCTTGATTCCCTCCTATCTTTCATTTACATGCTGTCCCCTGGCGACATCAACTGAAGACATGGTAAGTTTTCACGGGTACACTGATGACACCCAGCTCTACCCCACCACCACCTCTCGACTCCTCCTTGCTGCTAAATTATTAGATTGCTTATCCAATATACAGTAGTGGATGAGCAGAAGTTTCCTCCAACTTTAATATTGGGAAGACTAAAACCATTGCTTATGGTCCCCACTCCAAACTTTGTTCCCTAGCTACTGACTCCATCCCTCTACCTGGCAACTATCTGAAATTAACCAATCTGTTTGCAGCCTTGTTGTCACGTTTGATTCCGAGATGAGTTTCCAACCTCATTTTTTGCCATCTCTAAGACTGCCTATTTGCATCTCCATAACATCGCTCAATTTATCCCCTGACTAAGCTCATTTGCTGCTGAAACCCTCATCCATGCCTTTATTACTTTTAGACTTGACTTTTCCAATGCACTCCTGGCTGGTCTCCCACAATCTACCTTCCATAAACTGTAGGTTATTCAAAACTCTGCTGCCTGTGCCTTAACTTGCAGCAAATCCCTTTCTATTATCTTCTCTGTGCTTGCTGACCCACATTGTCTCACAACCAAGCAATGCCTTGATTTTAAAATTCCCATCATTGTTTCCAAACCCCTCCATGGCATTTTCCCCCTATCTCTAATCTTCTCCAACCCCAGAATCCTCTGAGTCATCTGCACTTCTCTCAGTGGCCTTTTGTGCATTCCCAATTATAATTGCTCTACCATTGGTGGCCATGGCCTCAGTTACTTCAGACTGCACCTTTCTTCTTTTCTATCTTGCTTTCCTTCTTTAAGACATTTCTTAAAACCTAACACTTTGACCAAGTTTTTGGTCATCTAACCTGAAATCTCCTTATGTGAATCAATCTCTGTTTTGTATAATACTCCTGTAAAGCACCTTTGGATGTTTCATGATGTTAAAGGTGCTACATAAATATAACTTATTATATAGTGCCTATCACATTGGCAGGATAGTCCAATTACTTTATTTTTAAAGTATCAGTGTTGTTTGAGTACAGCAATGTGCTACGTAGAAAATTTGATAAATGACGGATTATTCTATTTCAGTGGTATTGGTTCATGGATAAATGTTGGTCAGGAACTTCTGATTCTTATGCAAGTTCTGCCATTGAGAAAAGCTGGCATTTGGTTGTATGTGAGAGTCCCACTGAAGTCAGAATGTATCAGTTGGGAAATTTTGGGTCCACACTCTATGACCTTGTCTTCAAGTATAGTTAATTAGCTGTATTTTCCCTCAAGAGATTTAAACATTATTTATTAAAAATGTATAATCTCATTACATGTACTAGGCTTTCAGTACATTCGGGTGCATACTGTAGGTGCTACAGAATCAGCTACCGTGCGAAATGACTTCACGTGCACTTTGTGTAACTCTGCACTCAAGGAAGATCTAAAATTCAGAGTGCTGGGTGGTATGTATGATATCTTACATTCTCAGCTTAATTCCTTATATTGTAAATTTAATTATCACAGAATCACACAGCGCAGAAGAGGCCCTTCGGCCCATCAAGTCTGCACCGACACGTGAGAAACACCTGACCTACCTACCTAATCCCATTTACCAGCACTTGGCCCATAGCCTTGAATGTTATGACGTGCCAAGTGCTCATTCAGGTACTTTTTAAAGGATGTGAGGCAACCTGCCTCCACCACCCTCCCAGGCAGCGCATTCCACACCGTCACCACCCTCTGGGTAAAAATGTTTTTCCTCACATGCCCCCTAAACCTCCTGCCCCTCACCTTGAACTTATGTCCCGTCGTGACTGACCCTTCAACTAAGGGGAACAGCTGCTCTCTATCCACCCTGTCCATGCCCCTCAATCTTGTACATCTCGATCAGATCGCCCCTCAGTCTTCTCTGCTCCAACGAAAACAACCCAAGTCTATCCAACCTTTCTTCATAACTTAAATGTTTCATCCCAGGCAACATCCTGGTGAATCTCCTCTGCACCCCCTCCAGTGCAATCACATCCTTCCTATAATGTGGTGACCAGGACTGCACACAGTATGCCAGCTGTGGCCTCACCAAGGTTCGATACAACTCCAACATGACCTCCCTACTTTTGTAATCTATACCTCGATTGATAAAGGCAAGTGTCCCATATACCTTTTTCACCACCCCACTAACATGCCCCTCCGCCTTCAGAGATCTATGGATGCACATGCCAAAGTCCCTTTGTTCCTCAGAACTTCCTAGTGCCATGCCGTTCATTGAATATTTCCTTGTCAAATTACTCCTTCCAAAGTGTATCACCCCACACTTTTCAGGGTTAAATTCCATCTGCCACTTATCTGCCCATTTGACCATCCCGTCTGTATCTTCCTGTAGCCCAAGACACTCACTGTTTATACATGAAATAATAATGCTTGGCAAAACAGTCTGGGGGAGTTAGATCAAATGGTAGAGTGCTCGCTTTGCATGCAAGAGGTAGTGAGATCAATGCCCACATTCTCCACTTTGGCTGACTACACTTGGAGAGGCAGGGATTAATCAAGGACAGCCAGCATGGTTTTGTTAAGGGCAGGTCATGTCTGACCAATTTGATTGAATTTTTCAAAGAGGTGACCTGGTGTGTAGGTGAGGGCAATGCATTTGACATAGTCAACTTGGACTTCAGCAAGGCTTTTGATAAGGTCCCGCATTACCTTATAATGAAGGTAAGAGCCCATGGGATCCGAGACAATTTGGCAAATTGGATCTAGAATTGGCTGAGTGGCAGGATGCAGAGGGTGATGATCGAGGGGTGTTTTTGTGACTGGATGCCTATGTCCAGTGGGGTTCCACAGGGATTGGGGTTGGGTCCCTTGCTATTTGTGGTATCAATAAACGATTAAGCCTTGAATGTAGGAGGGTTGATCAGTAAGTTTGCGAATGACACAAAAATTGGTGGGGCGGTAAATAGTGAGGAGGATAGCCTTAGATTACAGGAGGATATAGACGGGCTGGTCAGATGGGCTGATCAGTGGCAAATGGAATTTAATCCAGATAAGTGTGAGGTGATGCAGTTGGGCAGGACAAACATGGCACGGGAATACACGATGTACTGTAGGACCCTGGGAAGTACCGAGGATCAGCGGGACCTTGGTGTGCATGTCCACTGGTTCCTTAAGGTAGCGGGACAGGTAGATAAGGTGGTTAAGGCGGCATATGGGATTCTTGCCTTTATTAGCCATGGCATAGAATATAAGAGCAGGGAAGTTATGCTGGAACTGTACAAAACGCTGGTTAGGCCACAGCTAGAGTATTGCGTGCAGTTCTGGAATCCACATTATAGGAAGGATGTGATTGTACTAGAGAGGGTGCAGAGGAGATTTACCAGGATGTTGCCTGGTAAATCCTGGGCTGAAAGAGACCCATTTATTCCTACTCTCTATTTCCTGTCTGTTAACCAATTCTCAATCCATGCCAATATATTACCCCCAATCCCATGTGCTCTAATTTTGCACACTAACCTCTGAACAAACTTTATCAAAAGCTTTCTGAAAATCCAAATACACCACATGCACTGGCTCCCTCTTGTCTATTCTGCTAGCTATGTCCTCAAAAAACTCCAGTAGGTTTACCAAACATGATTTTCCTTTCATAAATCCATGTTGGCTTTGTCTAGTCCCATTGATATTTTCTAAGTATCGTTATCTCATGCTTTATGATGGACTCTGGCATTTTCCCTACTACTGATGTTAGGCTAACCAGTCTGCAATTCCGTGTTTTCTCCTTCCCTCCTTTTTTAAAATCGTGGGGTTATATTTGCCACCCTCCAGTCTGCCAGGACTGTTCCAGAATCTATAGAATTTTGGAAGATGACAACCAACGCATCCACGATTTCCATGTTCAGCTCCTTTAGTACCCTATCGGCTTTTAGTCCCATTAATTTCTCCAACGCTATTTTTTTTAACTAGCATTTTCCCTACTGAGGTTAGGCTAAGCGGTCTGTAATTCACCGTCTTCTCCCTCCCTCCTTTTTTAAATAGTGGGGTTACATGTGCCACACTCCAATCTGCCGGGACTGTTCCAAAATTCTGCAGATTCTGGAAGATGATAACCAATGCATCCGCCATTTCCATGAACACCTCCTTTAGTACCCTGGGGTTTAGATCATCAGGCACTAGGGCTTTCAGTCCCATTAATTTCTCCAGCACTATTGTGTTAGTAATACTAATTTCCTTCAATTCCTCCTTCTCACTAGACCCTTAGTTCCCCAACATTTCTGGGCAGTTATTTGTGTCTTCCTCTGTGAAGACAGAACTAAAGTAGTTGTTTAATTGCTCTGCCATTTCCTTGTTCTCCATTATAAATTCTCCCATTTCTGACTGTAAGGCACCTACATTTGTCTTGAGTATCTATTTCTTTTTACATACTTACAGAAGCTTTTACGGTCCTCTTTTATATTCCTTGCAAGTTTACTCTCACTCTATTTTTCCCCTCTTACTCAATCTCTTGGTCCTCCTTTGCTGAATCCTAAACTGCTCCCAATCCTCAGGCTTGCTACTTTTTCTAATAACTTTATATAACTCCTCTTTGGATCTAATACTATCCTTAATTTTTTTTTGTTAGCTATGGTTGGGCTGCTTTTCTTGTTGTGTTTTTGCGCCAGGAAGTAATGTTTAACTGTTACAAACTAGGAGCAGGAGTAGACCACTCGGTCCTTCAAGCCTGCTCTGCCATTCAATAAGATCTTGGCTGATCAGATTGTAACATCCCGCCTACCCGAATAACCTTTCATCCCCTTGTTAATCAACAATCTAACTAGTTCTGCTTTGAAAATATTCAAAGGCCCTGCTTCCACTGCTTTTTGAGGAGGAGAGTTCCAAAGACTCACGACCCTTAGAGAAAGATTCTCCTCGTCTGTGTCTTAAATGAGCAATTCCTTATTTTTAAACCTTGAACCCTTGTTCTAGATTCTCCCACAAGAGGAAACATCCTCTCCACATTAATTCTGTCAAGACCCCTCAGGATCTTAAAGGTTTCAATCAAGTCAACTTTTACTCTTCCAAACTCTAATGGATACAAGCCTAACCTGTCCAAGCTTTCCTCAAAAGACAACCTGCCCATTCCTGGTATTAGCCTAGCAAACCTTCTCTGAACTGCTTCAATCGCATTTACATTTTTCCTTAAATAAGGAGACCAATACTGTACACAGTACTCCATGTGGTCTCACCAGTGCCCTGTACAACTGAAGCATAACCTCCCTACTTTTGTATTCAATTCCCCTCACAATAAATTATAACATTCTATTAGCTTTCCTAATTACTTGCTGTATCTGCATACTAGCCTTTTGTAATTCATGCACTAGGACACCCAGATCTCTCTGAATCTCAGAGCTCTGCAATCTCTCACCATTTAGATAATATGCTTCTTTTTTATTCTTCCTGCCAAAATGGACAATTTCACATTTGCTCACATTATACACCACTTGCAGATCTTTGCCCACTCACTTAACCAATCCATGTTGCTTTGCAGCCTCCTTACGTCCTCTTCAAAACTTACTTTCCTACCTATCTTTGTGTCATCAGCAAATTTAGCAGCTGTACCACCTGTCCCTTCATCTGAGTCATTTATATAAAAATGTAAAAAGTGGAGTCCCCACCACTTGTTACATGCCGCCAACCAGAAAAAGACTGATTTATGGCTACCCTCTGTATTGTTAGCTAGCCAATTTTCTGTCCATGCCAATATATTACCCCCTACATCATGAGCTTTTATTTTCTGCAATAACATTTGATTCAATGCATGCATTTGTTCCTTAAATATTAGCCATTGTCTATCCACCATCATGCCTTTTAATGAAGTTCCCCAATCTATCGTAGCCAACTCACCCTTCATACCTCCATAGTTTCCTTTATTTAGATTTAGGACCCAGGTTTTGGATTGGACCACGTCACTTCCCACCCGAATGAAGAATTATGTCATGTTGTGTCACTGTTCCCTCAAGGACCCCACATAACAAGATTATTAATTAACCCCTTCTCATTGCACAATACCAAATCTAGGATAGCCTGTTCCCAAGTTGGCTCCTCAACTTACTGGTCTGAAAAAACATCTCATACACACCCCAGGAATTCATCTGCTACAATTGCCAATTTAGTTTGCCAAATCTATATATAGATTAAAGTCACCCATGATTACTGTATGATTCCATCCTATGTTACATGCATCTCTAATTTCCTGTTTAATGCTGTCCCCTACCTTACCACTATTGTTTTGGGAGCTATAGACAACTCCCACTAATGTTTTCAACCCTTTGTTGCCTCTTAGCTCTAACCAAACTGATTCTAAATATAGATTTTCTGAGCCAATATCCTTTCTCTCTATTGCATTGATTTCACCCTTAACTAACAATGCCACCCCACCTCCTTTTCTTTTTTGCCTATCCTTTCTAAAAATCAAATAGCCTTGGATATTCAGTTCCCAGACTTGGTCATCCTGCAGCCATGTCTCCGTAATTATTTGCACTGTTAATTCATCTAGTTTATTGTGAATGCTCCATGCATTCAGATACAGTGCCTTTAGATGTGTCTTTTAAACATTTTTACACATTTTTTTTGTACTATGGCCCTTTTTGCCCTTGTTTCCTCAGCTTTCCACTTTTGCTTTCTACTTTTGTCTTTTATTTCTGTCTTTGTTTCCCTCTCTTATGTCTTTCCACTCAGTTTCCCATCCCCCTGCCACTCTAGCTTAAACCCTTCCCCACTGTACTAGCAAATAACCTCGATAGAATATTTGTTCCAGTCCTGCTGGGGTGCAACCCATCCAGCTTGCACAGGTCCCATCTTCTCCAGAATCAGTCTCAATGCCTCAGGAATTTAAATCCCTCCTTTCTACATCATCTTTCCAGCCACGCATTCATCTGGCCTATTCTCCTATTCCTGATCTCACTAGCACGTGGCACTGGGAGTAATCCTGAGATTACCACCTTTGAGGTCCCGCTTTTTAATTTATTTCCTAGCTCCCCATATTCTGCTTCCAGGGCCTCATCCCTCTTTTTACCTATGTCATTGGCATCAATATGGACCACGATTTCTGGCTGTTCACCCTTTCCCTTCAGAATGTCCTGCAGCCACTCAGTGACATCCCTGACCCTGGCACCAAGGAGGCAACATACCATCCTAGTGTCATGTCTGCAGCCACAGAAACATCTCTGTTCCCCTTATGATAGAATCCCCTATCACTATTGCTGTCCCACTCTTTTCTTCCCTACTGTGCAGTTGAGGCACTCATGATGTCACAAACTTGGCTCTTGCTGCATTCCACTGAAAAACCATATACCCCAGCAGTATCCAAAATGGAAAATCTGTTAGAGAGGGAGATGGACCCAGGGGACTCCTGCACTACCTGCCTAGTACTTTTACTCTGTCTGGTGGTCACCTATTCCCTTTCTGCCTGTGCACTCTTTACCTGTGGTGTAACCACCTCACTGTACGTGCTTCCACAAAGATCTCAGCCTTGCAGATGCTCCACAGTGACTCCAACCACAGCTCCAGTTCTGAAACGCAGATTTCGAGTAGTTACAGCTGGAGACACATCCTGCACACATGGTTGCCATGGATACTGGAAGTGTCCCTGACTTCCCACATCGCACAGCATGAGCATTCAACGTGTCTGAGCTGCTCTGTCATTACTTACCCTTAAATTACTCCCTTTATTTTAAGGAATATTAAGGACAGTAGAAATACTCACCAGGTCCTACTTACCAACACTGCTGCTCCTCTTGCGCTGGCTCCCCATCTCACTCTGGTCTTGGGCCCGGTTTCCCTCGTTCTTTAGGGCTGCCATTCCTCTTGTGTTAGCAATTGTCTAAAGCAAGGAACACCTCTTTCACTTCCTCCCCTAACTCCCTTAATCATCCAACTCCCAGTTCTCTAGTCTAAATCACACTCAAGTGTGAAGTCACACTAAGTTTGTGGCTTTATATGCTCCTAAGACAAAGGGTAGCTGACCCAATTACAGAGGAACCAGTTTCAGCTGCTTCTTTAATTAACCAAGCCCAACTGCTCATCCAGTGGAGACCTTGTTAAAACTCTCCTTAAGGCTAGGAACTTTAAAATTTAAACTGTAGATCTCAGTTAAATGCTAACTACAAACAAAATTGGATTTTTGCGAAAAGATTAAAAAAAAGACTTCTTAATCACCATCCACCAGCATCCAGTCCTATAATTAGGCCTATACTTACTAACCAATCAACATACAGGACTCCTGAGATGTCACTTTTTGATTTTATCTGTAAACTCACAGCTCTCTCTCTCCAAACTCCTGCTGCTTAATGGGCTTCCCCTGCAGCAAAGTAAAAGTCAGCTACTGGAGACTGAGGAAAGGTAGAAAATGAAACAATCACCTCCCCTCTTTACTGAACTCCCTCACTCACCAAACTCCAACTTAAGCACTCTAATGCAGACCAAAGAATCACTCCAGTGCAGAAAAAAACAGCACTGAAGATGGCCCCAAGCCCCGAACCCTCCCTCGGGTGCCGGTGCCTCGCAATAATATGAGCTGCCTCGGGGACATGCCCTCCATGCCATTTGGCACGGCGCGGAGGAGTTTTCTGCATGGACTGCTGCTGCACACCTTCCATTTTCTCGCCCTCGTCCGCCGCCCGGACACGCCCTGGCCTGCCTTGTTGCCGTCCGGCGGCGGGGGCCCCCAATGGGAGGCCCTCTACGGAGGCGTCCTCCCGCTTTCTATCAGGGACCTGGGTTGGAGGGTGTTGCACGCAGCAGTCCCATATAATCGTAGAATGTGTAGGTTCACGGATTCCCGGGACACCTGCTCTTTCTGCGGTCTTGTGGAGTCCGTGGACCACGTTTATATAGGGTGTGATAGGCTGCACTCCCTTTTTAGTTATTTAAAAAACCTTTTGTTACTGTTTTGTTTGCACTTCAGTCCCACGCTCCTGATCTACGGACACCCGGTGCGGAAGGGGGTCGGGAAGGAGGAGGACCTCCTCGTGAACCTGCTCCTGGGCCTGGCCAAGTTGGCCATCAACAGGTCCAGGCAGCGGGCGATCGAGGGGGGAGTCCCGCCCGATTGTTTGTCCCTCTTCTGCGGCTACGTTCGCGGCCGGGTGTCCCTGGAAAGGGAGCACGCGGTGTCTGCCGGCACCATCGAGGCCTTCCGTGCCCGGTGGGCACCGCGGGGACTGGGGTGTTTTGTTGACCCCTTTAATCACATTTTGGTTTAATGTTTATAAGGTTCCTTTAAAGTTTTTCCTTGATTTTATAGCTGACCTGACTTAGGGGCTGTGCTTGATTTATCCCTTATTGTGTTAATTTAGTTTATTGTTTTAACTCTGAAAGAGTTACAACTCAACTTCTCACAACTCAAAGAGCAACTTTTAGTTAATTGCTAAAATAAAGAAAACAGTAGACTTTAGAAAGAAATTAACCCTTAAATTAAATTAACCCCTAAAGCTCTCTCACTCACTAAACTCCAATTTAAGCACTCTAATGCAGCCCAAAGCAGCACTCCAGTGTAGTGAAGAGGCACTTTGGCACCTGGTGGAAGCGTTGGCATGTGGACCTACATGGGAATTGCCCAGGAAGTTTCAGCTTCCGATGGGCAATTCCCCTGCTCCATGAACCCTCCATGAATATCTCTGACTCTGAGTTAGAGTCGGAGACTTGGGACAGATCTGTGGAACTTAACTGGGTAATTACCCAAGAAATGTTAGATGATTAAAACGTAGTCTAACATCTGCATAACCATACAACTGAACCACAGTCATCCCAACAACTACACCCCAACCCGACCCCAATTACTCCACAACCCAGCTCTGAAGAAGAGTCATACAGATTCAAAACATTAAAGCTGTTTCTCTCTCCATAGATGCTGCCAGACCTGCTGAGTTTTCCCAGCATTTTCTGTTTTTACTCCCTGGCCCAACCTGACTACCCCCTCGAGTCAACTAACCCCCGTCCACCCGACTCAACTACCCCCATGACCCAACCCAACTACCCGACCACGCAACTATCCCCCGACCACCCGACTATATGCCCAACCAGACCTGGCTACCTCACGCACCCCCAACTACCCCTCCAATCACCCAACTTCCCTCTAACAACCCGACCAGATTATCCCACCGATCAGATTACCCCTTAACCATCCAACTGTCCTACCAACCACCCAATTACCCTCCCAACCAACCAACTGCCCCCCGAATCAACTACCCACTCACCCGACTATCCCTACCCACCTCACCCACCTACCCAGTCATCCACCTCACCACCTACTCAGCTCATCCACATACCCACCTCACCCACTTACCCATGTCACCCACTTACCCACCTCACCCACTTATTCACTTCATCTACTTACCCACCTACACCACCCCCCCCCTCACTTACCCAGTCACCTATTCACTCATCCATTCACTAACATTCAAATAGGACCTTTAAACTTACCATACAGCAGCCAGTGCCATAAAAAGAGGGCACGCCTTGTCTTCCCCCGACTCTACATGCTTCAGCAAAATTCCCTGATGGCCATTGCTCTGTGCATTTCTGTGAAAGCTGGGCTCAGGAGGTCCTGGTAGAAATTTGCAGCAGCATCAAGTCAGGGGAACATTCAAGTGCAGTGGAAATCCAATGATCATTGCCGCTGCTCAGAAGATCCAAGCCAACATGTCAGTTTTTGCTATTCAAGTTATTTTTCCTTGTTACCACCATCTACTTTATCTTTCTGCTTGTATTATTTTTGGCAAAAACGAGTGCTGTGAAGATCAGTGATAGGCCAGAAAATTGCAAAAAGTTTAGAAATCAGCAAAGGGTGACTAAAAACAAAGGAGGAATGAGAATATGAGAGCAAACTAGCAATAAATGTAGTACCAGTAAGAGCTTCTACAGCATATTAAAGGAAGAGGGCAGCTTAACTAAATGTTGGTTCCTTAGAGGATGAGCCGGGGAATTAATAATGGGAAGTGAGGAAATGGCAGAGACTTTGAACAAGTATTTTATGCCTGCCTTCACAGTAGCAGGAACAAAAAGCACCCCAAGAATAGCAGAAAATCAAGAGGCAACAGGGAAGGAGGAACTTAAAACGATCACCAGCACTAGAGATAAAACACTGGGAAAAATAATGTGTCTAAGGGCTGACAAGTCCCTGGATCTGATTACCTGCATCCTCAGGTCTTAAAAGAAGTGGCTGCAGAGACAGTGGATGCATTGGTTGTAACCTTCCAAAATTCCCTAGATTTTGGAAAAGACCCAGGGGATTGGAAAACTGCAAACATATCACCGCTATTCAAGAAAGGAGGGTGACAGAAAGCAGAAAACTATAGGCCAGTTATCCTAACATCTGGCTTTGGGAAAATGCTGAAATCCATTATTAAGGAAGCAGAAGCAGGACAATTAGAAAATCATAATACAATCAAGCAAAATCAACGTGATTTTTTGATATGGAAATCATGTTTGACAAATTCCTTAGAATTCTTTGAGGATTTAACAAGCAGGGTGGATAATGGGGAACCAGTAGACGTAGTGTATTGGATTTCCAAAATGCATTTGATAAGGTGCTACATGAAAGTTTACTTTTATTTTTATTCCTTCACCATTTTGCTACACAAGTTAAGAGCTTGTGGTGTTGAAGGTAATATATTAGCATGGATAGAGGATTGACTAACAGGAAGCAGAGAGTCAGAATAAATGGGTCATTTTCAGGTGTGCAAACTGTCATTGGTGGGGTGCTACAGGAATCAGTGTTAGGAGCTCAACTATTTATGATCTATATTAATGACTTGGTTGAAGAAACAGACCGTATTGTAGCTAAATTTGCTGATAATACAAAAATAGATGCAAGTTGTGTACAGGACTATAAAAGGATATAAATAGGTTAAGCGAGTGGGCAAAAATTTGGCAGATGGAGTCTAATGTGGGAAAATGTGAGGTTGTCTACATAGGAGGGAAGAATAAATATTTAGAATATTATTTAAATAGTCAGGGACTACAGAATGCTGCAGTACAGAGGGATCTGGGTGTCCTTGTACATGAGCCACAAAGAGTTAGCATGCGAGTACAGCAAGTAAATAGGTAGGCAAATGGAATGTTGGTCTTTATTGCAAGGGGGGTGGAATGTAAAAGTAGGAAAGTCTTGTTACAGCTGTACAGGGTTTGTGAGACCACACCTAGAGTACTGTGTATAGTTTTGGTCTCCTTACTAAGGAGGAATATACTTCCATTGGAGGCAGTTCAGGGAAGGTTCACTAGGTTGATTCCTGGGATGAAGATGTTGTCTTATGAGGATCTGTTGAGCAGATTGGGCCTATACAGTAAGTTGTCACTTAAATTTGTAGTTGTCTTCCTGAAAATTGCGACTTTAAGTGAAACAACTTTAAATAAATCATTGGTTCCCATGGGGATCAATGTTAAAACGGGAGTTAGTTTCCTTTGGACATTTCTCGCCCGGAAAAACCTATGTACAGGTTAAAATATTGTACCGTACATATGCAGTACTGTGCGTTCCTAGCTGAAATAACTTGAAAAATAAAATAAATCACTAATATAAAAAGAAATACGATATATATTATACAGTAAATGTAAATAAATATGAAAAAATTACCAGGTTTTCGATTAGCCAGGCTGCATCTAATGGCAGAAGTTAGTCAGTGCAGGTAGCAGCTGAAGAAGTCCCAGGACTTCATTGTGAGCTGAGAGCGGGAATGGGAACTGAGGGAAAAGTAACAGCTGAAGACGTCCCTGGTGGGGTTCCTTTGGACATTTCTCTTTAAAAGTAAGAATAGAGGGCTGGAACAGGAATGGACGGGGAAGAGGGACTTCGGGATGGAGGGCGGGAGTGGAAGCACTGGGGCAAATGTCATATGTACATGGAGGCCACAGAACAGGAAGCCTGTGACATACAATGTTATTGTGAACCTCGCAACATTAAATCGATATATTGTCCCAATTTTATTAACTATGTTAAAGCGAAATAATGTTAACTAAGTCAACATTAAGCAGAGACTTACTGTGCTCACTGGAGTTTAGAGGAATGGGAGGTGATCTTATTGAAACATATAGGATTCTGAGGGGGCTTGACAGAGTAGATGATGAGAGGATCGTTCCTCTCGTGGGGGAAACTAGAACTAGGGGCTATGGTTTCAGAATAAGTATCTCCCATTTAATACAGTGATGACTAGGACTTTCTTCTCTCAGAGGGTTGTTAGAATGGCCTTCTCCTGCCCCTTTTCCTTATGTTCTTATCTTCTCATGGTATTTAGACAGTACAAAATAGTGAAAAGTATAGTGTTTTAGATGGGAGCAAGGAAATCCCCAATTAAGAAGTAGCTGGGTGTTTGGGGAAATGTGAAATGACCGAAGAGTATAATATTTTTCAAGATTAAACAAACTGTTAAGCAATCCCAATTTCCCTATCCCACTCTCTTGTCGACCTTTGCGCCCAGTGCATCCACGGAAGACTAGCCTTGCCAATCTTCTTCCAATCCACCTCATTTCTCCCCTGTGGACTCTGCCAGTGGATCAGATCTCACTGTTCCCCACCCCCACCGTTGTGCACCCCCCAACCCCTTACACATCTCCCTCCTGAATGTCCATTCACTTGCGAACAAGGCCCTTTCCATCCATGAAATTATTAGGGTGATTGCATCGACATCATGGTCTTATTGGAAACTTCTGAGGAGTGATGACACCTTTCCACTTAATGAAGCTTCCCTGTCTGACTACATCATCCACCACTGTTGTGGTGGCTGTGTGGCGTTTATCGCTAGGTCACACATTGACCTGACCCCTTACTCCTCTTGCACTGCCTCCTCCTTTGAGCATCTCACCTTTTTCCACCACTGTCACCTTTCTTACAAAATCATCATTCTTGACTGCCCTCCTAAGTATGATAAAAAAAATTTCACAGAGATATTCTCCCTGCTATCCTCCCTCATCCTCTGCACTGAATGATTTCTCATCCTCAGTGATTTTATTCTCCATCTCAATTCATCATGTTCTTTCTTGTTTGACCTCGTTGACCTCTTGTCCTTCCTAAATTTCTCCCTCCATGTAAACTTCCCAACCAATATTCACGGCCATCCTCTTGACTTTGTCATCACTTGCAGTCTTACTAAACCTATTGTACTATCACAGGTAAGGCCACCTCTGATCACTTCCTTTTACCACTCACCACTCCATCCCCCTTCTGTGCCTCCACCCTACTGTATCTGTCTCTGGAACAAACTATCTCCCAATTCATTTGCGACTCACTTTCAAAATCCCAATTGTCTAGCCTTTGGCCCTCCGTTCACTACAACGTTTTTGCTGCTGTTCAACTGCACCCTCACCTCCACCTTTGATACCCTCCCAGAAGGAAAAAACTGTAAAAACTGGGAAATAAGAATACTGGTCCAAACTGGTCTTGTATACCTTAAAATGGAACACCAATAAAACTGGAAAATCAGAGTACTGGTCCGAACTGTTTTTCCCTTCTGGGCTAGTCCCAGTGAAGCCGTTACTCTCTCTCATCCTGGCCATTCCCCCAGTATGGCCTCCATCTCCAATCCCTTAAATCTAAGGGACACAGGCTTAAAAAGTTATGGTAGATAACTGGTTTAGCCATGCACCGCCAGATTTGCTGGACCACTTAAAACGCTATCGGGTCCTGCTTTCATCTGCTATCACTGCTCACTATTACAGGATATTCCTGGAATGTAAAAATAATGCCCAGCTTTTTTCTGTACTGTAAACCATCTTCTTAAACCTCTCTCCTCTGAACTCCCAACTCTCACTGCCAATAATAAGTGCGAGTAGCTCATGGATTTCCTTGTCACTAAGATCAAGATCATTCGTTTAGCTGGATTTGCCATGTTGCCTCCTTTTACAAGCCCATCTGGCCCAATTTCTCTAATGCTCCCCCTACCTTAGCCTTCTATTTGCATGTTTCTCTAGTTTCTCTCCTACTCCTCATGCTCTCTCTGAGCTCATCTTGTCCATGAGACCCACCTCCCTATTCCCAATAAACTACTGATCACCTAACTCCTCCTCCTGGTTCCCAATATTTTTAACAATTCTCTCTCTTCAGGTTTTGCCCCTCTCTCCTTTACATCTGCTGTGATCAACACTGTCCTCAAAAACACCTCCTGACGCTACTATTTTTGCAAACTACTGTCCCATCTCCAACCTCACTTGCCTCTCCAAAGCCCTTGAATGTGTTGTCGCCTCCTAAATCCATGCCCATCTTTCCCGGAACTCCATGTTTGAATTCCTCCAGTCAGATTTCTGCCCCTGCCATAATACTGAAACAGCTCTTAACAAAGTTGCAACTGACATCCTATGTAACTGTGACAAAGGTAAACTCTCCCTCCTCATCCTACTCAATCGATCTGCAGCCTTTAACACAGTTGACCACATCATCCTCCTCCAACGTCACTCTGCTGTCATTCAGCTGGTTAGGACTGTTTTCACTTGGTTCCATTTTTATCTATCTAAGCGTAGCCAGAGAATCACTTGCAATGGCTTCTCTTCCGACTCTGGACCATTTCCTCTGATGTCCCTCAAGGATCTATGCTTGGCTGCCTCCTATTTCTCATCTACATGCTGCCCCTTGGTGACATCATCCAAAAGCAGTGTTAGTTTTCACCTGTACGCTAATGCCATCCAGCTCCACTCCACCACTACCTCTCTCAGTTCCTCCACTGTTACTAAATTATCCGACTGCTTATCTGACATCAGGTGCCCAATGAGCAGAAATTTCCTCTAATTAAGTATTGGGAAGACTGAAGCCACTGTTTATGGTCCCTAACCATTGACTCCATTCATCTCCCATTCTGAGATTAAGTCAGTCTGTTCGTACCTTGTTGTCATATTTGACCCCAAGATGATCTTCCGACTCACATTCACACCATCACTAAGACCCATTAATTCCATCTCCGTAACATTACCCGACTTTTCCCCTGTCTCAGCTCATCTGCTATTGAAATCCTCATCCATGCCTTCATTACCTTTAGACTTCACTGTTCCATCCCACACCTGGCTGGTCTCCCACAATCTTCCCTCTGTAAACTTGAGATCATCTAAAACTCTGCTGCCTGTGTCTCAATTTGCACCAAGACCCGTTCATCTATCACCCCTGTGCTCGTTGTCGTACATTGGCTCCTGGTCAAGCAACATCTTGATATTAAAATTCTCATTCTTGTTTTCAAATCCCTCTGTGGCCTTTCCCCTCCCTATCTCTGTAATCTTCTCCAGTCTCACAACCCTCCGAGACATCTGTGTTCTTCTGATTCTGGCCTCTTGCACATTCCTGATTTTAAATGCTCCACCATTGGCGGTCATGCCTTCAGTGGCCTAGGCCCTAAGCTCTGAAATACCCTCCTTCCACTTCTCTATTTCACTTTCCTCCTTTAAGCCACTTCTTAAAACCTACATGTTTCACCAAGCTTTTGGTCATCTGACCTAATATCTCCTTGATGTCGTATTTTGTTTTATAGGGCAAAATTTTCCCCCCGTCGGGGTGGAAGAGCAGGAGAGGGCGTGAGCGGGCAGGTTCCTGATCAGCGCCCCTGGTCGGGGGCGCGCCACTATTTTACGTGAGCGGGCCAGTTAAGGCCCACCCAGCGTGACATCTGCCAGGAAGCACTATGCGCTCCCTGTTCAGGCGGGGGGGTGGGGGGAATTCCCTCAGCTGGGAGTGCACTCTTTTGCGCATGTGCACGAAATAGCGCACAGATCTCCCTGAGGCTAAGTGCTGCCTCAGGGAGATTGGCTAAGATTTTCAACTTTTAATAAAAGAGTTTAAAAATTTTCCCTGCCATGTCCCTTCGTGTGACACTGTCTCATAAGTTGGGACATGTCCATAACTTTTATTTAAGCCTTTCATTAAAATTTAAATACCCTCATGAAACCTCATCATGGATGAGGTTTCATGTTTTTTCACAAGCCTGCCTAGGCTTCTTAAGGTTGGACGGGTAGGTGCATTAATGAGCTGAATTGGTTTTCTAATGGCCATAATAGGCTGTTGACAGGTCAGCGGGTGCACATCCAACTCAGCTGTGCCCCCGCCAACCTGAAAATGGAAGTGACGCGGGGTGACGCCAGGAGTTCCACCCGACGTCACCCCGCGTCAGTGAGCGGACCCCGCCCCCGCTCGCTGACCGGAAGATCCTACCCATAATGTTCCTGTGAAGTGCCTTGGGACGTTTTATTATGTTAAAGGCGCTCCATAAATATAAGTTGTTGCTTCAACAGACTGGGTTATTGCACTTACATGATTACATTTTTGGGGAAACTGTATAAAGAAAGAGATATCTCCTTTTAGTTTTCCAGGGTTCTTTAGAAAAAGTATAAAGGTCAAATGACTCTGTCATATAACTGAGAGAAGAATATAAAATTGCACATTTTCCTCTCTACAACATCTTGCAATTGTAAAATATTGCAAGCCTCAAAGCATTCAGTTGGAAGTTTAAAAATTTCATTATTCATACTATAGGAACAGGAGTAGGCAATTCAACCCTCAAGCCTGTTCTGCCTTCAGTTAGATCATGGCCGATGTATATCTCGGATCAATTTACCCCCTCCTTCGCTGCACATGTCTTGATATTCTTACGTAACAAAAATGTACCAATCTCAGTTTTGAAATATCAGTTGACCTATCATCTACTGCCTTTTCTGGGAGTGAGTTCCAGATTTCCACTACCTTTGTGTAGAAAGGTGCTTCCTGATTTCACTTCTGAATGGCCTAGTTCTAATTTGAATATTATGCCCTCTTGTTCTTGATTCTCCAACCAATGAAAAACTGGAGTCATCTTATAGAATCATTGTATCATTTTAAGCACCTCGATGAGATCACCCCTAGCCTTCTAAACTCAAGACAGTACAAACCTTTCTCATAATTTTACTGTTTAAGTCTGCCATCAGTCCAGTGCATCTGCCCTTCATGGTCAATATGTACTTAATTGCTTCCATTAAATTTCTTTAACTTAAAAAATGGTGACTTGAAAGCATGTAAATAATAATTCCTGTGAACTCTGCAGTACAACTACATTTGCTAAGATATTAATTTTGGTTTGTTTATATATTTTCAAAAGACAAACAGCTTGTTGAAATGATTGATGCAGCTGCCCTCAATGTTATTAAAGGAAATCAAGTCAATAGATCATATACCAGATACCAATCTTTCACTGTATTTTTAAGGGGTAAGTTTGCTTTTTTATTGTAACATGGGCTGAAAGTTCTGTTTTCACAATTCTATTGAAATGGTAAACAATATTTCAAAGTTATCAGTCTCAAATCAATAAATTCCTTTGTCACTGGTAAGTGATTGGAAATAAAAGCAAAGGTGGCATAAGTTTAGTAAATCATATTTAGTAACTTCCTGTGTTTGACTGTAAAACTGGCTTATTTCCTTTAAACACATTTCAAATGAATATTAGAAAAATATTCAGAAGGTAACATGCCAGCTATTAAAGATGAATCTATTTTGGAGGAGTATCCTCCTTAGTCACAATCTGGAGCTAAGAATTACTAATAAGCCAGTATATTTTAAAGGGTGAGAAATTGGACTCATTCGTGGTAATTTTTTGTGGCTATGAATGCCCTTAGAGTTCCAAAGTGTCAACATATTGGTGACGGCGTTAGCACATGTAAAGTGAACAGCCACTGGCAGTATGCAGATAATGATGTCAGTCAGTTTGACAGCAGTGGTGCCATTTGGGAGCTCAATGCTTCAGCTAATGCACTCTCTTAATCTTGCACAGCTGATCATGCATTCATCAGCAAGAAGGACCCCGCTCCTCCTCACCAGCACTATTTAAAGGGATCAGCTACCTACAGGTTACTTGCTAGTCCATTTCTTCTGGCTTTTGCTATGTTTCTCCAAGTGTTTGAGGCTTTCAATAATGGTTTCAAGTTGCAAAAGTCTACAAGCAGCACTGTGGCAGGTGCAGGAGGACATTTTGCTTACTTCAAGCCTTCTGCACAAACCAGTCACTCCCAGGAATAGGTACACTAGTGGGCATTCCCTTGGAATACAGCATGACTTGGAGAATGAACAGAGGCCATGCAGAGCAGGGCAAGTTGCTTAAAGAGGGAAGAGGAGGAGGGGTGAAGGACTCTCAGCAGGAAGTCATATCCACCTCTAGTATTCAGCGAGCAATTCTCCTACCCGAACCTCACAGGGAACAATCTGCACTTCAATAAGAATGTCCTCACTGAAATCCGCCATCTGCTGCAGCCACAACTGCAACCTCAGAGCAAGGCAAAGTCCAGATTGCTAGTGGTTGTAAAGATAACTGTGGCAATGAACTTTTATGCATCCAGCTCCATCAAGATTGCAGCTGGAGATATTTACAACAGCTTGCAGTTTTCTGGTCACTGTTGTATAGGGGAAGTCACTGAGACCTCTTCTCAATGATAGCTAACTACATTTCATTTTCTCTTGCTAGAGAACCGCAGCTAAAATGAGTACATGGCTTTGCAAGGTGGAGGGTGTCATTGACTACATGCACATTGTTTTGCGGGTGCCACATATCATATCTGCCAAGTACAGGAACTAAAATGGATTCCACTCCCTCAAGGTTCAGGTCTTGTGTGACCATAGGCAGTGATCATGTACTTCAATTTCTTGCCAACTGCATTTGAGCCACCAAAGCAAACCAAAAGAAGGCTAGTAGGTGATAAAGACTATCCACTGATGACCTGGCTGATAACTCCAGTTTGCAACCCACACACATATATGCAGCATGCATATGATGAAAACTATGCTGCCACATGAAATGTGATAGAGCAGACTATTGTCCTGCTGAAATATTGGGCTGTAATTTCCAGTGGAATGGTAATTGAGTTGGATTGCCACTCCGCTCGAAATTACTTACCTGGAAATCCAGGTGATCCTATATCGCCCGATCTTCCAACTCAGGCCAGGCGAGATCTGTGTAGCGCACCGGGTTCCTGAAGGTAACTCAATCAAACATAAGCCACGGCCCCTTTTTTAAGGCACTAGCTGCTGTAAGCCAGGTAAAGGTTTTAAAGGTTCAGCCAATTTTAAAGGTCTTTGACAAGCTAGCGAGAAGATAAGTGTATAAAGTAAGTGCATAGGATTTGACGTGGGAAGTGGGGGTGAGTCAGGTCAGGCCTTGGAGGGGTGGGGTCGGGGAGTCAAAAGTCCGGTCTGGGGGTGCGGAGTTGGGAATCAGGAATGGGGCTGGGGGATGGTTTGGGAGATGAGCCTGGAGGGGGGGGGGGAAGTTGGGCCAGGCCTGGGGGTGGGAAGTCAGATTGGGCTTGGGGAGGTGGGGGGGAGTCGGATCAGGCCAGGAGGGGGTTGGTGGTGGGGTGTGGAGTTGATTGGGCCTGGGGTGGGGGGAGTTGGGAGTCGGGACTGGGCAGGATGCGGGACAGGACAGGCCAGGCCAGGAGTGTGGTGAGGTAGTCAGGGGGTATTTGAGAGGGGTTAAGTCCTGTGGTGGGAGTGCCGTGCACAGTCGGAGGGCTGGGAGGAGTCCCGTGGGTGTCAGGTAGGTCAGTGCTATAGTTACCCAGAAGCTACAAATAGTTTTAATTCTTCTGATGTTTTTTGGGTAACTATTGCTGTAACATATTTGGAACCATCTGAAGTTTGCGATTTAAGTCACATTTTCAGATGGTTCCCAGTGCAGGGCAATTGCCCATTGGAAGTTTGAACTAGTATTTTGAACTTAAATGAGGGCAACTGTGTGGGGATGAAAGCTGAGCTAGTTGAAGTGAACTGGGATAGTAGTCTTGGGGATAGATCAATAGAGAGGCAGTGGCAGATATTTAAGGGGATATTTCAGAATAAGTATATTCCTACTATGAAGAAAAATTCTAAAGGGAGGCCCCATTATCCGTGGTTAACTAAAGAAGTAGTTAAGGAAAGCATCAAACTTAAGGAAAAAGCATATAACTGCGCAAAGATGAGTGGCAAGTCAGATGATTGGTCAGAATATAAAGAACAGCAGAGAATCACTAAAAGATTAATTAGAAGAACGAAATTAGAGTATGAGAGGAAGTTAGCTAGAAATATAAAAACAGATAGCAAGAGTTTCTACAGGTATATAAAAAGGAAAAGAGTAAGTAAAGTAAGTGTTGGTCCTCTAGAGAGTGAGAATGAAGAGTTAATAGTTGATAATAAGGAAATGGCGGATGAAATGAACAAATATTTTGCTTCTGTCTTCACTATAGAGGATACATTCCAGTAATAGCTGTAAATCAGGAGGTTGAAGGGAGAGAGCAACTTGGTGAAAGTACAATCACTAGGGAAGCAGTACTGAGCAAACTTATGGAGCTGCAAGCTGACAAGTCTCCAGGTCCTGAAGGACTTCATCTTAGAGTCTTAAAAGAGGCGGTTAATGAGGTAGTAGATGTGTTGGTGTTAATTTTCCAAAATTTGCTAGATTCAGGAAAGTAGCAAATATAACCTCTATTCAAGAAGGGAGGGAGGCAGAAAACAGGAAATTATAGGCCAATTAGTTTACGTCTATTGTGGGGAAGGTGTTAGGTGTTAGAAAAACTCAAAGTAATTGGGAAGAGTCAGCATGGTTTTGTAAAAGGGAAATCTTGTTTAACTAATTTATTAGAGTTTTTTGAAGGAGTGACATGTGCTGTGGATAAAGGGGAGCCTGTTGTACTTGGATTTCCAGAAGGCATTTGACAAGGTGCCACATCAAAGGTTATTGCGCAAAGTAGGAGCTCATCGCGTAGGGGGTAACATATAACATGGAAAGAAGATTGGTGGCTGACAGAAAACAAAGGGTCGAATTTTAAGACAACACAATTTTACGGTCGTGCCGAAGTTATTGGAGTTTAGAATGGCTTGTCGCATTTTACGGCCCCATCCCTGCCATGATGGGGCCGTAAAATTCCAGCCAGAGAGTATGCATAAATGGGTCTTGGCAGGATGTGACAAGTGGAGTCCCTCAGAGGTCTGTGCTAGGGCCTCAACTTTTTACAATTTTCATCAATGACTTAGATGAGGGGAGCAAAAGCATGGTAGCTCAATTTGCAGATGACACAAAGATAGGTAGGAAAGTATGTTGTGAAGAGGACATAAGGAGGGTGCAAATGGATATGGATAGGTTGAGTGAGTGGGCAAAAATTTGACAGATGGAGTACAATGTGGGAAAATGTGAAATTTCACTTTGGCAGGGAGAATAAAAAAGCAGAGTATTATTTAAACAGGAACGACTGCAGAATTCCGAGGTGCAGAGGGATCTAAAAGAAGTTAGTATGCAGGTACAGCAAGCAATTAAGAAGGTTACTGGAATGCTATCCTTTATTATGAGGGGAATTGAACTTAAAAGTAAGGATGTTATGCTTGTTATGCAGGACATTGGTGAGACTGCACCTCGAATACTGTGTGCAGTTTTGGTCTCCTTATTTAAGGAAGGATGTAAATGCATTGGAGGCGGTTCAGAGGAGGTTTACTGGATTGATACCTGGAATGAGCAGGTTGTCTTATGAGGAAAGGTTGGAGAGACTGGGCTTGTTTCCATGGAGTTTCGAAGAATGAGGGGTGACTTGATTGAAGTATATAAAATCCTGAACAGTCTTGACAAGGTGGACTTGGAAAAGATGGTTCCTCTTGTGGGCGAGACCAGAACTAGGGAACACTGCTTTAAAATTAGGAGTCGCTCTTTTAGGACAGAGATAAGGAGAAATTTTTTCTCTCAGAGGTTTGTGCGACTTTGGAACTCTGTGCCTCAGAAGGCGGTGGAGGTGAGCTCATTGATTATTTTTAAGGCAGAGGTAGGTAGATTCTTTTTAGGCAAGGGAATCAAAGGTTATCAGCGGTAGATGGGAATGTGGAATTTGAAACACAATAGATCAGCCATGATCTTATTAAATGGCGGAGCAGGTTCGAGGGGCTGAATGCCTTACATCTGCTTCTAATTCATATGTTTGTATGGGCAACTGCCGTGCAATCCTTACTTGGGAACTTCCGGGGCTTGGGGGGGTGTGGGTGGCACGGTTCTCCAGTGTATCTTTGGGGTAACCCCCAGATACACTGCCCTGGAGCTCAGAAGTTACAGTGTTTCCATTATCTGTACATCTCTGCAGGAGCCCTGCAGTATTCGTCAGAGCGGTTGTCAAGACTTGTGATCTGCTGCATGATGCACATCTTCATCATCATGAGGGGACAGCTCTTGCTGTCACCTATTCAGCAACCAGCTGAGGAAGAGGGACATAAGATAGCCCCTTTCTGCCCAGGAAGAACTCATCAAAGTGCAAAACCAGTAACTGTATCCCCAACTCCTTATTCACCAACAGTACTAAATCTTATCTACCCTATGTCGCTGACCATCACAGAGTCCACTTGGCCACACTGTATAATCAGAAGCTACTACAAAATAAAAATTTGAAACTAAATTTATAAATTAAACTATCCAATATTTCTTACAAAAGCCAACTAGACACCCTCGAGCATTCCCTTGGTGCCTGTCTTCCATCTGCCTTTGCCTATTCTAGGGCTGCTATGCAATGCAATCCCAGTGGCTGCAGCATGGCTGCTGACTTTTAGTGGAAGAGACTGAAATTGGCCTTGGAGGTCAACTTTGAGCAGCTCCGGGCGTAGAAGATCTCCCTGTGAGCTGCAGACTGGAATGTGATTTGATAAAATTGAAATCAAGTCCTGCCATTAGATTTGGCAGGACCTCTGGGAAACACCTATTTCTGGATATCCTGGCCTCTAAGCCCTGTCCCTCCCTCCCCCTCCCCACACTCCACTATGCTCCTTCCACACTTTTGGGTTATTAACGGGCTCAAAGGCTTGGAGCTGAGCAGAAATGCAGTTACATAAAAAGAGACATTTTTAATTTTGCATGTGTGTTTGTGTTTTAAACACACATATCAATGATTGATTTTCAAGCTGTAATCTATATTTGGGATACAAATTTTTGTTTTTATCAGTTGGTGTTACACAAACACTTTATTTTTTGACAAAATGGACCAGGCTCTCCTCTTTCAAAGGCTGTGATTCATGCTGAGGTGTAACTCCATGGAACTCGGCAGCCCTTTGGTATCTCCGCTGAGTGACCATTCTTACGTGTGAACCCAAACAGTGATGCCATTCAAATATGCAAATATTGCACGAAACTCTCATCCTGCCCTCATCCAATGTGCTCATACATGCACTCCCAGCAGCAATCATTCGTTAGCAGTCAAAAATAAATGAATTTTCTACCTCCGTAGCCTAGGGCAACCAAGGACATTTATGAACACCTACACCATCATCACCTTGGGTGAAATCAGGGACAAAATCTGGAATGTTCCTGATATTCAAGATTCAATACCACACTCTCCACTGAGGCATTTCAACATTTTAAACTCCTCAGGGTGAATGTGCCAAGCAGCATTCTTCTGCGTATCAGAAGGTTATAATGGATACAAGCTCCTACTTACTTATTTTGCAGTGGAATGAATTGAAAGTACAAGAATTCAATTAATGATGAATAACAGAAGGGTGGAGGTCTTATGGTGCAGTAGGTATCATCCCTGCCTCTGAGCCAGAAACTACAGGGTTAAAATCCCATTCCAGGACCTGATGGCCAAGGAAGGTGTGTTCATAATGCAGCCAAACAGGTTGCATATCAACTTGTAAATCCTTCCAACATATGCCAATGGCAGGCAGTAAGAGTGGGAGAGATTCCTGATCAGCTGTGTGATGGAAAGAATGTTGGAGCCTCTACCATCACTATCCATGGCTCCAGGTTGTGACATGCATGTAAAAGTGTATGTCACCAAAGCAACTCCAATTCCTTGGTGAGGCTGGTTGGCTCAGTTGGCTGGATGGCTGGTGTGGACCAGATTGGTGCCCTCAGTGTGGGGTTTGATCTCTGTTCTGACTGGGGTGGTTTCAGGTTCTGCCTCCTAGCCCTACTGGAGGTCATGGTGCTGTGGGTCGGACCTGCCTTCAGGCAGAGAGCTGAAGAAGAACAGAAAGACATTTGACAATACAAAAAATTACATTTTGTGTCAGATATAGGAATCATTAAAAATAACTTTTCATCAATAAATTCCCTTCTTTTTCGGTTGGTGAATTGGTAAAAAAAAATACTTTGAGAGAAAATTATACATTCCATTGCTTTTTTTTCAAAACTAAACTCTAGAGATACGCATGCATTTCATTTGAGAAATTAGCGACGTGCTGGACATCAAAGATGCAGGGCACCTCTTTTCATGATTTTGCAGGGACCTGGATCATCCTTAGTTACTGCCATGGTGTCAATATTTTTTATACTGCTGCAGTCTTTCATTCCTGATTGGATATTGAGCAAGGACAATACATTAATGCAGTTACCATACAGCTATAAGACTGGGTCACTAATCAAAGCGTGACTCAGGTTCATATCCTCCTAACAATTTTTATTATGTAAGGGAAAGGCTTTTGGGGGAACCAGTGGGAGCTGCGGCTTGTACTTGGATTCATTTACACAACCAGAAGAGGAACATGTTAGAAGTCAGCTGCATGTATAGCTAGTAATCTGTGGCATAGGCTGTAGGCTGGAATAAGTGTGAGTAAATGAGGACCTTATCCTGCAAACAGAAATAGTGCTGAAACCTTGGAAATTTCAAAGGATCACAGGACACCTAAGTGTGCTTAGCTTGAGTGTGAATAAATGAAGATGCCAGATGCAGGTAAGTTGCTTTGTGGGCTCACTTTTCCAAATGGTAATGCAACAACCATTCCAGTTTAAAGTGGAAACAAATAGAGTGTACCCTGCTACAGTGTGGTCTTGCTTGTTAAACATGGAGAGAGCCATTTGCTGGGTTCTTAGCATGCAGACACAGTGATGATTTAACAGGTTGAAAGGAAAGTATTTGTGGCATGTATCTATTTGATGTACAGGAGTATTAGCTAGCCTTGCTTTGGGAGAATATGAACCCAAGTAATTTGACTGAATAACATTTACTCTGTCTACTCCTGTATGAAAATTGGCTGGGGTCCCAAGTAGGGCACTCCTCCTTGTCTGCACTTCTTGCAGAAGCAACTACAAAGCAGCAGCTGGAAATAGAGGTGTTCTCATTGTTATCCAGCTATTTCCATTTTAATACCCAGGAACAATGAAGAAGTTCCTTTAAATAGCTGTTTCAAATTTTAAAAAGCTATTTATCACACTTGGTCAAAGCAATTTGCTGCCTGTGAGTCCAAAAGCTTCCTATGGGTAAAAATGAGACAGATCTTGAGCAATCCCAAAAGGTTAGCCAATCATGCACCATTTTATGGTCACACTAGAAAATTGATTCTTGTGTATGGATTATAGTTTCGTTTGATGTTAGCAAAGAATATCATTATGGTTTGTAGGTTTTCCTCTGCTGTGCTGCCCACAATTTTCTGCCCATTAGAATGAATGGATAAAAAATGATGGGCTGGCAAAGTACCCAGATCTAAGTGTCAGTAAGTTGCATGCCTTTGATAGTGTAATGTTGTTTACACAGAATTGCAGTGTCTTCACTACTTATTTATTAAATTACAATCTGCAATTGTTTAAACTGGAAATTTGATGTCTCATAAATATTAAAATACAAAGTGTGTGGGATCAAAGACATTCAAAATCTGTATGTGACCTACTTCTCTTTGATTCATCTTCAGTTTTTCCTATTTCATTACATCTTGCAGAAACCAGAATTGTGTCAAATGTTGAAATTATTGCCAGCAATGTTATAGTATGAATGCTTATTTCAGGTTAACTCCTCCATTAAAAAGCAGAGAGAAGATTTTGATATGAACTTGGTTCAAGAACATTGGCAACAGTAATTTGTGGCCTGTAGACTTCTCCAGTTAATGTGATGGAGAAAGTACAATAATTTTTGGCTGACTTGGAGAAGGTTTGTTTTTCCCAACACCAAATAGCATTTTTACTTTTGTTGGATATTCTACCCAGCAGTCTAGTTCACAACTGCAAAGAGATTCATTCAACAGAGACCTAACAGAATAAACAACGTATTAAAAACAGTCTCATGCCTGTGGGTCAGTTTGGACTTCTGAACTGAAAAATGTCTCAGCACTTTATCATGTTCAATAAAGCCAATATGTAAGATATAAGGAAATTATGTTGGAAATTTGAAATACTTATTCTTTTTAAGATGAGCTTCCTAACAGTATGAAGATGGGTGATAGATACTATGTAATAGGAATTCCAGCTCATATATACAGTGGTTCACAGCTACAATTATGCATGGAAGCAAACAGCATACAGCCCTGGTTTTCAAATGGTAAGATCTATATTAATTTGCAATACTTAGGAGGAACCCTAACTGACATCAGTGACTTTAGAATATAGTTTAATATAGTATGTGCAACTCTTATGAGTTCAGTTGATAGAGTTTATGATGAGCCTAAGTTCTCATTGCTGTTCATTCAAAAGGATGAAATCCAAGCAATAAATTCAGAATCTCCCTTTAATATTATTAAATATTTATGTTCAGAGTGCAGTGAGATGTTTCTGATGATCTAAAGACATTGAAAACTGCCACTATTAACTCTCATAAAAGTACATTCTGCGATTAGCACCTCTGTTTATAACACAGGTGCTGACGAGAACTGGATTTCTGTGCTTGCATCAATTGTCAATTTGGGGAAGGCAGAGATGAATGCAGTTATACCCAAAAACAAATGTACCTGCCTCTGACCTCTCTTTTCCTGGCCAATTTTCTCCCCTCCATTCCAAGGGCACCAGGTAGTCTCCATTGCCCCGCTGAGTTGGGCATTATTCATGTTTGAACCCTTACAGTGAGTTTCAGCTAGCCTTTTGAGCATGGGAGATATCACAGCTAATTCTAATTAGTTCTCAGTCCAACCTCTACATACATGTACTTCCATGAGGCATGTTGATAATGTGATCATGATCTCAAATGAGACACTGAGGCCAGTGTAGCATCTCAGTTACAGCCCCAGCTGCATCTCTATCAATGCTCAACTAAGATCAGCTAACATGTCACAGGCCAGGGATTGAACTTGGGATCTTCTTGGTCTGTGTGCCTCAGCTACTCACTGAGCCATTGTGAGCACACTGCCATTGGGACTGGTAAAGATTTAAGAGAACTAAACAGTTTGTTTCTAACTTTAAAACCTTTGCATTTTGGTTAGCACCAGCAGTAATTGTTCTGTATCCTTACTGTTTACCAACATGACACCATCTCTCCAGTTGCTCTCATCACCAGTCTGCATACATTTTTTGGTTTTGTGTTGTACTTCCAGTATTGATATATTACCCAAGTTTACACAATGGTAGTGGCAAAAGTATAGTATTAACACAGTATAAAAGAAACTCAGCCTGTTTTAAACTAACTTGAACTGTTTCAAACTGCTTGAAATCAGTATAAACAAAATATGTTGAACCGGCTAAAGTAATAAAAATAATGTATTTCTTGTTCCTGTAAAGATCCACCTTTCATCAGCGACAACTTCAAATATCTATTGTCTATCACTGCATCTTCACCCTGGAGATTCACAGCCATTCTGGCTGACATCTTTGCTGCACAGATTATCCCTCCAGGAACTTACAACATCCTCAAACTCAGCCTGTTACTGAGTCTGGTTCAGACTTACAATGAAGAAAAGCAGACTACAGAATACTTAGACGTTTTAGTTCTTACAAGTGATCCAGTAACAGTGGACAGGTGCTATCTCATTTTATTTAACTTCCTGTACAATTTATATAGGATAATGGAAAGAACTGTACCAGATTTTAAGGTCTAATTTAGAAGATCTGCAGAATATTTTTAAATCACTCAGAGATTATGGAATAATAATATTTCCATTGGGTCTGTTCTTCTGCAGATCAGTAGTGACTGATGCTCTAATCCCATAGCTAATGTGTCACGAGTTTATCTCAGGACTCTGCAACCCTGAGAGGAGGGCCATCTCTGTCCCAAGCATTTCATTGTCATACATAGCAACCATCCAGATCTCAGACTTCAGTCCTTTAGGTGACATTTGGAAAAAATGTTTGAATAGGACTTATGAAAAAAAAACCAAAAAGTCAAAGGGGTATGCATAGTGAAAAGTTTACTATAATGTTCTCGGGGACTCAAATAATTTTGTTGACAGTATCTGGGACATTATCTGTAAGGTAAGGATGACTATGTCAGGCTGTTGCTTGTCTAGTCTGTGAGATAGCTCTCCCAATTTTGGCACTAGCCCCCAGATGTTAGAAAGGGGGGCTTTGCAGGGTTGACATTGCCTAGGCAAATAGGTTGCCTAGGTTGATGCCAGGCGGTCCATCCGATTTTGTTCCTTTCATGTGACTTTGTAGCGGTTTGTTACAACTGAGTGGCTTGCTAAGGCATGTAAGAGTCAACCATATTCCTGTGGGTCTGGAGTCATGTGTAGGCCAGACCAGGTAAGGATGGCAGACAGCAGATTTCCATCCCTGAAGGGGCATCAGTGAACCAGATCAAGTGACAATGGTTTCATGGTCATCATTAGGATTCCAGATTTTTATTCCAGATTTTTATTGGATTCAAATTCCACCATCTGCTATGGCGGGATTCAAACCCCAGAGCATTACCCTGGGTTTCTGGATCACTAGTCCAGCAGCAATACCACTACGCTATCACCTCCCTCCATACTCCAGAGTAACAAGCTATAGGATTTAAATTTAACATCATTGTGCATGTTTTATCGGTCCAAACAATAACCAATTTAAGGACAGTAAGGAATTTAGGCTCCTATATACCATCACAATGAAATATTAGCTCATCTTTAAGAATTCAGCCTTCATTAGCTAGTAATTTGGGTGCTTCTGTTAAGAGTGGCTGTTAATAGATGGTTCCTAGGGCAAGACTAATGAAATCTAAAACAGATGACATAAACGAGTACTTCCTTTGTCTGATGGCTGCATTCATGTTAAGAATTCCAGCCCTCCCTTCGGACAGAATGTTTGGCACTATTTAAACGTAGCAGAAAGTAGTAAGATTGCAGAAGTGAGGGCAACTGATGCATGGGAAACCATCACCTGCAAGTTCCCCTCCAAGCTACAGACCGTCCTGATGTGGAACTATATCGGCATTCTTTCACTGTCGCTGGATCAAAATCTTGGAACTCCCTTCCTAACAGCACAGTGGGTGTACCTACACCATGTGGACTGCAGCAGTTCAAGAAGGCCATCTTTTCAAGGGCAATTAGGGATGGGCAATAAACTCTGGCCTAGCCAGCAACACCCACATCCTGTGAAAGAATGATAAAAAAGGTGGGAGTGATTGCCTTGACATAAAAGCAGCATGTGACTGAGCGTGGCATCAAAGAGCCCAAGCAAAATTGAAGTCAATGAGAATCAGGGGCAAAACCCACCACTAATTGGAGTCATACCTAGCACAAAAGAAAATGGTTGTGGATGTTGCAGGTGAATCATCAAAATCCCAGGACATTGCTGCAGAAGTTCCTCAGGGTAGTGTCTTAGGGCCAACCATCTTCAGCTGTTTCATCAATGACCTTTTCTCCATTATAAGTCCAGAACTGGGTATGTTTGCTGATGATTGTACAATATTCGGTACTATTTGTGATTGCTCAGATACTGAAGCAGTCCATGTCCATATGCAGCAAGACCTGGACAACATTCAGCCTTGGGTTGATAAGTGGCAAGTAGCATTCGTGCCACACAAGTGCCAGGCAATGACCATCTCCAACCTGAGAGAATGTACCCATTTTCTCTTGACATGCAATGGCATTACCATTGCTGAATCCCCACTATCAACATTCTGGGGGTTGCCATTGACCAGAAACTGAACTGAACCAGCCATATAAATATTGTGGCTACAAGAACAGGTCAAGGGCTAGGAATTCTGCAAATAGTAATTCACCTCCTGACTCCCCCAAGGCCTATCCACCATCTACAAAGCAAAAGTTAGGAGTGTGATGGCATACTGTCCACTTGCTTGGATAAGTCCAGCTCCAACAACACTCAAGAAGCTCAACAGCATTCAAGGAAAAACAGCCTGTTTGATTGGCACCTCATTCACCACTTAAACATTCCCTTCCTGCTCCACCAATGCACAGTGGCTGCAGTGTGTACCATCTACAAGATGCACTGCAGAAACTCATCAAAGCTTCTTCTACAGCATCTTCCAAACCTGCGACTGCTACCACCTGGAATGATAAGAGCAGCAGATGCATGGGAACACCACCACCTACAAGTTCCCCTCCAACCCACACACCATCCTGACTTGGAACTATATCACCATTTATTCACTGTCACTGGGTCAAAATCCCAGAACTCTCTCTCTAACAGCGCTGTGGGTGTACCTACACCACATGGATTGCAGCGATTCAGGAAGGTGGCTCATCACCACCTTCTCAAGGGCAATTAAGGATGGACAGCAAATGCTGGCCTAGCCACCAATGCCAACACCCTGTGAAGAATAAAAAAATCCAGGCCATGTCCTAAGAAATTGGCTTTATGCAATGCTTTTCGTAATAAAATACTGAATTGGAGCAGGAGTTGGCCATGTGCCCATTGAGCCTGCTTCACTTTAATTTTGGGTAATAATAAGCAGAGTGGATCAGGAAGGGACACTGAGTGAAACAAAGGAAATAGGGCATTAGTGATTAAGGTAACATTGGGGAGATTAGAAAACAAATCAAAGCTAAAGACATGAATTAATAGCACAGATAGGAATGAATAGGTTTTATCTAATAGGCATTACAGAGATGTGGTTGCAAAGTGACCAAGGTTGGGAACAAAATATTTTTAAGGTGCTTAACCTTTCGAAGAGATAGGCAAATTGGTAAAAGGTGGAGGGGAGGGGAGGCCTGATAATAAAGGACAGGATAAAGACAGTAGAAAGAAATGACTTCGTACTAGGTACTAGTTCTGGTACTAGTACCAGGTAATAGTACTGGTACTAGGTGAGTTGCTCATTCGGAGAGCCAGTGCAGACACAAGGGGCCAAATGGCCTCCTGCACCATGGGTGGAGGTTGGGTGGAGCTAAATAACAGTAAGGGGATGAAAATGTTGGTGAGAGCCCAATGGAAGTTGTATTGTAGGGCAGAATGTAAATCAAGAAATTAGAGGTGCATGTAATAAAGGTAATATAGTAATAATGGGGGTCATTGCATATATAAATTTGCAGTAATAGTATGAAGGATAAATTCATCAAGTTTTCTGGGTCAGTATGTCAAGGAACCAATTGGGGAGCAGGTGATTTTGGATTTGGTATTGCGCAATGAGAAAGGGCTAATTAATAACTTGTGAAGGGGTTGCTAGGGAAGAGTAAACATTAAATAATATTTGAGTTTGAAAGCGATCAGGTGTTATGATCCCTGTACAGACCATAACATTTGACAGGGCTTCCAGTTTATAACTGAAAAAGATGACACAACAATATCTCACATTCTAAGATTTTTACTCTCAACAAATGACTAAAAACACTATTAACTAAAAATTATTTTTGTAGGCAACTTACACTTCAAACTACAGAAAAGAAAATATCACACTCTCCACAGAATTACAACCCTTATAGCAATCAGTCCACAGTTGCTTCCAGCTTCCAATAGGTTCATATTTTCCCATTTCACCGAGTAGAAGGGCCATGAAGGCTCGAAACGTTAACTGATTTCTTCTCCGCCGATGCTGCCAGACCTGCTGAGTTTTTCCAGGTAATTCTGTTTTTGTTTAGTAACTTCAAGTGACCATCTCCAGGCACTTCCCTGTTTTTGGAGTTTCCCAAATTCACTACCAGCAAAATTGGTTCTGATGGTTTTTCTTCCCCCTTGGCCATGTCAGGATAAATGTTCCAGATTACTTAGATGGTTGTGAACTGCATATCTTCAACTAGAGACTGTCTCTCTCTCCCTCCTACATCCAGCTTCGGTAACATGCAAAAAACTTGCAGTCTTTCCTCTTTGCTGACCACATCAACTGTTGTTCTTTTCCTCTTCTGCCTGCCAAAGCTTGGAGCCGGCAAAGCTTTTTACTGTCAGGGCAGCTGCACATGCTCTTTGTTTCAGGTGTGAGTACTTCGCACCTTGCTTAGCCAATCCCTTGACTAAACCAGGTTTGTTGTCAGGCAAAATTCAGAATAGTCACATGACCCCTTCATTTTTAAACTAAATTTAAAGACACAGTCCAAAACATAAAAATCTTATAAGCCTCAACATTGTGACACTAGTTAAGTGCAAAACTAGGATCTTAAATCTAAACAAAGCAAATTACATAGGTCTAGGGGTGAATTGGCTAAAATAAATTGGGAAACTACATTAAAAGATATGCCAGTGGACAAGCAATTAACACATAAATTACAACAAGATTTAAGGCACAAAAATCCCACAGGAAGAATGGTCAAATTGTGGCTAAAAAAAGGAGTTAGATGTTAGATCAAAGGAAGAGGCTTATAATTGTTTCAAAAAAAGTAGTAAACCTGCAGATTAGGAGGATGTTAGAATTTAGCAAAGGGGGACCAAGAAATTGATAAGGAAAAGGAATATGAGAATTGACTAGCAAGAGACTTAAAAACAGATTGTAGATATTTCTTTGGTACTTAAATAGGAACAGATTAGCGAAAGCAGCTGTAGGCCCATGAGAGACAGGCACAGGTGAAATTATAATAAGGAACAAGGACTGGGCCATTTTCTGCTTTTCAATTCTTCCTATCAAAGTGGATAATTTCACATTCCCCAGATTATACTCCATGTGCCATCTTCTTGCCAACTCACTTAATCTGTTATATCCCTTTGCTGCCTTTTTACATCCACTTCGCAGTTTACTTTCCTACCTAGCTTTGTACCATCAGCAAACTTGGATATATTACACTTGATTCCCTCATCTAAATCATTGATGAATATTGTAAATTGCTGAGGCTCAACCTGTCAATCCGAAAACTGACCCATTTATTCCTACTCACTTTTTCTGCCTGTTAACCAATCTTCAATCCATGCTAATATATTATCCCTAATCCCTAATCTTGTGTAACAACAGATTGTGTAATCTTGTGTGGATACTTATTGAGTATGTCTTGAAAATCCAATATATATTATATTCATTGGTTTCCTTATCTACTCTGCTAGTTACACACTCAAAAATCTCTAACATATTTGTCAAACATGATTTCTCTTTAATAAAACTGTGTTGCCTCTGTCTAATCATTTTACGATTTTCTAAGTGCCCTGTTACCACATCACTAATAGATCCTAGTATTTCCATGATGCCTGATGTCAGGCTAACTAGCCTGGAGTTTCCTGTTTTCTCTCTTTCTCCTTTCTTGAATAGCTGGGTTACATTTGCTACCTGCCAATCCATAGATTGCAGAAGATCTGGAAGATCAAAAACCAATGCATCCACTATCTCTTTTAAAATCCGCGGCTGCAAGTTATCAAGTCAAAAGGATTTGTCAACCTTTTTATCCCATTAATTTCCCCTGTACTTTTCATTTGCTAATATAAATTACTTCAAGTTCCATACTCTCATTGGACCCTTGGTTTCCCACTATTTCCAGTATGTTTTTTCTATCTTCTGCTATGAAAACAGATACAAAATATTTGTTTAACATCTGTCATTTTCTTATTCCATGTTATAATTTCTCCTGTCTCGGCAACCCAAGTTTACTTTCGCTAGTCTCTTCCTTTTTACATACATGTAGAAACTCATACAATTTGTTTTTCTATATCTTACTGGTTTAGTCTTAATCTATTTTCTCTGTCTTTAACAATTTCTTGGTTATCTGTTGATGATTTCTAAAATCTCCCAATCCTCAGGCTTAATAATCTTTTTATAAACCTCTTACAATAACCTAGTATTATACTATCCTTACCTTTTCTAATTGACCACTTTTTCAACAGAGATTTTATTCCTCAAGGGAATACATATTTGTGGAGAATTATGAATTATTTCTTTAAATGTTCACTATTGTTTCTCTACCATCATACCTTTCAATCTAGTTTTGCAATCTACTTGTCTAAGCTTGTCAAGCTAATTGTCTTTGTTTAAATTTAAGATACAAGTTTTGTACTTAATTACATCACATTCAAACTCAACGTGAAATTCTATCATATTATGATTATTCTTTCCATGAATAGTATAGATGCATTTAATGGGAAGCTAGACAAGCATATGAGGGAGAAGGGAATAGAGGGCTACGATAGTAAATTTAGGATGATGGGAGGTGGCTCGAGTAGAGCATAAATACCTCATGGACTGGTTGGCTGAATAGCCTGTTTCTGTGCCCACTATCTTACGTAATTACTAATTAACCTTGTCTCATTACATAATAATGGATCTAAAACAGCCTGTTCCATAGTTGGTTCCTTGACATATTGGGCAGAATTTTCCCAGCTGGGTGAAGGCAGGTTTTGGCGGGTGCAGGAAATTAAATCCCCTGAAATTGATGTAGGATCAGGATTCTAACATCATCCCATCCTCTTCCGGCTTTCCCTGGAACAGGGTCTGAGTTCAGTGGGAAGCACCTTTGGATCTGGTGGGAAACCAATTGAGGTAATTAAAAGCCCTTATAATCCTGAATTTCTTCCTTCCCAACAGGGCACAGGTTCCACACTGTATCTGTACCTCAATGGGGTCACCAACATGAGTGTACAGTGAAAAGAGCTTCAGCAAAGCTGACAAGCTGGGAAGGCATTGATCAGTTACACTGAACAGCTCCAGACGTAGCCAGGTGAGAAACTGCTGTTTAAAGCAGTTCCTCTCTCAGAGAGTGCATTCATCGCTCTACACTTGTTTGAAACTTCTTGGAAGCAACATCTAGCAATTCATTCACCTTCAGCTACACTTCCCTGTTGCCAGTCTTCAACACAGCATGCTGAGAGCAGGAGCCATACTGCCATCATCAACTCCAACAGGAGTAGCACCAGCATCAGCACCAGCCGTCTTCCCCTCAGCCCAATGCTCCTTCACAGGGAAGCTGGGATGGTCATCTAGATGCTGGTAGAGGTAAGACTCCCAACACAGGATCAACACGCCAAGGATCAGCTCTCTCAAGATGCCTGAGCACCAGTGCCTCAGGAGGCTCTGACTTTCATAGCAGGTCACTGCTGACATCTGCAGCTTCTGGAACAAGGTATTTTTTCTAGTGAAGCAGGTGGCATACATTGCCAATAGTCAACAAGGCACACCATCCTCTGCCCTCCAGACTCAGGTCTCTGCCTCTCACCAAATTTTGTACTCTCTTCTGCAAGGAGAGGAAGCAGAGAAGTGTGAGTGTTCGCAATGGTTTGTGTGAAGATGAGAAATGGACACCATTTGTGGAGGGTGTGGTGGGGAATAGGCTGTGTGTGTGTTGCTTGTTTTGATGGGGGTGTGAGGGGCCTGCAGGGAGAGGAGAAAGTGGAGCTGAAAGGTGGTGTTGACCAGAGGTATATGCTATATGCTGACTTTAGTTCATCAATTACTGAACCATGAGAAGACTGAATCTGGTAATTGTCAAGATTATAACTTTGTGACGATTGAATTATATCTCTTTCTTTTGCCTTCCAGGATCTTGTGTACTGCAAGAGTCTCAGGACATTCAAGAGGATGATTCCTTAGAGGACCTCATTCCTTCTGAGGTTGCACCATCACAGGATGTACAGCCATGCGCCATCGCAAATGCTCACACTTCACTGGTTCATTTCAACAGTTAGTTGGGTTTTCACCTGGAGATTCACATCTCAAAGTGAGAATGAGCAGACACTAGTGGCAAATACAACTGTGAGAGTATGTGTCGAGATGCAGTTCTCTCCAAGCTATGCTCAGCTAGACAGAGTTGCTGAACACCCTGGACTATTGTTGAGAAGGAGAATGCTGGAGATGCACCAGCAACTTAGCCAAGTACTGACAGATGTGCCACACGCACTCTTCACAGTAATGGAGATGATGAAGGAGTTGAACTTAATCACTAATGTATTGATGATGCAGGGAATTCAGAGAATGTTAGCCATGGAGAGAGTGCCCAGTTCCATGGAATTCCAAGCAGAGCTGCCAAATAAATCCATGCTGGCCATGACCACAGCCTTGCCAGTCTTGGAAATTTGATGAAAACTTGGCTGCCGCCTTAAAACTGAATGATAGTTAGCATATCCATGGCTTTGGAATGTGTCACTGATTTTTGTCAAACTGTTCTGCGGCAAATTAATGTGGTGCTGGCCCTGAACAGGGATGATAAAAAAGAGGACATGAAAGTGGGAACTCCACTCAAACTGCTCCTGATTCTCTCCTGTTGCCTAGCGCCACCCCACTGGCCTCCCCCCACCCATCGTCCCCACCCTCAACCAGTTTCCAACATGCTGCCCTGCCTCTCGATGGCTGAATCTTCCCCTGCACAGTTACAAGCGGAGCAGTTGTTTCGAGGGGCCTCAGGGCTCCAAAATCCAAAAGGCAAAGGCCAAAAGTATCAGACTGGTAAGGGCGGGGTTCACTCCTGCTGAAGCCACATGGAATACATCATATATATTCTTAAGTAGTGTAAGTTCAAAAAATTATAAAACACCAAGAGTATGCACATGGGTGATTATTACATTGTTAATGTTCCTTTTTTAAAAAATAATGTCCATAAAACTTATTATGGGGAGGTGGTTGATTCAGTTGGTGGGAGTTGATCGCAGGAATTCATTTCTTATGTTTTACACTAGGTGAACCTTCCCAGAAGACTATGGTCACTATGATTCTGGACACTCTCAATGACAAGTACTGCAGGGTACCTCTAAGCACTTGAAACCCTCCTTGAACATTCTAGTGGCTTGCTCCATGACACAAGGTGGACATGCGGCTCTCATTGTAGCATGTCTGCACCCCACTGGTGAGGTTTCTTAGAGTTCTCATGCCAAGTTGAAGGGGTACCCCTTGTCTCCTAAAAGCCAGCCCTTAAGCCTTTCTTGGAACTAAAAGGTCTAGGATGTTAGACTGACACAGTATGAACCCATCATAAAAGCTTCCGGGGAATCTGGCACACACTTGCAGGAATCTTTTTGTGGTTGCAAACCAGGTTTGCATTGATGGAAGAATTGTCCTTTGCAGTTTATAACATCTCCTGGTTGCTGGTGATGGTGCTCAGATGTGTGTACATGTGGTAATGCAGCAAAAGAGATGAATCTAAATGCCTGCTTATACTGGCTACAGTCATCAAAGAGGAAATTTATGAAACCTTCAGCTCTCAAACAATCCTCTTGTCACCTGACTTACGCGTTGATGTGCAGTGGACTGCGAGACCCTCAAGATTTCTCCAGTAGCACTCTAGACAAAATCAAAATAATTTAGACCAGCAATGACATTCGCAGCTACTGGTAATGTTTGTCCGCCAGGTACAGCAGATAGGTCTTCCAGGAGGCTGCAGATGGCAGAGGGAGGTGATGGCTTAGTATGAACTAGTAATCCAGAGGCCCAGGGTAAGGCAATGGGGATTCTGGTTTGAATCCAATCGATTCAATAAAATTCTGGAATTAAAAGTCTAATGATAACCATGCGGCTCTCATGGTCGATTTGTGGTTGACTCTGAAATGGCCTAGCAAACTACTCAGTTGCATCAAGTTGCTACAAAGGCTCAAAAAAGGAAAGAAACCGGATGGACCATGCAGCATCGACCGAGGCACTGGAAAAGACAATGGCACACTCAACCTTGTTGACCCTGCAAAGTCCTCCTTACTAACATCTGGGTGCTAGTGCCAAAATTGGGAGAGCTGTCTCACAGACTGATCAAGCAACAATCTGACAGAGTCATCGTCACAGAATCATATCTTACAGATAATGTCCCAGACACCACCATCATCAGCCCTGGGCATGTCCTGTCCCACTGGCAGGACAGACCCAGCAGAGGTGGTGGCACAGTGGTATACAGTCAGGAGGGAGTTGCCCTGGGAGTCCTCAACATCGATTCTGGACCCCACGAAGTCTCATGGCATCAGGTGAAACATGGGCAAGGAAACCTCCTGCTGATTACCATGTACCACCCTCCCTCAGCTGATGAATCAGTGCTCCTTAATGATGAACACCACTTGGAAGCACTGAGGGTGGCAAGGGTGCAGAATGCATTCTGGGTGGGGGGACTTCAATGTCTATCACCAAGATTGGCTCGGTAGCACCACTACTGAATGAGCTGCCCGAATCCTAAATGACATAGCTGTTGGACTGGGTCTTCTGCAGGTGGTGAGGGACAAACATACTTAACCTCATCCTCACCAATCTGCCTTCTGCAGCTGCATCTGTCCATGACAGTAGCGGTAGGAGTGACCACACACAGTCCTTGTGGAGATGAAGTCCCTTCTTCACATTGAGGATACCCTCCATTGTGTTGTGTGGCACCACCAACATGCTAAATGGGACAGATTTCGAACAGATCTAGCAACTCAAGACTGGGCATCCATGAGGCGCTGTGGGCCATCGGCAACAGCAGAATTGTACTCGAAGACAATCTGTAACCTCATGGCCCAGCATATCCCCCACTCTGCCATTACCATCAAGCCAGGGGATCAACGCTAGCTCAATGGAGAGTTCAGGAGGGCATGCCAGGAACATCACTAGGCACACCTCTAAAAATGAGGTGTCAACTTGGTGAAGCTATTACACAGGACTACTTGCGTTCCAAACAGCATAAGTTGCAAGTGATTGACAGAGGTAAGCAATCCCACAACCAACAGATCAGATCTAAGCTCTGCAAACCTGCCACATCCAGTCGTGAACAGTGGCAGACAATTAAACAACTCACTGGAAGAGGAGGCTCCACAAACATCCCCATCCTCAATGATGGAGAGTCCAGCACATCAGTGCAAAAGATAGGGCTGAAGCACTTGCAACAACCTTCAGCTAGAAATGCCGAGTGGATGATCCATCTTGGCCTCCTCCGGAGTGCCCCAGCATCACAGATGCCAGTCTTCAGCCAATTCTGTCCCCTCGACCTGTGATATCAAGAAACAGCTGAAGATACTGGATAGTGCAAAGGCTACGGACCCTGAAAATATTCTGGCAATAGTACTGAAGACTTGTGCTCCAGAACTTGCCATGCCCCTAGCCAAGCTGTTCTAGTACAGCTACAACACTGGCATCTCCACGGCTACGTGGAAAATTGCCTAGGTATGTCCTGTACACAAAAAGCAGGACCTATCTAATCCGGCCAATTACCACCCCATCAGTCTACTCTCAATCATCAGTAAAATGAAGGAAGGGGTCATCAACAGTGGTCAAGAAAGCATATGGAATGCTTTTCTTTATTGAATGAGGTATTGAATACAAAAGCAGGGATGTAAGGATAGAGCTGTATAAAACGCAGGTTAGGCCACAGCTGGAATTTTGTGTACAGTTCTGGTCACCACATTTCAAGAAGGACATAATTGCTCTGGAGAAAGTGCAGGGGAGATTTAGGAGAATATTGCCAGGGCTTGAAAATTGCAGCTATGAGGAGAGATTGGATAGGCTAGGGTTGTTTTCTTAGAACAGAGGGGCCTAGATAGGGTAGACAGGAAAATCTTGTTTCCCCTATCTGAGGAGTCCGTTACCAGGGACCATAGATTTAAGGTGATTGGTAGAAGGATTAGAGAGGACATGAAGAAAAACTTTTTCAGCCAGAGGGTTGTGGGTGTGTGCAATTCATTACCTAAGTTGGTGGTTGAGGCTGAAACACTCAACTCATTTAAAAGGTACCTGGATCTGCATCTGAAGTGCTGTAACCTGCAAGGCTATGGGCAAGTTGCTGGAAAGTGGTATTAAAATCAGTAGCTCGTTTCTTTTTTTTTTGGCTGGCGCAGACATGATGGGCTGAATAGCAGCTTTTTGCATTCAAAGGATCATCCTCCGCCATTTCCGCCAACTCCAGCATGATGCCACCACCAAACACATCTTCCCTTCACCCCCCCGGGCGGCATTCCGTAGGGATCATTCCCTCCGGGACACCCTGGTTCACTCCTCCATCACCCCCTACTCCTCAACCCCTACCTATGGCACCTCCCCATGCCCACGCAGAAGATGCAACACCTGCCCCTTCACTTCCTCTCTCCTCACCGTCCAAGGGCCCAAACACTCCTTTCAAGTGAAGCAGCATTTCACTTGCATTTCCCCTAACTTAGTCTACTGCATTCGTTGCTCCCAATGCGGTCTCCTCTACATTGGAGAGACCAAGCGCAAACTGGGCGACCGCTTTGCAGAACACCTGCGGTCTGTCCGCAAGAAAGACCCAAACCTCCCTGTCGCTTGCCATTTTAACACTCCACCCTGTTCTCTTGCCCACATGTCTGTCCTTGGCTTGCTGCATTGTTCCAGTGAAGCCCAACGCAAACTGGAGGAACAGCACCTCATCTTCCGACCAGGCACTTTATAGCCTTCCGGGCTGAATATTGAATTCAACAACTTTAGATCTTAAACTCCCCCTCCCCCCATCCCCACCCCGTTTCTTCCCCCTCCCTTTTTTTTTTCAATAATTTATATAGATTCTTCTTTTCCCACCTATTTCCATTATTTTTAAATCTACAACTAATACTTTGTTAGTCTTTCCACCCCACCCCCACTAGAGCTGTACCTTGAGTATCTTGCCATCCATTCTTAATTAGCACTTTTCTTAGATAATATCACCACCTTCAACACCTCTTTGATCCTTTTGTCTGTGACATCTTTTGATTATCTGCTCCTATCACTGCTTGCTTGTCCCCACAACCACCCCACCCTCAACTTCTCTCTCCCCCCGCCCCCCACCTTAGACCAGCTTATATTTCACCTCTCTCCTAACTATACTTCAGTTCTGCCGAAGGGTCATGAGGACTCGAAACGTCAACTGTTTTCTTCTCCACCGATGCTGCCAGACCTGCTGAGTTTTTCCAGGTAATTCTGTTTTTGTTTTGTTTTTCCTTACAGGTTGATACCTGGCTCTACACTGCCGACCTAAGCTCCAGGTCAGGTGCCTTCTTACCTCACCAGTGGGAGGTACTGTACTCAGTCCCAGGTTAACCCTTAATGTACTGGATACTTCTACTACATCCTCCAGTTAGTTATTTAATTGTCCACCACTATTAATAATTCGATGTGGCTCTACCCAGTTTGTTTCTCACTCATTTAGACCAGGTGCTTCATTTGGCGAGCTGACTTGTTCTGCTTTATACATTGTCTGAAAGTTAGGTGGTGTTTGCATAGTAATTTGACAATTTTTAAGCAGATGTAGAGGCTGGACACTTGTTTATGTTTATGTATCCAGGATGACCAAAAACCATCAGGCCCATTCATACTAGCCCTATCTATAGCTTCAGTGCGTCTCTGTGCACCAATCAACAGATCCCTCAAGTGTCTGGGAGAAGCAGGAAAACAGATATGTTGAAAGCTCAGAAGTCCTTGAAAAAGACTCTCCACAACCCTTTATAGGCAATCAGGCAAGCCCCAGCCCCTCCCTTTAATATCTAGGAATCATATCCAGGAAATACCTTCCATATGATGTGATAACCTTGGTATGCATAAATCCATCTAACGCGGTCTTAAGGGTCTGTAATAAATCAATCTTGACTCCTCTGGCATCCTATCCACAGATCATTTAGCCTGTGAGAAAAGTAAAACTAACCTCACCCCCTTCTTCACTTTGTACTGGTGACATCTAGTTTTGCCTAAACTCATAACATCAGTCTTTCCATTTTTGCATATCCATGCCTTTTGTAATCTTAACTATGAGGATCAAATCCCCTCTTAAATCTCTGTGTAGATTTTTATCTGGACTGGTTTCATGAAGATTTCTGTATTTTTCTGTAGGCTGTTAACATATAGTCTGAGCCTTGTGCCTTGTGGAGTACGACATTTACCATCATATGAGATTTTTGCTACAGTCTCCAAAGATGAACATGGAACTGGCACTGCCAAAGTTCAAGCTGGCTCTGCCTTATTGGCCAAGGGTGGTATCTGCTATATAGGAGAACTTTTTTCTCATAGAAAAGACAAACTTAAATTACTTCAGACAGGTATGGTGCATACTTCACTACCATGCACACTAAATAGTTAATGTTTAACAGAATTTTGCATTGAAAGTTGTCTCCCACTTTGTATGTATTAGTTTTAGAGACCAGGAGTACCACAGTCTTTATTTCTGGAAAGAAGTTTGGAGAAGATGTTGATCAGCAGATGTCCTTTCCTATTCAGTGCAACTTTTGGGCTTTGGCTGATGCTGATACGCACCTGAAGAAAGCCATGCAACGAGAAGATGCTGTAATTGGTTCAGTGGTAAGACAAAATGATAAAATACTACCCATCTAGGTTGAATCTTATGCCATTCAAACATGGCATAATATTACATTTCTGTCTCTATGTGATTTCTTTTTAAATTTGCTCCTTATTAAATAAAAGTTGAAATTAGTAAGAATCTCTTCAGTTAAAGAATTTTCACACAAATACACACACTTCTAAAGTTATTTTCTTTCTGTTATACATTGTTCTGAAACCTAAAAATAGGAAGTAATCTCCCAGGTTTCTGCCAGTAGTCCATTTTTAAGTACTGCTGGAATATTTTAGAGTAGCCCAGGCTGACTTACTGAGGGAAATTTTAACGTCCAAGGATGGATGGATTTAGTGCAAGTGAAAAGTAAAATAATCCAGGAGCCAGCTTTTGGATTTAGCTGAGATGGGTCAGGGGATCAGGCAACCAATTCATTCTTAGGTGGCGGAAGGTTGAAAATATCTTTTAGGGAGGTGGCATACTTCCATTTTAACAATATTAAAACTCTTTTATTACCCATTTCAGCTAGGTTCCATGGAATCCTGGCAGGTAAAAGTAAAGTAAAGCGTAACGCATAAGGTTATCAAAAAATGCATTTATAGCACTGCTTGTGGGCCCAGAGGAGCAGGAGTATTTTCTCCAGACCCAACAAGCTTTCCTTCCTCTCTCCCCGTGACCAGCTGACTCGCCTCCACCAACCCACTGCAATCACTGTACCCACTGCAATCACTGTACCCACCCCAGCTCTACAATCTCCAACTGCCCTGATCGCCTACACCTCCACCCTAGCCCCCATGACCATGATCTATCCCTCTTCCCCATGATCTCTCCCCTCTTCTCTGCTCCTTAGCTGTGGCCCAGTTCTGCAGGGTTTCTTAGCTAATGGGCAGCCAGCTTGTCAATACTTTCCTACCCTGGAATCAACAGGAACTATCAGGTTCCAATTTTCATCTACTCTCCTGGGGAGGAAGCAAAACCCTATAAAATTCGGTTTACACACATATATGTCAAATTCCAATAATGTCAGTGACACCAGACTATAATTTTTACAGTGACGAGCGTGGGAAGTGGCAGTGAGCATCCTACTGGAGCAAACCGGCAATGAAATAAATCGGCCCAAAGAGACTAAGTTTAAAAGAAGTTTTTCTTTCCTTGTTGGGGCCAGGAGGAGGAGTGCATTTGATAAGCTTCTGCACAAGAATCCAACAGGAAGAATGAAAGGTCATAGAATTGGAAGTAACCTTGTGGTATGGGTTGGAAATTGGCTGAGAGATAAGAGACAGACAGTAATGATAACGGGTATGTAATGTTCATAAGCAGTCTCTTATTCAACATGTTAGTGACCTCCTCAAAAACATCAACTAGATTAGTTAGACATGACTTATCCTTCACAAATCTATGTTTGACTCTTTCTAATCAACTCATATTGTCCAAGTATGTTGGTCCTTTTCAAAGTCATAGCATGGTAAGTGCAAGAAAAAGGCAAACACACTGATTCTTCCTGTTCTCAGTCCAGATCAAGTTCACTTTTTCTCTATGGCTGTAGTGTTCAATGTTGACACAAGGTTTGAGATGGTGGTGACACTGAATGCACCCAGAGCTTCAGAGCTTTGGGACCTAGAATCTTAGTATGTGGAAAATAAACCTGGTTGCCCACCCACTGGGAGAAAACACTGAGGAAGAGTCAGAAGATAATTTTTTAAAAGTAGTGCAAGAAAAAGTTACTGTACCATTACTGTACCAATGCTATATAAAAAATACAATGTAAAGACGACTTGCATCTGTGTTAAATTTTTTTTAATGGAAAATTGTCTAACATATGGACAGTTTGGACACTTATATTTTTGCATCCAGATTTAATTATAAATTCACTGTTAACTAATATTTGTGTCATAGCTAAATTGAAAACTTTTCCAAGGATTATTTGAAAAAGACACATGAGGTGATTTTCAGTTTGAATGCATATTGGGTGGGTGAGGTGTGTGTGCCAAAGGAGTTAGCATGAGGCACATGTCATCATTTTTATGGCTGAACCTCATTCACATTAATTCAGTGAGCTGCCATCACAAAACATGCTCCCTATTGCTGGTTTTCCAATCTAGAGGATAGAAAATCCATCAGGGCAACTGATATGATGGGCCTGCAACAGCACCTTAAATGGGAGGAGTTGATGTGTCTGGAGAGAGAGGAAGCACAGTTTTTAGAAAAATCACATTAAACGTGGAGACTTTTAAGCTTTGAAACCCACAGATGACGTATATAGTATAATACCAAACAGGCAACCAGTTTTTCCTACCTGAACCCTAACTCCCTTTCATGAATGCTCAAGATGACTGGATCCTGACATCCACTGCCAGGTTTGGTCGGTAGAGTAGGGAGGTTATCCAGCAAGCAGAGATAAAATTGGTGTTGGGGAGCATAACTATGGCAGCTGATCTCAATTAACATATATTCATGAGGTTTCCAAACGGTACTTTAACCACTCGGATTGAGACCTACCCAATAATGGGAATGGGCAGGAATCATATGGTAAATTGGCATTTCAACCAAACCATCTATTTGGTCCTGCTACCATTTTATTTGGAAGTGAAAATGGGGTGTAATGGACCCAAAAAATGCCCTATTATATTTTGTACACTTTTCCTTTATGAAAATCATTAATGTTTTTTGGTTTCTGTAACTTAGGACATCGGCTCAGTTCCAGCTAACCTGGTTGATGCATTTGGTCTGTTGATTTACTGCAATGAATCATCCAACTACCATTCTCCTGTGCAACTAATACAGCATATACTGAGTGAAGCTATGAATCCAGGCAAACCCCTTTATCCAGCACTACAGAAGTTTACAACACAAGATTATGAAAAGGTAAAAATAAGAAACTGGTCTAGTTGCTGATATATGAATCAACAGGAAAGCCTTGTTACAACAGCAGGTGTACTTGCAATTAAAATAGTGTTAATGAAATGAGAATCAATGTTTTCTTTCCTCATTTTATGTCCACTACAGTTATATTGTGCAGATACTGAAATGATCAGAAACATAACATTTAAGTACAACTCTATGTGGAACATACCATTTATAGGGTACCTATCTAACTAGCTTCTAACTTAATATATTGGATTTAGTTCTAAACACATTCCTCAAATAATTCAAATGTTTATTTTCCTTCTTGTCAGAACAATAATTTTCTTTGATGCCAGTATTTAGTGAGCAGAGTAGCTTGGTTTTAACCAATCCTTAAAGGGGTTATGCCTTTCGATTATGGTATGAAATGTGAAGCAAGTCAGTGGATTAGCTGCGCCACCCAACCAAAGTCGCCAGTTTCAGGAGGGATGGACTACCAGGTACAGCCCTCATTTGAATGCTGCTGTTGAGCTATCAGTGTCAAACCAACACTCCACTGCAGCTTGCCAGTTGTAGGGGGTGGGAGCTAATTTAGCTTGGTGGAGGGAGGGCATGTGGATGGGAAAGAAGAACTGAACCCAGATGAGGTCAAGTATGAGTCATTAGAAGCCTGTAGTATTTTTGTGGGGCCAAGAGGAACACTACTCTGCTCCTCCTGGCCCCACAGAAAATTCTCCCAAAATCATTTTTCTTGAGCAGCTATCAATGGTTCCTTCAAGAACCTTGGGTCAGGCTGCTGTTATGTTCCAGATGCCCTTGAGTCTCAAGCAAATACATAATTAAATATGGCCATTCACACCCATCCATCAACAAAACAACTACAGCATTTCACCTGGCTCGTCTCTACGTTTAACCCTAGAAAAGGAAACATTGAAATGTAAAATGTGTATTAGATGAATGTGAACAGAACCCATCGGCCTTCCATTGTCCCTCATCCAAACTAGACTGGGTAAATTTTAAGGTGTCAAACGACAATAACAAGATACAATCAACACTCCACCCCTTTTTGGAAAAAAGACTTTGAACTTGTAGAAGTCACATGGTGAGGAAACTTTTGTTGTCTGCTTTTAAAATAACAGCAAAAAGCTGTTCTGCAAACAGAGTTCCATCAGAAAGCCATTGGTCCAGCTGCAAGTCATCCAAGCAGCCAAGGTAATCACCTTGAATGTGGGAGGAGGACTCCTCCCAAACTGTTCCAACTTCGAGTTCACCTGAGAGCCAGCCTGCTGGAAATTGAACAAGAAGCCTGGTAATTTACTAAGAATCCTATACTTCACAAGACTTTCACTTCAGCTAAAGCGTCAGCTCATCTAAGAAACTACAGGCCTGCCATGAAAGAGACTGATAAATCATAAATTAAAATTGTGTTGTTCTCAACTTCATCTGTATCTAATCTTTGTGTATGTGATAGTGCATGTGAGTTGAGTGAGTGAGACGTCATGTTTTAAATCCCAGGGTAGGTGTGTGATAATAAATAACCTCCTTTATTTTTAAACTCACAAAAAGCTTGCTGCTAGAACTTATTTAATTGGGACAACCGCTCGGAGGGTAAGAAAACACATATCCTTATTTACAAACGTATTGATCGTGGACAGTACAAAAGAACACATAGGGCAGAATTTTGCCCTTGATGGGCGGGTGGGCCCCACCGGCTTGGCGGCGAGCGGGCAGCCGATCGCTGCTGCTGAAACGGGCCCCGCCACCATTTTAAGTGGGGGGACCAATTAAGGCCCGCCCAGAGGGCTGCCCGACGGGAAGAGCTATGCACTTCCTGTGCGGGGGGACGTTGGGGGGGGGGATTCTCCAATTGTCACATCTCCCTGAGGCAAAGTGCTGCCTCAGGGAAATCGCTGAAAGACTGGCAAATATAAAAAATAGAACAATAAGAAATTCATTAACATGTCCCCCTCATGTGAAAATGTCACACAAGATGGGACATGTTAACGAAATAAACAAAAACTTTATTAAACGTTTTTAAATCCAATGTCAAACCTCATCCCGCCACTGGATGAGGCTTGTAAAAAAATCACCTATCCGCCTGCCCGTTGGGCCCGTGCACTGAGCCGAAGTTCGCAAGGGCCCCTCAAAATCGTTAACGATTGGCAAGTTAAGGGCCTTAATAAGGCCTTTAATTAATGGCGGGCGCGCGTCCCACTGCATAGCCCGCCCGCTGACCGAAATATCGCGATGCCGCGCGCTGACGTTGGGACGCTCGTGTGACATTTTAAGCACTGGCATGCGGGCTCCGCCACCCGCATGCCAGCCAGAAGATTCTGCCCATAAATTCTGTCTGTGACACTGCTTAGGCCTGGTGCATCAATCAAATTGCCAAAGTGCTTCTCCAATTTACAACTGTTGAAAAATTACTCCCATTATCATTGTCAACTTATGCCTTTACTCCAAGAGCAGGAGATTGATTTAGGATAACATGACTGGTCATATATGTTAGTTTTATGCAGAAGAATGTAGGATCAAGAAAATAGCATGAATTTCAAAACACATGAGCAAGTGTCACAACATAATAATCCTTCAATGATTAGGAAAGCTAATCTGCACTATCTTTTATTTTGCTGATCCAGTGCAAAACACTTTGGTTGATCATTTGTGTGCCCTCTCTCATGTAAACAAAAGGTTAATGGCTGTATGCAGCAATTTGATCCTGCAAGAATTAAGCTTCTGTTACAAAAGGTTGTAAAATTTGAGCAACTATTGTAAACTAAGCTATAATTGCTGATAAATAAAGATAAAAGTCAGATGCACTTGGTCAACTTTGAACAATCAACTTAGATAGCTTCATGGGGCAAAGTATTACGATTTTGTTAATGTAAGGATAAGCTATAACATAAATGTCAAAAAGGGAAAATATTTTTCAACAACTTTGGAATGCAAACAACAATGCAAGGTTGATTTTAATTGGGCTTAATTTTTAAGTAGATTTGTTCTTGCAGGATCATATCAGATCTAAACAATTTAGGAACCCTCCTCAAAAGACATGGTGAAGATCGGTTTATGAATGAAAATCTACTTTACAGAGGACAAAGCGATGACTAACTCCTATTGGAGTGGCAATACTTTTGTGCTTATTATGGTTGCTAAATATAAATTAGCTTTCCCACCCTTAATCTTAGGCCAGGATTTTCTGCCCCTGCAGGGATGCGGCGGCCCAGCCAAAAGTCTATTGACTTGCGGCGGGACCAGACGATTCTGGCTGTGAGCAGGGCTGGAAAATCCCACCCTCAGGCCAGAATTTTCCGTTTGATGGGCGGGCAGGCCCGACCGACTCGGCGGGCGGGCAACCGATTGTCACCGCCGAAACGGGCCGCACCACTATTTTCCGTGGGCGGGCCAATTAAGGCCCGCCCAGCGGGTTAGCGACTCCTGTGGAGAATGGGGAAATAGTCGGGGGGGCGGGTGTGCTCAGACCGCCGGTTCCAATGGGGAAGCGGTAGTCTGTATAAAGAGTGGCCAGGCAGCCTGCTTGAGGCAGTGCACCATGGCCACTCAGGGAGAGAGGGAGGTAGCTGTGGTTCCACAGGAGCATGAGCAGGAGGAGGGGGGCAGGCTGCAGGAGAGGCCAGTAGGGGGCCACTGTGCCCCTCGATTCTCCGATGCATGCCTTGCTGTCCTCCTCCAAGAGGTTTCCAGCCGTCGGGATGTATTGTGTCTGGATGATGGGAGGAGGAGGGCCCCCCCATGTCACCAGCCAAGTGTGGGAGGAGGTTGGTGACGCTGTCAGCACCCATGATGATGTGTGGCGCACAGGCACCTAGTGCCACAAGAGATTCAATGATTTGCTACACTCTGGAAGGGTGAGTATCATGTTGGCCTTGGCCATTTGACCCAGAAGGTAGCCTTAGCCTTTGAGCACCCCCCCACCACCCACGTCTTGCTGTTGTTACTACATTGGGCATTTGGCGCACGCTGGGTGGGCAAACGGGTACTGACCATGCTTACATCAGCCTTAGTGGTTGAGGAGAAGATGAGTTCTCCCCACAGCATATGTTGGTGTTTGTCACATTTGAGTAGTCTGGGGGCAACCTACAGGGGAAGCCGCTAGACACATACTCAGAACTCCAACACATGTCATATTGATGGTGATGAGATGGTGCAAGGGGTGCCTCAAGGTGTTGTGGCCAAGTGCCATCTGCTGGCATCGGCGCCACACCTAGTTGCGCCTCCTTGCCATGGGCACTAAGACCCGTGTGCTATTCAAAGTGATGGACGACAAATGTGTCCAAGGTGGCCGTTGGGGGAGGGGGTTGGGACCAGCCGTACTATCTTCTGGGGACTGATCACCAGTAGTGTGGACAGGAGCCGCTGGAGGCCTCAGATGGGCCACTGTGGTTGGGGTGTGGTCTGTGCGTACAGAGTACATGAGCGAGCAACCCCAATGAATCCTCTTCTCTGTTCTGCAGGCAAAAAAGTCAACACAATCAGCGGGAGCACCAAAGGACTGGAGGTGGGCACGCCCTGCTCCAGTGCCTCATGACATTTGAGGAGCAGGCCATGGAGCTGGGGAGGAGGCAGGAGGCCAGGGCGGCCGGTGGCGGTGAGGCTGGGGTCCACCGGCCAGGTATTTGAGGTCCACAGTCCCATTCACTCTGTCTGCCCACCATCCAAACCACTGATGGCTGCTGCAATCGTTAATGCTGCAACACTGCTCATTCACAGACTGAGACATTCTGACGTTTGGCTCATACAGAAGGGACCCTCGCCCCTTGAGGATTCGCATCTCCACCACCTTCCAAAGTCACCTTATCCCATTTGTGACCACTATCCCCATGGCCTAACATGCCATGGCATCGTTGCTGCACAGCCAAAGACTTATTGCACCTTAGGGGCTTTGGGACCTCCAGCACCCTTTCAGCCAGTGGGCCCCACATTACTCTGTCCAAAACGTCCTCAGCACCTCAGCTGTGAACCTCATGGCACTCAACTTAAATAAATGCCACCACGTTACTCGTCCCTGCGCCAAGGGGAAATGTTGCCTTCTGCCCACCCAGTCTATGCCCCTCCTAACGGTATGAAGGTCAATAATGTGACCTCTCAATCTCCTGTGATCCACGGCAAATGTCTCAAGTGTTTGCGATGTTTCCTCAGCACCGCAACTATCCAGGCTAGCATGCATCCAGGTCAGGTACCTCTGCACTTTCCCCACTCCAATGGTACATAACATGCCATGTGGCATTCCTGAGGCCATCTGACCAGCCTGTCTGTATGTGCGTCTAATAGTTGGGCTTCCTCTTGACTCTTTTCCACCCCACTAATGTTCGTCTCCTTAGGGTCTTGAAGGGTGAGCGATTAATGAGGCTGGGGGGGAAAGGGATGAAAGGTTGAACTGACTGTACGCTAACTGAAGCACTGTCCTTGTTGTTAATTTCAGCATCACCACCACATGGCCGCGCCCATAGACACCGCAGCCCCCTCTCCACATCTGAGACCCAAGACGTGCAACTTGCGGCACATCATTTCAGGAAGCCAGGCACCAGCGCAGACACAAACACCTCGGTGGGGAACTTACCGTCGGCTAGTGTCCTGGGTCACAGTGGAGAGAGGACTTCACAATTGCTGGAGGAGATGGTAGGGACAGAGAGTGCCGATGGCGCCAGCAGCCAGAGGGCTGCAGGGGCAGGAAGCACGTTTGCATCTGGCAGGGTTGCATGAGGGTATGCTTCAGTTGGTCTCTGCGATGGAGGAGTCCAGGCAGAGTGCACTTGAAGGCATGAACCTCAGAGCAGAGCTTCAGGCTTCCTCCACTGAGAGATTGGCGACTCTCATGGAGAGGGGGTTTGATTGGATGGAAAATCTTCTGACTGGGTTACGCTCTGACCTGCAAGCCCTCACAGTGGTACTGGCCACGGGTGGTCATTCCCAATGTGGGAGATGTTGTGGGCACCAAGCGTCGGCGCTCGGTGCCCATGCATCTGCGGTGAGCAGGGAGGTCGAATGGGACCTCATGTCGGTGCAGCAGCTGCCTGTCATCGCTACGAGCTCCTCTCAGGGCACTCCGGATGAGGGCAGCAGCTCCTCCACCCCTCTGCCAGTCAACGTTGCTTCTGTTGAGGCTGCGACAACTGGGGAGGTGCCAGTTCTGGAATTGGCCACTCCCTCCCAGGCGGAGCCATCACAGGTTCCACGGGCCAGAGTTCGCCCGCCAAGGTCATCGACACCGACAGGACAGCAGAGTCAGCAGGTTGTCTCACAAGCCACTCTGACCGATGGAGCGGCACCTAGACGTAGCACCCGCAAACAAAAGCATAAGGCACATTAGGCACTCAACGGGTATGTCACTGGTGATTTTATGTTGGCTTTAGAACAGGGAACAAAATTCTTATGTTTGCAATGGAGAAGTCTCTGTTGTATTTTGGACATAATAAAGTCCACTTTTCTGACCATGGCTGAGGGTGTTTCCTTTGTGCTGCATTTTTCTTTTTCACAGACATGAGTGTTTGAGTGGACATTGATATTTCTGTACTAAGCCCTTAGTTGCAGCTGATAAGGTGGAAGATGTAGTACCTAAGTGCTACGTGTGGAAGCGCCAGGCAATGCTGTTCCTGCTGATCCATGTGTGTGGAGCTAGCTGAAGGTTCGTTGGATTAAATTGTCCCGGGCGTCCCTGCCTCCTTGGTGTAATAGCGGGTCGGCGTGCAGCCCCTCATCATCACCCTGTGCTTCCTCATCCTCTGAGTCACTGCTGGATTCATCATGTGCAGCCTCATCCAGGACGTCAATGTCTTCATCATCAATTCCATCCCCCCTTTCCAGCGCAAGATTGTGCAGGACTCAACAGACTACCACCATCAGAGAGACGCAATCAGGGGGGTACTGGAGTGCGCCCCCTGAGCGGTCCAGGCAACGGAAGCGCTTCTTGAGAAGACCGATGGCTCTCTCCACCACAGCCCTTGTGGTGCCATGGCTCCTATTGTACCGCTGCTTAGCTTCTGTTCTTGGATGGCAGAGAGGCGTCATAAGCCACCTTCACAGGGAATAGCCCTTGTCACCCAGCAGCCAACCATCCAGCCGAGCCGGAGCACTGAAGAGCCCTGGCACCTGGGAGTGTCTGAGGATGTAGGCGCATGGGAGCTGCCTGGGTACCTTGCACCAACTTGCAGAATCTGCATCCTGTGATCACACACTATCTGCATGTTCATGGAGTGGAAGCCCTTCCTGTTGACAAAGGCACCGGGCTCACCTGCTGGCACCTTGATGGCCACATGTGTGCGGTCTATTGCACCCTAGACACGGGGGAAGCCAGCAATGGCCGCGAAGCCTCTGGCTTGCTGTGTCTGACTTGCCTGGTCGTAGCGGAAGTGGATGAAGGTCAATACCCGTCTGAACAGAGCGTCTGTAACTTGCTTGATACAAGTGTGGACAGCTGATTGGGAGGCACTGAAAGATCACCCACTGAGCCCTGGAAGGAACCAGAGGCATTGAAGTGGAGGGCAACTGTGAGCTTCAGAGCCGCTGGCATGGGGTGTCCGCTCACACAGTTAGGGGAGATCTGACAGATATAGTTCACTGTCTCCCTTGAGAGTTGGAGCCTCCTTCGGCACTGCACCTCAGTCATATTGAGGTAGCTGCTTCGCCGCCTGTATACCCTGGCAGCAGGATAGTGGCATCTTCTGCGGCCCCTTGCACCTTGGACAACCTCTTGGCCCTGTGCCCCTTGTGCCTGCGCCTGCCTCCCAAAGGTGGCTCCCCTGGAGGCTGATTGTCCAGTCCAGTCCTGGCCTCCTCCTTATTCTATCCCTCCCTTCCTCCTCAGAGTAGCTGCCTCCTCTGGAGATGTCAGAACCCATACCCCCAGGCTAAATGGAGGCCTCCGGAAAGCTGCAGGCCCGAGAAAGATTACTGTCTGCAGACTGGTTTCAAAAGTACACCAAAAGCTCTTGGAAATCGATGTGAACTGCTAACAATCAAACAGGCAACTTTAAAATACTTTCTGCAATTAAAACTTCATGGAAAACATGAACAACCCCTCTGAGTCCACATATCCCGCCAGTGCATGACTTTTATTAAAAAATCTCCTACCCGCCTGCCCGTTAGGCCCGTGCGCCGACCCGAAGATCGCACGGGCCCCTCAAAATCCTGGATAATTGGTATGTTAAGGGCCTTAATGAGGCCTTCAATTAATGGCGGACGAGCGTCCCACTGCTGAGCGCGCCCGCCGACCAAAATATCACGATGCCGCGCGCTGACGTCAGGACACTCACGTGACATTTTAAGCGCAGACGTGCGGGCTCTGCCACCCGCACATCGGCCAGAAAATTCTGCCCTCAGTCTTTCAGGTATATCCATTTTATGAAGGTGAAGAATTTAGACATTTTACTTGATGGACTAAAGTTGTGCTATTCACCTCCAGAAAAGAGTTTCAAAACTGAAATTGATTTATACATCACAAGCTCTTTAATTAATGCGCATTTACTAAATTAGTAGTTTCACTTAATGAATTAAAAAAATTACTAAATGTGTAGTTAGGAATCAAGTCAAATATATTCCTGTTCAATATTTCTGATCATTTTGTGAATGTATATGTATTTTGACTTAAAATATATTTTGATCAGCTACTAGCATTTGCCAGAAACCAGCAGACGGAACTTACTTCCGAGGCCGAGAGGCTTATACAAGGATATTACACTGCAAGTCGGAGAGTCCGAACTGATCCTGTCCACGGATCTAAAATTTCTTCAACTGCACTGAAGACATTGTAAGTCAATTAAATTAAAATTCATCACCCTAGTAATATTTAGTAGAATTAGCTGCACAGTCTTATTTGTGCAGGAAGAACAAGCAGCATTAATTAACAGTTAAAGCAGGTTTGTAACATATCTCAGCTAAGATGGGTACAGATAGATTTTATTTTGAAAAGTCTCTGACTTATAAAAACACAACTGAAAATGAACTATAGTTGGTCCTATATTCCTAGTCTACCTACAGTTGTACAAGATAGCACACAGTCCATTCAAAGAGAGACTGCTAACCTTTTACCTCTGTTCCTTGGACTGCTGCAAAAGATATTAATGGTGAAAAGCACTGCTGCAGACTCTAGCCTCTTTGGGGCTTCAAAACATTCTAAAGATGGTGAAGGTATGAAAGAACTAATGTCACAAAACGTCAATGGACAGACATTTTCGTCCCATTGGCGGGCGCGCGCCCAACCCGAACGGGAGTGAAATAGCTCAAGATGACATCGGGCGGTGGTCCTGACGTCATCGCGCACTCTCACAATCTTTTGGTCAGTGGGCGCGCACAAAAGACGGCAGCAACCGCTGACAATTAACAGGTCTATTAAGGCCCTTAAGTAATTAATTAAGCTGCATTTTTCGCTGCCTGCTCAACCGTTCGGTTGGCGGGCAGGTGAATAGGCCAGGCGGCCTTTGCATTTTTAACGAAACCTCATCCATGGGTGGGATGAGGTTTCCAGCACATACTGAAAAAGCAAGAAAAATTTTTTAACATCCTTTTTCACATGTCCCTCTTCATGACTGAGTCACATGTGGGGACATGTTTATCTCATATGTTAAAAGTTTATGTTTGTATTTAAAATCCGTCAGCTCCCTCAGGCAGCTCTGTGTTTTCAGGGAGCTGTTAGTGCGCATGTGCACACCTCAGCACTCACGCTCCTCCCACTCCTCCCGCCCCTCCCACTCCTCCCGCCCCCACCCCGGCAGCGCTGAGGCTCCCAGCGCACGTTTGACGCTGGCTGACCATTAACTGGCTATCCAGTGTGAAATCGTGGTCGGAGCCCGATCACGGGTGGCAGTTGGCTTCATGGCCGCTCCCGGGTCCATCCGCCGCGCCCAACCAATGAGGGAAAAATTCTGGCCTATATATTCGAAAGTAGGACTTTTTCCTACTACCACAATACCACAAAGATAGTGGAGAATTTGCTACATTTCTGAGTTTGGAATCATAGGACAGAATTTTCTGCTCCCGCCAGTGGCGGGAATCGTGGTGGATGGGCTCACTAAATTTGGCATGATGGAAAAAGTCAGTTTCCTGCCAGCAGGAAATTAGTTTGGAATTTTATTCTCCTGACTTTCAAGGTGGGTTAAAGGCGGGTTGGGTTTCCTGCTGAGCTATGTCAGGAACCACATATGCATTCATTTGCATCTCATGAATATTCATTAAATGGCTCACTAGCAGATAATTAGAATGGTCTGTTTCCTGACTATATAAGCGGCCTGCACCTGGCGAGCTTCAATTCATTAACAACTTCGAGGTACGTAGAAGCGGCTTTCGCCTACCTTAAGATCATGCTGCAAGATTTCGGGTACATGTGTCAGAAGCTGCACTAAGGCTGGGCATGGGAGACAATGCTAGCGGGAAGGGGGAAGACAGAGGCAGGACTGAGTTGGGGGCGCAGCTGTGGGACATGGGAGGGAAAGGAGAAGACGAAGGTAGGACTGGGGATGGAGTGTGAAGGAACAGAGTGGTATAGTGAAAGACTGTCCTGGGGAAAAAGTTATAAGACTGTCCAAGGAGGAGTCAGACACTGTCCAGGGGTTGAGGCCATGCTGTCATGGGGCATATTGAAGACACGATCCTGGGGCTTAGGCAATGCTTTCAGGGGCATATTGAAGAGACTGTCCTGGGGTTGTGTGGGCCATGTTAATGGGCTCTGCTTGGCACACATTTCTTGGTCCAGGTCTTGGGTGGGGGAAGACCTCTCTAGGTAGTGACAGTTGTGCACAGCATGGTCTGCAGGGTGTGGTCAGTCACCTAAGGAAGTTGGTCCTAGGGGCTAGAGGCATGGTACTGTGAGGCAGATGGCACAGTCATCTGATTCCTGGCATGGCGGGACTGACATATGAGGAGAGATTGAGTCGGTTAGGATTATATTCGCTGGAGTTCAGAAGAATGAGGGGGGATCTCATAGAAACCTATAAAATTCTAACAGGACTAGACAGGGTGGATGCAGGAAGGATGTTTCCGATGGTGGGGGAGTCCAGAACCAGGGGTCACAGTCTGAAGATATGGGGTAGACCATTTAGGACTGAGATGAGGAGAAATTTCTTCACCCAGAGTGGTGAGCCCACAGAAGTAGTTGAGGCCAAAACATTGTATGTTTTCAAGAAGGAGTTAGATATAACTCTTGGGGCAAAAGGGGTCAAAGGATATGGGGAGAAAGCAGGATCAGGCTATTGAGTTGGATGATCAGCCATGATCATAATGAATGGCGGAGCAGGCTCGAAGGGTCGATTGGCCTACTCCTGCTCCTAGTTTCTATGTTTCTATGTTGTTCACTGTGCCATGCACAACCTTGTGCTGCAAAGGGGGTATGTTTTGCCACAAGGAGACATGGAGGAGCTAGATGTTTCTTCGGACGAGGAAGACACTGAAGGTGATGAATTTGAAGAGGGTGAGGATTCAGGCGAGCCACATTAGGATGCCGTTGCACAGGCATGACAAGGAAGACGTGCCCATGACACCCTCATAGCTGCAAAATTCCAGGGTGATTAAGGTGAAGGCAAGTTTTTACGAACATAGTTCTCTTCACGCTTCGATGCAGGGGATATTAAAAAACCTTCATTGTCATCTTCAATATGTCACGAAAGGTCAACAATCTCACAATGAACACTGCGGAAGCATAAGTACCTTCAACATTAACAATGGAGTCATCCTTGGAAGGCACAGTAGCCAAGGGACCATGTGGCCACTGTGGAATGTGCTTAGCACTACACAAGCACACATCCTCAAGCCACTGGACATAGTGCAGCCCTTTCAACCATGGCACTGACAAGTCAGTGTTATTGTACACATTGCACTTATGTATGCATTACAGCAGTGCAGCAAGGCAGCTCTAAGAGGAAAAACGTTTGTTAGTGGTTAGCGCTGGACCATCTCAAGAGGAAGCTACATCCAAACAGCACCATCTCTCCAAATGCCATCTCTCAAGCATAAATAATGCAGAGGCCGCATCTTGATACTGAGCCCCAAGATGCCTTCAGATATCAGAAAGCAGTGATAAGCAACACGAGAGCATGCACTCAAAGATGGAAGTTAAGTTAGCATTGTCCTCACTGAGAGTGGTTCAGTAGGACCATCATGTGATTATTGACCAGCACTCATAATCTTACATTCGTCAGAAACGTGCCAAGTTTACGTCCTGCATTGCCTTGGCATTTGGGAGAGATGTGACCCAGACAGTTTTGACACGGCAGTTAATGACAACTTATTTCCTTCATTGATACTGCTGAGCATTCGTCAGAAGATGTGCCAGAGCATCACTTTCATATATCATTACAGTCCTCGTCATTGTCTATCTCACAAAGACCAATCATTTCTTAAGTCAATGAGTGCACAGTCATGCCATGATTTAAATATCTATATGAGTTCTGTGCCCTAAGAGGGATTTCATAAAGCACCACTAACCAGATGTTGAGGAGCAAACAGCAATCCTCACAGCTAAGTAGACAGGTTGATCAAGATGGGCACACACCTCTGTCAGCACACACTAATACCCCCTAGCAGACATTTCAAATGTCACCGATTGGAAACAACTTCCATCATTGTGCACCATGCATGGGGAGAGTGGGGACTAATAAAGGAATAACATTTGGCCTTAAACGCAGAGAAAAATCACGCCGCACAGAGGCATGAAAGGCTATGGTGCCAGACGAAGACAACTACTTTCACCAAAACCTCATAGTAATAAAGGTCATTGCAAAGTGCATTTATATAAAAAAACCCCAATGTCGGATTTGACAAATACTTGTTACATCCATAATCTGAAGACTTCAGTGCAACAGCATCAGAATAATCACTAACCTTGATGAACAATTCTCAGGAGGTCACATTATATCTGCCTCAGATGCATGTGTCTTGTTCAGCCATCATTTTGATATAGAAAGTGCCTTTGTTTATGTTGCTGATGTGGAACTAAAGATGAATCACTGTGATGAGATTGAGTGAGATTAAATGAAACAGGAACAAGATGGGAGACAGTTGGGGGGAGGGGTTCATTTTGTACACTTGAATGAACGCAGGAACTTGCATCACATCGATTAGCCATTCAATACCTGAGACTTGGAAAGGATTAAAAGCGAAATATATTTACAATGGTCCAGGTTATGTACAGTGAATGAACACCCGTGCCACCATTGTACATTCAAATTTTTTAAATTTTCCTAACTCTACTGCTACATCTAGGTGTAGCCCCAACATCCACGGCAGAGATGGAGGCAGCCTGCTGACTGGCATGCCCGGTTGTCTGAGATGACTTTGGCAGGCATCCTCTGGAGGTCCGAGGCCTGGATAGCCCCAGACGGCTAAGGGTCTTCTGCTCTGGGGCAGGTGCACCCTCCTCGCCTGATGTGCCTGAAGTTGATGGGATCATAAGCAGAGGGCAGTCTGAGTGGCAGGATACCCTTGGAGCATCCTGGGTGGATGTCCCTGGAGTGCCTGGCAGGAGCTCCTCCTCCCTTTGGATGCCTGAGGCCCCTCCCTGACTCCTTGAGGAGAAGGGGCACCTAAAGGGAGGTCGAGGTGCTCCTTTCCCCTCTCGTCTAGCCACTGCTGGAACACACCCTGACTAGAGCGATGGTGTGCAGGTCCAAGTGCAAATCTAGCAGAATTTGCTGGACCCAGGTCTCCAAGGTGGCCATCACCCTTCCCATGGAGACTTTGATTGCTTGCATGCCAGAGTCACAACATCGGACAGAATGTGGGCAGACTCCTCCATCTTCGTTCCAGTTTGGTGATGGCCTCTGACAGCTCTGCCTGATGTTCCCCAGCTTGTCTCTGCATCTCCAACATTTCTCTCAGGGCCGATCTCACCTTCTGCACAGGAACAATTTCTGTCCTCGCCAGCTAGCTCTGCAGCCTGCTCTTCTTGGGACAAGAGTGCCCTCAGCTCCGGGGTATGCCCTCTGGTCTTGGCTCTCTTCTACTGATTATAGGCGAGCTTATCCTGCATAAAGACAGATGGATTGACTGTAAGCGCTGCGGATGAAAGAGCAGTTCAGAAACATGCATGCCTGCTGTGTGTGCTGAGCCCTCCCCAGTAAGGGATTAAGATGCTGTTTGTGCAGGATCTTACATGAGATGGTAATTTTAAAGTGGCTGGCAGACATGCAGTGCTGATGTCCCATCTGCTGGTCGTGTGTTACATCCCTGTGAACTCTAACCTTTAGGCTGCCTGATGTCCTTATGAAAGTGTGAGTTTGGAATGAGTAGAAGTTTCACTTAACCTGGCGGAGCACATTAGATCATTCATTCTTTTTCTGCACTGCAGGATAGTCCTTTTCTGTTGGCCACGGGCGCAGACCTCCCTGGTGACTTCCTCCCAGGCTGATGTGGTCAAGTAGGAGGACCTCCTGCTTCCATCCTGAGGAAAGAGGACCTCCTGCCTTTCCTGGATAGCCTGGAGGAGAATCCCCAGGGAGGCCTCGCTGAACCATGGAGTGGACGGTTTGGTTCTCTTAGGCACCATTGAAAACCAGAACAAAACGACATGCCTGGCCTGCAGTGAGTGAATGTGTGTGTGTGTGAGTGCACGGTTTAAACATGCGTCTTTGGGTCAATGAGGTAACAGTGGGGTGGACGAATCACTGCTCACCCTGCCACGAGATTCAACAAGCTCCTCACTGATGCATAATTAATGAGTTGAAATGCAGAAGATCAGACATGAAAATCAGCCCCACCGCCCAGCGTGAATCATGCCAACTTTCCCGGCTGCCACTGCACTTAGTCTCCAGAGTAGAAAATTCCATCCACAGAATAAATTGTACAGGAGCTGAGTAGAGGTATATATATTCAGCATCAATCTAGATCTGATCTGGAACTGAGAAATACTAACAAGATGTAATCTATTTCCTACATTCCATTCTTGATAAGCATAAAAATTCACCCAAAGATCCAAAGCAAAATCCTTATGCACACACAATAACAATTGACAACCACAGGCAACAGATGAGATGGAACCGGATTTTAAAAATCCACTTGTAACTTAAGTTGTATTTGCTATGCATAATCACATGTGCAAAGTAATAATTATAAAGGTATAATTTAATATTAAATTAAATATTTAGTACAATTATCTAATCAAATGATGTATAAGAGTGATAAAGTTATCACTCAAATTATTTGATTAAGTAATTGTATTCTCATTTAAAATTATGTAAAATTGTGTTTTAGAATTGTATATTATGCACAAACCTTGCACAGTACTATTTAGTTGTTTGGTAGTACAGAACTTGAGTATTGCTGAAAAAAGACATTTTGTCAAAGCTTTTTGCCTTGTACTCATCAGGACAATCACAAGAATACAATGTCCGGGAAGCAACAACTTTATACTGTATGAGGAGAGAGTGCTGATTGGTTGACAAGTGGACTCTGATTGATAGAGGCATTGCCATGGAGAATGCACCAGTTAATGGTGACTGACAGTTAACTGCCAAGCATTGTTTTAAATTTTAAACCAGGCAGCATGACTCTGATTGTTCAAGGCATTGCCCTGAGGAATGAACCAGTGAATGGCTATCACTTACTTTGTTTAGCTGAAACAGGCACAATGTGTACATAGTAATAATGGCTGCGTCCCTTTAGACAATAATTTCAATTCTAAATTGTAATTGGAAAAGAAGAATATATTTTAAAGGGTTGGAAGGTTCAAGTATTGTAAACTTATAACAAGATGTAGTACATAATCATAAATTGAATCAATTTATATTAATTTCTGTAGGTACCTCGTGTTATTTGTGGCTCCCAATGCAGCCATTCCATGTGAAAGAACATGTACACACATTGCACCGGTTTCAGCTAAACAAAATAAGTGATAGCCATTCGCTGGTTCCTTCCTCAGGGCAATGGCTTGACCAATCAGAGACAAGCTGCATGATTTAAAATGTCAAACACTGCTTGGCAGTTAACTGTCATCCAACCATTAACTGGTGCATTCTCCATGGCAATCCCTCTACCAATCAGAGTCCATGTCAACCAATCAGCACTCTCTTCTCATACAGTATAAAGTTGCTTCACCTGACATTGGTATTCTTGCGATTGTCCTGATGAGTGCAAGACTCAAAGCTTTTACAAAATGTCTTTTTTCAGCAAAACAGTATTATTGGTTATTGCAGTAGAATTGTGTGAGAATGTGTGGAGCTTTGCAGCTAATCCACCTTCATTGGAGCAACAGTTAAATCATTTATGTTTTAAACTTCTGAATCTTTCCCTGATTGACAGGATGTCATTGTCTGAAACACATGCCAAACTCAGCCTGAGAAACAAAGTACTGGAACAGGATGCTGTCATTGCAATCTTGCTATATGAGATTTCCATCACTGCAAGGCATGGTAATAATGGCTGCATCCCTTTAGACAATAATATTAATCCTAGATTGTAATTGGAAAGTAAGAATACATTTTAAAGGGTTAAAGGCCCTTCGAATATTGTAAACTTATAACAAGATGTAGTACATAACCATAAATTGAATTAATTTATATTAATTTCTGTAGGTACCTCAGTGTTATTTGTGGCTCCCAATGCAGTGTTTCCATTCGATCTGTGTGATGAGCACAGCCTAAATCAAAGAGATATATATTTGGTACAGTTCCATCAACAGCTGTTACAGTTCTGTTCGACATATGGCCCTGGGATGTCTGTGCACTTTCCTGAAGAATAACTTGAAACAGAGCTTTATCTGAATTGAACTGAGAATTCGCCATCAACACTATGTCATTTTATTATTAATACTTTTTAGTAACTGTTTTTATGAACGTTGAAATTCAATAAATATCAAAAAATACACAAAATAACACAAATGAAAGGTTATTAGTAAAAATAATAAAAGGATTTATTGAATGATATTACTTAATATAGCATTACATAAAGTGCTAATATAGTGCTAATATTTAATATATTTATTGTTCAAATACTTTTGTAGGAGACAAAATCTCCTGAGTTAAAGAACAGAAAACGACACAAGTAGCTGATCTAATGTTTGATATTAAATGTAATGGTCCTTTGTTTAGCATCTATATATGTGATTATTTTTACAACATACAAGATAACATTATAACCAGAAAATTAAAAGGGGGGAACATCTGAGGGGATGGATTTCCAATTCCTACAAACAAGTGTGGTATCCCCACTCTCCTCCTCATTTTAGCTTTCTTAAACTGTGTAAACCATTATTATATTCTGTTAAGGAATCGCTTTTTAATTCAATAAATCCAAACCAAAAAACTCCTAAAACTATCTCCTAATACTTATAGACGTCCTGTAATCAAAATTAATGTACTTGGCAAGATTTCTGTGACCTTCTTTAGGTGTGAATTAGATTCTACCATAGATGCCTTCTTGGGTTCAGTGACATCAATTACTCCTGTAAGTGGTCTGAGTTATTTTATGGCAGTTGATTCACAACTGCCCTGTTTCTACTGGTGCATAGCAGGTCCTGGGAAAACAATGAAACTCCTTTGTGATCTAGATTAAATCTGTTTTCCACATGTGTGTCTCTTCAACTTCACCAACTGCAGACCGAATTGTCATTTATAAGACAAAGTTTGATTTGATTCATTAACTTTATTCCCATAGTAAGAAGAAACATATAGTACAATATGCATGATCAGAGTCATTAGATACAATTGGCATGACTTGCTTTTGTGTAATGCTGTAAAATAAAGAACACACAATGCTATCCCCTTTGGTGGGCTATCTTATTTAAATAATTGCTCTGCATTTGTTCTACATTCCTGGAGTAGAATCTCTTCTTGCTGAAGTTTTCCATCTTTTGTTTTCTGACTCTCCATGCAGCCCTGTTTTCAAACACCAGACTAACTAGGAACAATTTTCCGCCTTTGCCTGGTGTTAACAGCCTCCAAATAGAGTTGGTAGCCTTACTGTCCCATTAACACTGGCAAAGTGGATTTTGATATGGGCCAGATGTCCACAGCATCCACCTGAATCAGATGATAGGCCCTTTTTAATATTGAAAGTGGGGTCTTGTGCTGTAAATAGGACACCGATTGGCAAATTTGGGTCTGAACTGATCTGAGCCTATGTCATTCACATTCCTGCCAGTGCTCCCAATGAAGCCAAAGAGGCTGACCAAAGTTAAGGATCAAATTATTTCTATGGACCCTGGACACTCCTCAAGAGCCCGCAAAAATAACCTGGGCCACTGCTGTTTCAGCACTCCAGCCCTTTGTGGCATCTCCCTCTTCCCCTGAAACATATCTTATTGGCAGCTGCCCTGACCCAATCTTGAGGCTTCAGCAGCTCAATTGGTAAATTTAAATGAGACCGGGACCTTAAAATCAAAGGAGTCTCTTCACCATTGGAACAGGCAGCCAACGAGTGCCTGAAAGTCAAAATTGACCTAGTTGTGTCTGTGACAGCCTTCTCAAAAGCCACAAAAGGTGTCAACTTTTAATTACAACTGACTATCCATCCCCCCAGCTCCTATTTCCCCTTGAAAATTGAGTGCATCAGCTTAACTTGTCAACGGCTCCCGCTGAGTCCAAATGAGTAGAGTTATCGCAATAGGAATAAGTGCAAATGGTCTTGTGAATATGGAATTATCTTTCATTGTCTCAGGATGTTAGATTTCAGATGGAGCATCTGAACCCAATACTGATTTGCAAGCCTGCTGCCCTGTGAAATAAATCCCTTCAAGTTGTGGTTTAACTAACTTAATGTGTTTATGAATGCCTTTTCTCCCCCTCCATCCTTATGCAGTCCCTCAGAATCAAGGATGACTTGCTTTCACTCCAGTCAATGGGTTCTGAACCAGCTGTTAAATCTAATGTGCAATCTACAGACTCTGCCATATGTGGGGCAGATGGTAGGTGAAGGATTGGGTAGATGGGTTGTTTGGAGGTTTCTGCATTCTCTCTGAAGCCTCAACTTTGCCTCTACATGTTCCTGACAAAGTCTTGATGTGTTTGCTGCCTTCCCAAATAAGACTTCCCCAGTATGATCGGTCACAAGCCAGGGTCTCCTATGAGTCGACGGGTATGTTTGACCTCTTCAGGATTGCTTTGACAACATCCCTAAAGCGTTTCCACTGTCCTCCTGGGGATCGTCTGCTGTGACCGAGTTCCAAATAGAGCAGTTCCTTCAGGATTCTGGTGTCAAGCACACGAATGACATGGCCCGCCCAGCAGAGATGGTTTTTGAGTGATTAGTGCCTCAATGCTGGCAAGGTAGCTTAGAGGAAGAAGCTGCTGTTGGATCGCCTTTCTTGCCACTAGATTTGGAGGATTTTGCAAAGGCGCTGCTGGTGGTACTTCACCAGTGCTTTGAGGTGTCTGTTGTAGGTGTCCAAGTCTCTGAAGCAAATAGAAGCGCGAGAATCACTGCTGCTCAGTAAACCATGACCTTAGTCTCGGGTTTTATATCCTGGTCCTCAAATACTCTTTTCCTCAGTCAGCCGAAAGCTGAACTGGTATATTGGAGGCAATGATGAATCTTACCATCTATGTCTGCCTTTGTCGAGCTGAGGATCCCACAATACGGAAAATGGTCCACATTTTCCAGGATCTTGCTATTCATCTTAATCAATGGGGGAGATGTTGTGCTATGGGAGCTGGGTGTTTAGTAAAAGGTCTGTTTTCTCATGTGCTTCAGAGGAGTTGACAATGCCCTGGAGTTCAGTTTCTGAGTGAACGCACACACAAGTGTCATCTGCATACTGAAGCTCTATGATTCAGGTCATCTGACAGCTGGAAAAAAAACAAAGCTCCTGGAATAGATAAATCCCTGCTGAAATTCTGAAACACAGTAGAAATATGCTTCTGGCACAGGTGCACAGCTTCATATCCCTCATCTGGGAAGAAGAGCACATGCCAAGGGATCCCAGGGACCCTGTGATCGTGACTATATTCAAGAAAGGAGAGAAGTCCAATTGTGGTAACAACAGTAATGATGACCATGACAACTATCATCGATTGTTGTTAAAAAAAAACATATGGTTCACTAATGTCCTTTAAGGAAGGAAATCTGCCATCCTTACCTGGTCTGGCCTACATGTGACTCCAGACCCACAGCAATGCGGTTGACTCTTAACTGTCCTCTGAAATGCCTAGCAAGTTACTCAGTTCCAGGGCAACAAATGCTGGTACTCCAGCGATGCCCACATCCCATGAAAGAATAAAGAAAAAAAAGGAGTCTTCCTACTGTCTGCCAAATTGAAGCCTCCTCCAAATAGCCAAGGAACTCCTTCCAGAGTCACAGTGTGGTTTTCGCCCATTGAGAGGCACCATAGACATGATCCTCATTGTGCAGCAAATTCAAGAAAAGTGCAAGGATCAGCACCAACCACTGTACATGGCCTTTTTCGACCTCACTAAAGCCTTTGATTCTGTCAACTGAGAAGGCTTATTGAGTATTCTCAAGTTTGGCTGCTTTCAGAAATTTATCACCATCCTCCACCTGATGAGATGCAAGCAATGATCCTCACCAATGGAACCACCACAAACCTTGTGTCAGTGAAAATGGGTCAAACAAGATTGTGCCATTGCACCAACTCTCCTCCTTTTTCCTTACTGCAATACTACATCTCACCACCAGCGGGTGTGGAGATAATCTACAAAACAGATGGGAAACTGTTCAACCTACGCCACCTTCCATCCAAAGCCTTTTCTCTCAATAGTTGATCATTTTTAATATTCAAAAGATAGTACAATTGTATTTATTAAATTTGGTTGCTATACATCTTTACATGTGACAATTGGCTGTATTTATAACAATTTAAAGTTTTCTCCTTGGCAGCACCTTGGGTGTTAGACCTGAAAATGCATCCAATGTTGCCTTCACTCTGCCAATGCGACAATGAAGTATCCTCCCAACCACTCTAGAATACACCCAAACTTAAATTAGGTGTAAATCAGCATAAACATTTGGGGCCAAAGGAACCCTGAATTTACACCGGTATATCTCTTCTTTGAGTCTTAAAATTTAAGTTTCAAGTCTTATGCACATTGGGCATAGCATTTTAAATCACTGAATCAAAGAAGCTTTTTAATTTTTAATGTAACTCATATTTTGGCCATAAAAATGAACTAAAAGAAATAGTAAAAAGAGCGGTCTCAATAGAGATGAGTTTTTTTAAATTCAAAAAATGCAATTCAAGCACCAAAAATATTATTTTGTTTAAACCTGGGAATAATATAGAGAAATGCAGTCACTGCAATTGGAGGATAGTCATTTTTGAGAGTCAGCGACGTGGCCAGTTTTGTGGGTGAGATTTGTTCAGATGGAGGCTTTCATGGACTGATTTAAAAGGTTGAGGGGTTTTGACCATATTGTAGTTACCCAGGTAATTCACTGCAAAGGTTTTGCAACTTTTTAAGCCACATAATTGAAATGCACCTCGTGCATCCTTGGTGCAAATGCAGAGGAAACTCCAGGCCATTGTACACATTTTACTGTAATAATTCTAAAAAAGGAAGATAATCTCGGAGATGAGGGAAAATCTCTGATATATTTAAATACTGAAAGTGACATTAGTAATGGTGGTAACACTAGTACAGTTTTAATCCGATCCAGATACTAAAAAAAGACTGAAATGAATTAAGATGCCTTCAGCTCTGGCTAACTTGCCACAAACACTAGGTGGCAGTAAGAATGTTGGTTCTGCAGCGAAGTTTAGAAGTGCCCAGCTGTATCTCACTTAATTTGTCTCCTTCACATTGGCAAGTTTAATAACTGTTTAAACCAATTCTCTAATGATGTACTAAACATTCACTGTTTAACTAAAAATATTCACAACCACACAGATGCACATTGTGCATGTATGTGCATACCAATGTATACTTTTTTTAAAAGATATCTTTTAATGTTAATTTTGCTTAATTGATTTCTTTAAAGGAGAAAGGATGACTTAAGAAAGTGCTTTTTATTCAAAATATTCCCCTTTTTTATAGAGCAAAATGATTATTTGAGGTTTTCCGAAAAAGTCACTTTTCCTGCCAGCATGGAGTTAATTGGGTGTTATCCAATTTCCTCCCAGGCTGCTCTGTTGACAGTACTTTATGGTGCAAAAAGTACTGTTTCAGAAAGCTACATTACCACCTATCTTCTCCTTGAAACAATGGAGATGGAAATTCAGACCAAGTCAACCTCTGTACCATTTTCAGCATTCTGGTACTGGATCTGGGCTGGTGCACAGCACTCTAGTGCACTGATTAATGATCCAGCCACTAATACAACCTTGAGGTATAGACCTGTCATTGGTGCTGCGATTCTTCCCACTTGACTTCAGATAACCATGTAAATCAATATCCTAATGGTTATGTCCAGATAAGCAGCAAGAAACTTTGCTACTAAATTGCATGTCCTTAGCCAGTTAAATTCCCGCAATATCCGTGCACTTAATTGAGGGTTCCTGGGATTTTACTCTTCCAATTTGCACCAAAGCTCTGTGGACTATAAGTGGAACATGTCTGGTGAGGGAGCGAGTGTGTGTATTCCATATCAGGAAAACAAACACTGTACTTGTGTGGATCTCTCAGTAGATCTCCATACGAACTCTTCTTAAGCATTGTGATGGATTTCTGCAAGCCAGATCTGGTTGATGAAATAAGATCAAGCAATAATGAATACTTGTGATTTCATTACACTGAATTTCAACTAAATTAGGGCCATCTATTATAATAAAAACAGAAAATGATGGAAACACTCAGCAAGTGGGGCAGCATCTGTGGAGAGAATCAGGATTAATGTTTCAAATCAATGACCCTTCTGGCGGAATCATCCTAGCTTTGCCCTAAGTGCAGTAGTGAATGGGAAAAATAAAGTTTTTCCCGCCAGCCGCAATGGCGGCTTTTCACACTGTATCGTCCCAATCCTGCCTCATTAATCATGCATCCCAGGTGGGATCTCATTCGCCCGCCATGCCGTCACCTCGCCACTTCCACATGTCGGATGCCATATTTAAAGTACAGCTACACGCACCCCTCTCGGTGCTTCTAGCCCAGGACTGATGCATGGAACACATGGCCCTGAAAGGCAAGAAAACTGCAGCCCCCAGTTTAGTGATGCGTCCCTCAAGCGTGTTTTGGATGCAGTAGAAGCCCGTCATGATGTCTTCTATCCCCATTCTGGCCACAGGAGAGGCAGCAACATCACCAATCCGGTTTTGGAGGCAGTGGCAGTGGTGGTGAGTGCCAATGCCCTGAAAAAGAGGACAGCCACCCAGTGCCACAAAAGGATGAATGATCTCCGTTCCACCAGGGTAAGTCACTCTTCTCATTACTCTCAATTCGCACAATCACAAACCCATCACACATCCACTCACTTCCAGTTTAATGGATATCACCGTTCACTGTCTCACACACACCTTCATTATCCTCATCCCGTCCATGGGACCACTCATCACCCCACATGCGTGGCTGGGGAGATAGTGCAGGAGGGAGGGCTTTAGATTTCTGGAACATTGGGACCGTGTCTGGGGCGGTGGGACCTGTACAAGGTGGACGGGTTGCACCTGAACTGGAATCCTTGCGGGGAGGTTTGCGAGTACTGTTGGGGAGGGTTTAAACTAACTTGGCAGGGGGATGGGATCCTGAGAGGAGGTTCAGCAAGGGGAGATGCACAGCCAAAATTAGAAGAGAGAGCAAGTGAGTCAGGAAGGCATAGAAATTATAGGCCAGTTAAGGCGCATGGGAGTTTGGCAAGGTTGGATGGTATTTATTTTAATGCAAGGAGTCTGACGAATAAGGCAGATGAGTTGAGGGCACAAATTAACACATGGAATTATGATGTCATTGCTGTCACAGAGACATGGTTGAGAGAGGGGCAGGATTGGCAGCTCAATATTCCAGGATATAGGGTCTTCAGGTAAGACAGGGAAGGAGGTAAAAGAGGAGGAGGTATCACAATATTGATCAAGGAATCAATTACAGCAGTAAGGAGGGATGACATCTTAGAAGGCTCCTCAAATGAAGCCATATGGGTAGAACTGAAAAACAAAAAAGGAACAATCACATTTCTGGGAGTATACTATAGGCCCCCAAACAGTCAGAGAGAAATAGAAGAGCAGATATGTCGGCAAATTTCAGAGAAGTATAAAAATAATAGGGTAGTAATAGTGGGGGATTTCAACTTCCCCAACATTAACTGGGTTAGTCATAGTGTGGTAGGTTTAGAGGGAGTGGAATTCTTAAAATGCATCCAGGAGAGCTTTTTAAGCCAGTACTTGGAAGGGCCTACAAGAGAGGGGGCAGCCCTGGATTTAATTTTAGGAAATGAAGCCGGGCAAGTGGTAGAGGTATCAGTGGGGGAGCATTTTGCAGATACTGATCATAACTTCGTTAGATTCAAGGTTGTTATGGAAAAGGACACTGATGGGCCATAAATCAGAGTTCTAAATTGGGGGAAGGCAATTTTTAATAAGATCAGATATGATTTGGCCAGAGTGGACTGGTAGCAGATACTTTTAGGTAAATCTGCGTCAGAGCAGTGGGACTCATTTAAGAAGGAGATAGGGAGAGTACAGGGCCAACATATTTCAATAAAGACAAAGGGTGGGACCAACAAATCCAGGGAACCCTGGATGTTGAGGGATATACAGAATTGGATAAAGAGAAAAAGGGAGGCTTATGGCAGATACTGAAGGCTCAAAACAGCGGAAGCCCTAGAGGAGTAGAGAGTGTGTAGGGGGGAACTTTAAAAGGAAATTAGGAGAGCAAAAAGGGGGCATGAAAAAACATTGGCAGGTAAAATAAAGGAAAATCCAAAGTTATTTTACAAGTACATTAAGAGTAAGAGGATAACTAGAGAAAGAGTGGGGCCCATCAAGAACCATAGTGGTAATTTGTGCTAGGAGCCAGGAGACGTAGATAGGGTTCTAAATGAATACTTTGTGTTTGTGTTCACGAGTGAGAGGGACGACATGGGTATGGAAATCAGACAGAAGGACTGTGATATAATTAAAGAAATTAGCATAGAAAGGGAGGAGGTTCTAAGGTCTGGCAGGCTTAAAAGTAAATAAATCTCCAGGCCCGGATGAAATGTATCCCAGGCTGTTGAGTGAGGCAAGGGAGGAGATAGCAGGGTCGCTAGCAACAATTTTCAATACCTCTCTGGCCACAGGAGAGGTGCCAGAGGACTGGAGGACAGCCAATGTGGTACCGTTATTCAAGAATGGAGGAAGAGATAAACCAGGGAACTACAGGCCAGTCAGTCTAACCTCAATGGTGGGGAAACAATTGGAAGCAATTCTGAGGGACAGAATTAATCTACACTTGGAGAAGCAGGGATTAATCATCGACAGTCAGCATGGTTTTGTTAAGGGGAGGTCATGTCTGACCAATTTGATTGAATTTTTCGAAGAGGTGACCAGGAGTGCAGATGAGGGCAATGCATTTGACCTAGTCTACTTGGACTTCAGCAAGGTTTTTGATAAGGTCCTGCATGGGAGACTGATAACAAAGGTAAGACCCCATGGGATCCAAGGCAATTTGGCAAATTGGATCCAGAATTGGCGGAGTGGCAGGATGCAGAGGTTGATAGTCAAGGGATGTTTTCGTGACTGGATGCCTGTGTCCAGTGGAGTTCCACAGGGATCGGTGTTGGGTCCCTTGCTGTTTGTGGTATATATAAACGATTTAGACTTGAATATAGGAGGGTTGGTCAGTAAGTTCGCAAATGACACGAAAATTGGTGGGGTGGTAAATAGTGAGGAGGATAGCCTTAGATTACAGGAGGATATAGATGGGCTGGTCAGATGGGCTGATCAATGGCAAATGGAATTTAATCCGGATAAGTGTGAGGTGATGCATTGGGACAGGACAAACAAGGCACGGGAATACGGGGTGAATGGTAGAACCCTGGGAAGTACCGAGGATCAGATGCATGTCCACCGGTACCTTAAGGTAGCGGGACAGGTAGATAAGGTGGTTAAGAAGGCACATGGGATACTTGCCTTTATTAGCTGAGGCATAGAGTATAAGAGCAGGGAGGCTGTTCTGGAACTGTATAAAACGCTAGTTAGGCCTCAGCTAGAGTATCGCATGCAGTTCTGGAGTCCGCATTATAGGAAGGATGTGATTGCACCAGAGTGCAGAGGAGATTTACCAGGATGTTGCCTGGGATGGAGAATTTTAGTTATGAGGAGAGATTGGATAGACTGGAGTTATTTTCCCTGGAGCAGAGGAGATTGAGGGACATGATTGAGGTGTATAAAATTATGAAGGGCATAGGTAGGGTAGACAGGAGGGAACTTTCCCCCTTAGTGGAGGGATCAATAACCAGGGGGCATAGATTTAAGGTAAGGGGCAGAAGGTTAGAGGGGATGAGAGGAAGAATTTTTTCACCCAGAGGGTGGTGGGAATCTGGAACTCATTGCCTGAAAGGGTGGTAGAGGCAGAAATCCTCATAACATTTAAGAAGTATTTGGATGTGCACATGGCATACAAAACTATGGGCCTAGTGCTGGAAAATGGGATTAGAATAGTTAGGTACTTGTTTAACCAGTGCAGACTCAATGGGCCGAAGGGCCTTTTTCTGTGCTGTAGACCTCGATGACTCTATGACATGCCAGGCATACTTATCATCTGGCCTGGCAGGCATCCTGACAGTGAGGTCGGTGGTTCCCTACCAAGTGAGGATCCAGCAGTGCAACTTCCATCAGACAACCATGCTGTGAGTGATGTGTCCTGTTTCACAGACCACTGACATGCACTAATTATCTCTCCTTGCTTTCGCAGACACATCTGGGAAGCAGCTGTGGGAGTCCACGACCCAGGGCCTCCAATCAAGCCCCCAAGACACTTCAGAAGAAGAACCTGAAGGCACCCTCATTGAAGACCTGTCACAGTGCTCACCCACACCCTGCACCAGCGCAGAGACACACACCTCAGGGGCACCTAGTTCTAAAGTAGCCTCAGGGTCACAATCTGTTGAGTACATTGCACTGTCTGATCCACAGCAGGCAGAGGCAGGGTCCCAGGTTTCCGGCACTCGGAGGACTGTTGGAGGCCAGAAATCTGCTGAGCCCGAGTCAGATGACGAGCCTCTGGACTGGGTCTTACCTCAGTTAATGGAGCTGCAAAAGCAAGCTCAGGAACATCAGGAAGGGATGTCTGCTGCACTCCTCAGATTGCAAGGCCCGATAGAGGAGTCCGTCCGCCTTCAGTCTGAGATGATAGCGCCGGCATGCCGATACACTGAGGTCTACACTGGTAGGATGGTGGCCACCATGGAGACCTTGGCCCAGGACTTTGATCCTGCACTGCTGCAAGGGCTCAACTCCATCACTGATGCCATAGTTGGCCTCCAGCAATATCAACACAAGAGAGATGTGGGCAGCGTGATCTCACTCCAGCTTCCCCTTCTCCTCAAGGAGTCAGCCAGGGGCCTTTGAACGCCCACAGAGTGGAGGATCAGCAGGTGCATACCCCAGGGCCATCCATCCAAGTGACTCCGGGAGTGTCCGGCCCATCCAAATCCCCTCTTCCTATGACTCCAGCAGCTACAGCTCTGTAGGCAGAGGAGGGAGCCACTGCCACACAGCAGGACCCCAAGAGCAGGCCAAGGCCCTCCAGGTCTCGGCTCTACAGAGGACACCCATCAAGTTAATCACAGACAGGGCGTAGCAGTCAGCAGGCTGCCTCCACCTCTGCTGTGGATGTCAGGGGAGCACCAAGATGTAGCGGCAGGGTTACGAAGGCTAAGAGGGTATGGTTGCACAGCCTGGGCACTGCCGTTAATTACTGGTACATAATGTTCACTATTGTAAATAACCTCCCAAGAATGTCTCCCTGCCAATGGCTACTTGTTCTGATGAGCAGTGTTCATGTCACTCAGATGTTAAACCTTGGTCCCTGCACAAGATAAAGGCAGGTGTCTCAGTCCAAGACCTTTGTCCTGTGCTATGTGCAGCCGTCAGACCAAAGTGATGATCTGGCTTCAAACTCACTGGATATTTTACTGAAGCCTGCACCTCAGTGCTTGTTGTTGCTGCCAGAATGTCGTGGGCAAGCGTCAGAGTTCCGTCATTCTCTCTGTGTGCACTCAGCACCTTTAAGGTGGGGCTGGCCCCCATCTCTTCAACATCTGTGACCAGTGATGCTGTGCTCCTGAAGGGGTCAGATGCTGAAGGCTGACAAAGGATCAGGTGCATTTAAAGTTTCACAGCTGTGTCTCCATGATATTGACCATGATCACAGAATGCAAGTGAGCTGCCCTCAGCCAGACAGGAGTCAGACATTCACAGAGGCAATGTGAAGATCAATGGAGTGTCCTCACTGCATGTCGTCATCATCCTCCTGGAATCAAGCGACTATTAGGGCCTCTGCTGCATCCCCATGACAGGGGCCTTATCACAGAGGATATGTGCGCTGCCATCAGCCAAACTGGAGTCAAGCCTTCGCAAATGCAAACTGAGGATCTATGGTGTCTCCTCACTGCATGTTTTCATCATCCTCCACAATTCTAGCAGCTATGAGGGCCTCCCAAGTGCGCCTGCCTCATCTTATCAGTGCAATAGCTTCATGGCCGACATCCTTGCCTTCGAGGACCTCCTCACCCTCATGCCAGTCGATGTCCTCCTCATTGGAGGCGACGTGCAACTCCTCCACCTCTTCCTCAGCTAGCTTCTCTCCCCGTTGCAACACCAGGTTGTAAAAGGTGCAGCAGGTGATGATGATGCGTGACACCCTCTGCATACTACGTTGCAGGGCTCCACCAGACCAGTTCAAGCACCGGATCCTTATTTTCAGCATCCCGATGGTTTGCTCCACCAAGGTGCGGGTTGCAGCATTAACCTTATTGTACTTTCGCTCTGCTGCAGTCTGAGGCTGCAGGACGGATGTCATCAGCCATATCCTCCGTGGGTAGCCCTTGTCCCTGAGGAGCCATCCCTGCAGCCTCTGTGGACCCTGGAAGACGTCACGGATCTGAGACCGACTGAGAATGTAGGAGTTGTGGACATTCCCTGGGAACCATATGCAGACCTGGAGGATGCATTTGTGGTGGTCGCACACCAGCTGAACATTCAGTGAGTGAAAGCCTTTGTGGCTGACATAGTTGATCGCTTGTTGCTGGAGAGATCTAAGCGCCATGTGAGTGCAGTCTGTGGCACTCTGCATCTGTGGAAAACCTGAGATCTGGGCAAATCCCAGTGCTCTTGCATCCTGGCTTTCCTGGTCCCAGGCGAAATGCACAAAGTTATATGCCTTCGCAAAGATGGAGTCTGTGACCTCATGGATGCATTTGTAGGTGGAGGCTTGCAATAACCACAGAGGTCACATGTGAAGCCCTCAAAGGAGCCACTGATGTAACCATTAAGCGCGCAGTCGCTTTTACGGCCACTGGCAGTGGATGCCCTCCATGTACCCATGGCACCAAATCGTGCAGCAGGTGACCAACCGGTTTCCTGGATGTGCACAGTCTTCGGCGACACTGGTTCTCGGTCATTTGCAGGAATGAAAAGCGACGTCTATAGACCCTGGGTCTAGCTAGGTGCCGACTAGCGATGGCTCGCTGTGGCTCTTCAGCAGCTTGTGTGGGAGCTCCAGCCACGCCTTCTTCTTGAGGGAGCTGCTCCTCCCTCTGCGCAGCCAGGTGCCTCCGTCGCTCTGTTCCCCTTCGTCTCTGCTCTCTGTAAGCCATGAGGCATACAGCTAGGTCACCAGGCTCCATGCTCCTGATGTATTCCTCCTGCAGGATGAAAGAGAGAGACATATAGGTTAGCATGGGTGTTCTAAGAACCTCTTAGCTCCATGGAGTAGGAGTAGGTCACTTGGCCCTTTGAATGGCTCCGCCATTCAATATGATCATGGCTGATCCTCTATCTCAACATCATACTCCCACTCTCTCCCCTGTAGCACTTGGCGCCATTAGAGTCCAGAAATCTATCTATTTCCGCCTTAAATATATTCAGTGACTTGGCCTCCACAGCCTTCTATAGTTGAGAATTCCACAGGTTCACCACCCTCTGAGTGAAGAAGTTTCTCCTCATTTCAGTCCTAAATGGTCTACCCAGTATCTTGAGACTGCGGCCCCCCACCCCCCAGCCAGAGGAAACATCATTCCTGCATCCAGTCTGTCCATCCCTATCAAAATTTTCTACATTTCAATAAGATCCCACCTCATTCTTCTAAACTCCAGTGAAAACAGGCCTAGTGTGCCCAATCTCTCCTCATATGACAATCCTGCCATCCCAGGAATCAGTCTGGTGAAGCTTCGCTGCACTTCCTCTATGGCAATTATATCCTTTCTTAGGTAAGGAGACCAAAACTGCACACAATACTCCAGGTTTTGTCTCACCAAGGCCCTGTACAACTGCAGTAAGTCATCCTTGCTCCTGTCAAAATGAAGGCTAACATACCATTTGCCTTCTTAAATGCTTGCTGCACCAGCATACTTGCTTTCAGTGATTGGTGTACAAGGACACCCAGATCCCTTTGTACACCAACATTTCCGAATCTATCGCTATTTAAATAATACTCTGCTATTCTGTTTTCCCTACCGAAGTGGATAACTTCACACTTATCCACGTTATACTGCATCTGCCATGTATTTACCCACTCATTCAATTAGTCTAAATCGCCTTGAAGTCTCTTAACATCCTCTTCACTGCTCACATTCCCACCAAGTTTCTTGTCGTCAGCAAACTGGGAAATATTATATTACATTTGGTTCCCTCATCCAAATCACTGATATATATATTGTGAAATTGTGAATAGCTGGGGCCCAAGCACTGATCCCACTAGTCACCACCACCACTCCAAAAAAGAGCCATTTATTCCTACTCTCTGTTTCCTGTCTGCTAACCAATTCTCAAACCATGTCAATATATTGCTCCCAATCCCATGTGCTCTAATTTTACACACTTATGTGAGACTTTATCAAAAGCTTTCTGAAAATCCAAATACACCACATCCACTGGTTCTCCCTTATCTATTCTGCTAGTTACATTCTCAAAAAACTCCAGTGGGTTTGTCAAACATGATTTCCCTTTCATAAATCCATGTTGACTTTGTCTAATCCCATTGGTATTTTCTAAGTGTCCTGTTATCACATCCTTTATAATAGACCCTAACATTTTCCCTACCACTGATGTTGAGCTAACCAGCCTGTAATTCACTGTTTACTCTCTCCTTTTTTAAATAATGGGGTTACATTTGCCACCTCCAATCTGCCAGGACTGTTCCAGAATCTACAGAACTTTGGAAGATGACAATCAACGCATCCACCATTTGCATGGCCACCTCTTTTAGTGCTCTGGGATATAGACTATCGGGCTCTGGGGATTTATCGGCTTTCAGTCCCATTAATTTCTCCAGCACTATTGTTTTAGTAATACTAATTTCTACTGAGTAATACTAAGTTTAGTAATACTAATACGCTGATGAGAAACACATCGGTGTGCAATCAAGCCAATGTGCTCCGATGATTCGGCGTGGGGGGGATGATTCCGACGAGCTGGACCTATAATGATATGCAGATGTATTACAATGAAGTTCCTGACATCTGACGGTGGGAAACGTGGCCCGCCATTGACAGGCAAAGCTGATGGTTGCAAACTGGTTTCACGATCGCATGAAACCAATTTTTGGACTTCTCGCCATATTGTCCGCTCACACCGCCAAACATGCCCAATGCCAGTGGGCATAGAAAATTCTGCCCTTCATCAGAACTATGGAAAGATAGGAAAGAAAGTGGAAAGGGGGAAGAACAAAGGGGAAGATCTGTGTTAGGGTGGAAAGGAGAGATTAAATGACAAACGGTTTCATGGGACAAAAGCCAAAGGGAGTGGTAATTGGTAAAATCTCGTTAAAACTCTGTGTCACTTATGATGGATTTTAACTCTTCACTTTCAGAGATATAGCCTCTGAATTCCCTGAAGAGCGGCTCCAAATCAGACTACCTCAACAACTGTTCACCACCTGATGGTTCAATCTCTTCTCCTGAGCTTGCATTCCACATGATTCACAATTCCAGCATAATTCCAACTCTTTCACAGACCATTAGCTCCAATGAGCTGGCACTGCCCCTAGGTTTCTCTGAACTCCAGTCTCCCGGCTGCACCGAGCTATAAATGTGAGCTTCCACCACCTTCTCAGCTCCCCAGAACTTCTCTGAGCTGGAGCCTGCTAACAGCAGCACCTTTTCAATATCCAGTCTCTTCCCTTGCCGGAGAACCTTCTTAAGCTCCACCCATCTCCATAACGACATAGCCTGCTCTGGTACATCTTCAAATTGACCCCCCAAGTCAATTATCCCTCCTTTACAATTTCTCCAACTAAGTAAGCTTGCCTTGTGTTTTATGGTTCTTACCTTTCTAGCTGTTAACCCCTTAAGTCAACATGGTTCCAACCTTTTAAGTGTAATAAATTCCAAGCTGCTTTAGTTGCATTTATCCCATTTTCTACAGTTAAATTTTAATCTTCCCTGGACTAAACATTAGCTCTAAAATATTTACAATGCACCATGAACTAGATATTTTTCACAACAGAGAAACTGGGAGAATGAAATAGAGTCCTTACAAGAAGCAGGGTATGAGGAAGTGTAGTCAAGGTAGCTGTGGGAGTCCGTGGACTAAATATTAGTTGATAGCCTATCTCCAGAAATGGTGACAGAGAAGTCAAGGAAAGGAAGGGATGAGTCAGATATTGACCAGGTGAAGGGGAGAGAAGGATGGAAATTGGAAACCAAAGTCAAAGAATTTTTTCAATTCAGGGCTAGAGCAGGAAGCGGCACTGATATAATTAGCAGTCTACTGGAAAAAGAGATTAGGGAGGGGGTCTGAACAAGGAATGTTCCACATATCACACAAAAAGGCAGGCATAGCTAGGATCTTTTATTTGGAGGAATTGAGAAGAGTTGAAGGAGAAGTTCAATGTGAGAACAAGTTCAGTCAGGCAGAGGAAGGTGGTGGTGGATAGTGACTGGTTAATCCTCCATTCAAGGAAGAAGAGGAGAGCTCTCAGACTGTCCTGGTGGGGGATGGAGGTGCAGAGAGATTGGATGTCCATGGTGAAGAGGAGATGGTAAGGGCCAAGAAACTGGGAACTGTTGAAGGGACGTGGGACATTGGAAGAGTCACAGATGTAGGTAGGAAAAGAATGGACAAGGGGAGAAAAATTAGAGTTGAGATGGAAAGAAACAAGTTAGACTCACACTCTACAACCTTCTGGACACAACATTGAGTTCAACAATTTTAGGTTATAATCTCTGATTCCATTTTGTTTTGTGTTTTTTTGCTGGTTCAGTTTTCTCTCGTTTCTTTCTTTATTCCTTTACTTTCCATTTAGATGGCAGCCATTCACACCTCATCTAGACACCTGTTTACTTTACCCATTAAATTTGGCTTTGTATCATGATTTTTTTTTTCATTTAATCTCTCTTGCCCTCCACGATATCACAGACCTTCGTTCTTTTTCTTCCCCTCCCCCTCCGACCTTTCAATTGCTCAAAACCTATTACATTGCTATCTTTGCTAAGTTCTGATGAAGGGTCATCGACCTGAAACATTAACTTTGTTTCCCTGTGCAGATGTTGCCTGGCCAGCTGAGTGTTCCCAGCATTTTCTGTTTTTATATCAGATTTCCAGCATATGCTGTATTTTGCTCTTGTAGAGGTATCTATTGATGTCTTGATATAAAGATACAACAGTGTCATATTTCATGGGATAATGCACCGGCTCTAGGTACCCTTACAATGACTGCTGTTAGAAGCCTACTGGCTACATGGATATTGGTCCAAGATGCATGTCATCCATGTGCTGGGATTTTTGACCCCCTACATAAACAATGGTTCTAGGTTGTGTAGCAGAGGGTCCAGTGCTACCTGTGGGCCCTGAATTGTTGTCCCTAATGGGAGTCTGAGATGGCCTATGAATTACTTATTGTCCATGGTTGTTGATAGTATCTTCAATGTTTGACTCATTAACATATCAATACCCTTTTGTCTCAATAGCTGCAGCATATGGAAAACCAAACTCACATTCATTTAAAGCACACATTGAAATATAAACCGTGCCCAAGACTTTTTTATGGAAAAATGGTCAGAAGTACCGAAATGCAACGACATCCAAAAACAGATTCACTAAAATTTCATTGAAGATTGTTGGACGTTGTTAATGTAAATAGCTCCCAGTTCGTCTGCACAGGTTAATGCACTTCAAAATGTAATTGTTTGATTAAAGTGTTTTGAGACATTTTGCATAAAAAGTGTAAAGTAGCATTATTATTATAAATAATAACTGCATTTTTGTAAAGATAATTGAAAGCGGTGTGCCACAGCAAGGAAAGCTTAATAGACAATTATCCCAATGTGCAAATAGAAATTTTATTTCTTTCTTCACGATTAGAAATTTGAATTCAATTCCTAGTTAGTCAGTTGAACCCTCTTGCCTCAGCTGGTTGAATTTTGTCAGTTATTAGCAAATCCTCTAGGGGTGTATCACCCAGAGAGAGCTGCCCATTTAAAGCATCCCTCCTATTTGCCCATCATGTAGCATCATTAATGGCAGCTGAGGAGAAATATAAACCATTGGCTCTTCTTGTTTGAGATACCTAAGAGTGTACGTTGGAAAGTCCTTCAGGAAGGGGAACAAAGGAAACTCCATTGACAGTTTCAGTCACTGAATATTTGACTAATTGATCCTCTATATTATGTCTGTATCCGAGAGCTGTCAAATGAACAAGATTGATGATATTAGAACATACAATCTTGACAGCAATTCAACATTTACCATTCCTTGAAATTTAGTAAAAGCAAGCTAAAAATCAATATATCATTATGGCAGAGGACAATTTCAGTGTAAAAAAACACATAATTACAATATTGACCAACTGTATATGCTGCTAATATGCATGAACTGGGAGCTTAAATGCAGATTCATTGAGGGCTACTGTAAGTATTGGCAGCAGTAACTTTATTCTTACTTCTTGAACCAATAATTTGATGGTACTGTTATGCTCAGTAGAAGCATGAGGATACTAGACATTATAGACTGTAAGGTCATACTTTGTGAAAGTGGCCACAAAACTTGTTAAGATGGCTGTAACTTAACATGTGACTATAGGCATTTAAACTGTGCACGTTATTTGGTTCAGTGGCCAATATTTAGTGAAACATGAATAAGGGTACTTCACAACCATCTGTGAAGTTTACACAGCTCATTGTTTAAGGATGAACCAGCATTTGAGGAATATGGGATCTTGAGACTATTGGTCTACAAGTGCCATATTGATTAAAGGAGCTCAAGTTGGGGCAGATATGAGAGTGAATGATCATTGTCAACTACCATTGGCCTGTAACTTCCAGTGGAATAGCAATTGAGCTTGATTGCTACTCCATTCGTTACCTTGAAATCCAGCTGCTCCTATCTCGCCTAGCCTTCCGACTCAGGCTGGGCAAGATCTGAGTATTGCAGCGCACTCCTGGGAGTGGAGGACATCTTAGTTGCAGTTAAGTAGGCCATGTGCCGTTTTTTATGGCACCACCTGCTGTAAACCAGGTAAGTTTAAAGGGCCAGCCAAGGTTAAAGGTCTTTGATAAGCCTGGGAGAAGCTAAGCATAGAAGGTAAGTGGGTAGGATTTGGGGGGGTATCAGGCCAGGCCTAGGTGGGGCGGGTGTCGGGCATGGGGGTGGGTGGAGGGGGTCGGGCCTGGCGTGGGGTGGGGGATAGTCAGGTTGGGCCTTGGGGGGCATCGAGTCAGGTGTGGTCGTGAGTCAGGCCTGGTGGGGGTAGAAAGTCGGGGGTTGGGTCAGACCTTGCACCTTACACACAAATATCCTGATTACAGACTGAAAGGGGCCACACATACGGGGGGCTGTCATTCGGGATTTAAATCCATTTCAAACAAGCCAAGTATGACTTTAATAGAAAATTGGAAGTAGAAGGGAAAAGTAATGTACCGAAAATTGTTGAAACAAGAAACAGAGGGGACTCCAACAATAAGCTTTGTGAATACTAATAATAGAAAGTAAGATAGCTGACCTTAACATAAAAGTTAAGGAAGATTTAAGTTGGGCTAAACATAAGAACATAAGAAATAGGAACAGGAGTAGACTGTTCGGTCCCTCGAGTCTGCTCCACCATTCAATAAGATCATGGCTGATCTTCTTGTGTTTCGATTTCCACATTCCCATTTAACCCGGATAACCTTTGATTCCCTTGCCTAACAAGAATCTATCTACCTCTGCCTTAAAAATATTCAATGACTCCACCTCCACCACCTTCTGAGGCACAGAGTTCCAAAGTCGCACAACCCTCTAAGGGAAAAAATTTCTCCTCACCTCTTTACTAAAAGGGTAACCCCTAATTTGAAAACAGTGCCCCCTAGTTCTGGGCTCACTACAAGAGGAAACATCCTATCGACATTCACCTTGTGAAGGCCTTTCAGGATCTTGTATACTTCAATCAAATCACCCCTCATTCCAATGGAAAGAAACCCAGTCTGTCCAACCTTTCCTCATAAAACAGCCCACTCATTCCAGGTATCAATCTAGTAAACCTCCTTTGAACCGCCTCCAATGCATCTACATCCTTCCTTAAATAAGGAGACCAAAACGACACACATTATTTGAGGTGCAGTCTCACTAATGCCCTGTATAACTGATGCATAACATCCTTACTTTTATGTTCAATCCCTCTTGTAATAAACGATAGCATTCCATCAACCTTCTTAATTACTTGCTGTACCTGCTTACTAACATTTTGTGGCTCATGTACTAGAACATCTAGATCCCTCTGCACCTCAGAATTATGCAGCGGTTCTCCATTTAAGTAATACTCTGCTTTTTTGTTCTTCCTGCCAAAATGAACAACTTCACATTTTCCCACGTTAAACTCCATTTGCCACATCTTTGCCCACTCACTCAACCTATCTATATCCATCTGCAACCTCCTCATGCCCTCTTCACAACATACTTTCCAACTATCTTTGTGTCATCTGCAAATTTAGCTACCATGTCTTCACTACCCTCATCTAAGTCATTGATGTAAATCGTAAACAGTTGAGGCCCCAGTACAGACCCTTGTGGGACTCTAGTCATCACACCCTGCCAATCAAAAAAAGACCCATTTATGAATACTCTCTGCTTTCTGCTAGCTAGCCAATCTTCTATCCATGCTAATACGTTACCCACTACACCATGTGCTTTTATTTTCCGTAATAATCTTTGATGTGGCACCTTATCAAATGCCTTCTGGAAATCCAAGTACAGTATGTCTACAGGCTCCCCTTTATCCACTGTGCATGTGACTCCTTCAAAAAGCTCCAATAAATTGGTTAAACCATGCTGATTCTTCCTTGTTGCCTTGAGCTCTTCTAAGTGCCCAGCTATAACCTCCTTAATGATTGATTCTAATGACTTCCCCATGACAGACATCAAGCTAACTGGCCTATAGTTTCTTGTTTTCTGCTTCCCTCCCTTCTTGAATAGAGGGGTTATATTTGCTACTTTCCAATCTGATGGAATCTTTCCAGAATCTAGCGAATATTGGAAAATTAACACCAGTGCATCAACTACCTCACTAGCCAACTCTTTTAAGACCCTAGGATGTAGTCCATCGGGACCCAGAGACTTGCCAGCCTGTAGCTACATCAATTTGCTCAGTAGCATTTTCCTAGTGATTTCAATTTCACCAAGTTCCTTTCTCCTGTTCACTTCCAGATTTGCAGCTATTACTGGAGTGTTTTTGTATCCTCTATAGTAAACACAGAAGCAAAATATTTGTTCATTTCTTCCGCCGTTTCCTTATTATTTACTATTAACTCCCCACTGTCACTCTCTAGAGGACCAACACTCACTTTACTTACTCTTTTCTTTTTTAAATACCTGTAAAAACTCTTCCTATCCATTTTTACATTTCTAGCTAGCTTCCTCTCATAACCTAATTTCTTTCTCCTGATTAACCTTTTAGTCATTTTCTGCTGTTCTTTACATTCTGTCCAATCATCTGTCCTGCCACTCATGTTTGCGGAGTTGTATGCTTTTTCCTTAAGTTTGATGCTTTCCTTAACATCTTTAGTTAACCACGGATGGTGGGTCCTCCCCTTAGAATTTTTCTTTATAGTAGGAATGTACTTATTCTGAATATTCTGAAATATCCCCTTAAATGTCTGCCATTGCTTCTCTATTGATCTATCCTCCAGCCTAGCTTCCCAGTTCACTTCAGTTAACTCAGCTTTCATCCCCACATAGTTGTGCTTACTTAAGCTCAAAATACTAGTTCAAACTTTTAATGGGCAATTGCCCTGCACTGGGAGCCATCCGAAAATGTGATTTAAATCACAAACTTCAGATGGTTCCAAATATGTTACAGCAATAGTTACCCAAAAAATGTTAGAAGAATAAAAACCATTTGTAGCTTAAGTTTAAAGTACTAGTCTTAGACCCACTCTTCTCCCTTTCAAACTGGATGCAAAATTCAATCATATTGTGGTCACTGCTACCTAGGAGTGCCTTTATTCGGAGGTCATTAATCAATCCTATCACATTACACAATACCAAGTCTAATAAAACCTGCTCTCTGGTTGGTTCTAGAACATGCTGCTCTAAGAAACTATCTCGAAAGCATTCTAAGAACTCCTCATCCAGGCTACTACTGCAAATCTGATTTTTCCAGTTTATGTGTAGATTAAAATTGCCCATGATTTTTGCCGTCCCTTTATCACAAGCACACAATATTTTCTCTTGAATACTTTGTCCTACACTGTGACTACTGTTAGGGGGCCTGTAGGCCACTCCCACTAATGACTTTTACCCCCTACTATTCCTCATCTCCACCCAAACCGATTCTATATCCTGATCTCCTGAACCAAGGTCATTTCTAATTATTGCACCAATGCCCTCTTTGATTAACAGTGCTAGCCCTCCACCTTTACCTAGCTTCCTATTCTTCTTGAATGTCATGTACCCTTCAACATTAAGGACCCAATCTTTGTTGTCCTGCAGCCATGTCTCCGTAATTGCTATCAGATCATATTTATTTACTTCAGTGTGGGCCATCAATTCATTCACTTTGTTGTGAATGCTATGTGCATTCAGATAGAGAGCCTTCAGTTTTGTCTTTTTGTTACCTTTGTAACATCTAGTCTTGACTGTTGATATATTCTTTGGTATTCTTAGGTTCTCTCTGCCCCTTCCTGCCATTCTCTGACCCTCATTTCTCATATTACTATTTTGCTCTCCACCTTGACTCTACACCTTGAATTGCTACTTCCACACAAACTTGATTCCTCACTTCTCTTGTTTGGTTTAAAGCCCTCTCTACTTCCCAAGTTATGTGATTTTCGAGGACACTTATCCCAGCATGGTTCAGGTGTAAACCATCCCAACGGTACAGCCCCCACTTTCCCACTGATGCCAGTGCCCCACAAACCAGAACCCACTTCTCCCACACCAGTCTTTGAGCCACACATTTGTCTCTCTAATCTTATTTGCCCTTAGCCAATTTGCACATGGCTCAGGTAATAATCCAGAGATTATTACCTTTGAGGTTCTGCTTCTTAATTTGGTACCGAGCTCCTCATACTGACTTGGCAAAACCTCTTTTCTAGTTCTACCTATGTCGTCGGTACCTATATGGACCACGACAACTGGATCCTCCCCCTCCTACTGCGAGTTCCTCTCCAACCCTGAGCAGATGTCCTGAACCATGGCACCGGCAGGCAACATAGCTGTCTGGACTCTCGCTGTTTGCTACACAGAACAGTGTCAATCCCCCTCACTATACTACCCCCTACTACCACAACATTCATTTTTGCTCCCCCGGCTTGACTGGCTTCCTGTACCACAGTGTCATGGCCAGCCAGTTCATCCACCTTGCAGACTTCACTTTCATCCACACAGGTTGTGTGAGCACCTTAAACTTGTTTGACAATTGCAAAGTCTAAGGCTCCTCCACCACTGACTGCTTGGTTCCATTACCTGTCTCACTGACCATCACATCCTCCTGTCCCTCACTGCTGACCAAAACAGATGACCCTATTCTAAGAGGTGTGACTGTCTTCTGGAACAAAGTGTCCAGGTATTTCTCCCCCTCCCTTATGTTGTACAGTGCCTGCATTTTGGCTTCCAGATCAATAATCCTGATCTGGAATTCCTCAAGCTGCTTACACTTCCTGCAGACGTGTTTGTCATGGATTGCCTTGGTACTCAAAAGCTCCCACATCTCACAGCTGCAACATAACGCCTGTGCCGCCATTCTAACTTATGTTATTTAATTTACTTTAATTACTATCTTCCTATGTATGCTACAATTTACTGTGTTTATTGAATGCTAGTACCGCTGACAACGGACGTTGTATGCTTCTTAACGGTATGTCTTTGTGCTCTTTTATCCTGTGTCTCTGTCACTGTGGTCACGCTCTTTTATCCTATGTCTCTGCCGCTCTCCTCGTGCTCTTTTATCCCGTTAGCATCCATGATCATAGAACAGCAAAAAGACATATCTACACAGATGGAGCTTAAAATACATCTGAAGGCTCGGAAGTATGAGGTGTTGAAAGCACTGGCTATACACTTCTCCCTCACCCTAGAAACAGACAGGTAGAGGATCCAGAACCTGCGTTAGACTAGGTTCTTCACGGAAGGAAATCTGTTGTCCTTACCTGGTCTGGCCTACATGTGACTCCAGACCCACAGCACAGTGGTTGACTCTTAAATGCCTCTGAAATGGTCTAGCAAGCCACTCAGTTGTAACAAACCACTACAAAGACTCAAAAAAGGAATGAAACCAGATGGACCACCCAGCATCGACCTAGGCACCGGAAATGACAACAGCAATCTCAGCCCTGTCAGCCCTGCAAAGTCCTCCTTACTAAAATCTGGGGGCTGGTGCCAAAATTAGGAGAGCTGTCTCACAGACTAGTCAAGCAACAGCCTGAAATAGTCATCCTCATGGAATCATAACTTACAGATAATGTCCCAGACACCACCATCACCATTCCTGGGCATGTTCTATCCCACTGGCAGGACAGACTGAGCAGAGGTGGCGGCACAGTGGTATACAGTCGGGAGGGAGTTGCCTTGGGAATCCTTAATATTGACTCCGGACCTCATGAAGTCTCATGGCATCAGGTCAAACATGGGCAAGGAAACCTCCTGCTGATTACCATGTACCGCCCTCCCTCAGCTCATGTATTAGTGCTCCTCCATGTTGAACATCACTTGGAGGAAGCACTGAGGGTGGCAAGGACGCAGAATGTACTCTGGGTAGGGGACTTCAATGCCCATCACCGAGAGTGGCTCAGTATCACCACTACTGACTGAGCTGGCCGAGTCCTAAATGACAAGCTGCTAGACTGGGTCTGTGGAAGGTGGTGAGGGAGCCAACAAGAGGGAAAAACACACTTGACCTCATCCTCATAAACCTGCCTGCCGCAGATGCATTTGTCCATGACGGTGTCGGTAGGAGTGACCACCACACAGTCATTGTGGAGACGAAGTTCCGCTTTCACATTGAGGATACCCTCCATCATGTTGTGTGGCACTACCACAGTGCTAAACGGGATAGATTTCAAACAGATCTAGCAACTCAAGACTGGGCATTCATGAGGCGCCATCAGCAGCAGCAGAATTGTACTCGAACACAATCTGTAACTTCATGGCCCGGCATATCCCTCACTCTACCATTACCATCAAGCCAGGGGATCAACCCTGGTTCAGTGAAGAGTGCAGGAGGGCATGCCAGGAGCAGCACCAGGCATACCTAAAAATGAGGTGTCAACCTGGTGAAGCTATAAAACAGGACTACCTGCGTGCCAAACAGCATAAGCAGCAGGTGATAGACAGGTCTAAGCAATCCCACAACCAATGGATCAGATCTAAGCTCTGCAGTCCTGCCACATCCAGTTGTGAATGGAGGTGGACAATTAAACAACTCACTGGAGGAGAAGGCTTCACAAATATTCCCATCCTCAATGATGGAGGAGCCCAGCACATCAGTGCAAAAGATAAGGCTGAAGCATTTACTACAATCTTCAACCAGAAGTGCTAAGTGGACAATCCATCTCGGCTCCTCCGGAAGTCCCCAGCATCACAGATGCCAGTCTTCAGCCAATTCAATTCACTACACGTGATATCAAGAAATGGCTGAAGGCACTGGATACTGCAAAGGCTATGGGCCCTGACAATATTCCGGCAATAGTACTGAAGACTTGTGCTCCAGAACTTGCCAAGCCGAGCCGAGCCAAGCTGTTCCAGTACAGCTACAACACTGGCATCTACCTAGCTATGTGGAAAATTGCCCAGATATGTCCTGTATACAAAAAGCAGGACAAATCCAAACCAGCCAATTACTGCCCCATCAGTCTATTCTCGATCATCGGTAATGTAATGGAAGGGGTCATCAACAGTGCTATCAAGCAGTGCTTGCTTAGCAGTAACCTGCTCACTGATGTCCAGCTTGGGTTCCGCCAGGGTCACGCAGCTCCTGACCTCATTACAGCATTGGTTCAAACATGGGCAAAGGAGCTGAACTTCCAAGGTGAGGTGAGAGTGGCTGCCCTTGACATCAAAGCAGCATTTGACCGAATGTGGCATCAAGGAGCTCTAGCAAAACTGGAGTCAATGGGAATCAAGCGGAAAACTCTCCGCTGGTTGGAGTCATACCTAGCACAAAAGAAGATGGTTGTGGTTGTTGGAGGTCAGTCCTCTCAGCTCCAGGACATCACTCACTACAGGAGTTCCTCAGGGTAGTGGCCTTGGCCCAACCATCTTCAGCTGCTTCATCAATGACCTTCCTTCCATCAAAAGGTCAGAATTGGGGATGTTACCTCATGATTACACAATGTTCAGCACCATTCACGACTCCTCAGATACTGAAGCAGTCCATGTCCAAATGCAGCAAGACCTGGACAATATCCAGGCTTGGGCTAACAAGTGGCAAGTAACATTTGCGCCTCACAAGTGTCAGGCAATGACCATCTCCAACAAGAGAAAATTCAACCATCGCCCCTTGATGTTCAATGGCATTACCATCACAGAATCCCCCACTATCAACATCCTGAGGGTTACCATTGACCAGAAACTGAACTGGACTAACCATATAAATACTGTGGCTACAAGAGCAGGTCAGAGGCTCGGAATCATGCGACGAGTAACTCACCTCCTGACTCCCCAAAGCCTGTCCACCATCTACAAGGCACAAGTCAGGAATGTGATGGAATACTCCCCACTCGCCTGGATGAGTGCAGTTTCTACAACACTGAAGAAGTTGGACACCGTCCAGGACAAAGCAGTCCGCTTGATTGGCACCACATCCACAAACATTCACTCCCTCCACCATCGATGTATAGTAGCAGCAGTGTGTACCATCTACAAGATGCACTGCAGGAATTCACCAAGGCTCCTTCGACAGCACCTTCCAAACCTATGACCGCTACCATCTAGAAGGACAAGGGCAGCAGATAGATGGGAATACCACTACCTGGAAGCTCCCCTCCAAGTCACTCACCATCCTGACTTAGAAATATATCACTGTTCCTTCACTGTCACTGGATCAAAATCCTAGAACTGCCTTCCTAACAGCACTGTAGGTGTACCTACACCACATGGACTGCAGCGGTTCAAGAAGGCAGCTCACCACCACCTTCTCAAGGGCAACTAGGGGTGGGCAATAAATGCTGGCCCAGCCAGCGAAGCCCACATCCCAGTGAATGAATTTTAAAAAATATTACCCTGATGCAATTTTGCCTAGAAGAGTGGAAGTTAAAATTAGAATTCCAGGAAAGGGAGAGAGAGAGACAGGAAAAAGAGAGGGAGACAGGGAGGAGCAAGAGAAAGAGCGAGAAAACATCTTCCAATTGGAGAAGCTAGAGATGGAATTTCAGGACAAAAGGAAAGAGACTTGAGGCAAATTTAATTGGCTCGGGAGAGGTTGTCTTTACGTAGTGGGGAAGCTGCTGGAGATTTGACTCACCCTAATTTGGAGACAAGCTTTGATTTTTAAAAGTACTCTAGGTTAGTACCCATATTTGATGAGGATGATATAGAGACATTCTTCATCTCATTTGAAAAGCATACCAGCAGATTAAAGTGGCCAGAAGAAGTCTGGTCTCTTCTGCTACAAGGTCACTTAAAGGGAAAAGCCCATGAGTTTATTCGCTGTTGTCTGCTGATAGTTCTGAAAATTATGAACAGGCAAAAATTGCTATCCTAAATGTCTATGAACTCATCCAGGAAGCGTACTGCCAACAATTCCAAAACTCTCGTAAAAAGCCCACTCAAACCTTCTTTGAATTCAAGAGAATTAAACAATTAGCATTTGACTGGTGGACGCAAGCCTTAAAAATGACTGCACCTATTATGGATTAAGAAAAATAATAATGTTGGATGAGTTCAAAAGCTGACTCTCTCCCAGCCTCAAAACTCATGTGGAGGAACAGAGGGTTTTAACAGCCAGGGATGCTGCACCCCCTGCTGATGACTATGAATTAACTCACAGGCCTGGGTACTCAAGCAGACCCTTCCCTAATAACCCCCACAAATTTGGGAATGATAAGAAGGAGGAATATGACAGAAAGTAAGGTACCTACAAAAAAGAAAATAAGAATGAAGATGCAGGAGGTACTCCCCAAGCCTGAAGAGAAGGCAGAGGGAGCTGGAATAACACAGGAAGACCCATGTGTTCCCATTGCAATAAAATAGGACACACTAGCCCTGAATGCTGGAAGTTCAAAGGGAAGCCTGTGGGTCTTAAAGGACTCCACAAAATTAGTCCTGAGGAAGATGCCCCTGGAAGTAGCATGACAGATCAGGCAATGACACTAGCTGCAGAAATTAGCCCCTCCGGTAGAACCGCCCCATGCTTGGCGGAGCCTGCCAAAATTCCCTAGAGCTACCAGAGTTTTGTCCTTCAAAGAACAGTGTGACCATATCCCTCTAAAGAAATGAGCAAGTCCATTGTACTGCTCAGAGATACTGGGGCCACTCAATCCTTGATGATGAGGGAAGACCTGACCCTTCCCCCAGAAACTTCTTTGAATGCCAAAGTGTTAATCAATGGAGTTGGAGGAGAATACATTTATGTTTCCCTCAATCAAGTCCACTTACAGAGTGATATCGTCTCTGGCCTATTCAGTGTAGACATTTCCCCTGAGCTGCCAATAGCAGATAAGGTGATGACACCCCCTATAGTCCTAGAACAACCAAGCAAGAAAACAGAAACCGAGCAGCTACAGGAGAAAGCCCCAGGGATTTTTCTTGATTGTGGAGTGGCTCAGTCCCAAACCAGACAGGCAAATTTAAACGAGAAGGAACCAGCACTCCAGATGAATGAGCCAGAGGTCTGGTCAGCCGAAACCTTCTTTTCTGTCTGAAGGAGTGGAGGAGCTCAGTTGAACCTCTATAATTAAAGCATAACAGGCACATAGCACAGACTGCCTGCTCTGAGAAGGAAGCTGCCAAGGTTTCCTAGTGTTATTACTTGTGGGATGGGATGGTAATCAGAAGTGGAGACCTTTGGGAGGCTGGCAGATGAGGAATTCATGGCGCACAATCAAAATGTAGAACCCCCCAAGATATTGTAAGGAAACCTTATGAATTGCTTATGCTGTCCCGATGACTAGACATCTGGCTACCCGCAAAACTTTAGCCCACATATGTAGGCACTTTTTCTGGCCTCACCTTTAGTCTAATGTCGCAACATTCTGCAAAACCTGTCACAATTGTCAGGTTGCAAAGAAAACTCAGGCCATAATAAAATCAGCCCTTCTCAAGCCCATACCAGTGTTTGGTGAACCTTTTAACCACATCCTGATAGACTGTGTAGGGCCGCTACCCAAAATCAGGACAGGATATCAGCATCTCTTTACCATAATGGACCTGGTCACCCGATTCCCTGAAGCCATTCCCGTCAGAAAGATCACAGCCAAAAACATGATCGCGGGACTCACCCAATTCCTTACTTGGTACCACTTGCCAAAAGAGATCCAGTCAGATCATGAGACAAATTTCATGTCCCGTGTTTTTCAGGAAGTTAACAGCCTGGGAAGAAGAATGGGCGGGCAATAGTGATAGGGGATTCCACAGTCAGGGGATCAGACAGGCATTTCTGCGGCAGTATACGTAACTCCAGGATGGTGTGTTGCCTCACTGGTGCCAGGGTCAAGGATGTCACGGAGCAGCTGCAGGACATCCTTCGGGGGGGAAGGGAGTCAGCCGGAAGTTGTGGTCCACATTGGTACCAACGACATAGGTAGGAAAAGGGATGAGATCCTGAAAGCAGATTTCAGGCAGGAAGGAAATTAAAAAGCAGGGCATCAAGAGCAGTAATCTCAGGATTACTCCCGGTGCCATGTGCTAGTGAGCATAGGAATAGGAGGACTGATCAATTAAATACGTGGCTAGAGGACTGGTGTAGGAGGGAGGGCATCAGATTTGCTGAGGCATTGGGACCAGTGGGACAGCTTGTACAGGATAGGTTACTTCCTAACAGGACTGGGACTGATATACTCACAGGGAGATTTAAACTAGCTTGTCAGAGGGATGGAAACCTTCTTTATTCATGTGATGTGGGTGTCACTGACCAAGCCAGCATTTATTACCCATCCCTAGTTAAGGGTCAACCACATTGCTAGAGTCACATGTAGGTAAGGACATTAGTGAACAATCAACAATGGCTTCACAGTCATCATTAGATTAGATTTAATTCCAGATTTTTTAAAAAATTGAACTCAAATTCTACCATCTGCCGTGGCAGGATTTGAACCTGGGTCCCCAGAGAATTACCCTGCATCTCTGGATTACTAGCCCAGCAACAATACCACTACACCATCACATCCCACCCGAGGGGGTGGCCTAAATTAGAAGAAAGTAAAGTTGGTAACAGGAAGTAGTAGTGAGGCTAGAAGGCAGGAAAAACAAAGCAGAGCATTTCGTATGCTTTGAATGCAGAATGATATCAAAAAGGCAAAGTTAAGGGCACTCTACCTGAATGCGCGCGGCATTCGCAATAAGGTAGATGATCTAAAGGCACAAATAGAGGTAAATGGTTATGATATAATTGTCATTACGGATACATGGCTGCATGGTGAACACGACTGGGAACTGAATATTCAAGGGTATTCGATGTGTAGGAAGGACAGACAAGAAGGGAAAGGAGGTGGAGTTGCACCGATAATAAGGGATGGAATTAGTGCATTAGTAAGGGAGGATCTTAGATCGGAAGAACAATGTGTGGAACCTGCTTGGGTGGAGCTAAGAAACAGAAAAGGGCAGCAGACATTGATTGGAGTTGTTTATAGGCCACCAAACAGTAATGGTAATGTGGGGCATGAGATCAGGAGATGAGAGAAACATATAGTATAGGCAGTACAGTAATCATGGGTGACTTCACATAGACTGGGTAAACCAATTGAGCACTAATGATGTGAAAGACGAGTTTCTAGAGTGTGTTCAGGGTGGTTTTCTAGAGCAGTATGTTGAGGAGCTGACTAGAGGACAGACTACTTTAGATCTAGTATCATGTAATGAAAAAGGGCTAATTAATAATCTTGTTGTAAAAGAACCTTCAGGGGTGAGTGACCACAATATGTTAGAATTTTACATTATGTTTGAAAGTGAGGTAGTTCACTCTGAAGGGTGTTAAAGTTGAATAAAGGAAATTATGAAGGCTTGAGGGACAAATTGGCTGGGGTGGATTGGGAAAATACATTAAAAGCTATGACTGTACATAGGCAATTGATAGTCTTCAAAGAACTAATTAATAGTTTACAGCACCTATACATTCCTTCAAGGTGCAAAAACTCTTAAAACGTCAGTCAACTGTGGCTGACAAAGGAAGTTAAGAATTGTATAAGATTAAAAGAAAAGGTTTATTAAGTTGCCAGACGTGGTAGTAAACCTGAGGATTGGGAGGCTTTTAGAATACAGCAAAGGAAGAGCAAGAAACTGGTAAACAAAAGGATAGAATATGAATGCAATCTAGCAAGAAACATAAAAATGGATTGTAAAAGCTTCTATAGGTATGTAAAAAGGAGGCATTTGGCTAAGACAAATGTAGATCCATCACAGGCAGAGTCAGGAGAATTCATAATGGGAACAGAGAAATGGCAGGGAAGCTAAATGATTACTTTGTGTCTGTTTTCACTGAGGAAGATACAGGAAATATCCCAGATTTAGAGATCCGAGGGACTAGGGAGAATGAGGAGTTGAAGGAAATTAGTATAAGTAAGAAGGGTGTATTGGAGAAATTAATGGGACTGAAAGTTGATAAGTCCCTGGGACCTGATATTCTGCATCCCAGAGTGTTGAAAGAAGTTGCTATAGGGATAGTGGATGCATTGGTGATCATTTTCCAAAATTCTATAGATTCTGGAATGGTTTCAGAAGATTGGAAGGTAGCAAATGTCAGCCCACTATTTAAGAAGGGAGGGAGAGAGAAAACAGGAACTACAGAGCTGTTAGCCTTACATCAGTAGTAGGGAAAATGCTAGAATCTATTATAAAGGATGTGATAAATAGATATTTGGATAATCATGATCTGACTGGGCATAGTCAGCATGGATTTGTGAATAGGAAACCATGTTTGACGAATTTATTGGAGTTTTTTGAGGATGTTACCAACAAAATTGATAAAGGAGATGGATGTAGTACACTTAGATTTTCAGAAGACTTTTGATAAAGCCCCCCTGAAGAGGTTGCTTAGCAAAATAAAAGCATATGGGATAGGAGGCAATATACTGGCATTGATTAAGGATTGGCGAACAGGCAGAAAACAGGGAGTAGGAATAAATGGGTCATTCTCGTGTTGGCAGGCTGTGACTACTGGGGTACCGCAAGGATCAGTACTTGGACCCCAGCTGTTCACAATATATATCAATGATTTGGATGTGGGGACCAAATGTAATATTTCCAAGTTCATGGATGATACAAAGGTAGGTGGGAATGTGTGTTGCGAGAAAGATGTAAAGTGATTACAGGAGGATTTGGACAGACTTGGGTGACTGGGCAAGAACATGGCAGATGGAATATAATGTGGAGAAATATGAGGCTATCCACATTGGCAGAAGGAACAGATGTGCAGAGTATTTCCTAAATGGTAAGAGATTAGAAAGTGTAGATGTACAAAGGGACCTGGGTATTCTTGTCCATAAGTCACTGAAAGCTAACATGCAGGTGGAGCAGGCAATTAGGAAGGCTAATGGAATGTTAGCCTTTATCGCAAGAGGATTTGAGTATAGGAATAGTGAAGTTTTGCTTCAATTGTATAAAAGCTTGGTTAGACTGCACCTGGAGTAGTGTGTGCAGTTTTGGTCCCCTTACCTCAGAAAGGATATTGTTGCCATAGAAGGAGTGCAACAAAGGTTCACCAGACTTGTTCTGGGGATGGCAGGACTGTCTTGTGAAGAGAGACTACATCAACTGCACTACCCTCATCTACACATCTGGTCACCTCCTCAAAAAATTCAATCAAATTTGTTAGGCATGACTTCCCTCTGACAACGATCCCTGATCAAACCTTGCCTCTCAAGTGGAGATAGATTCTCTCCTTCAGAATTTTCTCCAATAGTTTCCCTACCACTGACGTGAGACTCACTGGCCGGTAGTTCCTTGGCTTATCTCTACAACCCTTCTTAAATAGCAGAACCACATTAGATGTTCTCCAGTCCTCTGGCACCTCCCCCGTGGCCAGAGGGTAGCAGTGAGAAGTGACTGAGAAGCATTCTCGGAGAAGTCAGCGCAATCACCGCAACTCAGAAGGGGATCAAGGAGGACTCACTGTCAAAAGAATGGCATAGCCCCAAACATTAAATTGCTGTAGTGTTTCCATCCCTCCCTCCTCCTCAAACCAAAAAAAGAGAGGCAGTACCTTCAGGAGTGCACCAGACCTGTGAGGGACACTCTTCTGAAAGTAGATTTTTTTAAAAAAGCAGCTGATTGGTGAGTAAATCCTGGTGAGTTCTTTTTTTCAATCTATTAAAGTAATTCATTGCTTAATACTGAGGTAGGAGCTAAAAAAGTATAGAGTAGTACTGTACAGGTATAATTAGTCATGAAACAAGGTTCCTAGCTAACATAAATAAGGCCCCGAGCTAGCGTATTTTCTTGGGAGTAACTAGCTTAATTGAGAGGAACTAGCTTAATTGAGAGGGACGTCATGGCAGGAGAACTCAGACCCATGATATGCTCCTCCTGCAGGATGTGGGAAATGGGCGCTTCCAGCGTCCCTGGTGACCATGCATGCGGAGGGTGTGTCCAAATTCTAGACAGCTTCTGTCTAGCTTCTAGCTAACCGGATTTCAGAGCTGGAGCTGCGGATGGACTCATTGTGGAGCATCCACGATGCTGAGCAAGTCGTGGATAGCACGTTTAGCGAGGTGGTCACATCGCAGGTGAAGATTACACAGTCAGAAAGGGAATGGGTGACCATCAGGAACAGTAAAAGACTCAGGAAGGTAGTGCAGGAGTCCCCTGTGGCCATCCCCCTCTCTAACAGATATACCGTTTTAGATACTGTTGGGGGGGATGGCCTCTCAGGGGAAAGCAGCAACAGCCAAGTTCACGGCACCGTGGGTGGCTCTGCTGCTCAGAGGGGCGGGAGGAAAACAAGTGGCAGGGCTAAAGTGATAGGGGATTCAATAGTTAGGGGCACAGAAAAACGCTTCAGTGGCCGTAAACGTGAATCAAGGATGGTATGTTGCCTCTCTGGTGCCAGGGTCCAGGATGTCACGGAGCAGCTGCAGGACATTCTGGGGAGGGAAGGTAAACAGCCAGTGGTCGTGGTACACATTGGTACCAACGACACAGGTAAACTAAGGGATGAGGACCTGCAAGCTCAGTACAGGAAGTTAGGAGATAAATTAAAATTCAGGACCTCAAATGTAGTAATCTCAGGATTACTCCCAGTTTCATGTGCCAGCGAGAGCAGGAATAAGAGGATAGACCAAATGAACACGTGGCTGGAGAGATGGTGTAGCCGGGAGGGATTCAGATTCTTGAGGCACTGGGACTGGTTCTGGGGAAGGTGGGACCTGTACAAACCGGATGGGCTGCACCCAGACAGAGCTGGGACCAGTGTCCTTGCGGGGGCTTTTGCTAGTTTTGTTGGGGAGTATTTAAAATAGTGTGGCAGGGGGATGGGATCCCAGGAGTAAGATCAGATAGGTCAGATTCAGATCAGAAAAATAGAGGTAGAACATTAGCTAGGGACATTGTGATAGACATGGAGTTACAGGAGATGCAAAGTTTACAAAGTGTCCAGCAAGGGAAATTGACAGGGTTAAACTGTTTATACTTCAATGCAAGGAGTATTACAAACAAGGTAGATGAGTTAAGGGCACAGGTAGACACATGGCAGCAGGATGTCATTGCTATAACCGAGACCTGGCTAAAGGAGGGACAAAACTGGCAGCTTAATATCCCTGGTTATAGAGTCTTCAGACACGATAGAGTAGGAGATAAAAAAAGGAGGGGGTTAGCACTAATGGTTAAAGAATCAATTCCAGTTGTGAGAAGGGATGAAATACTAAATGGGTCAACAAACGAGGCTTTATGGATTGAGCTTAGAAATAAAAAAGGGGCAGTCACACTACTGGGAGTATACTACAGACCCCCAAATAGTGAAAGGGAGATAGAAGAACAAATATGTAGGCAAATTTCTGCTTGTAAGAACAAGAGGGCAATAATAGTAGAAGACTTCAACTATCCTAATATCAACTGGGATTCAAACAATATAAGGGGCATTGAGGGAGAAAAATTCATGCAGTGGGTCCAGGAAAAAATTTTCAACCAATTAGTGACAAACCCAACGAGAGGAGATGCAATTCTAGACCTAGTCTTGGGGGACGAAGAAGGGCAAGTGGGTGAAGTGACAGTTGGCGACCATATCGGGGACAGTGATCACAATTCAGTTAGATTTAGCATTACCATGGAAAAAGACAGAGATAAGGCAGGAGTAAAAGTCTTGAACTGGGGGAAGGCAAATTTTGCAGAAATGAGAAGGGACTTGGCTGAGGTGGACTGGGTAGCACTGCTGGAGGATAAAACAGTGGAAAACCAGTGGTAAGCACTAAAAAGCGAGATCCTAATTGTACAAAGTAGACATGTCCCCTACAAAAATAAGAGTGGTACTGCCAAATCTAGACTCCCCTGGTTGTCTGGAGAAAGACAGGGGAAGATCAAATAGAAGAAGAAAGCATGCGATAGGCACAAGGAACTAAGCACTGCAGATAGCCTAGACGAATATAGGAATTGCAGGGACAAAGTAAAAAAGGAAATAAGGAAATCAAAGAGAGGGCATGAAAAAAGATTAGCAAGTAAAGTTAAAGATAACCCAAAGATGTTTTACCAATACATTAAAGCTAAAAGGTTAGTTAAGGAAAAAGTGGGAGCTATCAGAGATGAAGATGGAAACTTGTGTGTAGATGCAGAGGCTGTGGGAAGGGTTTTGAATGAATATTTTGTCTCCGTGTTTACAGAGGAAAGGGAAGACGTAGATATAATAATCCAGGAGGAACACTGCAAGATATTGGCTGGGATAGTCATAAAGAGAGAGGAAGTACTCGAAGGGTTGAAATCCTTGAAAGTTGATAAGTCACCAGGGCCAGATGGATTGTTTCCGAGGCTGCTGAAAGAAGTCAGGGAGGAGATAGCAGATGCTCTGAGGATGATTTTCCAATCTTCACTCGATATAGGGGAGGTACCAGAGGACTGGAGAAATGCAAATGTAGTTCCATTATTTAAAAGGGGATCAAAGGAAATGCCAAACAATTATAGGCCAGTTAGTCTTACATCGGTGGTGAGCAAATTAGTAGAATCAATCCTGAGAGATAGGATTAACTGTCATGTGGAAAGGCATGGACTAATCAGGGATGGTCAGCATGGATTTGTTAAAGGAAGGTCATGCCTCACAAATTTGATTGAATTCTTTGAGGAAGTGACAAGAAGGGTTGATGAAGGTAGTGTAGTGGATGTCGTGTACATGGATTTTAGCAAGGCATTTGACAAGGTCCCACATGGCAGGTTGGTCAGGAAAGTGAAAGCCCATGGGATTCAGCATAATGTAGCAAACTGGATTAAAGGTTGGCTTTGTAACAGGAAACAAAGGGTAATGGTCGATGGATGCCCTTGCGAATGGAAACTTGTCTCAAGTGGTGTTCCACAGGGCTCGGTGTTGGGACCCTTGCTGTTTGTGTTATATATTAATGATTTGGACGTGAACATGGGGGGCACGATTGGGAAATTTGCAGATGACACAAAGATTGGCCGAGTAGTGGATAGTGTAGAGGACAGCCATAATCTCCAAAACGATATAGATGGGTTGATGGAGTGGACGGTAAAGTGGCAGATGGATTTTAACATAGAGAAGTGTGAGGTCATACATTTAGGGAGGTCAAACAGTTACAGGGATTACACAATAAATGGGAATATACTTAGAGGGGTAGATGAAGTGAGAGATCTTGGCGTACAAGTACACAGGTCCCTGAAGGCAGCAGTTCAGGTAGACAAGGTTGTAAAGAAGGCATATGGAATGCTCTCCTTCATTGGCAGAGATATAGAATATAAAAGTAAGGATATAATGTTGGAATTGTATAAAACACTGGTGAGGCCACAACTGGAGTATTGTGTGCAGTTCTGGTCACCACATTACAGGAAGGACGTAATAGCTCTGGAGAGAGTGCAGAGGAGGTTTACAAGAATGTTGCCAGCGTTAGAAAAGTGTAGCTACGAGGAGAGATTGGATAGGTTGGGGTTATTTTCCTTAGAACAAAGAAGGCTGAGAGGTGACTTAATTGAGGTGTACAAAATTATGAGGGGAATAGATAGAGTGGACAGGATAAAATTGTTTCCCTTGCTGGAGAATTCTAGAACCAGGCGACATAGATTCAAGATAAGTGGCAGAAGGTGTAGGGGGGACATGAGGAAGAACTTTTTTACGCAGAGGGTAGTGGGTGTCTAGAATTCGCTGCCCAAGTTGGTGGTAGAGGCAGAAACTCTAAACTCTTTAAAAAAAGTACCTGGATCTGCACCTTAAGTGCTGTAAACTGCAGGGCTATGGACCGGGTGCAGGAAGGTGGGATTAGAAAGGGCACCTGGGTGTCCTCGGGCTGGCATGGACAAGATGGGCTGAATGGCCTCCTTCTGTGTTGTAACTTTTCTATGGTTCTGTGATGTAACTAGCAGAGTTGATGAGGGGGAGACAGTGGATGTGGTTTATTTGGACTTTCAGAAGGCTTTCAACAAAGTCCCACATAAGAGATTGGCGTGTAAAATTAAAGCGCATGGAATTGGACAGGAAACAAAGAGTAGGAATAAACGGGTCTTTTTCCAAATGGCAGGCAGTGACTAGTGGGGTACCGCAGGGATCGGTGCTGGGACCCCAGCTATTCACAATATATATTAATGATTTAGATGAGGGAACTAAATGTAATATCTCCAAATTTGCAGATGACACAAAGCTGGGTGGGAGGGTGAGCTGTGAGGAGGATGCAGAGATGCTTCGGTGTGATTTGGACAAGCTGGGTGAGTGGGCAAATGCATGGCAGATGCAGTATAATGTGGATAAATGTGAGCTTATCCATTTTGGTAGCAAAAACAGGAAGGCAGATTATCTGAATGGCTATAAATTGAGAGAGGGGAATGTGCGACGAGACCTGGGTGTCCTTGTACACCAGTCGCTGAAAGTAAACATGCGGGTGCAGCAGGCGGTAAAGAAGGCAAATGGTATGTTGGCCTTCATAGCCAGAGGATTCGAGTACAGGAACAGGGATGTCTTGCTGCAATTGTACAGGGCCTTGGTGAGACCACACCTGGAATATTGTGTGCAGTTTTGGTCTCCTTATCTGAGGAAGGATGTACTTGCTATAGAGGAAGTGCAGCAAAGGTTTACCCGACTGATTCCTGGGATGGCGGGACTGACATATGAGGAGAGTTTGAGTCGATTAGGATTATATGCACTGGAGTTCAGAAGAATGAGGGGGGATCTCATAGAAACCTATAAAATTCTAATAGGACTTGACAGGGTAGATGCAGGAAGGATGTTTCCGATGGTGGGGGAGTTCAGAACCAGGGGTCACAGTCTGAGGATATGGGGTAGGCCATTTAGTACTGAGATGAGGAGAAATTTCTTCACCCAGAGAGCGGTGAGCCTGTGGAATTCGTTACCACAGAAAGTAGTTGAGGCCAAAACATTGTATGTTTTCAAGGAGTTAGATATAGCTCTTGGGGCGAAAGGGATCAAAGGGTATGGGGAGAAAGCGGGAGCAGGCTATTGAGTTGGATGATCAGCCATGATCACAATGAATGGCGGAGCAGGCTCGAAGGGCCGAGTGGCCTACTCCTGCTCCTAGTTTCTATGTTTCAATTTAAAGGATTGTGGGGATAGTGTGGATAAAAGGCATTGAAGTGTTCGATCAGCCATGATCGTATTGAATGGCGGAGTAGGCTCGATGGGCTGAATGGCCTTCTCCTGTTCCTATGTTCCCACGTTCCTATGTCCATGGTTAAACTCAATCTTATAAAACAGTTAATTTATACCTAAGCTCATCTCACAACTTATTTATTGCCCTTTAAAATGCATCAGTATATGAAGTAGGCAATAGAATTCTCCAAGTACATTAGGTGGTGTGGGCAGGAGGGGGGTCGTCATGTAGTTTCTCGTCTAGTGGTCTGCAAGTTAATTTAACCTGTGACTCTCTTCGACCACTCTCCCTGTCTTTACACTGGAGTTCTTAAAAGAAAGACTGAAATATAATAATGCTTTGAGACTTCCGGTGGTTGTGTACGATGACAATACAGCCAATTAATTACAACACTGCCAGGTAAGAATGCCAGGGGCTACACTGGCACCCCTTTTATTTTAGACTGGGGATAAGGTGGTGGGAATCATTCTAATTGGTTCAGACTATTAGCTGGGGAAGAGGGCAACCGGGAAGATGTCCCTCAGCTCTATGTTTGTAAAGCTGGATCATTAAATCATTCAAATTTTAAATTGTTTCTGAGGCATGTTCACACTGATTCAGTTCTGCCTTTTTCTAGCTCCATGAAATCGATTGCACAGAATCACATTTATCTGAAGAGCGACACAACCGGTGCCAGCAAAAAGGTTATTTTTGCGTTGCAATGCCAAAATGAACAAGCGATTTATGCTGATCACTCACTGCCATCCGTGTCCCTGTCACCGGGAAGGTGACAGGTTTAATAAAGCCGCCGCTACCCTCACCAAACCACCAGGCTCAGTTACACAGGCAAAACCAAAAGGCAGCAGTGGAAATCCAAGTGTATGGGGGGGTTCCAATGGGTGGGTGGGGGGGGGCGGTGGTTCTACATTTACTTGGTGTGGTCTAATTGTCAATAAATTGCACCTCATACACTCCTCCAAGCCTTCAGAGGTATTTGATTGTAAAGGCAATTTAAGATGCAGACTGCGGGGATGCTCAGTGCTTCCTGTGGCTCATATTGTGGTATAATACAGCAGTGCTGGCACTCTGAAACAACGGCTCTTAGTTTCTGGGTGAAATTCACTCATTATTTTGGGCCCCTGCCACCCCCCCACCCCCACCCCCACCCCCACCCCCACCCACTGCCACTATCCCCCCTGCCCCCCCGCGTCATTGCCATGGTAAATCCATCCCTGATTCGGATCTACTGTAAGAATACCGTCATGACTGAGAAAAAGGCTTAAACTTCCTGCTGTTTGCCATAAGGGACTCTCCTAGGCTTCAGTCCACTTGAATTAATTTACAAATATGAGATTTGAGGCCCTCTGAAACTAATAAAAGTTGCTGGAACCCAGAGAGGACACCTTACTGCTGGAGTGTGTGTCCATATTCTGGGAACAACTCTTCAATGCCTGTGCTGCGGCCAAGGAACATTTAGGGTGGAATTTTCTGTGTCCACTGGTGGCGGGCATGATAGGTGGTGTGAATGGACAATATGACACGATCAGTTTCATGATGGCAGGAAGGCAGGTTGCGATTGTCCACTGAGCCCGCCAACAGCAGGTCACGTTTCCTGCCATCAGTCGTCGGGAACCTCATTGTAATACATCAGTATATCATTATCAGGCCATCCCACCAGGCTCTTGCAGCCCCGCTGGATGGTCCGTCCATGTCAGCTGGAAAGCACGCCGATGTATTTCACAACAGTACAGGGGCAACGTGCACTTGGCAGCCTGCTCTTTGGGTGAACTGGAGGTGAGTGCATAGCAAAGTTCTGCAGAACTCGCCAGGGGTGCCTATTGCTTTGCAGGCCTCAGGGGCACTGGGGGGTCGGGGTTAAGTGTCACCCTGCCTGACTGGCGGTGGGCAGGGAATCAGAGGGCATGTGCAGCCTTGTCTCTGAGGCAACTGGTGGCGAGGAGGGGTGGAAGCAAGGACTGCCCTGTTATTGAATATAGTGCACAAGCATTCGGGCTAGGGGGTGTGGTGAGTGAGGGACATGGCCACACATTCGAGAAACCTTAGAGAGTGACCATTCCTCTGCAACTGAGACAGTTCAGGCGCAGCCACATTGATATGATTTGGATTGGGCTCCTAACTTATCTGCCCACTCAAGCAACGCAGAGGCACCAAAGTGCCAAGTTCTGCAGAGCTCCCGCCCCCCCGCAACCCCCGACCCCTCGCCCCAACCACACCCACCCCAACCCCCACCTCCCCTGCCCCCTTGCCAGCACAAACTGCAAATTCATGAGCACTTCAGTGGACAGCAGAACAGTTGGGCTGCACACGTTGTATAATCTCCTCGCTAAAGCTGGCCATGTAGCAGTCACTGCTGGAGGCGTTCACAGCCTCTTGCAACGTCAGCATCCCGGTTTGGACCAGTCTCATCCATGGTTCAAGCTAACAGGGCAGCCATGCAGCGCACTAATCTCTGGCCATCCAAGTGGTGACCAGCACTCTCCTGAAAGTGTTAAGGGGCTGTCACACTTAACCAGGACAGATTTTTAGTCCACCCATTTTAACCGCCTTTCATTTCTGCAGATGACCAAGAACCAGGTTGAACATGTCTAGGGAACTGGTCGCTCACATTTGCCATTTACTGCAGTATTTGGTGCCACAGGGACATGGAGGGCATCCACTGCCAGTGGCAGTGAAAGTGACCACAGTGCTCAAATTCTATGCCAGTGGCTCCTTTCAGGGCTCCACAGGTGATCTCTATGGGATCGCTCAAGCCTCCCACAATCCCACAAATGCATCCATGAGCTGACGTATGCCATCTTTGCAAGGGCACGCAACTCTGTGCATTTTGTCCAGGACCAGGACAGCCAGGATGGAAGAGCGAATGGATTCGTCCAGATCTCGGGTTTCCCACAGGTGCAGGATACGATTGACTGCACTCAGGTGGTGCTCAGATCTCCATCGCAACACACGGTGGACTATTTCACCTGCAAGGGCTGAATGTGCAGCTGGTGTGACCACCAGGAATGCATTCTGCAGCTATACACAGTTTCCAGGGAGTGAGCACAACGCCTACATCCTCAGTCAGTCACAGATCCCTGGAGTCTTCCAGGGCCCACAGAGGCTGCAGGGATGCCTCCTCAGGGACAAGGGCTACCTGCAGAGGCCATGGCTGATGACACCCGTGCGGCAGTCTCAGACTGCAGCAGAGAATGGTATAATGAGGTTCATGCAGCAGCTCACAACTTGGTGGAGCAGACCATTGGGACGCCTGGACCAGTCTGGTGGAGCCCTTCAATACAATCCGCAGAGGGTGTCACGCATCGTCGTCATCTGCTGCACCCTTTACAACTTGGCGCTTCAACAGGGAGACGAGCTGGCTGAGGAAGAGGAGCTGCTCGCCTCCTCCGATAAGGACGCCGCCAACGTGGATGAGGCTGAGGAGGTCCTCGGAGGCAATGACGATGGGCATGAGGCCCTTGCGAGGCAGGCAAGCTCGGGGGGCCCTCATAGCTGCTAGATTTGTGGGGAATAGTGATGACATGTACTGAGTTGATTCCATAGTTCCTCACATCGCATTTTGAATGTTTGACTCCAGTCTGGCTTATGGCAGTGCCAATACCCTCTGTGAGAATGTTCCTGTCATGGAGAGACGGTGGAGTCCCTAATAGTCCCTCGATTGCAGGAGGATGATAATGATATGCATTGAGGACACTCCATAAACCTTCACACAGCCCCTGAGAATGTCTGATCCCTATCTGGCCGAGGGCAGCTCGCTTGCACTCCGTGATCAGGGTCATATCATAGAGACGCAGCCATGAAACTTTAGAAGCATCTGATGCTTTGTCAGCCTTCAGCACTTGAGTCCTTCAGGAGCTGGAGCACAGCATCAGTGGTCACAGATGTTGAAGAGATGGGGGCCAGCCCATCCATAAAAGGTGCTGAAAGTACACCGAGAGAATGAGAACACTCTATGGAGCCTGCCCACTACATTCTGGCAGCAACAACAAGCACCGCCGAGGTGCAGGATCAGTAATGTCTCCAGGGAGTGAGGGGCCAGACCATCACTGTGGTCTGAAGGCTGCACAGAGCACAGGGAAGAGGCCTGAACTGAGAAGCCTGCCTTTATCTTTTGCAGAAAGGTTTCACATCTAAGTGATAAGAACACTGCTCATCAGAGTACAAGGAGCCATAGGCAGGGAGACATTCTTGGGAGTCTATTGACAATAGTGAACAGTATGTACAAGTGATTAACACCCGCCCAGGCTGTGCAACTAATTTTCTTTAACTCTCCCTGCTCCCCAGACATCCACAGCGAAGGTGAAGGCAGCCTACTGGCTGCGACGCCCTATCTGTGATGACTTTGGCAGGCGTCCTCTGGAGGGCCCCAGCCTGCTTTCGGCGTCCTGCTGAGGCAATGGTACCCTCCTCGGCCTGTGTAGCTGGAGCTGCTGAGGTCATAGGGAAAGAGGAGTCGGATGGGCCGGACACTCTCAGAGTCACCTGGATGGATGGGCCCGGAGTGTACACCTGTTGATCCTCCTCCCTATACGTGCTCGGGGGCCCCAGGCTGACCCCTTGAGAAGCAGGGGTGGCTGGAGTGAGATCAAGCTGCCCGGTACCCCTCTTGAGTATACACTGTTGAAAGCCAGCTATGGCATCAGCGATGGAGCTGACCCCCCACAGGAGTGAAGTCCTGGACCAAGGTCTCCATGGCGGCCTGCCAGTGTTGACCTCAGTGCGTTGACATGCCGAAGCTATCACCTCAGACTGAAGGTGGAAGGACTCCTCCAACGTGCCTTGCAATCTGAGGAGTGCAGCAGACATCCCTTCCTGATGTTCGCGAGCTTGTCTTTGCAGCTCCAGCAACAGTGACATGACCAAATCCAAAGGCTCGTCATCTGACTCAGACTCAGCAAAGTTCTGGCCTCCAGCAGTCCTTTGAGTACCAGACACCTGGGAAATCCCTGTCACCGCCTGCTGTGAATCAGATAGTATGATGTGCTCACCAGATTGTGACCCTGGGGCTACTCTAAAGCTAGGTCCCACCAAGGTGTGTGTCTCTGCACTGGTGGAGGGTGTGGGTGAGCACTGTGACAGGACTTCAGGGAGGTTGCCTTCAGATTCCTCTTCAGAGGTTTCTTCGGAGCTCGATTGGAGGCCTTGGGTCGTGGACTCTGTCGGCTATTTGGCAGATGTGCCTGCGATAACAAGGAGAGATAATTATTGCATGGCAGTAGCCTGTGAAACAGGACACATCACGCACAGCATGGTCGTCTGATGGATGTTGCACTGCTGGATCATTTGGTAGACCAGTGACGACCTCACCGTCAGCACAGGACTGGTCCAGATTCTCGCCGGCCAGCTGGACGGTTCTGTTTTCAAAGTCCATGAAGCCTTGATTTCGGGCATTCCACCACCGGTCTGTGACCTCTCTCTTGTGTGCCAGCTTGTCCTGCATAGATAGAAATGGAGAAAGTGTAAGCAGGACACCTGCCGGGCCAGATGATAAATGTGCCTGGCCTGTGCAAGTGCTGAGTGGTCCAATGGATGGGATGAGAACAATGATGGTGAGCGAGAGAGAGTGAATGGTGATGTCCCTTGAACTGGCAGTGATCAAAGGCCCTGTGGATGTGTGCTGGGTTTGAGAGTGTGTGCGTTGAGAGTGATGAAAAGAGTGACTTACCCTGGCAGAACGGAGATCATCATTCATCCTCTTTCAGAACTGGGTGGCTGTCCGCTTCTGAAGAGCGTTGGCGCTGACCATCGCTGCCACCGCCTCCCAAGCTGGATTGGTCACGTTGCTGCGCATTCTGCAGCCAGAGCAGGGGTACAGGACGTCCTGGTGGGCCTCCATGGCGTCCAGCAGTTGCTCGCGGGATCCATCATTAAGCCAGGGGTGGGGCTGCAATCTTCTTGCCTTTGAGGGCCGTGTCTCCCAGGCAGCAGTGGTGTGATATAAGCAATGAGCGCTGTGCTTGCACCTGGCGTGATGCAACAGCGGGGTGATGGCAGGCGGGCGAATGAGAGCCCACCTGCCATGGAAACGGCGTGTTTCCTGGGAATGCATAGTGAGGCAGGCTCAGGAAGATATGGTGTGAAAACCCGCCATCGCCGTCAGCAGGCAGCACACTGTTTTACCCACCCACTACTGCACTTAGTGCAAATTTTGGAAAATTCTGCCCTTAAAAGTTTCCAGCAAGTCACGAAAAGGCAGGCAGACAGAAGTTCTGAAATCCGAACTCTCCAGATGTGCTGCTGCTACTGCTGCTGCCACTGCCAAATGATCTATTCAGGGCCAAATTTAGTGGTCTGTATTGGGAGGCTAAAAAGATCATTGAGGTAAATTATCTGATCCATACTCCTGACTGGAGAAAAAAGCACCGATTATACCACCTTAATATGTTTGAGAAGTATCACAGCCAAGAGCCTAGTGTTTCCCAAGGTGTAGAGGTAGCAGAGGACAGCCGGGTAGAGTCAAACAAGGAGGAGGGAATAGAGAGCTCTCAGGTTGACTTTCCAACTGTTCGGGTGGCAAACACCAAAATTCTAGAAAATTTAAATTCCCTGTTCACTTACCAAACTGGTAAGCAGCGGAAGGATATAGCCACCCTTTTCAGGGAATTTAAAGAAATCTGTAAGGATCAACCTGATCAACCAGTACCTCAATGGCAACCTCAGCAATAAAGCAGAATCCCTACCAACTGAGCCCCGGCAAGCTGGTTCAGGTAAGACAAGGAATACAATACATGCAAGACAATGATATAATTGAGTCCAGCCAGAGCAGCCGGAGCTCCAGCATTGTACTAGTCCCAAAACCAGATGGATTAAAATGGCTCTGCATTGATTCTTGGAAAATTAATGCAGTGACCCAGACCAATTCATATCCAACCCATCGCATCGAGGATTGTATAGATAAGTCAATCTGCCTACCTCAGTAAAATAGACCTCTTAAAAGGGTATTGGCTCCATTGACTCCCAAAGCGAGAGAAATCTTGGCCTTTGTCACCCGAGATGTACCAGTATAAGGTCATGCCCTTCGGCCTTAAAAATGCCCCAGCAACCTTTCAGAGGTTGACAAACCAGGCAGTGGCTGGATTGACCAACCCTGCAGTGTACCTGGGCGACCTTTTAATCTACAGTGATACCTGGAAGGATCATTTAGACCCCTTGGAGACAGTGTTCAAGGGTCTATGAAGGGCTAACCTTGTAGTGAATTTGCTAAGGTAAAAGTAATTTACTTAAGGCACGTGGTAGGACAATGTCAAGTGTTACCCAGGAAGTGAAAATAAAAGCATTTTGCTTTTATCTTATCGTTGTGAAAATACAAACCCTGGTCCCATTCCCAAAACAAAGACAGAAATTCTGCAATTTCTGGGCACGTGCAAGTTCAACCGAATATACAAACATATGAACCAGGGGCAGCAGTAGGCCACTCGGCCCCTCAAGCCTGCTCTACCATTTAATAAGATCATGGCTGATCTGATTGCAACCTCAACCTCAATCCCACATTCCTGCCTAACCCTGATAACCTTTCACCGCCTTGATAATCAAGGGTCTATCTAGCTCTGCCTTAAAAATAGTCAAGGACTCTACCTTCCACTGCATTTTGAGGAAGAGTTCCAAAGACTCACTGAGAGAAAAAAGTTTCACCTCATATCTGTCTTAAATGAGCAATCCCTTATTTTTAAAGTGACCCCTCATTCTAGATTCTCGCACAAGAGGAAACATTCTCTCCACATCCACCCTGTCGAGACCCCTCAGGATCTTAAAGGTTTCAATTAAGTCACCTCTTACTCTTCTAAATTCCAGTGGATATAAGCTTAACTTGTCCAACCTTTCCTCATAAGACAACCCGTCCATTCTTGGTATTAGTCTAGTAAACCTTCTCTGAACTGCTTCTAATGCATTTATATCTTTCTTTAAGGGGATCAGTACTGTACACAGTACTCCATCAGTGGCCTGTACAACTGAAGCATAACCTCCCTATTTTTGTAATCAATTCCCCTCACAATAAATGATAACACTCTTATCAGCTTTCCTAATTACTAGCTGTACCTGCATCCTAGCATTTTGTGATTCATGTAATAGGACACACAGATTCCTCTGAATATCAGAGCTCTGAAATCTCTCACCATTTAGATAATATGCTTCCTTTTATTCTTCCTGACAAAATGAACAATTTCACATTTGCCAACATTATACTCCATTTGCCAGATCTTTGCTCACTCACTCAACCTATCTCTATCCCTTTGAAGCCTCCTAATGTCCTCTTCACAATTTATTTTCCTACCTATCTTTGTGTCATCAGGAAATTTAGCAACCATTCCTTCGGTCCCTTCATCCAAGTCATTTATATAAATTGTAAAAGTTGAGGCCCCAACACTGATCCCTGTGGCACACCACTCGTCACATCCAGCCAACCATTTATGCCAACTCTCTGCTTCCTGTTAGCTAGCCAATCTTCTATCCATGTCAATATGTTACCCCCTACACCATGAGCTTTTATTTTCTGCAATAATCTTTGATGAGGCACTTTATCAAATGCCTTCTGGAAATCTAAGTACAGTTCATCCACTTTTATCCACAGCACGTGTGACTCCTTCAAAGAACTACAATAAATTGATTAAACATGATTTCCTTTTCACAAAGCCATGTTGACTCTGCCTGATTGCTTTGAATTTTTCTAAGTGCTCTGCTATAACATCTTTAATAATAGCTTCTAACATTTTCCCTAGACGGATGTTCGGCTAACTGGCCTGTAGTTTCCTGCTTTCTGTCTCCCTCCCTTTTAAAATTAAAACCAATGCATCAACTATTTCACTATTCTTTCAAGGTCTTCAGGTGAAGTCCATCTGGACCTGGGGATTTGTCAGCCCACAGCCCCAACAGTTTGCTCAATACCACTTCGTTGGTGATTGTAATTTTTCCCGAGTTCCTCCCTCCCTTCCATTTCCTGACTTACAGCTGATTCTGGGACGTTATGTGTGTCCTCTATAGTGAAGACCGAAGCAAAATCCCTGTTTAATTGATCCACCATCTCCCTACTTTCCATTATCAATTCTCCAGACGAACTTCCTATAGGATCAACGTTCACTTTGTTAACTCTTTTCTTATTTAAATATCTATAGAAACTATCCATCTTTATATTACTAGCTAGCTTTCTCTCGTACTCTAATTTTTCCCTCCTTTTTAATCCTTTTGTCATTCTTTGCTATTCTTTATATTCTTTTCAATATTCTGACCTGCCACCCGCTTTTAAGGCCATAAGACCATAAGACATAGGAGCAGAAATTAGGCCATTCGGCCCATCGAGTCTGCTCCGCCATTCAATCATGGCTGATAAGTTTCTCAACCCCATTCTCCCGCCTTCTCCCCGTAACCTTTGATCCCCTTACCAATCAAGAACCTATCTATCTTGGTCTTAAATACACTCAATGACCTGGCCTCCACAGCCTTCTGTGGCAATGAATTCCATAGATTCACCACTCTCTGGCTAAAGAAGTTTCTCCTCATCTCTGTTCTAAAAGGTCTTCCCTTTACTCTGAGGCTGTGCCCTCGAGTCCTAGTCTCTCCTACTAATGGAAACATCTTCCCCATGTTCACTCTATCCAGGCCTTTCAGTATTCTGTAAGTTTCAATCAGATCCCCCCTCATCCTTCTAAACTCCATCGAGTATAGACCCAGAGTCCTCAAACGTTCCTCATATGTTAAGCCTTTCATTCCTGGGATCATTCTCGTGAACCTCCTCTGGACCCTCTCCAGGGCCAGCACATCCTTCCTGAGATACGGGGCCCAAAATTGCTCACAATATTCTAAATGTGGTCTGACCAGAGCCTTATAAAGCCTTAGCAGCACATCCCTGCTTTTATATTCCAGTCCTCTCGAAATAAATGGCAACGTTGCATTTGCCTTCCTAACCACCGACTCAACCTGCAAGTTAACCTTAAGAGAATCCTGGACTAGGACTCCCAAGTCCTTTTGCACTCCAGATTTCTGAATTCTCTCCCCATTTAGAAAATAGTCTATGCCTCTATTCTTTCTACCAAAGTGCATGACCGCACACTTCCCCACATTGTATTCCATCTGCCACTTCTTTGCCCATTCTCCTAACCTGTCCAAACCCTTCTGCAGCCTCCCCGCCTCCTCAATACAACTGTCCCTCCACCTATCTTTGTATAATCTGCAAACTTAGCCAGGATGCCCTCAGTTCCTTCATCTAGATCATTAATGTATAAAGTGAGAAGTTGTGGTCCCAACACTGACCCCTGCGGAACTCCACTAGTCACCGGCCGCCATCCTGAGAAGGACACCCTTATCCCCACTCTCTGCCTCCTGCCAGACAGCCAATCTTCTATCCATGCTCGTACCTTGCCTCTAACACCATGGGCTCTTATCTTACTGAGCAGCCTCCTGTGCAGCACCTTGTCAAAGGCCTTCTGGAAGTCCAAGTAGATAACATCCATTGGCTCTCCTTTGTCTAACCTACTCGTTACCTCCTCAAAGAATTCTAACAGATTTGTCAGGCATGACCTCCCATGCTGATTTTGCCCTATTTTACCATGCACTTCCAAGTATTCTGAAATCTCATCCTTAATAATGGACTCTAAAATCTTACCAACGACCGAGGTCAGGCTAATCAGCCTGTAATTTCCTGTCTTTTGCCTCACTCCCTTCTTAAACAGGGGGGTTACATTAGCGATTTTCCAGTCCTCTGGGACCCTCCCTGACTCCAGTGATTCCTGAAATATCACCACTAACGCTTCCACTATCTCTTCAGCTTTCTCCTTCAGAACTCTGGGGTGTAATCCATCTGGTCCAGGTGATTTATCCACTTTCAGACCTTTCAGTTTTCCTAGCACCTTCTCCTTGGTAATGGCCACCATACTCACCTCTGCCCCCCGACTCTCTTGAACTTTGGGGATGTCACTCATGTCTTCCACTGTGAAGACTGACGCAAAGTACTTATTCAGTTCCTCCGCCATTTCTTTGTTCTCCACTACTACTTCTCCAGCGTCATTTTCCAGCGGCCCAATGTCCACTTTTGCCTCTCTCTTACCCTTTATATATCTAAAAAAATTCTTGCAATCTTCTTTTATATCACTGGCTAGTTTACCCTCATATTTAATCTTCTCCCTCCTTATTTCTATTTTAGTTGTCCTCTGTTGGTCTTTGTAGTCTTCCCAATCCCCTGGTTTCCCACTGCTCTTCGCCGCATTGTATGCTTTCTCTTTAGCTTTTATGCTGTCCCTGACTTCCCTTGTCAGCCATGGTTGCCTCGTCCTCTCTTTAGTATGCTTCTTCTTCCTCCTAGGGTTGAATTTTTGCTATGTCTCCCAAATTTTGCATAATTATATGTTTTTTCTTTAAGTTTGAAACTATCTTTAACTTTTTTAGCTAACCATGGATGGTAGGCCCTCACCTTAGAATATATACATTCCAATAAGAAAAATTCCATGTATTTTGAAACATACCTTTAAATATCTGCCACTGAACCTCAAATGACCTATCCCTTAACTTCATTTGCCAGTTCACTTTAGCTAGCTCTGGTTTCATGCCCTCATAATTGCCTTTATTTAAGTTTAAAATACTAGCCTTGTGCACACTCATTTCTCCCTCAAAATGAATGTAAAATTCAATCATATTATGATTGTTGCTACCTAGGGGTGCCTTCACTATGAGGTTATCAATTAATGCTATATTGTTGCTCAATACCAGAACTAGTACAGTCTGCTCTCTGGTTGACTGCAGAATGCTGTTCTAAGAATCTATCCCGAAAACACTCTATGAAGCCCTCATCTATGCTACCTCTGCCCATCTGATTTTTCCAGTCTGTATGTAGATTAAAATCCCCTATGATAATTGCTGTGCCTTTCTGACAAGCTCCCATTATCTCTTCCTTTATACTCTGTCCTTCAGTGTAATTACAATTAGGGGGCATGTACACCACTCCCACAAGTGACTTCGTGCCTTTATCATTTCTCATCTCAACCCAAACTGCTTCTACATCCTGGTTTCTTGAACTTAGGTCATCCTTCTCTCGTGTGCTAAAACCATCATTAATTAACAGATTCACCCCTCCACCTTTTCCCAACTTTCTGTCCTTCCTAAATGCCACATACCCTTCAATATTCAGGTCCCTATCTATGTCATCCTGCAGTCATGTCTCTGTATTGGCTATCAAATCGTACTTATTTATTTCTATTCGGGCTATCAGTTCATCTGTTTTGTTTTGAATGCTACTTGCTTTCAGATACAGAGCCTTTAGTTCTATCCTTTTATTACTTTTGTAGCGTCTAGCCTTATCTGCTGAATTACTCTTAAATTCTTACTCTTTGTCCTTTCCTGTCACGGTTTGTTTATCATTCCCCATATTAATACCTTTCTCTCTTGCCTCTACTCCTTGGTTTACCACATCTTCCCAAATTTGATCCCTTGCCCCCACTATTCAGTTTAAAATCCTCTCTACTTCCCTAGTTATGCAGCTTGCGAGAACACCAGCCGTAGCACTGCTGAGGTATAGACTGTCCCAACGGTAAAGAGCCCACTTTCCCCAATACTGGTGCCAATGCCCCACAAACTGGAACCCACATCTCCCACACCAATCCTTGAGCCACGCATTCATTTCTAATCTTATTTGCCCTATGCCAATCTGTGGCTCAGGTAATAATTCAGAAATTGTTACCTTTGAGGTTCTGCTTCTTAATTTGGTGTTTAGCTCCACATACTAACTATGCAGAGCCTCCTTCCTCATCCTACCTTTGTTGTTGGTACCTACATGGACCACAACCACTGGATCCTCCTCCTCCCACTGCAAGTTCCTCTCCAGCCCTGAGCAGATATCCCAAATCCTGGCATCCGGCAGGCGTCACAGCCGCCTGGATTCTTGCTCTTTGCTACAGAGAACAGTGTCAATTCCCCTCATTATACTGTCCCCTACTACCGCTATGTTCCTTTTTGCTCTCGCCACTTGGATGGCTTCCTGTACCATGGTCAGTTTGTTCATCGACCCTGCAGCTCCCACTCTCATCCAAACAAGCTGAGAGAACTTCACACCTTTTGGACAATTGCAGAGGCTCACACTCCTGCACTGCTGTCCTCTGGTCCCATTACCTACCTCACCCACAGTCACACCCTCCTGTCCGTGGCCACTGCCCAAATCAGAAGACCCTATCCTAAGTGGTGTGACTGCCTACTGGTATGAAGCACCCAGGTAACTTTCCCCCTCCCTGATGTGTCGCAGAGTCTGCAGCTCAGCCTCCAGCTCAATGACTCTGAGCCTAAGTTCCTCAAGTCGCAAACACTTACTGTACACATGTCTTCCTTGGATCACAATGTTGTCCAACAGCTCTACATGCTGCATCCTTGACACATCACCTGTCCTGCCATCATTATTGTATTTTAAATAATTAATTAATATATGAATCACTTATTTCTGTTCTTTCTTATATATCTTATTTACTTTACCACCAGTTTTTGTACAATTTTAAACCTTAGGGATAGAATAAAATAATCTACTTACCAGATACTCACCAAACAGCTAGCTCCTTTACAGTAGAGCAAGAACCAATTTCTATGGGGTGAGAAAGATGGAAAAAGGAAACAGACACCTCCTAGACCCCACTTCACCAAACTCCCCTCTCACCAAACTCCAAATCTTCACTCAGTTAGCTCAGCTGCACTAAAGAACCCTGAATTTATAGTAAACTGAACTGGGACTACAGTAAACAGATTGAACCATTTAGCTAATTAACTACTTAGCTCCTTCAGCTGAGAGTGAGTTTATCCTGTCTAAACTGCAAGAAAGAAAGAACTTAGCCTGCTTAAGCAGCACTTTCCAGTTACTGCTAATTACAGACTAGATTAGATTTTCAAAGCAAAATTTAAGAACAAAATTAACACTTAAAACTCCCCCTCTCACCAAACTCCAAGTCTTCAGCTGCACTCCGTTTTCCCAAACTTTAGCAACCTAGCCACCCCACTAACAGATTTGCTAAAGAAAATCACCAAAGTAGTGTGGACAGAGACATGCCAAAAGTATTTGAGAAATAAAAAGCCATCCTCACAAATGAACTCGCGCTAGCTGTCCCATCCATCCATTTTCTCTTCTCCTAGTGAGGGTCGCGGTGGTAGTAAGCTGAACAGGCCGACTAGACTTCCTTTTCCTCAGCCGTAGATTCCAGCTCCTCCTGGGGGATTCTCAGGCGTTCCCAGGCCAGCAAAGAGGTGTAATCCCTCCAGCATATGCTGGGTCGGCCTCGAGGTCTCCACCCAGTGGGCCGTGCCCGTTACAGCTCCAGTGGGAGGCTAATAGTTGGCATCATTATCAGATCCCCTCCGAGGATCGTAATCTCATCATGGTGGGGGGGGCTTGTGTGTTCCAGTAAACCTTGGAGCTATGTGGTCTGGAGGCTCGATCTCCTGGTAGGGTCTCCCTCGGCAAACAGATCCAAAGTGAGTTTCCAGTCAAAGACCACCATGATGGTTCTAGAAATAACACAGAGAACACAGAGGCCCGGAACAGTGATTCCAGGACCCACTCCTGGAGCCAGGCCTGAGGGTGGCATTCACTGGCAAGCACCTGGTGGACAGGCCATCCATGTAACCTGGTTGGTCTCAGTCTGAAATGGTAAGGCAAAGGGCGGGCGTCGGGTGCGATAGCGGTATGGCAGTGAGCGAGAGCTAGCTGTCCCAGATTTCAGTAAATCTTTCAAGGTAGCTATTGACGCCAGTGACATAGGAGTTGTCATACTCCAGGAAGATTACTCTGTACTTGAACACCCAATTAGTTATTTCTCAAAAAAGCTAAATAAACTTCAGCAAAAGTACACTACAGTCGAGAAAGAAACATTAGATCTTTTGTAAGTTCTCCATGAGGTCTATGTTAGTAATGGGCACCAAAAGACCCTAATATACACAGGCCATAACCTTTTGAAGTTCCTGGAGAAAGTTAAAGTGACCTATGTCAGGTTGATTCGATGAAACTTACCCTTACAGCCTTTTAATTTAAAGATTATATACATTGCTGGAAAAACTAATGTCATTGTTGATACGCAATCCAGACTGTAAGCTGGCCAGGGGATGCAGCCAATAGGGAAAACTGTAACAATGACAGATTCCAATATGAATGGCAGAATGTGAGTGCAGGATGAATTTGTGCATTTTTTCCTTGCTTCACAAGATAATCATGTAAAATTGTCATTGTATTCCATGGCCTGGATCCTGCACTCATTGGGCAGCTTGTTCTAGAGGTCCTCTATTTTTTGGGAAGAGAACCATCTCCTAACATCTAACCTTGTTCTTGTATAATTTAAAATTGTGCCCGCTGTTCCACGCTAAACCTATTTACTTTGAGACAGTCATCATACCAATAAAGACAATTGGGCAGTGGACATTATGCTTTTAAAAAAAGCAACATGGAATAATGGACAATGTACCCTCTCAAAATGATCCTGGGTAACTATTTTGGTAAGTGAGTTGGAATCTAAAACTAGGGGTCACCCATTTAAAACAGAGATGAGACGAAATTTTTTTCACTCAGAGGGTCATGAGTCTTTGGAACTCTCTTCCTGAAAAGGCGGTGGAAGTAGAGTCTTTGAATATTTTTAAGGCAGAGGTAGATAGATTCTTGGTAAGCAAGGGGATGGTAGGTTATATGGGATAGGCAGGTTGCAGGTTTGAGGTTACCATCAGATCAGCCATGATCTTATTGAATGGCAGAGCAGGCTCGAGGAGTCAAATGGCCTACTCCAGCTCCTTGTTCATATGTTTGTATCCTCCAAAGTCTCCGACTCTAACTCAGAATTAGAGACCTTTTTGGAGGTTTCCGGATGCAGGGGAATTACCGATAGGAAGTTGAAACTTCCCGGGCAATTCCCATGGAGACCTTGCATTGGGATTTCCGGGGGTACCCTGGTGCATCTTCTGTGGTGCCTCCAGGGTATGGCCATCTTCTGGAGACCAGAAGATCTGGGTCACTATCTCTGTCTGTCCAGGAACCATAAAAAAATTCACATGACTTTCTGGAATCCATTTTGAGAGGGTACAGTGACCATTAGTCCATGTTGCTTTCTTTTTAAAAGCACAGTGCCCACTACCCAACTATTGTGACTGTCAGAAAGTAAAGTTAGGGTGGACCAGCATGCACATTTTAAAATTGTACAAGACCAGAACTAGGTTAGATGTCAGGGGGTGGTTCTCCTCCCAAAAAATATTGGACCTCTGGAACATGCTGCTAGCTCATGTGGTGAGCACTGACTTGCTGAACCTCTCCAAATGAGAGCAGGACAAGTTTCTGCCTGGGGCAGAGATGATCTTGCACATCTGTATGACATTAATTATGGCCTGGAATAGTTTTGATTGTCAAAGAGGAGCGGAATTTCCCAGATTTAAATGCCTCTCCCCCTTCCCTAAATTTGCCTGGGTTTTTGTTTGGCTTTTCACTTCTCCTAGGAAAGCATATGGCTTTTGGATAGCAAATGCACAGATGCAGAAACAATACAATTACCTAGGGCAGGCTGAATGGACCAGAGGTTATTTTCCTGCCCATCATTGTTCACATGACTCAATATCTGCGCTCTTCACCACCAACACACTGTGGCTACAGCACGTACTGTCTATAGAATACACGACAGCAACTTACCAATGTTATTTCCACAGCGCCTCCCTCTTTCTAAGAAAGAGGACAATCACAGCAAATTGTGGCAGTACCATAATATCCAAATTCTACTCCATGTCACACATTATCCTAACTTTGACATATAAATGAATCTTTTGCCTTTGCTGAGCCAATATTTCTTTTATATTCATTCAGGGGATGTGGGCTTCGCTGGCTGGGCCAGCATTTATTGTGTATCCCTAGTTGACCTTGAGAAGGTGGTAGTGAGCTGCCTTCTTGAACTGCTGCAGTCCATGTGGTGCAGGTACAGCTACAGTGCTGTTAGGGAGGGAGTTCCAGGATTTTGACCCAATGACAATGAAGGAACAGCGATATATTTCCAAGTCAGGATGCTAAGTGACTTGGAGGGGAATTTACAGATGGTGGTGTTCCCATTTATCTGCTGCCCTTATCCTTCTAGGTGATGGTGGTCGTGGGTTTGGAAGGTGCTGTCGAAGGAGCCTTGGTGAATTCCTGCAGTGCATCTTGTAGATGGTACACACTGCTGTGACTGTGCGTCAGTGGTGGAGGGAGTGAATGTTTGTGGATGTCATGCCTGGTCCTGGATGGTGTCAAGCTTCTTGAGTGTTGTTGGAGCTGCATTCATCCAGGCAAGTGGGGAGTATTCCATTACACTCCTGACTTGTGCTTTGCAGATGGTGGACAGGCTTTGGGGAGTCAGGAATGAGTTACTCCTTGCACAATTCCTAGCCTCTGACCTGTTCTTGTAGCCACAGTATTTATATGACTGGTCCAGTTCAATTTCTGGTCAATGGTAACCCCCAGGATATTGATAGGAGGTTCAGTGATGATAATGCCATTGAACATCAAGGGGCAATGGTTGGATTCTCTCTTGTTGGAGATGGTCATTGCCTGACACTTGTGTGGCACGAATGTTACTCGCTACTTGTCATCCCAAGCCTGGATATTGTCCAGGTCTTGCTGCATTCTAGTATTCTGTATGAAACAGCATCATGATGAGGATTGCAGCAGTTCAAGAAGGTCCTCCACCATCTTCTCAGGGCAACTAGGACGGACAATACAAGTGACCTTGTGATCATTGCCTATGTTTTAAGAACAAAATAAAGCATCTCAATAAGCAGCTGCAACTGGTCTTGAGTAAAATAAACCTTCATATAAGATAACAGCTGGACATGCTCCAGGAAGCTCATTTGATGATAAATGGTTCTACAATCTGCATTTTACAATTTACTTGGGGACAAAGACTAAATAATATTGTTATTATATACTTCCAAAACCATTGGCTCACAGAATCACACAGTGCAGAAGAGGCCCTTCGGCCCATCGAGTCTGCACCGACACGTGAGAAACACCTGACCTACCTACCTAACCCCATTTACCAGCACTTGGCCCATAGCCTTGAATGTTATGACGTGCCAAGTGCTCATCCAGTTACTTTTTAAAGGATGTGAGGCAACCTGCCTCCACCACCCTTCCAGGCAGTGCGTTCCAGACCGTCACCACCCTAAACCTCCTGCCCCTCACTTTGAACTTATGTCTCCTCATGACTGACCCTTCAATTAAGGGGAACAGCTGCCTCCTATTCAAGTCTCTCATAATCTTGTCCATAATCCATAATCCCTGTCCATGTCTCTCATAATCTTGTACACCTCGATCAGGTCGCCCCTCAGTGTCCTCTGCTCCAACGAAAACAACCCAAGTCTATCCAACCTCTCTTCATAACTCAAATGTTTCATCCCAGGCAACATCCTGGTGAATCTCCTCTGCACCTCCTCCAGTGCAATCATATCCTTCCTATAATGTGGCGACCAGAACTGCACACAGTACTCCAGCTGTGGCATCACCAAGGTTCTATACAACTCCACATGACCTCCCTACTTTTGTAATCTATGCCTCGATTGATAAAGGCAAGTGTCCCATATCCTTTTTCACCCACCCACTAACATGCCCCTCCACCTTCAGAGATCTATGGACACACACGCCAAGGTCCCTTTGTTCCTCAGAACATCCTAGTGTCATGCCGTTCATTGAATACTTCCTTGTCAAATTACTCCTTCCAAAGTGTATCACCTCACACTTTTCAGGGTTAAATTTCATCTGCCACTTATCTGCCTATTTGACCATCCCGTCTATATCTTTCTGTAGCCCATGACACTTAACCTCATTGTTAACCACCTATCTTTGTGTCATCCGCAAACTTACTAATCCTACCCCCCACATAGTCATCTATGTCGTTTATATAAAAGACAAATAATAGGAGTCCGAGCACAGATCCCTGTGGTACGCCACTGGACACTGGCTTCCAGTCAATAAAGCATCCTTTCTGTCATCACCCTCTGTCTCCTACAATTAAGCCAATTTTGAATCCACCTTATCAAATTACCCTGTATCCCATGTGCATTTGCCTTCTTTACAAGTCTCCCATGTGGGACTTTGTCAAAGGCTTTTCTAAAATCCATATAAACTACATCAACTGCACTACCTTCATCTACACACCTGGTCACCTCCTCAAAAAATTCAATCAAATTTGTTAGGCATGACATCCCTCAGACAAAGTGCCTCCTCTTAAAACTTTCTGCCTCTGCCTTTCTAGCTTCTGTGCAGCCAGTGTCCTCCAGTGATCTGTATGGCTCTGACAGGTTCCAGTGGTGCTGCCTGGCTTATTTCATTAGGTCATCGTGATAACCTCCAAAAAATGGTTTTATTCCATTGTAAAACACTGACAAGTGTGTTGAAAATCTGACTGTCAACTTAAAAAGTTGATGGCTGCCATACACGAATACCTGATCTATGACATTTTGAAACCATGAAAACTAGTGAAAGATAATACCATTTAATTGTACTGATTTACTTCAGATATGAAATCACAACAAAAATTGCAATATTTACTTGACAGAGTGGTGGCAATCTGACCGTCAATTCAGAAGGAAGAGCTGCAAAGGTGGTAATGTAAGGTAGGAAACTGGTAAGGGAAAATGAAAGACAGTGGAAACAAAGGCTAGAAAATAGACAACAAAGGGGTTGTGCAGTGATCAGTGATATATACTTCAATGCAAGAAATCTAGAGAATGCAGCAAATGAGCTGAAGGCATAGAAAGACACTTGAAAGTTTGATACTGCACTCCTGGAAGTACAAAATAGAACCCCAAACAGAATTATATTCTCACTACCAAATTGTACTACCTCACATGTATTTGTGTTGAACTTCATTTTCCAATTATTTGTCCATTCTGTAAGTTTATTAATGTCCCGTAATTTGTTGCAGTCATCCTCAGTATTGACTATCCCGCCCACCCCACTCCAAAATTTGGTTTCATCCACAAATTTAGGGTGGGGCAATTTTCTTTGGATCAGAGGCTGCTGGGGGAGGTTTAATTGAGTTATACAAAATTATGAGGTGCCTAGATAGAGTGTATGCTTGGATATGTACTTTAAGTGCTATAGCCTTCAGGGCTACGGACCAAATGCTGGAAAATAGGACTGGGCCATGTGGCTCTTTTCGGCTGGCACAGACACGATGGGCCAAATGACCTCCTTCTGTGCTGCATATCTTCCATGTTACTTTTAGTTTCAAAATAAAAAAAACTTCTCACCACAATGGAAAGGAATTAAGGCAAATTCAGCACTCTCCCAGTCAAAGATTTTATACTTGTTATGTTAATACATAATACAACAACTTATATTTATAATGTGCCTTTGACAATTAAACGTCCCAAACAGCTTCACTAGAGTATTATAAAACAAAGTATGACACTGAGTCACTTAAGGAGATAGTAGGTGAGAAGACCAAAAGCTTGGTCAAAGTGGTAGGCTTGAGGAAGTGTCTTAAAGGAAGAATGCGAGGTAAAGGAGAGAGGTGGAAGGAGGTAACCCCAGAGTTTGGGATTTAGGCAATTGAGGGCACAGCCAACAATGGTGGAGCAATTATAATTGGGAATGCACAAGAGGTCAGAATTGTGGGTTTGGAGGAGATTACAGAGATAGGGTAGGACAAGGCCATGGAGGAATTTGAAAACAAGGATGAGAAGTTTAAAATCAAGATGTCATTTGACCAGGTATATAGCACCTTTCATGACTCAGGATGTACCAATGTGCTTTACAGCTAATGAAGCACATTTGAAGTGTAGTCATTGTTGTAATGTAGGAAACATAGCAGTCAATTTGCAATGTGATAATGACCAGATAATTTATTTTTGTGATATTGATTGAGGGCTAATATTGGCAATGACACCAGGGATAATTCCCCTGCACCTCTTTGAAACAGTGCCATGGAGCCTTTTCTATCCAAATGAAAGAGCAGGCCGGGCCTCAGTTTTAACATCTTATCCGAAAGACGACATGTGCAGCTTTCTCTCAGTACTGCACTAGAGTGCTTGATTTTTTGCTCAAATGCTGGGGTGGAACATAAGCCCACAACTTTTCGACTCAGAGGTGAGAGTGCCACTAAATCATAAATCAATAGCTGTCCTATGATGAGGCCTTTCTTTAAACAGTGAAAAAACTGTCAACCTTCCTCCTCAGGGGGTGGAGAGGAGGAAGGAAGAATGAAATATATGAATCAAATGTACTTACAAAGCAATATGTTATACCGAAACTAAGCAGGCGATAGATTGTTCCTAATTCTTCTTAATATTTACATCCGATATGCTGCTAAGTTGTATGAGAGTGCCAGCCTGGAATTGTAAGGATAGGTCATGCCTGACAAACCTGATTAATCACCTCTTCAAAACATTCAAAGCCGTAGACAAGGTCTATGGATGTTATTTGCATAGACTTCCAGAAGGCATTTGATTAAAGCTCCTCATAAGAGACGGTTAGCTAAAGTTGAAGCTTATAGAATGCAAGACAAATTATTGACCTGTGTAGGAAACTGCCTGAGCAGCAGCAGACAGAGGGTTGGGAGAATGGGCAGGTGTTCTAATTGGTAGGATGTGACTCGTGGTGTCCCACAAGAATCTGTATTTCAGCTTAAGCTATTCACCTATTTTATTCACAACTTAGATGATGGATACGAAGCCACATACACAAGCTTTCTGATGACATGAAGATAGGTGACTTTGTAAGCAGTGTAGATGGGAGCATAAAATTACAAAGGTATTAATTAAGGGAATGGGCAAAACTGTGGCAAATGGATTTCAAAGTAGGAGAATATGAGGTCATGCACTTTGGACCTAAAAAGGATAGAGTATTCTTAAATGGTGAAAAGCTAGAAACAGTGACAGTCCAAAGAGACTTGGTGACCCAGGTACATAGGTCATTAAAATATCATGGAGAGTTACAAAAAATAATCAAAAAGGCTAATCAAATGCCGGCCTTTATACCGAGGGGATTAGAATACAAGAGGGTAAAAGTTATGCTACAGTAATAGTAAGACCAAGGCCGGGATGTTCCCTGAAAGACGCAAAGTCCGGTACTGGGCGTAGAAAAATAGCGTTCAACCCGCCAGCCACAATGCCGTGTTCTCATGTCATACTGTGTGCTTCAAACACTATTAAATATTCATGCATGGGGATCATACCGTATCGCTGGTGGGTGGTATCTGATTCGGCTGCCCTGCTGTGACCTCAGCGCTCCTTAACTCCGGGCACCATATTTAAATAGCGCCCCTGCACATCGTTCACACTCTCTGCAGCTTAGGACAGCTCCACAGAAGAAATGGCTTCCAAAGGCAGAAAGCATGCTGCGCCCAAATTCAATGACACCTCACTGGAGCGTCTGTTGGATGCAGTCGAAGCCCGCTGCCATGTTCTCTACCCCCGTTCTGCCCGCAGGAGTTTCACCAAAGCGACCAATTGGGCTTGGGAGGCAGTGGCAGCGGTGGTTAGTGCAAATGCCCTGCAGAAGAGGTCATTCACCCAGTGCAAGAAGAGGATGAACGATCTTATCCGTGCCGCCAGGGTAAGTCAGCCATCTCATCACTCACAACTCACACACTCATAAATCCATTACACATTCACAAGGATCTCACTCGCTGCTACCTCAAGGGACATCACCACTCACTCTCACACACCCTGACATCTCCATCTGGCCGCACCTCCTCTGAAGCTTGCATCCTAATCCTGCCCAGGGCTCCACTAGCCACCCACAAATGCCAGGCATCCTTATCATCTGTCCTCACATGCATCTTGCTCACACTCTCTCCATCTGTCTTCATGTAAAACAGGCTGGCTCACAATAAGGAGGTCCCAAAGCAGCAGTGGAGTTCCTGAGATCAAGCTGCTCATGGACTTTGAGAACAGAGCCACAGAGCTGGCCAGAGTGGACGTACACTGTGCCTGCGCTGAAGGTCAGGCCGGCGGCACATACCCAATTGAGGATCCTGCACTACAACATTCATCAGACAACCATACTGTGAGTGATTTCTCCTGTTTCAGAATCACCTGCCATGCACTAATTTTCTCTCCTTTCTTTCACAGACACCTCTGGGAAGCTGCCGAGGGCATGCACAGCCAGACCCTCAACTCCAGCCCCAACGACATCTTGGATGAGGAGCCTGAGGACAGCACCTTTGAAGACCCATGACAGCGCTCACCCACACCCTCCAACAGCTCAGAGACATACACCTCGTTCTAGAGTAGCCTTGGGGTCACGATCTGCTGAGCACATCGCACCATCTGCTCCACAACAGGCAGAGGCTGGAACATTTGAGGTTGCTGGCATTTGGAAGACTGCTGGAGGCCACGAGTTGCTGATTCTGAGTCTGATGACGATCCTCCTGACTCAGTCCTAAATCAGTTGCTGGAACTGCAGCAACAATCACAGGAACAACAGGAAGCTGCACTCCTCAGATTGCAATGCATGATGGAGGAGTCCATCTGCTTTCAGTCTGAGGTGATAGCGCCAGCATACCAACACACCAAGGTCAGCACTGGTAGGATGGGGGCTGCTGTGGAGACCTTGGTCCATGACATTGGCCCTGCACTGCTGCAGGAGCTGCACTCCATCACTGTAGCCATTGGTGGCATCCATCAGTGTCAATGCGACAGTGTTGTGGAGCAGCTTGATCTCACTCCAGCTGTCCCGTCTCCTCAAGGAGTCAGCCAGGGGCCCTTGGGAGGAGGGCCAGCAGCTCGACCTGGAGCCATGCACCCAGGTGACTCCACGAGTGTCCACCCGATCCAAATCCCTCTCTTCACGTGACCCTATCAACTCCAGCTCCACAGGCACGTGCCCCACAGCAAGATACCCAAAGCAGGCGGGGCCCTCCTGGCTTTGGCCTTCCAGGGGACAGCCACCCAGGTCATCACAGACAGGGCGTAGCAGTCAGCAGGCTACCTCCACCTCCGCAATGGATGTCAGGGGAGCACTAAGACATAGTGGCAGGGTAAGGAAAGTGAAAAAGATGTAGTTGTACAACATTGGCATGGGTGTGACCCACTTGTATATAGTGCTCACAAATGTAAATAGACTCCCAATCATTTCATATGTTTTCTTGTCTATGCCTCCTTCTTATGATGAGCTGGGTTACTGTCAATCATGTGTGATACCTTCGTTCCTGTACACAATTGTGGCAATTGTTTCTGTCCTGGCCCTCTCTTCTGTGCAGTGTGCTACCACCTCACTATAGTGAGTGTCCCATTTCAACATCACTCTCCGTGTCAGTAATGCCTGCACCCTCATGTTAAGTGTGGCTGTTGCATGAACCTCATTCCCATGCATTGCAGGGTGCCGTCGTGTGCATTCTTGGCTCTGAACAATTGAGGCAGGGGTTTGCCCCTATGTCATCTGCATTCTTGACAGGTGAAGGTGTGATGTTTAAGGAGAGATATGCTCACGCATGGAGAAGGCTCATATACTGTCCAACTCCATCTGCCCACTATCTCTCAGAAGGCTTTCGATGATATGAGCCTATACTCAGAGCTTATGTGGGCTGCCCTCAGCCAAACAGGTTTCTGATGTTCTCAGTGTCAATCTGCTGAGCTCAGCAAAAGTGGAAGCACCTTGCCACCTCAAGGTGATGAAGCAATGACACATTTGTGTGCAGGCACTGGGATGTCCAACCTTAAGTGTTTCTCACTTTGTAGTTGTGACTATTGAGGGGAAAAGTGTCTGATCGCAAAGTTGGTAGACAGCGCTGTGCATCCCATTGCCTTGACACTCCATAGAACCATATAACACTACAGCAGAGAAAACAGGCCATTCGGCCCTTCTAGTCTGTGCCAAAATATTATTCCGCTAGTCCCATTGACCTGCACCTAGTCCATAACCCTCCAGACCTCTCCCATCCATGTATCTAATTTATTCTTAAAACTTAAGAGTGAGCCCGCATTTACCACGTCAGATGGTAGCTTGTTCCACACTCTCACCACTCTCTGAGTGAAGAAGTTCCCCCTAATGTTCCCCCTAAACCTTTCCCCTTTCACCCTAAAGCCATGTCCTCTCGTGTTTATTTCTCCTAATCTAAGTGGAAAGAGCCTACTCGCATTTACTCTGTCTATACCCCTCACAATTTTGTAAACTTCTATCAAATTTCCCCTCGTTCTTCTACACTCCAAGGAATAAAGTCCTAACCTGTTTAATCTTTCCCTGTAACTCAACTCCTTAAGACCCGGCAACATCCTAGTAAATCTTCTCTGCACTCTCTCAATCTTACTGATATCCTTCCTGCAGTTAGGTGACCAGAACTGCACACAATACTCCAAAGTTGGCCTCACCAATGTCTTATACAACCTCACCATAACATCCCAACTCCTATACTCAATACTTTGATTTATGAAGGCCAGTATGCCAAAAGCTTTCTTTACAACTTTGTCTACCTGTGACGCCACTTTCAGGGAATTATGTATGTGAACTCCCAGATCCCTTTGTTCCTCCGCACTCCTCAGTGCCCTACCATTTACTGTGTATGTCCTACCTTGGTTTGACCTTCCAAAATGTAACACCTCACACTTTTCCGCATTAAATTCCACCTGCCATTTTCTGGCCCATTTTTCCAGTTGGTCCAGATCTCTCTGCAAGCTTTGAAAGCCTTCCTCGCTGTCCACAACGCCTCCAATCTTAGTGTCATCAGCAAACTTGCTGATCCAATTCACCACATTATCATCCAAATCATTGATATAGACAACAAACAACAATGGTCCCAGTACTGATCCCTGAGGCACACCACTAGTCACAGACCTCCAGTCTGAGAAGCAATCATCCACCACCACTCTCTGTCTTCTCCCACACAGCCAATTTCGAATCCAGTTTACAACCTCTCCACGGATACCAAGTGTCTGAACCTTCTGAACTAACCTCCCATGTGGGACCTTGTCAAAGCCTTACTAAAGTCCATGTAGACAATATCCACAGCCTTTCCTTCATCTACTTTCTTGGTAACCTCCTCGAAAAACTCTACAAGGTTCGTTAAACACGACCCACCACGCACAAAGCCATGCTGACTATCCTTAATCAGCCCTTGGCTGTCCAAATAATTATATATCCGATCTCTCAGAACACCTTCCATTAATTTACCTACTACTGATGTCAGGCTCACTGGCCTGTAATTACCTGGTTTACTTTTGAAGCCTTTTTTAAACAACGGAACAACATGAGCTACCCTCCAATCCTCCGGCACCTCACCCGTGGCTAAGGACATTTTAAATATTTCTGCCAGGGCCACTGCAATTTCTACACTAGTCTCCCTCAAGGTCCGAGGGAATATCATGTCAGGCCCGGGGCATTTATCTACCTTTATGCGCTGTAAGGCAGCAAGCACCTCCTCCTCTTTAATCTCTATATGTTCCATGAAACTACTGCTTGTTTCCCTTCCTTCCTTATACACTATGCCAGTTTCCTGAGTAAATACTGATGCAAAAAAAACTGTTTAAGATCTCCCCCATCTCGTGAGGCTCCACACATAGACGACCACTCTGATCTTCAAGGGGACCAATTGTGTCCCTTACTATCCTTTTACTCTTTATATACTTGTAGAAACCCTTCGGGTTTACCGTCACATTATCTGCCAAAGCAACCTCATGTCTTCTTTTTGCCTTCCTGATTTCTTTTTTTAGTATTTTCTATACTCTACAAGTACCTCATTTGCTTCTTGTTGCCTATACCTGCTATACACCTCTCTCTTCTTCTTAACCAGATTGCCAATATCCCTTGAAAACCAAGGTTCCCTATGCCTGTTAACTTTGCCTTTAAAAACAAAAAACTACTGCGGATGCTGGAAATCCAAAACAAAAACAGAATTACCTGGAAAAACTCAGCAGGTCTGGCAGCATCGGCGGAGAAGAAAAGAGTTGACGTTTCGAGTCCTCATGACCTTTCAGCAGAACCTGTTCAGTTCTGCTGAAGGGTCATGAGGACTCGAAACGTCAACTTTTTCTTCTCCGCCGATGCTGCCAGACCTGCTGAGTTTTTCCAGGTAATTCTGTTTTTGTTTTTAACTTTGCCTTTAATCCTGACAGGAACATGCAAACTCTGCACTCTCAAAATTTCGCCTTTGAATGCCTTCCACTTACTGAACACATCCTTGCCAGAAAACAACTTATGCCAATCCACTCTTCCTAGATCCTTTCTCATTTCCACAAAATTGGCCTTTCTCCAATTTAGAATCTCAACTCGAGGAGCAGACCTATCCTTATCCATAATTAGCTTAAAACTAATGACATTGTGGTCACTGGACCCAAAATGTTCGCCTACATATACTTCTGTCACCTGACCTGTCTGGTTCCCTAATAGGAGATCAAGTATTGCATCCTCTCTCGTTGGTACCTCTATATATTGATTTAGAAAACTTTCCTGAATACATTTGACATACTCCAAGCCATCCAGCCCTTTTACAGTATGGGAGTCCCAGTCAATATGTGGAAAGTTAAAATCTCCTACTATCACAACTTTCTGTTTCTTACATCGGTCTGCTATCTCTCTACAGATTTACTCCTCCAATTCTCTCTGACTATTAGGTGGTCTATAATACAACCCTATTAGTGTGGTCACATCTTTCCCATTCCTCAGCTCCACCCATATGGCCTCTGTAGACGAACCCTCCGGGCTGTCCTGCTTATGCACAGCTGTGATATTTTCCCTGACTAGTAATGCCACTCCTCCCTCTTTCATCACTCCCCCTCTATCACGTCTGAAACAACGGAACCCGGAACATTGAGCTGCCAGTCCTGCCCCACCTGCAACCAAGTCTCACTAATAGCAATAATGTTGTAATCCCACGTGCCAATCCACGCCCTAAACTCATCTGCCTTTCCGACAATACTCCTTGTATTGAAATAGATGCACCTGAGAACATTTCTATCACGTACGGACCCTTGATTTCTGTCTATACATGCATTCCTTGCTTGACCTTTATCCTCCTCCACCTCACTATCTGCTCTAACACTCTGGTTCCCCTCCCCCTGCAAATCTAGTTTAAATGCCCCGGAGCAGCACTAGCAAACCTACCCGCAAGGATGTTAGTCCCCCTCCAGTTCAGGTGCAAACCGTCCCGTCGGAACAGGTCCCACCTTCCCTGGAACAGAGCCCAATTGTCAAGAAACATGAAGCCCTCCCTCCTGCACCATCTCCTTAGCCACTTATTTAGCTGCATTATCCTCCTATTTCTAGCCTCACTAGCACGTGGCACGGGTAGCACTCCTGAGATGGTAACCTTGGAGGTCCTGTCCTTCAACTTTGCACCTAACTCCCTAAACTCTCTTTGCAGGACCTCCTCCTCCTTCCTATCCACGTCATTGGTCCCTACATGGGCCACGACATCTGGCTGCTCACCCTCCCTCCTGAGAATACTGAGAACTCGATCCGAGATATCGCGGACCCTGGCACCAGGGAGGCAACAGACCATCCGGGATTCTCGATCTCTCCCACAGAACCTCCTATCTGTCCCCCTAACTATCGAATCCCCTATCACTACTGCTCTCCTCTTCTCCCTCCCTCCTTTCTGAGCTGAGGGTCCAGCCTTGGTGCCAGAGACGCGGCCACTACAACTTGTCCCTGGTAGGTCGTCCCCACCAACAGTATCCAAAACGGTATACCTATTGTTGATGGGAACGGCCACAGGGGTGCTCTGCTCTGTCTATTCCCCTTCCCTCTCCTGACATTCACCCAGCTGCCTGCCTCCTGACTTTTAGGGGTGACTGTCTCCCTGAAACTCCTGTCTATTACTGCCTCAGCCTCCCGTATGATCCGAAGTTCATCCAGCTCCAGTTCCCTAACTCAGCTTCTCAGGAGCTGCAGCTGGATGCACCTTTTTCAGGTGTAGTCATCAGGGACAATTGTGCTGTCCATGACTTCCCACATGCTGCATTCGGAGCACTCGACTGCCCCAACTGCTGCCTCCATTACCTACTCCTAATTTACTTAAAAGGACTTTATCCGGCCCTACCCCACTGGGAGCAAGCTCGTTCTCAGCCTCTGCTCGCCTAAGCCTCTCGAGCCAAAGCCTCAAAGCTCCACTCCTTCACTGGGCCACTCGCCCACTGGCTGCTCACAGGCTGGCCACTCCTCTTCAGCTTCCCCTTTTTTTATTTTCAATCTCTGCGCTCTTTTTCAACTGACCTGCCTTCAAGATCCGCGCTCTTTTTCAAATGTTGAGTGCAAGGGTCCTTCTCCTCGATTCCCTCCTGAGTCGTGGTGACTGCGCTGACTTCTCCCAGAATGCTTCAGTCATTTCTCACCAGCGCCCTCTGTTGGCTACTGTTGCTACTTCCAAATGGTGATTTCTGGAGGCCAATACAGCTTTCAGGCATGCTTTGCAATTGCACATTGTTGCTTCAGACAAGGTGGAGGGGTGAAAAGGGATAGGAGTGAGTATGTGATGAAACAGAATAGTGCTCCTCATAAGCAAGTTCACATGCCCTTGAGGGCTTCATGTTGTCTGATCAACTTTGACTTCGCAAGGACCAGGGCTGGCCATGATGGCACACTGGTTGTGTACAAGAGGAGGCATCTTAATATCATGCAGTCAAGTGTCTGATCTCATCATGCTTAGGTGCTCCACCTCCATTGCAGCTTGAGAATCAAAGCAGCTCAGGGACCCTCACGTAAACTGCCAGACGTCAGTGTCATTTCAGGGAGTGTCCCACGGCCGACTGAGTCATCTGTGCTGTCACAGCAGCGGAATCTCATCGGCTGCCTTGTCCCAAGTGTTATGTTTCTGTCTCACCATTGATGTAACACATGGTACATGTCGGCCTTGGTTCCGATAGATCCTAGTCAGAAGAGATGCAGCCATAGTCCACTCAGGATCACCCAAGTGCCCCTGCGTCTTGGAGGGTGCTGTTGCGACTGGGATGGTGGATGTATGTGTGAATCTGATGTCTGATTCCAGGACACTGTCCTCCAGGTAGCACCTCAACTCAGCAAGGGCACATGCCCTCGAGGCTTGCTCATCCTTCACAGCATCAGGGCCATGTGACCGTGCTGTGCAATAATGCAGTATCATCTGGAAATTCATGGGTGAAATTAGAGTAGTAGCTATACTGGTGGTCATGCTGGCCCATGATGGAGGATACTTGTCCAGGGGGATTCTCAGTGCATCTTGTCATCCTCCTCCTGAAATATGCTGGCAATGAGGGCCTCATGAGCACGCCTGCCTCGTCTGGCTGTGCAATGGCCTCTTCACCTGCCTCCTCAGCTTCCAAGTCCTCATCACCATTAGCCTCTTCACTTCATCAACTGCCAACTCCTCCCCCCTTTGTAGCGCCAGGTTGTGTAGCATGCAGCAAGCCATGATGATACGTGACACCTTCTGAGGAGTGTACTGGAGCCAGATCTGTCCAGGCATTGGAACCACATTTTCAGTATCCCTATGGTGTGTTCCACAATGTCTGGGTTGTGGCATGAGCCTCTTTATTCCTTCTCTCAGCAGCTGTCTGAGGCCGCTGCATAGGTGTCATCAGTCCTGTCCTTTGCGGGTAACCCTTGTTCCCGAGGAGCCAACCCTGCATCTTGTGGGGTCCCTGGAAGATGTCAGGGATCTGAGACCTACTCAGGATGTACGAGTTGTGGACGCTTCCTGGGTATCTGGTGCAAACCTGCATGATACTTTTGTTATGGTCACCTATCAGTTGCACACTGGGCGAATGGTAGCCTTTGTGGTTGATGTACTAGAGTGCTTGTTGCCAGGGAGCTTTTATAGCCATTTGAGTGCAGTCAATGGCACCCAGCACCTGTGGGAAACTGAAAATCTCAGCAAAGCCCAGTGCTCTTGTGTCTTGTGTTATGACCCAGCAGTTGGTAAAGCTGAGTTATTTAAAAATCTCAGAGGGAAACTTTAAACAGCTGTCATAACATATATTTTTATTTTTGTATGTTTGAGATGCAGCTCTAAATTCAGGAATCAGACCACGAGTTCTGGAGAGGTTTTAGATCAAAATACATGAGACATTTATTAATTTACACAAGTTAAATATATACACATGGCTACAAATTACTACCATCATAACTTTTAACAAATTCCCAAACTAATCTCCATTAAGGCAACAGCAACACAGAGTTTCACCAGGCAAAGCATTTTCACCTTACAAATTCAAAATGTGGTTCCTTTCACTTTGGTTCCTGTGTAGGCTTACAACTGCTTTGACCTTACATTGCCTCTGCACTGCACACACAAAACTGTGATCTATTATACCCAACACAGCTCATTGAATGTAAATTCTCATTGTATCACCAGCCCCTTTGAACTCCGCCCCTTCCAACAATAAAACCTGTTTCATATAACAATTTTATTAATAATATAAACATATTGCTTGGTCTCTGCTAGCTAGGTGCCAGATTTCACACCCTTCTTGAATGCTCTATTCAACATAATACAAGTGAACTCTACTTCTCTTATATCTCAAAACTAGTATGCATCAAAGCACCCAGACTAGCCGGCTTTAATCCAATTAAGACACACCCACAGACTAACCCTATTTTTTTTTTAACATTCAGTAACGTTATGTATATTAATAGCTTCATGACACTTGGCTTGTCTGATCTCTGTCAACGTTGACTAAATTGTGGGCCTTTGCAAAATTAGCATCTGTGACCTCCTGGATGCATTTGTGGATGGAAGCTTGGGAGATCCCAGAGAGGTTCCCCAGTGGAGACTTGGAATGAGCCACTGCCATTGAAGTTGAGTGCAGTGGTTACTTTCACTGCCGGTGATAATCGATGCTCTCCAAGTCCCCATGGTGCCAGGTCCTGCAGAATGTAGCAAATGTAAGACACCAGATCCCTTGACATGCGGAGGCGTTGGCGACACTGGTTCGTGCTCATTTGCAGATAATACATGCGACGTCTATGCACCCTGGGTCTAGCAAGGTGCCTACCTCTGGGCTCTCTGGGGATCATCCTCTGCGTCCATAGGAGGACCTGCTGCCCCTTGGTCTTGAGGGTTCTTCTCTGCCCTTTGGTGATCCAGGTGCTTCCATCATATTCTTCTCCTTCTTCTCTCCTGCCTATAAGCAATAATGCAGACAGTGATAACATCAGGCTCCATCTTCCTGATGATCTCTCATTGCGGTATCAATGAGAAATACGCAAGAGTCAGCATTTATCTCCAAAGGTCAAGGAATCATCTGCGACTGTGGCTTCAAGGTCTCTTTGGGCAGAGTACTAGTACCTGAAATGATGCCTAGTGCTGGGTACGCATGAACGTTCACCACAACCACCCCCCCAACCCAGATGACCGACTGCTGACAGCATGGAGGAATGATTCCAGCGAGCAGGCGTCATAATTAGATGCAGACTTAAGCTAATTATGTTCACAATGTTCGGCGGTGGGAAATCAGCCCACCATTGACAGAAGTGTTGTCGGAAATCCCGTTTTGGGTCTTCTCGTGAGATTTAGCTCTCACGGCCGCCATGGTGCCTGCCCCTATCAGGACCGGAAAATCCCAGCCCACGAACAGGGGAGAGAACTCATCCTGGGTGAGACACAGCCAGAGTGGGTATTGACAATTTGGCACACAGTGGGAATTCAGTGCATAGCAGAAGAGGTGCTCTTTGCATTTTTTCCTTGCTATCAAACTTGTTAAATCTTCAGAGAGTGGTCTAGCCCTGCTGCAGCAGTAGAGGCTACAAGGGAAAGGAGTGACTGGTAAGTAGTGGGTAAGGTCGGGTAAGTATTTACTACTTTAATCGCTTAGAGTTTAAGGTCTTTTTGTGGTTTATAGTTTGTATATTCTATAGTAATATAGAGGATCAGGAAAGAAGGGCCCTAGAGTAATTGATTTAAAAGGTTGAATTTAAGGGGATAAGCCATGGCAGGAGCACTCAAAGCTGCGGTGTGCTCCTCATGCTCCATGTGGGAAGCCGGGGACATTTCCAGTGCCTGGGACCAGCATGTGTGCAGGAAGTGTGTCCAGCTGCAGCTCCTGGAAGCTCGGGTTTCAGAGCTGGAACAGCGGCTGGGTACACTGTGGAGCATCCATGAGTCTGAGAGCATCGTGGATAGCACATTTAGAGAGGTGGTCACACCGCAGATGAAGGGACTTGAGGAAGGAAGGAAATGGGTGACCACCAGGCAGTCCAAGAGAAACAGGCAGGTAGTTCAGGAGTCCCCTGGGGTCCCGCTTGTAAATCGGTATTCCATTTTGGAGGCTGATGAGGGCACTGGTTCCTCCAGGGAGTGCAGACAGAGCCAAGCTTCTGACACCATAAGCAGCCTGTCTGTACAGGAGGGAGGAAGAGCAATAGAAATAGGGGATTCTATAGTCAGGGGAACAGATAGGCGCTACTGTGGCCATCAACGTGACTCCAGGATGGTATGTTGCCTCCCTCGTGCCAGGGTCCGGGATGTCATTGAACGGCTGCAGGGCATCCTGAAGGGGGAGGGTGATAAGGCAGAGGTCATGGCACATGTTGGTACCAATGACATAGGTAGAAAGAGGGAAGGATTCAGGGAGTTAAGTAGCAGACTGAAAAGCAAGACCTCTCAGGTTGTAATCTCTGGATTACTCCCAGTGCCATGTGCTAGCGAGCTCAGAAATAGGAGAATAGCACAGATGAATATGTGGTTTAAGAGTTGGTGCAGGAGGGAGGGTTTTAGATTCCTGGATCACTGGGACCGTTTCTGGGGAAGGTGGGACCTGTACAAGCGGGACGGTCTACATCTGAATCAGAGCGGGGCTGACATCCTTGCAAGCGGGTTTGCTAGTTCTGTTGGGAGGAGGTTAAATTATTTCGGCAGGGAGAGGGGACACAGAATGTTAGCAGAATAGGGACACGTCATAATACAGTAAAACAATCAAGTCAGAGGGAGTACAGCTGCATTAAGTTTCAAGGGAGTAAGGCAAGGCTGGTTGGCGTGTACTTTAATGCCAGGAGTATTGCAGGTAAAACGGATGAGTTAAGGGTGAGGATTGACACGTGGAATTGTGATATAGTAGCCATCACTGAGACATGGTTGAGGGAGGAGCAGGATTGGCAGCTCAACATTCTGGGATATAGAATCTTCAGGCGAGACAGGGGAGGGGGTAAAAGAGGAAGAGGCATTGTATTATTAGTTAAGGAGTCAGTTACTGCAGTAAGGAGAGATAATATCTTGGAAGGGGCATCAAATGAAGCTTTGTGGGTAGAGCTCAGGAATAAAAAAGGGGCAGCCACATTGTTAGGTGTTTATTATAGACCCCCAGATAGTCAGCAGGAAATTGAGGAGCAAATATGTGCACAATTTGCAGAGGTGTGTAAAAGCAATAACAATAGAGTAATTATATTAGGTGATTTCAACCTTCCCAACATTAATTGGGATAGACATAGTGTTAAGGGCTTGGATGGAGTGGATTTCTTGAAATGTGTACAGGAGAACTTTTTAGGTCAATATGTCGAGGGTCCAACAAGGGACGGCGCAGTGCTAGACCTAATTCTGGGGAATGAAGCCAGACAGGTGGCTGAGGAGGTGGTGGGGGAGCATTTTAGAGATAGCAACCACAACATGTTACAGTTTAAGCTTGTTGTGGACAAGGAAATAGACAAGTTGCAAAAAAATGTTTTGGACTGGGGGGGAGTGAATGTTACTAAAATAAGGCAGGATCTGGCCAAGGTAGACTGGACAGCTAATTGTCGGGAAATCTACAGAGGAACAGTGGGGGGCATTCAAAAAGGAAATGGGGAGGGTACAGGCTCAACGTGTTCCTGCTAGGGTGATAGGAAGGAGTAACAAGCCCAGAGAACCATGGATGACCAGAGATATTCAGGTTACGATGAGAAGGAAAAGAGAGGCTTTTAGCAGGTACAAGGGAAGCAAATCAACAGAGGCATTAGTGGAGTACAGAGAGTGCAGGGTGGAGCTTAAGGAAGTAATTAGGAGAGCAAAGAGGGGATATGAGAAAGCTCTGGCTGGTAAAAGTAGGGAAAACCCCAAGATATTCTATAAGTATATCAGTGGGATGAGGATAACCAGGGAAAGAGTAGGGCCCATAAGGGACCAAGGGGGCAATCTATGGGTGGAGCCAGAGGACATCGCTAGAGTGTTGAATGAATACTTCACATCCGTCTTCACCCAAGAGAATGAGGATGAAGGTATCGATCTCGGTGAGAGAGACTGCGAGGTTCTTGAGCAAATTGATATAGAGTGACAAGGTATTGGAGGTGTTGACAGGCTTAAAAGTGGACAAATCTCCAGGTCCAGGTGATTTGTATCCCAGGTCGCTGAGGGAGGCTAAGGAGGAAGTCGCAGGGGCTCTGACCCAAAGTTTTAATTCCTCTCTGGCCACAGGGGAGGACCCAGAGGACTGGAGAACAGCTAATGTGGTTCTGCTATTTAAGAAGGGTTGTAGAGATAAGCCAGGGAACTACAGGCCAGTGAGCCTCACGTCAGCGTTAGAGAAACTATTGGAGAAAATTATGAAGGAGAGAATCTATCTCCACTTGGAGAGGCAAGGTTTGATCAGGGATAGTCAGCATGGCTTTGTCAGAGGGAGGTCATGCCTAACAAATTTGATTGAATTTTTTGGGGAGGTGACCAGGTGTGTCGATGAGGGTAGTGCAGTTGATGTAGTTTATATGGATTTCAGCAAAGCCTTTGACAAAGTCCCACATGGGAGACTTGTAAAGAAGGCAAATGCACATGGGATACAAGGTAATTTGATAAGGTGGATTCAGAATTGGTTTAGTTGTAGGAGACAGAGGGTGATGACAGAAGGCTGCTTTAGTGACTGGAAGCCCGTGTCCAGTGGAGTACCACGGGGATCGGTGCTCAGTCCCCTATTATTTGTCATTTATATAAACGACATAGATGACTATGTTGGGGGTAGGATTAGTAAGTTTGCGGATGACACAAAGATTGGCTGGGTGGTTAACAGTGAGGTTGAGTGTCTTGGGCTACAGGAAGATATAGACAGGATGGTCAAATAGGCAGATAAGTGGCAGATGGAATTTAACCCTGAAAAGTGTGTGGTGATACACTTTGGAATGAGTAATTTGACAAGGAAGTATTCAATGAACGGCATGACACTAGGATGTTCTGAGGAAAAAAGGGCCCTTGGCGTGTGTCCATAGATCTCTGAAGGCGGAGGGGCATGTTAGTGGGTTGGTGAAAAAGGCATATCGGACACTTGCCTTTGTCAATTGGGGTATAGATTACAAAAGTAGGGAGGTCACGTTGGAGTTGTATAGAACCTTGGTGAGGCCACAGCTGGAGTGTTGTGTGCAGTTCTGGTCACCACATTATAGGAAGGATGTGATTGCACTGGAGGGGGTGCAGAGGAGATTCACCAGGATGTTGCCTGGGATGAAGCATTTAAGTTATAAAAAAGGCCCAGGCAGCCCCTGGAAGGCTGCCATGGAAGAACGTCTCCTCTGCATCTTCAACATTCAAGTTATGGAGTTGAGTGTGGCTGATGGGATGGCAGGTCGGGTGGGCACTTGGCCCCCTTTTCCGATGAGCGCCTCACGGTCCTCCTGGAGGAGCTGGCTGCCAGGAGGGACACCCTTGTTTCCAGAGTTGGGAGGAGGAGGTCACCGCACCTCACAAAGAGGGCATGGGAGGAGGTCGCAGCGCTGGTTAGCAGCCATGACGTGGTGCGGCACACATGAGTGCAGTACACATGAGTGCAGTGCCAGGAGAGGTTCAATGACCTACTGCACTCAGGAAGGATGAGAACCATGTTAGCATGGGTCAGTGTGCAGAAGCTTTAAGGTGTGGCCATACCTCCGTATACCTCAGGGGTGCTAGAGTCTGAGTGCCAACCGTCAGTGACATCGGAGCTGGCCAAGGGGGTGAGGCCTGGCTGCTTGGACTGACTACCTTAAGGCTTAAGGGCCACGACTCGTACTGTCAGGTGCTCCTCAGCTGAGGTTGGCCCTCACATAGGCACTGTAATGGTACTGCAGGTAGAGAGTGGACTAAACAATGCTCCTCTGTCCTTTCAGGAGAAGACAATCCATAAACAATTGAAGAGTTCACATACAGGCAGAGGCCTGTCCAACCTGCTGCTGCTCACCAGGTTTGAGGAGACTGCCCTTGAGCTGGAGAGCTGACATGCTCCATGTGCAACCGGGCATGGAGAGGCAGGGGTGCCAGGCTAAGGTGAGAGCGCAGTGCACAGAGGTGAGAGTTTCATAATGTGGAACCATTCTGGTGTAGTCTCTTTATTGATGGGAGCCCAAACCTGGAGTCCCCATTGATCATTGCAGGATGATGGCACCGTGATGCAGATCTCCATTGTCTCACCAGGGTGCCTGGTGACAACCTTAGCTAATGACATGCCCTAGTTCCCCCTTTTAGATTCACCAGCACGCAGTCACTCTGTGGACCCCAAAGGGTCACCCCTGATGCTGGAGGATTTCTGGGCTTTGTTTGCACCTGCGTCATACCCGCTCTCTGAACTAGGCACCAGCGCAGATACCAGCACCTTGGAGGGTATTAGATCAACGGCTAGAATGTCAGTGCACATTGGTGAGCGCACTTCACACTCGCTTAAGGCGCAGGCGGAGGCAGAGACTGCCCAGGGTGCCGGCAGTCAGAGGACTGCTGGGGACCACAAAGATGCTCAGTCGAAGGCGATATGCCTCTGGAGTTGTCCATTAGGCGGCAGATGCTGGATGTCCAGCGGACATGCGGGAGGATTTGGCGGAGATCCAGGAGGGTCTGCGTGCCACGGTCTCTGTTGTGGAGGAGTCCATGCGGAGAATGAGCACTGTGTTGACCCTCATGGCCAAGCGCACTGCCTCCTCCACTGAGAGTGTGGTGACTCTCTTGGAGTGGCAGCTCCAGGGACAGAATCAGGGGTTCCTGGGGCTGCACTGGGAACTGCAAGCCCTCACATAGGCAATGACCTCAGCTGGTCTGTGTCAGTGTCAGTGTGGGAGATGGATGAGGCACCCAGTATCCTAGCTAGATGCTCATCAATCAATAGTGAGCAGGGAGGTCCAGAGCGACCTTACGTTGGCGCAAGAGTTGCCTGTCATCTCTACGGGCTCCTCTCAGGGCACTCCGGATAACAGCAGCAGCTCCTCCACTCCTCCACCAGTGACCGTCGCATCTGATGAGGCTGCAATGACTGGGGAGATGCCAGCCATGGCACTGGCCGCTCCCTCCCAGGCAGAGCCAGCACAGGCTCCACTGGCCAGAGGACGACCACCAAGGTCATCAAGGCCAACAAGACAGCAGATTCAGCAGGCTGTCTCCAATGCTGATGCCAGTGAGGCGTGGACACCAAGATGTAGCACTCAGAAACATAAGTTAAAGGCATCATGAGCACAAGACGGACAGTTCACGGATGATTTTCTGTTCATTTATGTTTGGTTTATATGTCTGCTGGCGAGGACATCAACACCAGAAATTTGCTTTTGTTCTAATGGCCTGAGTATACTTTACCTTTTTTCTTTCTGGTGCAGGGTATGCTAGGATGTAATGCTGGATGTGAGTGGCTCGGTACTTTATTGCATAGGCATCGAGTTGACTTTGGGTGCAAATGAAAGCGTCATTTCAGACATCTGGGATGGGGGCAGCAGCCCTGGCATGAGGTGGAAGCAGATCTTTGATAGCCTAGCTGAAAGAGCGTTGGATCAAGGCGTCCCTGGTGCCCCTGCCTCCCTGGAGGTTACCGAGGTCTGCCTCCATGCCCTCAGTGTTCTCCTCACCATACTCCTCTTCTGACTTACCACTGGATTCATCATCTGTGGCCTGTGCAGCTGCGTCAAGATCCTCTTCCTCCAGTGGGTCCCCCCCTTGCCAGTGCCAGATTGTGGACAGCGCAGCATGCAACCACTATCAGTGGCACCCGCTCTAGGGGGTATTGTAGTACACCCCTGAACAGTCCAGGCATCATAAGCACATCTTGAGAAGACCTATGATCCTCTCTACCACCACCCTTGTGGAGACATGATTTGCATTGTAACAATTCTCTGTCTCTGTTTTTGGATGGTGGAGAGGCGTCATGAGTCACCTCTTCAATGGGTAGCCCTTGTCACCCAGCGGCCATCCATCCAGTCGGGCTGAAGAGCCTCGGTACCTGGGAGTGTCTCAGGATGTATGTGTCATGGGAGCTGTCAGGATGCCTTGCATAGACTTGCAGAGTATGCATCCTGTGGTCACACACTATGTGCACTTTCATGAAGTGGAATCCCTTCTTGTTGACTAAGGCACCAGGCTGATCCACTGATGCCTTGGTGGCCACGTGTGCAGTCAATGGCACCCTGGATGCGGGGGAACCCAGCAATCGCTGCAAAGCCTCTGGCTCACTCAGCCTGGCTGGCCTTGTCCATGCAGTAAAAATTAAAGGTCAGTACCTGCCTGAACAGAGCTTCTGTCACCAGCTTGACGCAACTGTGGACAGCTGATAGGGAGACTTCACACAGATTCCCCACTGACCTCTGGAAAGAGCCGGAGGCATAGAAATTGAGGGCTACTGTGACCTTCACTGGCATTGGGTGTCCACCCACACAGTTGGAGCTGATCTCAGGCCCAATCATCTGACAAATGGAGGTCACGGTCTCCATTGAGAGGCGAAGTCTCCTTCAGCATTGCACCTCGGACATATTGAGGTAGCTGCATTGCCACCTGCAAACCCTGGCAGCAGGATAGTGGTGTTTTCTGCAGCCCCTTCTGCCTTGGACTTCCTGCTGGCTCCTTGTGGCTGTGCCTCTCCTCCCACAGATCCCTCCCCTGGAGGCTGCATTGGGACACCTGGCCTCGTCTCCCTTCTGCTCCTCTCTTCCTCAGAGGAGGAGATGCCACCAGCAGAGACCACAATCCCCTTTACCAGGGTAACAGATGGCTGTCTGATACCTGGAAGTCTGAATCCTCCAGGGGCCTTGCAGACACCAATAAGTCCTGAAATGAAGCCAGGAAATGCTAAGAATGAAACCGCGAACAGACAAGAAGCTGCCAAGTACCAATAAGCAACCAGCAGCAAACTATCTCCAAAATTCCTCACTCTGGCAATGCTACCAACCCTTTTTATCCCACCCTTGGATGAGGTTTTTGAAATTGTTGGCTGCCCGCCTGCCCGTTTTGCCCATGCGACGAGCGTGAAATCGCACAGGCAATGCAAAATATAGCTTAATTGCCTTACCTGGCCTTGTAATTGATGGTGGGTGTGGCTCCGACTCCCCGCCGAGTAAAATATCGTGCGAGTGCGCAATCATGTCAGGATGCTCGCTGGACATCATTGCGTGCTATTTTATGCTCGAGCATGTCGGGCATGCACCTGCATGCCGAGCGAAAAATTCTGGCCCTGGATTCCAAGGATTAAATTACAAGGAGAGGTTACACAAACTAGGGATGTGTTCCCTGGATTTTAGAAAGTTAAGAGATGATTGATCAACATTTTTGCGATATTAAGGGGAACTGATAGGGTAGATAGATACAAACTATTTCTGCTGATTGGACTGTCTAGGTCTGGGGCATGGTCCCAAAATTTAGAGCCAGACCTTTCAGGAGTGAATTTAGGAAACGCTTTTACATGCAAAGGTTGGTAGAAGTTAGGAACTTTCTTCCATAAATAGCTATTGATGTTAGGACAATTAGTAACTTTAACTATGATAGATTTTTGTTAACCAAGCTACTAAGGGATATGGGACAAAGGCCAGTATATGGAGTTCTATTATGGATTATTTGTAATCTCACTGAATGGGGGTGGTGGGGAAGAGAACAGGCTTGACGGACTAAGTGACTGACTTGTGTTCTATGTTTCCCTTATCTTCGTTCTTGATGGGAAGACAAGATTCCAAACTAAGGCAACAAAGCCAAGGTTAGGCACTCACCATACTGAGTATAGCTAGTGCTAACTCATACCTGTATTCTTCTGCTCCGTATGCCGCAGGAAGTAAAATAAAAGATGTATAGTTCAGGAGTGGCTGTTCAGTTACAAAAGAGAAGATAAACTGAATATTTTCATATATGATCCATATTTTCTACTGTAAGAGACTAATAATTGCAGGAGCAAAGTAAACACAACTAGAAGGTAGTGGACTAAAAGTATAAAACACTAATAGACTATTTATCTGTATTTAGTGCTGCTCTGGTGATCACTACCCTGTCAAAAATAGATGCACAATCAGCAAAATCTTTGCTTTTTCAGATCATTTATGAGGAAGTCAAGCAGCATTTTGTAACTGCACAGTCAAATCATTTTTTTATTTATTCTAATGAGCTTAATAAAGAAATGTTATTAAAAGTATTGCCCATAAATACTGTTTAGAGGGGAAAGAAACTCTTGAACACCTCTTTTCTCCTAGGCCACTACAGAACTGGAGGGCTAAAGGAGGCTAAACTATAGCTTTGAAAATTTGCATTTGCAGCCTATAGCATGGACTATTGTATTACACAGCATAGCTGCTCAAAAAGGAAAGTAGTATATCGAGATATTTTATTCATGCTACAATTTAGGAACAGTCACGTGATACATCTGTGATGCCCTTCAAACCATCTTTGAATCAGGATTGCTTCCAAGAATCTAAGGACACGCGTGGCATTATAGGTAACTTGGGATTTGCTCTGTTAACATTCAGTTATTTTGAACCAAAATTGCACTTCACAGCTGAATAAATTAACTGACATTTTACCTGTGAAGTGCATAGTTAGCTACTTGAGAAGTATTAAAGGATACTGAGTGCACCGATTGGAGATCTTACATTTCTGTTGACAAAATAATTCTCAAAATTTTCAGTTTTCAAGAGCACAAGAAATATGGCCCATCGAGCCTGCTCCACCATTCAAAATCATTATGGCTCATGATCATCTTGGACTTAACTCAATTTTCCCGCCCACTCTCCATTTCCTTTAATTCTCTGAGACATCAAAAATCTATCCCACCTTAAATGGTGCATCCACAACCCTCTGGGGTAGAAAATTCCAAAGATTCACAACTTTTTGAGTGAAGTAATTTCTCTTCCTCTCAGTCCCAAATGATCAGCCTGTTATTCTGAGACTGTGCCCCCGTGTTTTAGACTCCCTGACCAGCAAAAACAATCTCTCAACATCTACCATATCAAGCCCCTTCAGAATTTTGTAGATTTCAATGAGATTGCCTCATTCTTCTAAACTCCAGAGAATATAAGCTCAATTTACTCAACCTCATCATAGGACAACCCTCTCATCTCAGGGACCAATTTAGTGAACCTTTGCTGTACTGCCTCCAATGCAAGTATATCCTTTCTTAAATGTGGATACCAAAACTGCACACAGTACTCCAGATGCATGCAGTCTCACCAAAGCCTTGTATACAATTGTAGCAAGACATCTTTATTCCTGTACTTCAATCCCCTTGCAATAAAAGCCAATTCAATTTGGTATGTTTCTATGTTTTAGTTAGAAGCCCATTAATTTCAAATATTTTTAAGAAACAGATGAATTTTAGCTCCTAAAGTAGGTAATTAGTGTGCAGCTTTTGGCATTTAAAGTCTTAATTGCTGTATAATATGGAACAATTTGTATATACAAGCACTTCTGAGTGCTGCTTTTCATGGTCTGAACAGGAAATAGTTCATTTCATTGAAAAAGAAAAAACATAAACATCAAGTTTAAAAAGCAATAACTTTATTGCCTGTATTGAAAACAAATTTGTAACTGAGTTTCACTGCAATTTCTCATTTTCATCAAATTCGCAATTCACTCAACAGATCTGTATAAACAATGTGAATCTAGCATTAAATTATAATCCATCAGAGTGATATATCACTGGTTTCAATTAGCTCCTGCTGAAAGGTTGATCTTTTCATTCTGCAAAAGTAACAACAGTATGGTTTCTTAAATATGGATTCAAAGTAAAAACAAAATAGCACATTATCTCACAAAAGCAGATCAAAAAATGATGTTGATCAGAACAAAAGATTTCAATCTCACTATCGGGAGTCATTTTAGACAATTAAGTTAAGAATTGTGAACTTCCTTCTGTTTGCAGCATACAAATATTATTGTTTAAAAGTGAATGTCACTGATGTCACGTGTACTAAAGGCAATATTCCTATTGACCTTTTCAATATTTCTTCTTTAACAAGATAAAAATGGCTAAAATTGTACAAAATCTCTTTAACATGGTCATTAATTTAATTATTTTCAATAGTAATTTGTCAAACAGCTAGTTATCAATCAAGGGTAAGTGCAACTTAAGACTCCTTAAAACAAGAGATTCAGCACATTCATATAAAGTATGCCTTAACTTTTACCAAGAAATAGGTTACAATTCACTCTCATTTTGAAGGTCAGTATCAATATTAGCCAATGCACACAATTAAATGTTCACCGCAGTTGAGAATCAATAGATTTGATCAGTAATGCTTTCAAGAAAAACTCTTACCCACCCCACCCTAATTACACTAACAAAAAAAAATCATGGGTAATTTTAATCTTCATATAGATTGGATGAATCAGATTGGCAAAGGTTATCTGGAAGATGAATTCACTGTGTATTCAGTATAATTTCTTAGAGCAGTATGTCATAGTGCCAAGCAGGGAGCAGGCTATTTTAGACCTGGTAATTTGCAATGAGACAGGATTAATTAATGACTTCATAGTAAAGGAGCCTCTAGGCAACAGTGATCATAACATGATAGAATATCACATTCAGTTTGAAGGTGAGAAGTGTGAGTCTAAGACTAGTGCCTTAAACTTAAAGAAAGAAAATACAAGGGTATGAAAACAGAGCTGATTAAAATGCACTAGGAAAATAGGTTAAAAGGTAGGACAGTAGAGCAGTGGCAGACATTCAAGGAGATATTTCATAACTCTCAGCACAGATATATTCCATTGAGAAAGAAAGACTCCATGAGAAGGATGCACCACCCGTGGCTAACTAAGGAAGTTAAGGATAGTATCTAATTGAAAGAAAAAGTATACAGTGCTGTGAAGATTAGTGGTAGGTCAGAAGTTTGGATAGATTTTAGAAACACGGAAACAAAGACTAAAAAAATGAGGAGTGAGAAATTAAAATATGAGAGATAGCTAGCTAGAAATATAAAAATAGATAGCAAGAGTTTCTAAAGTAAAAGAGTAACTGAAGTGAGCCTTGATCACTTAGAGGGTGAGACTAAGGAATTAATAATGGGAAATAAGGAAATGGTGGAAGTGTTGAACAGGTATTTTCTGTCCTCACCATAGAAGACACAAAAAAATTGCAAGGGTACTTGAAAATCAAGAGTTAAAAGGGAAGATGGAACTTAAAACAATCACAATCACTAGGGAAAGGGTACTGGGAAAACTATCAGAACTAAAGGCTGACCCTCAACCTGATGACTTGCATCCTAGGGTGTTAGAAGAAATGGCTGCAGAGATAGTAGATGCATTGGTTGTGATCTTCCAAAATTCCCTAGATTCTGGAAATGTCTCTGCGGATTGGAAAATTGCAAATGTAACACCTCTATTCAAGAGAGGGAGATGGGAAGCAGGAAACTATAGGTCAATTAGCCTATTTCTGTCATAGGAAAAATGTTTGAATTCACTATTAAGGAGGTAATAGCAGGACATTTAGAAAATCATAACACAATCAGGCAGAGTCAACATGGGTTGTGAAAGGAAAATTGTGTGATATTAATTTATTAGAGTTCTATGAGGAAGAAACAAGCAAGGTGGATAAGAGGGAGCCTGTAGGTGTGGTGTACTTAAAAAATATCCGATAAAGTGCCACATCAAAAGTTACTGTAAAAAGATAAGAACTGATGGTGTAGGGGGTAACATATTAGCATGGATAGAGGATTGGTTAGCTAACATGCAGCAGTGAGTAGGAATAAATGGTCCATTTTCAGGTTATCAAGTTGTTACTAGTGGAATTCCACAGGGGTAAATGCTGGGGCCTCAACGATTTATCATCTATATCAATGACTTGGATGAAGGGACTGAATGTATGGTAGATAAATTTGCTGATGACACAAAGATAGGCAAGAAAGTAAGTTGTCATGAGGGGATAAAGGGTGGAATCTTGTTGAGGTGCTGGTGGGTTTTGCCTGCCAGCTGGAGAGCCAGCGAGAGACTCCCCGCTGCCTCTTTTCGGGGAGGCTTGGCAGACCTCGTCAATCAGGCAATGGCAAGGCCAGCCGTGGGCCTTCCATTGGAATCAAGACCCGGGGGCGGAAGACCCGCCTACCAAGAGCTACCAGCCAGAGGCCAACAGCTCTTGAGCTCAGCAGCACCACTCAGGAGGCTGTGGCAGCTGTTACACCCCCCCAAGAATCCCAGAGAATCCAGACTTCAGGTAAGTAATGTGGGGGGGGGGCGGATAAGCTTCATGGGATGAGGTTCCTGGGGAGAGGGCGTGGGGGGGTGTGGCTCTCAGCAGGCATCCCTTTCCTGATCTCCAGTTCCTCGATCAGGCACTGATTGCATTTGATCAAGGGTCCTCACCCACTTCCCTCCCACCCTATCCCTCGGAGGTGACAAGCAGCCTGCAGTTTCACCTGTCGTGCATGCTCCACGGTGACAGGCCTGCTTACAGCTGGGTTAACAAGGCCCTCAACTGGTCATTAATTGGCCACTTAAGGATCTCAATTGGAGGCAGGGTGAGAAGGTCAACCATGGGCTTTCCTGCCCAGAACTTAATTCTGGTGGAGGCAGAAGAGTGGCGGGGCTCAAGGTACCCCACCAACTGCCTAATTACATGCCCTTCCTGCCTCAAGGTCACCACCAGCGAGGGCAGAAGATTTCAACCAAAGAGTCTACTAAGAGATTTAGCTAGGTTGTGAGTTGGCAAAAAAATTGGCAGGAGGAGTGTAATGTGGAAAAATGTGAACTTGTCCACTTTAGCAGGGGGAATAGAAAAGTAGTATAATATTTAATACAAAAACTAAAATACCTGGAAAAACTCAACAGGTCTGACTGCATCTTCAGAGAGGAATACAGTTAATGTTTTGAGTCCGTATGACTCTTCATCAGAACTAAGAAATATAGAAATGAGGTGAAATAAGTTGGTTGAAGGGGGGTGGGACAGGTAGAGCTGGATAGAGGGCCGGTGACAGGTGGAGGCAAAGAAGAGATTGCCAAAGATGTCATAGACAAAAGGACAAAGGGTGTTGACGGTGGTGATATTAGCTGAGGAATGTGCTAATAATGACATTAAGGGTAGAAAGCAGGACAAGCAAGTGACAGATAGCCTTAGTGGGGGTGGGGTGGGGGGAAGGGATCAAAATAGGCTAAAAGGTAGAGATAAAATAATGGATGGAAATACATTTTAAAATAATGGAAATAGAAAATATATAAAAAAATATTAAAAATTATAAATTATTGGGAAAAAGGGGATCGGAAAGGGGGTGGGGATGGAGGAGAGAGTTCATGATCTAAAGTTGTTGAACTCAATATTAAGTCCGGAAGGCTGTAAAGTGCCTAGTCGGAAGATGAGGTGCTGTTCCTCCAGTTTGCATTGAGCTTCACTGGAACATTGCAGCAGGCCAAGGACAGACATGTGGGCATGAGAGCAGGGTGGTGTGTTGAAATGGCAAGTGACAGGGAGGTCTGGGTCATGCTTGCAGACAGACCAAAGGTGTTCCGCAAAGCAGTCACCCAGTCTGTGTTTGGTCTCTCCAATGTAGAGGAGACCGCATTGGGAGCAGCGAATGCAGTGGACTAAATTGAGGGAAGTGCAAGTGAAATGCTGCTTCATTTGAAAGGAGTGTTTGGGCCCTTGGACGGTGAGGAGGGGGGAAGTAAAGGGGCAGGTGTTGCACCTTCTGCGGTTGCGTGGGAAGGTGCCGTGGGAGGGGGTTGAGGTGTAGGGGGTGATGGAGGAGTGGACCAGCTTAAAAGATAAATTCCATACTTAACAGTTTAAATTCTGGATGAACTGAAGCTTACCGAATAAACTGAATTGTTCTTAATCAACATCACAACCTATTTTGCATGTACTAAAATCCATTCAGCAAAGGATTTTTTTCCCCCTATATTATTGGCAACATGGCACTTAGAAAAATCATATGATTAAGCAGAATCAGAATGGTTTAATGAAAAAGAAATTGTGTTTGACTAATCTATTGGAATTTTGTTGGGGATGTAACTAGCAAGATCAATGAAGGGGAATCACTGGATTTAAAAAGCATTCGATAAGATGCCACATGAAAGGTTATTGCACAAAATAAAGGCTCATGGTCTTGGGGGCAATATATTAGCACAGATGGAGTATTGATTAAAGGACAGAAAAGAGAAAGAAGAAATAAATGGGTAATTTCCAGGTTGGCAGGCTGTCACTAGTGGGTGTTGCAAGGATCAGTTTTTGGGTGTCAGCTATTTACAAGTTTTTAATGATTTAGATGAAGGTGCCATGTGCAATGTATTGAGGCTTGCTGGCGATTTAAAGATATGTTGGAAAGTAAGCTGCGAGAAGGACACCAAGCGGTGGATTCTTGTTGAGGTGCCGGGGGCACCCCTGCCAGCTGGAGACCCTCACTGCCTCTTTTTGAGAAAGCCTGCCGAACCACATGCCAATCAAGCAGTGGCGAGGCCAGCAGAGGACCTTCCCCTTAAATCAAGGCCCCAGGGGTGGCAGTCTTGCCTATCCAGAGCTGACAGCCATAATTCCTGGTTTCCCGTAATTTACCCATTAATGGAGAAAAATGAATAAAAGCTCCAAGGCAGGGCAGGGAAAATCCTTTTATACTGTTTAGAAGCAGGTGCAATCACATTGAAGACAGCTCTTATGTCATAAAACATCTCAATGGCAGGTTGAACGCTGTTATTTTTTTTCATAATGTGGTCTCGCATTACATCACTCCAGCAATGTTTAGAGGATGAAGTCAGAAGATTCCCTGATGACTAAGCAGTAATGCAATGCAAATTGACTAACTTGGTAGAAGGCACCACTAATTCCTCAGAATGATCCTGTGACAAAAATGCTTAGCACTGTTGTTACTTTCGTCTGTCCACGAGCACAGTCCTAATTTTTTGATGTAATCTGCAGAACATCCACTAGTAAGTGCTTCAGGGATAAAATGAAGCCCCTAGCGATATAACTGAAATGAAATCTTTAAGAAGGACTGTGGTGGTCTGTAAACTCTGCTTGCAAAGATGCAGCTATTCTCTAGTGCTACCAGATTTGACTGACTTCCATGAAAGCTGCTTGCTCATTATTTTGCTTCTTCTCCAACATGTACAGCAAGAACAAAGCATTCATAGGGAATCTCATTTTGAAGCATTTAGATGATGTTTCTCAAAAATTGCTAAGTATAAATGGAGTTCCCAAGGCAAAGCCTTGAGTCTATCAAAGGGCAGTCTCTGAAAAAAATCCAAAGACGAGGCAAAGATAGGTTATAGCAAGATGTAGTTTTGGATGTCTTTAACCATTGCACTTTCCTTTTGAGAGACTATTTCTTCCTCCATCATCAGATGTTGGCAAAAATACTGTTGGGTACAGATACTCATGATTAGGGTGTGCATGATGGGATTTAGGATGGGTCACTTCATTCCAGTCAACTCGCACGGCGGATTAATAATTGAGCATAATGTTAGGGAAAGGTGTAAATGGCCAAGACTCCACTCTTGATTGCTCTATAGTCACACTACTAGAAGTGCATTTGTATCAACACCAGGTGAGGACATGGTTTGGCTGTGGTGTCCTTTGGCTGTAGCGACATGCCAGCACTCACCGTCAAGCTCACAGATGAGTTCCTGAATATTGAGGACTGACCGGTGTCTACAGAGCCATACTAGTTGAGGAGAGGGGTTGGGCTTGGTGGGGGGGAAGAAAGAATAGAATATTGAAAAAAGTACCAAGTTAATACTGCAGATTTTTTCCCCCAAAATTAGTAAACAACTACTAACCCAATCATTTGTAATTATCTGAAAGAGAATGCAGATGAAAGATGACTAGGGAACAGCATGTGGAGTTGATGATTGGCTGCTTACAATTCACCATGTACCAAACTTGTACACAGGCAAATTTCTAAAAAACCTTTTACCACTCAATGTGCATCATCTGGAACTATGGTCGTCTCTAATTTGGCTAATTAAGGACTACAAACAATTCAAACTTTTCAAATGCTCTCAAAAAAAAGTTAAACATTTGTTAATCCATTTTTCTCATGCATCTAAAATAATTCCCTGTTCCACATTTTCACAACATTTTATAGGAATAATACAGGCTAAGATCACAAAATAGTTTCATTCACATATGGTAGCCTGGAAAATACAGACCTCAAACTAAAGTCAGCTTTTAAAAAAAATTTAAACTCACCATATAATAGCTGACTTCATAATCAGGCTCAATATCTGTGACTGATACCAGGAAGAATGCCACCTTTGTCAACCTAGTTTATTTTAAAAACAGAAAATATCAGCCATGCCTCTCATCTTTGGTTAAGCTATTTTCATTAAAACGAACTACACAGGATCTACAAGCCTCAGAGAAAACTCTATTCCAGGGCCTTGTCCTGGAGTATTCTTTGAAGTACACTAATGAGTTTGATCAAGTTTATGTTACTTCAAACTTGCTTTACCAGTTTAAAGAAACAGATTCTAAGCAAACTAGACACGCAGCAATTGAAATAGTCATAAGAGAAAGTTATTGAGTTAAGTGTTTAACAGTTATTAGTTATAAGGAGTCAAGACATGGGGAAGCTCTACCAGAAAATCTAGCAGATGTGCACACCTAAAAATGTACACAAATAGAATAGACAAAGAAATTCAATTATCTCTTTCAAAGATGCATGAATACTTTTACAATGAATGAAATAACCATTTTAGACAGTGACCTAAATGCTATTAACACAATAATAACATGCTCCAGGACATCGGCTCATTTGATCAGAACATTTGAAATTTTATTCCAAATAAATAAATTTTTATCTTGCTGGAAACTCAGAACAAATAGTTATCCACATGATTTGTATATCAGATGGGTAAACGGCAAAGGTAATCTTCATAGTTCCAGCTACTCTATGTGTTAAGTTACAAAAATATTTGCACAAATCATTAATTATATTTACCTTTGTCATAATCATTGAAGAATCAGCCTAAGACTGAGCATTCCTTCACACAGCTAGCAGAATACATAGAAACGGTCATCACCTGGAATCATTGTAATATTCAAAAGTAATCATGGATGAGCAAAAATATATCCAAACATTTTATAAACTTTTAATGCATCCAACATCTCTCAATTACAACAGGCAGCTGAAAAAACATTAACCTTTTCCTATAGTTCACTAGATTTCAGCAAACATTTTATTAATTCTTTGACTGGATGCAAGTGTCGCTGGCAAGGCCAGCATTTATTGCAAATCCCTAATTGCCCTTGAGAAAGTGATAGTCAGCAGCCTTCTTGAAATGCTGCAATCCTACAAGTGTAAGTACACCCACAATGTTATTAGGACAGCTCCGTGACTCAGGGAGATTGCTGCGCTCTTTCGCACGCATACGCAAAAGAGCGCAGGCCCTGTCTCTCCCTCCTCGCCCCGCACACACAGGTAGCGTCAGCTGTACGTCACACTGGCTGGGCCTTAATTGGCCCATCCACGTAAAATGGTGGCGTGCAGCCGATCACGGGCAGCGATCGGCTCTGCGCCCGCCCCCACTCGCTCCCACCCAGCCCGCCCGACATAGGTAAGTTTCTGGCCTTAAAGATTTTAGGTCCATCAAGACACATCTCCTATTTTTGATTAATACTGCCACTTCCTAAAGGCAGCACCTATTGGTGCCAAAAACTAGCGGAGCACTTCCCGCAGATATGAAGACGCAGTCAGTGACATCATAGTCAGCGACGTCCTTTCTTTATTCGTTCATGAGATGTGGATGTCACTGGTTAGGCCAGCATTTATTACCCATCCCTAGTTGCCCTTGAGAAGGTGGTGGTGAGCTGAATTCTTGAACCGCTGCAGTCCATGTGGTGTAGGTACACCCACAGTGCTGTTAGGGAGGGAGTTCCAGGATTTTGACCCAGTGACAGTGAAGGAACGGCAATATATTTCCAAGTCAGGATGGTGAGTGGCTTGGAGGGGAACTTGCAGGTGGTAGTGCTCCCATGTGTCTGCTTTTGTCCGCCTAGATGATAGTGATTGTGGGTTTGGAAGCTGCTGTCTAAGGAGCCTTGGTGAGTTTCTGCAGTGCACCTTGTAGATGGTACACACTGCTGCCACTGTGTGCTGGCGGTGGAGGGAGTGAATATTTGTGGATGGGGTGCCAATCAAGCGGGTTGCTTTGTCCTGGATGATGTCAAGCTTCTTGAGTGTTGTTGGAGCTGAACTCATCCAGGCAAGTGGAGAGTATTCCATCACACTCCTGACTTGTGCTTTGTAGATGGTGGACAGGCTTTGGGGATCAGGAGGTGAGTTACTTGCCGCAGGATTCCAAGCCTCTGACCTGCTCTTGTAATCACAGTATTTATATGGCTAATCCAATTCAGTTTCTGGTCAATGGTAACCCCCAGGATGTTGATCATGGGAGATTCAGCATTGGTAATGCCATTGAATGTTAAGGGGCGATGGTTAGATTCTCTCTTGTTGGAGATGGTCATTGCCTGACTCTTGTGTGGCACAAATGTTATTTGCCACTTGTATAGGATATTGTCCAGGTCTTGCTGCATTTGGACATGGGCTGCTTCAGTATCTGAGGAGTCACGAATGGTGAACAGTGTGCAATCACCAGCCAACACCCTCACTTTTGACCTTATGATGGAAGGAAGGTCATTAATGAAGCAGCTGAAGGAGGCGGTGGTATTATCATTAGATGAGCATTACAGAGACCCAGGGTAATGCTCTGGGGACCTGGGTTCAAATCCCACCATGACAGATGGTGAAATTTGAATTCAATAACAATTTGGAATTTAAAGTCTGATGATGACCACAAAACCATTGCCGATTGTCTGGTTCACTAATGACCCTTCCCTAAAGGGATGGGTCTGGCCTACATGTGTTTCAGGCCCACATCAATGTGGTTGATCTCAAATGCCCTCTGAACAGGGGCAACTGGGGATGGACAATAAATGCTGGCCTAGCCAACGATGTCCACATCCAATGAATATAAGAAAAAAAAAGATGGTTGGGCCTAGGACATTACCCTGAGGAACTCCTGCACCAATGTCCTGGAACTGAAATGATTGACCTCCAACAACCACAACCATCTTCCTTCATGTTAGGTATGACTTCAACCAGTGGAGATTTTCCTCCGATTCCCAATGACCCCAGTTTTGCTAGGGCTCCTTGACACCACATTAAGTGAAATGCTGCCTTGATAGCAAGGGCAGTGACTCTCGCCTCACCTCTGGAGTTCAGCTCTTTTGCCCATGTTTGAACCAAGGCTGCAATGACCAGGAGCTAAGTGACTTTGGTGAGTGGTTGCCATTGTTGTAGCTGTACTGGAACAGCTTGGCTAGGGGCGTGGCAAGTTCTGGAGCACAAGTCTTCAGTATTATTGCCAGAATATTGTCAGAGCCTTTGTAGTAGCCAGTGCCTTCAGCTGTTTCGTGATATCACGTGGAGTGAATCGAATTGGCTGAAGACTGCCATCTGTGATGCTGGGGACCTCCGGAGGAGACCGAGATGGATCATCCTCTCGGCACTTCTGGCTGAAGATTCTTGCAAATGCTTCAGCCTTATCTTTTGCACTAATGTGCTGGGCTCCCCAACATTGAGGGTGGGGATATTTGTGGAACCTCCTGCTCCAGTGAGTTGTTTAATTGTCCACCCACCATTCATGACAGGATGTGCCAGGACTGCAGAGCTTAGATCTGATCTGTTGGTTGTGGAATTACTTAGCTCTGTCTATCACTTGCTGCTTATACTGTTTGGCATGCAAGTAGTCCTGCGTTGTAGCTTCACCAGGTTGACACCTCATTTTTAGGTATGCCTGGTGCTCCTCTAAGAATGTCCCCTGCACTCTTCATTGAATCAGGCTTGATACCCTGGCCTGGTGGTAATGGTAGAGTGGGGGATATGCCAGACCATGAGGTTACAAATTGTGGTTGATCGCATTTCTGCTGCTGCTGCTGATGGCCCACGGTGCCTCATGCGTGTCCAATCTTGAGTTGCTAGATCTGTTCGAAATCTACCCCATTTAGCACAGTGGTAGTGCCAGACAACACGATGGAGCGTATCCTCAATGTGAAGTCGGGACTTAATCTTCACAAGGACTGTGCAGTGGTCACTCCTACTGATATTGTCATGGACAGATACATCTGCAATAGGTAGATTGGTGAGGACGAGGTCAAGTACGTTTTTCCCCTCTTGTTGGTTCCCTCACCACCTGCCGCAGGCCCAGTCTAGCAGCTATGTCATTTAGGACTTGGCCAGCTCAGTCCATACTGCTACTACCGAGCCACTCTTGGTGATAGACATTGAAGTCCCTCACCCAGAGTACATTCTGCACCCTTGCTTCCTCCAAGAGGTGTCCAACACGGAAGAGTGCTGATTCATCGGCTGAGAGGGACGGTACATGGTAATCAGCAGGGAGATTTTCTTGCCCACTATTGTCCTGGTGCCATGAGACTTCATGTGATCCAGAGTCGATGTTGAAGACTCCCAGGGCAATTTCCTCCTGGCTGTATACCACTGTACTGCCACCTCTGCCGGTGGGACAGGACATACCCATGGATGGTGATGGTGGTGTCTGGGACGTTATCTGTAAGGTATGATTCCGTGAGTATGACTACATCAGCCTGTTGCTTGATAAGTCTGTGAGACAGCTCTCCCAATTTTGGCACAAGCCCCAAGAGGTTAGTAAGGAGGATTTTGCAGGGTCGACAGTGCCGAGTTTGCCTTTGTTGTTTCCAGTGTCTAGGTCAATGCTGGGTGGTCCATCTAGTTTCATTCCTTTTAGACTTTTCAGCACTTTGACACAACTGACTGGCTTGCTAGGCCATTTCTGAGGGCAGTTAAGAGTTAGCATGTAGACCAGACCAGGTAAGGATGCAAGTTTCCTTCCCTGAAGGGGATTAGTGAAACAGGTGAGTTTTTCTGACAACTGACAATGGTTTCAAGGTCATCATTAGACTTTTAATTATTTAATTCAAATTCCACCATCTGCCGTGGCGGGAATCGAACCTGGCATTATCTTGGGTCTCTGGACAATACCACTATGCTATCGCCTGCCCCTCAGATGAGGGGGAGCCTGCCTGGCTGGATTAGGGAATTTGTTCCCTAATTCTTTAAAGGTAAAGTAAAAAGTAAGTGTGGCAACATTTGGGAAAAATAAAAGAGTACAGTGGAATTACATTTAACAATAAACAAAAAAGCGAGAGATCAATAACAAACGAAGCCAGATAGATCATGGAACTGGTGCTGGCAAAGAGGGATCTCAACTCCCCCTCAGACTTTCAAAACCATGACCCGGGGATTAAGAGTCCCATTATGGGCTGCGTAGGAACTGCCTGCCTTTATACAGCTTTGTGCACTCCAACGTTAGAGAAATGAACTATTTACCATTTGGATATCTTTATGTACCACTTCGGTGATTGGAAAGTGATAAAACCGACTGGTATTCTTTCACTCTTATTGTCAAATCTGGAACTCAGGACTAAAATGGTAACCTTTCAATTGCTTAGTAAATTTCAGAGATAACATGGCCAAGTAGTTGTGCTTTCACAGTGGAGAAAATCAATTTTCAATCAGAATACCCAATAAATCTGAAGAAAATTAAATGTAAAACCTGACAGCTGATATTCTTTTTACATGGTTAAAGTTGCAGCTTAAACTGGCCCAGGGCCAAAAAAGCACAGACCCACGATCTTGGTGGGAGAAACTGCGCATGCGCCGGCGCCCACAGTGCAGTCCAAATGCACATGCACAACTGTTCCAGCTGCCCGGCTGTTGGCATCAGGCATTACAGTCTTTCTAAAAAGCTAAAACTTGAATAGGCCCATTTGTTTCTCAAGTAAATGAACACATACCTTTCTACAATTATGTAATTTAAGTGGATAGTGATGACTTGTTACTTCAATGGTCACAGCTTTTTGTTTCAAAAGATCTGTTTTGAGGTACTGAATGTTTTGATGCTGGAAACTCAGAATTAATAAAAGATATCCTCATCATAGTATCAGATGGGTAAACGGCAATGGTATTCATCATCGTCCCAGCAAAATTCCAATCCAACTCAGAAATATTTTTATGTAAATTACATATAATTAAAGAACCTTTAAACAAGGTAGTTTTCAAAGTTACCCAACAGAATTCTTTGTAAGCTCTCTCGCAGGTTACTGATCATAAGAAACAAATATATAATTTTACCTTCTTTATATTCACCAAAATGGCATTACAGCAGACAAAGGGTTCAATCTGAACATCTTGCATTTCCAACAGGAGTAATTTTTAAATTGTGTGTATCAGGTCTGACGAAGATATTTGCCATCTGTAATAGTTTACAACAACATGTAAGCTAATTAAGTTACGATTTTAAATTTCCAAGTTCAAACAAAGATGTACATCCAAAACAACAAATTGGTTTCTTCTCAGAAATCAAGGGGTCTATTCTGCATATTCAGAATTTTTTCCTTTATTTTCATGGCTTCACTTGCTATTCCTATTCAACACTGATAATTGTTAGCCTTCAATACCAATTGTGAAAGGGAATACATTGTAGAACACCAATAAAATTTTAACAAAATGGTCACAACGGACTACATATATTGATGATCAATTTACAATCCAAAGCTCGTACAAGACAGTGGTTAAGTAAAATTCAAACAAACAAACATACATACATACAATTTAAGAGCAGGAGTAGGCCATTCAGCCCTTCATGCCTGCTCCATTTGATAAGATCATGGCTGATCTAATTGTGGTCTCAACTCTATTTTCCTGTCATCACCTTCCTATACTCTTTTGACTCCCTTATCAATCAAGAATCTAACTCAGCCTTAAAAATATTCAGTGACCCTGCCTCCACTGCTTTCTGGGAAAGAGAATTCCAAAAATTAACGACACTTAAGAGAAAAATATTTCTCCTTATCGGCATCTGAAATGGGAGACGCTCCATTTTTAAACTGTGTCCCCTAGTTCTAGTCTCTCTCATAAGGGGAAACATCCTCTCGCCTTCACCCTGTCAAGTCCTCTCAGGATCTTATATAAGATCACCTCTCATTCTTCTAAAGCCCAATGGACACAGGCCCAACCTGTCCAACCTTGCCTCAAAAGATAACCCTACAATCCTAGGAATCAGTTGAATAAACCTTTCCTGAAGAATACAGCAAATTTAGTGTAAAAAAAAGCACAGACTTTCTTTTGTGAAGTTGCAACTACTCATGTTTTTCAGCGCAAATAAATTAAACTAGATCAGGCAAAGCAATCAAAGGAGTTAACTCAGAAATTACAAGATCAGTTTGGCAAATTTATGTTTGTGGGCACAAAAATGCAAGATGAAGTTTCATACAGAAAAGTATAAATTGCTCAACATAGAAAGGGAAAAACTAGATGACAAAAATACTCCATAAATGTTGTTGAAAGATACCGGTGAATAGACTAAGTGCTCAATATACGCAATCACTGGAGACCAGCAAATAAAACTAATAGAATGTTAATAGCTAAACCAGCAGAATGTACATATACAGTGCTCTGGTCAAACTGTACTTTGAATACTATGCACAGTTCATCACAAAACGAGAACCACATTCTAACACTGGGAAGCAGCAGTGCTTAAAAAAAATCATGAAGCTGATCCCTTGTGTAAAAAAATCAAAGTTATAAGGATGACTAGAGAGACATAGGGATTTTCAGCTTTGAAATAAAGGATAAGATCCATCTTAGTGGTTAGAATAGCGAAGGATAGGAACAAGATAAATCTGGTACACTATCTTATCGGAAACACAAGTTCAAACAAGTAAAAGGTACATTTTTGGGAACATCTTTCTTGTACAAGCTAATTTATGATAACATAAATACAGTCTAAATATAAGGATCCTTATCAATTTATCAAAAATCAAACATACTAAGGTCGTTATGAACTAAAGGGGATTTATTTAAAATGATGCTCTTCATACCCATATAAAAGAAAACCTAACCAGTACTATGACATATGCAAATCTATTGAAAGATTAATAGTCAAAGTACAAAGGTCATGGCTCCACAGCACGATAACATTGGTCCCAATACAACCAGAGTGGCATTTTTCCTGCAAGTTCATTTCAAGACTTTGACCCACACTAAAATTACGATACCACAGAGACAACTAAAACAGAATTAAATCTCTGACCACTAGCTTTCCCTCTTCTGCTTCTTTAGAGAACAGGGGCATGGTCAGGTCCACCGGACAGCTCTAACCATGATACCCCTGTGGCAAGGGCCAATTTATCATCTAAATTAGAACATACAGCTGCTAACATGATTTATGATGACACTTTCACGAGCTAGACTAAGAAATGCCCAATGTCTTTTCGTAGCCCAATTTATCACTTATGCACATTAAAAAAATTATAACTCAATTTTGCTATTGACGCACAACACTTAGCAGAGACAATTTTAAGATTTTTGTAAAAGTAATGGTCTTAAGCTTAGCTAGCTTAATTAACTAGGCAACTGAAAACCAGTTATTTTCTTAAAATAGTATTGTTGGTGTGATGAATAGGAAGTTTCATCATTTTTCACATCAAGAGGAAAGCCTTCATAATTTTTAATTTCTGCTAAAATCTCTAAAAGCGGTTACACAGGTTAATAAGGCCATTAAAAAAGCAAACAAAGCACTGAGGTTCACTTCCAGAGGAACAGAATTGAAAAGCAGAAAAGTTTTGTTCAATTTGTACAGAACCTTGGTTAGATCAGACTTGGGAGTACTGTGAACAGTTCTGATCTCGCTATTTTATAAAGGATAAAGAGGCACATGAAAAGGTGCAAATGACACTTACCAGAATGATCCCAGAACTGAGAGCTTATATCAGGAAAGATTGAACAAGGCTGCAGCTCTTTTCCCTAGAAAAGGTGACCCGATAGAGGTCTTTAAGATTATTAAAAGGTTTGACAGGGTATATGTCGAGAAGATGGTTCCACTTGTATGCGTTACCAGGATTCAGGACCGTAATTATATGATAGCCACTAATAAATCCAGTAGGGATTTTTTATTCTTTCACGGGATGTGGGTGTCACTGGCTAGGCCAGCATTTGTCCCTGATTGCCCTTGAGAAGGGTGCCCGTGAGCCGCCTTCTTGAACCACTGCAGTCCTTGTGGTGTACGTACACCTGGAGTGCTGTTAAGGAGGAAGTTCCAGAATTTTGACGCAGTGACAGTGAAACAACAGCTATGTAGTTCCAAATCAGGATGGTGTGTGGCTTGGAGGGGAACTTACAGATGGTGGTGTTCCCATGCATCTGCTGCCCTTCTCCTTCTAGATGGTAGAGGTTTCGGGTTTGGAAGGTGCTATCAAAGGAGCTTTAATGAGTTGCTGCAGTGCATCTTGTAGACGGTACACTTTGTTGCCACTGTGCATTGGTGGTGGAGGGAGTGAATGTTGAAGGTGGTGGATGTGGTGCCAGTCAAGCAGGCCACTTTGTCCTTGATGGTGTCAAGCTTCTTGAGTGTTGTTGGAGCTGTACTCATCCAGGCAAGTGGAGAGTATTTAATCACACTCCTGACTTGTGCCTTGTAGAAGGTGAACAGACTCTGGGAGACAGAAGGTGAGTCACTCGCTGTAGAATTTCCAGCCTCTGACCTGCTCTTGTATCCACAGTATTTATATGGCTGATCCAGTTCAGTTTCTGGTCAATGGTAACTCCCATGATGCTGATAATGAGGGGTTCAGTGATGGTAATGCCACTGAATGTCAAGGGGCTGATGGTTACGTTCTCTCTTGTTGGAGATGGTCATTGCCTGGCACTTGTGTGGTGTGAACATTACTTGCCAATTAGCCCAAGTCTGAATGTTGTCCAGGTCGTGCTGCATACGGACACAGACTGCTTCAGTACCTGAGTCATCGTGAATGGTGCTGAACATTGTTCAATTGTCAGCAACCATCCCCACATCTAACCTTATGATGGAGGGAAGGTCACTGATGGACCAGCTGGAGAAGGTTAGGCCTAGGACACTACCCTGAGAAACTCCTGCAGCAGTGTCCTGGGACTGAGATGACTGGCCTCCAAAATCACTTTGTGCTAGGTATGGTTCCAACCAGTGGAGAGTTTTCCCTGATTCCCATTTACTTCAGTTTTGCCAGGGCAAATGATGTCTTGATGTCAAGGGAGTCACTCTCACCTCACCTCTTGAGTTTAGCTCTTTTGTCCATGTTTGGACCAAGGCTGTAATGAGGTCAGAAGCTAAGGTCAGCGCACAGTCCTTGTTGAGACGAAGTCCTATCTTCACATTGAGGATACCCTCCATTGTGTTGAGTGGCACCAGCACGGTGCTAAATGGTATATATTTTGAACAGATCTAGCAACTCAACTAGGCATCCATGTGCTATGGGCCATCAGCAGCAGAAGAATTGTATGGCCAGACATATCCTCCACTCTACCATTACTATCAAGCCAGGAGCTCAACCCTGGTTCAATGAGGAGAGCCCCTAGCCAAGCTGTTTCAGTACAGCTACAACACTGGCACCCGCACAGCAATGTGGAAAACTGCCCAGGTACGTCCTGTCCATAAAAAGCAGGACATATCCACCTGGCCAATTACCACCCAATCAGTCTACAGTTGATCAGCAAAGTGATGGAAGGTGTCGTTGGCAGTGCTATCAAGTGGCACTTACACAGCAATTACCTGCTCACTACCATGCAGTGGAATCCTGAAGAAACTTTTTTACCCACCTGGTGGTTAGAATGTGTAACAGACTACCATGAAGAATAGATGAAGGTCACTTGCACTTGAGTACGACTTTGAACAAGAATGCTGGGAGTTGGGTGAGTGCTGGAGTTAGGGGAAGGAGGTGCTCCTTTGCTTTTTCTAACTTTTTCACTCTGTAGGAATTGGTTTTTACTCTACAACAGGGAAGCTAACTAGCTGTTTGGTGAGTATCAGGTAAGTGGTTAAGGTCTATTCCATTCCAAAGGTTTAAAATATTATAAAAACTGATGCTAAGGTTAATAAAATATATAAAAAAAGTAAAATAATTAATTGAATAAAATAATTAAGTAGTTAATTAAAACACATCAAGAATGGCAGATAGGTGAAGTGTCGTGGTTGCAGCATGTGCGAGCTTCTGGATGCCATTGTGATCCAGGCCAAACATGCCTGCAATAAGTGTTTGCGGCTCGAGGAGCTTCGGTTCAGAGTCACTGAGTTGGAGGCTGAGCTGCAGACACGGCAATGCATCAGGGAGGGGAAAGTTACATGGACACTTTGTACCAGGAGGCGGTCACACCCCTTAGGATAGGGTCTTCTGATTTGGTCAGTGGTCAGGGACAGGAGGGTGTGACTAGGAGTGAGGTAGGTAAGGGGACCCAGAGGCCAGGAATGCAGCCTTTGCAATTGTCTGACAAGTTTGAGGTTCTTTCAGCTTGTTTGGATGAGAGTGGGAGCTGCAGGATGGACGAGCTGACTGGCCATGGCACCAGGGTACAGGAAGCCATTCAAGTGGGGGAGCAAAAAGCAATGTAGAGGTAGTAAGGGACTGTATTGTGAGGGGGATTGATACTTTTCTCTGCAGCAAAGAGCAAGTGTCCAGAAGGCTGCCTGCCTGGTGCCAGAGTTCAGGACATCTGCTCAGGGCTGGAGAGGAACTTGGAGTGGGAGAAGGATCCAGTCATCGTGGTTCATGTAGGTACCAACGATATAGGCAGGACAAGGAAAGAGTTTCTGCATAGTCAGTATGAGGAGTTAGGCACCAAATTAAGAAACAGAACCTCAAAGGTAATAATCCCTAGATTATTACTTGAGCCACCTGCAAATTGGCATCTGGCAAATAAGATTAGAGAAATGAATGCGTGGCTCAAAGGTTGGTGTGGTAGAAGTGGGTTCCAGTTCGTGGGGCACTGGCACCAGTACTGGGGAAAATGGGGGCTGTACCATTGGGACAGTCTACACCTGAACCATGCTGGGACCAGTGTTCTAGCGAGCCGCATAACTAAGGAAGTAGAGAGGATTTTAAACTAAACAGTGGGGACAAGGGATCAAATTCGGCAAGATGTGGTAAATCAGAGTTGGGACAAGGCAAGAGAGAAAAGTACTAATATAGGAAATGGGATCATGACAGGAAGGGATAGAGAGCACAAATCTAAGAGTAAATCTGCAGGTAAGGCTAAACGCTACAAAAATACTAAATGGACAAAACTAAAGGTTCTGAATCTGAATGCACATAGCATTCGAAACAAAACAGATGAACTGATAGCACAAATAGAAATAAGTGTTATTGCCATTAGAGACATAGCTGCAGGATGATATAGATTGGGACCTGAATATTGGAGAGTACATGACATTTAGGAAGGACAGGAAGCTGGGAAAAGGTGTTGGGGTGGTTCTATTAATTAAAGATGGTATTAGCACAATAGAGAGGGATGGCCTAAGTTCAGGAAGCCAGATGTAGAAGCAGTTTGGGTAGAGATGAGAAATGATAAAAGCAAGAAGTCATTTGTGGGAGTGGTGTACAGGCCCCCTAACAGTACCCACATGGTAGGACAGAGTATAAAAGGAAGAAATAATGGAAGCTTGTCAGAAAGGTATGGTGATAATCATGCGGGATTTTAATCTACATGTAGACTGGAAAAATCAGATGAGCAAAGGTAGTTTAGATGAGGCGTTCATGTTTTAGGGATAGTTTCTTAGAACAGGACATTCTGGAGTCAACCAGAGAACAGGCTATACTAGACCCGAGATAGGATTAATTAATGATCTCATAGTGAAGGCGGCCCTAGTTAGCAGTGATCATAACATGATTGAATTTTACATTCAGTTTGAGGGAGAGAAGAGTGGGTCCAAGATTAATTTTTAAACTTAAATAAGGGCAATTATGAGGGCATGAAAGCAGAGCTAGCTAAAGTGAAATGGCAGATTAGGTTAAGGGATAGGTCAATAGAGATGCAGTGGCAGACATTTAAAGGGATATTTCAGAATACACAGAATAGGTACATTCCGAAAAAGAAAAATTCATCCGTGGTTAATGGAAAAATTTAAAGATACTATCAAACTTGAAAGAAGTAGCATACAATTGCGCAAGGATGGATGGCAGGTCAGAAGATTGGACAGAGTATAAAAATAGCAGGGAATGATTAAATTATTAAGAAGGAAGGAATATTTGAGTACGAGAAAAAGATAGCTAAAAATATAAAAACAAATAGAAATTTTTTTATAGATATTTAAAAAAGAGAAAAGTTAACAAAAGTGAGCATCGGTCCTAAAGAAAGTGAGTCTTGGGAATTAATAATGGGAAATAAGGGAATGGCAGATGAACTGAACAGGTATTTTGCAATGGTCTTCACCATAGAGAATACAAGTAATATCCCAAAAATAGTTGTAAATCAGGAAATGGAAGGGAGGGAGGAACTCAAGAAAATTACAACCACCAGGCAAGTGGTAATGAGCAAATTGTTGGAGCTGCGGGCTGACAAGTCCCTGGGTCCTGATGGACTTCATCCTAGGGTCTTAAAAGAAGTGGCTAGTGAAATAGTTGATGCATTGGTTTTAATTTTCCAAAATTCCATAGATTTGGGGAAGGTTCCATTAGATTGGAAAATAGCAAACGTAACTCCTCAAAGGGAGGGAGACAGAAAGCAGGAAACTACAGGCCACCTAGCCTAAAATCTGTCATAGGGAAAGTGTTAGAAGCTATTATTAAAGATGTTATAGCAGGGCACTTAGAAAAATTCAAGGTAAACAGACAGAGTCAACATGGTTTTGTGAGAGGGAAATCATGTTTAACCAATTTATTGGCGTTCTTTGAAGAAGTAACATGTGCTGTAGATAAAGGGGAACTAGTGGATGTACTGTACCTAGATTTCCAGAAGATATTTAATAAGGTGCCACATCAAAGGTTATTGCGGAAAATAAAAGCTCGTGGTGTAGGAGGTAACATATTGGCATGGATAGAAGATGGCTTGCCAACAGGAAACAGAGGAGGCATAAATGAGTCATTTTCTGGATGCTAAGATGTAACGAGTGGTGTGCCACAGGGATCAGTGCTGAGACCTCAACATTTTACAATTTATATAAATGTCTTGGATGAAGGGACCGAAGGTATCGTTGCTAAATTTGCTGATCATACAAAGATAGGTAGGAAATTAAGTTGTGAAGAGGACACAAGGAGGCTACAAAGTGATATTGATAGGTTAAGTGAGTGGGCAAAGATCTGGCAAATTGAGTATAATGTGGGCAAAAGTGAAATTGTCCATTTTGGCAGGAAGAATAGAAAGTATATTATCTAAATGGTGAGATACTGCAGAGGTCTGAGGAGGGAATTGGGTGTCCTAGTGCATGAATCACAAAAGATTTATATCTAGGTACAGCAAGTAACTAAGGAAGCTAATAGAATGCTATTGTTTATTGCAAGGGAAATTGAATACAAAATTAGAGGGGTTATGCTTCAGTTATACAGGGCATTGGTGAGACCACATCTAGAGTACTGTGTACAGTACTGGTCTCCTTATTTGAGGAAGGATGTAACTGTGTTGGAAGCAGTTCAGAGAAGCTTTACTGGACTAATACCTGGAATGGGAGGGTTTTCCTATGAGGAAAGGTTGGAAAGGCTAGGCTTGTATCTGCTGAAGTTTCTAAGAGGAAGAGGCATCTTGATTGAAATATACAAGATCTTGAGGGGTCTTGACAGCATAGATGTGGAAAGGATGTTTCCTCTTGTGGGAGAATCTGGAACTAGGGATCACTGTTTAAAAATAAGGGGTCACCCATTTAAGACAGAGATGAGGAGAAATGTTTTCTCTCAGAAGGCAGTGAGCCTTAGAAACGCTCTTTCTCAAAAGGCAATGGAAGTAGAGTCTTTGAATGTTTTTAAGGCAGAGGTAGATAGATTCTTGATAAGCAAGGGGTGAAAGGTTATCGGAGGGTAGGTGGGAATATGGAGTTGAGGTTACAATCAGATCAGCTATGATCTTATTGAATGGTGGAGCAGGCTCGAAGGGTCAAGTGGTCTACTCCTAATTCGTATGTTCATAGCACTGATGCATTGAAGGGGGAAGATAAGTAAACATGTGGGAGAAAGAAGTAGTTCAAGAAATGGGATTGAAGAAGGCAGGACAAAGCTTATGTGTATCCTAAACACAGGAATGGAGCTACTGGGCCAAATGGCCTGTTTCTGTGTTGTAAATATTAGGCAATTTTAGTTTTTTTCTTTGTTAGTCAGTTTAAAATGGAGTATTTATTTTTAAATTCCTCCATGGCCTCATCCTTCCCTAGCTCTGATCTCCTCCAGCCTTACAACCCTCTGAGATATCAGCACTCCTTCAATTCAGACCTCTGGATCATCCCCAATTTTAATCACTCCACAATTGGTAGTGATGCCTTCAGCTGCCAAGGCCCTGAAGCTCTGCAATTTCCCCACTTAACCTTTATATTTCTCTTTCTTCCTTACAAACATTCCTTAAAACTAATGTTTTGATCAAACTTTGTCATCAGCTCTAATATATACTTGTGTGGCTCAATGCCAAATTTTGCTTGGTAACACTCCTGAAGTGCCTGTAGTTTCACTACATTAAAGGCACTATATAAACACAAGTGCTTGGTGTTTACTGAAAATCAGTTCTACATTCCATCTGCATGGTTGGAAGTTTCACATGGTGAAAGTGTCACAGGGGGTGAGTCTCCTTCTCATTAGGTTTATTCCATCACTTCAAGCCTGTGGTAAATTGTTACTAGTCCAAGAGACTTTATTGTCCATTCTAACAACTAAGTAGTATGAAATGTTTTTTTCTGAAAAAAGCCTAGTCAGAAAATAGCTTGTATTTATGTAGCACCTTTAACTTTATAGAACATTCCAAGGCACTTTGCAGGAGCTTTATAAAGCTAAACTTGACATTGACCCACATAAGGAGATATTAATACAAATGATCAATATAGTAGGTTTTAAAGTGTGTCTTAAAGGAAGAAAGAGAAGTAAAGAGGCTGAGAGGTTCCAGACATTAGGGCTTTGGCAGCTGATGGCACAGCCCACCAATGCTGAGTCATTAATGTCAGTGATGCTTAAGAGGTCAGAATTAAAGAAGTGCAGATATCTCGGAGCGTTGCAGGACTGGAAGAGATTACAGAGGTGGAGAGTGGAAGCCAGAGAGATGGATTTGAAAACAAGGATGAGAAGTTTAAAATTAAGGCAGTGCTTAACCAGGAGTCAGTGTCAAATCAGTGAGCACAACAGTGATGGGTGAACAGTTTTGGATTGACCTCACCTTTACTGAGGGTAGAACATGGGAGGCTGGCCAGCAGTACATTCGAATGGTCATGTCCAGAGGTAATAAAGGCATGCATGAGGGTTCCAGCAGCAAATGAGGCAGGGATGAAGTTGGACAATATTATGGAGATATAGGGCCGTTTCATCCCAGATTTGCACTAAGTGCGGTAACGGCTGGGAAAAAGGATGTTTTGCCTTTTCACGCCGAATCGTCCCAATCCTGCCTCATTAATCATGTACTCCCGGGAAACAAGCCAGGTCGCTGGCAAGGCGTCCTCTCATTCACCCATCCTGCCCTCACATCAGGCCTTCAGTAAACCGGGCGCCATATTTGAAGGCCACCACTGCAAAGAGTCAGCACTCAAGAGATAGGAAGTTGCTGCAAAGTCATGGCTGCCAAAAGGAGGAAATATGCTGTGCACAGATTTACCGATGCCTCCCTCGAGTGTCTACTGGATGCAGTGGAGGCCTACCGCGATGTCCTTTACCCCCACTCTGGGCAAAGGCCAGCAAACAGGGTGACAAATCCAACATGGGAGGCAGTGGCAGCAGTGGTCAGCGCCAATGCCCTGCAAAAGAGGACAGCCAACCAGTGCTGAAAGAGAATGAATGATCTCCTCTGTTCCACCAGGGTAAGTCACTCTTATCATCACTCTCAACTCACACATTCACAAACCCATCATAGATCCACAGGGGTCTCACTCACTGTCAGTTCAAGGGACATCATCATTCCCTCTCTCACACACACCTTCACTGTCCTCATCCCATCCATGGCACCACTCACCACCCAAAGATGCCAGGCATACTTATCATCTGGCCTGGCAGGTGTCCTGCTTACACTCTCTCCATCTGTATTCATGTAGGACAAACTGGCATACAACAGAAGGGAGAGGTCGCAGACTGGTGGAGGAATGCCTGAAATCAAGGTCCTCATGGGCTTTGAACATCCAGCTGGCCAGTGAAGATGGTTGAGCACCGCCGACTTCACCAAGTGAGAATTCATCAGTGCAACATCCATCAGACAACCATGCTGCGGGTGATGTGTCACAAGCCACTGACATGCACTAATTATCTCTCCTTGCTTTCGCAGGCACATTTGGGAAACAGCTGAGGGAGTCCATGACCCAGGTCTTTGACTCAAGCTCCAAAGACACCTCAGAAGAGGAATCTGCTGAAACCCTCAGTGACGACCCATCACAGCACTCACCCACACCCTCCACGAGTGCAAAGACACACATTTCAGTGGGACTAAGTTTTAAAGTAGGCTCAGGGTCACAATCTGGTGAGCACATCGCACCATCTAATCCACAGTAGGTGGAGACAGGGACTTCCCAGGTTTCTGGCACTCGGAAAACTGGAGGCCAGAAATCTGCTGAGTCCAAGTCAGATGACGAGCCTCTGGACTCGGTTGTGCCTCAGTTGCAGGAGCTGCAAAGGCAAGCTCGAGAACATCAGGAAGGGATGTCTGCTGCACTCCTCAGGTTGCAAGGCACATTGGAGAAGTCTATCGGCTTTCAGTCGGAGATGATAGCGACGACATGCAAACGCACCAAGGTCAACACTGGTAGGATGGCGGCCACCATGGACTTTGGAGTTCAGCCCACTCAGCAGTGCAGGGCCATTGCTGATGCCATAGTTGGCTTCCAACAGTGTCAACACGAGAGGGGTGGGGGGTAGCTTGAACTCACTCCAGCTTCCCCTTCTCCTCACGGGGTATGCCAGCGGTAATCAGGCACCCATAGGGAGGAGGATCAGCAAGTGCACACCACGGGGCCATCCACCCCAAGGTGACTCCTGGAGTGTCCAGCCCATCCAAATCCCCTCTTCCTGTGACCCTACTCCACAGGCTGAGGAGGGTGCCACTGCCACACAGCAGGCTGCCTCAACGTCCGCTGTGGATGTCCAGGGAGCACAGGGGCATAGCGGCAGGGTTAGGAAGGTTAATATGTAGTTGCACAGCCTGGGCATGGGTGTTAATCACTTATACATAATGTTCACTTTGTTAATAAACTCCCAAGAATGTCTCCTTGTCTATGGCTCCTTGTTCTGATGAGAGCAGTGTTCATGCCACTCAGATGTGAAACCTTGGTTGCTGCACAAGATAAAGGCAGGTGTCATAGTCCAGGGCCTCTTCCCTGTGCTTTGTGCAACCTTCCCAGCACACTGATGGTGTGCCTTTACTGTCACTGGTCACATCAGTCATGTCTGCACCTCAATGGGGCTGATCAATGCTGCCAGAACGTCCTGGACCGAAGGCACAGAGTTCCGTCATTCTCTCCATGTGCTCCCAGCACCTTTGAGGTGTGGCTGACTCCCCGTTTCATTCGCATCTGTGTCCAGGACAGCGTGGTCCTGAAGGGTTCAGCTCACGAAGAATGTCATAGGATCAGGAGAAGTTAAAGTTTCCTCACTGCATCTCCATGATATGGCCCTGTTCACAGAGCGCAAGTGAGGTGCTGTCAGCCAGATACTCACATAAGCTATGTGAGGATTTATGGAGCGTCCCCACTGCATGTCATCATCATCCTCATGGAGTGTAGCAACTATGGGCATCCGCTGCGTTTCCATCACAAGAGCCTTATCACAGAGGTTATGTGCACTGCCATCAGCCAGACAGGAGTCAAATGTTCACAGATGCAATGTGAGGATCTATGGTGTCTCCTAACTGCATGTTGTCATCTTCCTCCACAAATCTAGCAGCTATGAGGGCCTTCCAAGTTTGCCTGCCTCATCTGGCCAGCGCCTCATCACCATCATCCTTGCCTTCGAGGGCTTCCTCACCCTCATACGCGATGTCCTCCTCATCAGAGACGTGCAGCTCCTCCATCTCCTCCTCAGCCAGCTCCACTCCCCGTTGCAACACCAGGTTGTGAAGGGTACAGCAGGTGAAAACGATGAGTGACACCCTCTGTGGACTGTATTTCAGGGCTCCACCAGACTGGTCCAGGCACTGGAGCCTCATTTTCAACATTCTGATGGTTTGCTCAACCAAGGTGCGAGTTGCAGCATGACCCTCATTGTACCTTCTCTCTGCTGCACTCCAAGGCCGCCGCATGGGTGTCATTAGACACGTCCCCTGTGGGTAGCCTTTGTCCGAGAAGCCAACCCTGCAGCTTCTCTGGACCCTGGAAGACGTCAGGGATCTGAGACCTACCGAGAATTTAGGAGTCATGGACAGTCCCTGGGAACCCTGTGCAGACTTGCAGGACGTGTTTGTGGTGGTCGCACACCAGCTGAAAATTCAGCAAGTGGAAGCCCTTGCGGTTAACGTGGATGACCGCATTTGCCACGGAGTTCAGTCGATGGCATCCTGCACCTGTGGGAAACCTGACATCTGGGCAAATCCCAGCACTCTTGCTTTCTGGCTTTCCTGATCCTGGGTGAAATGCACAAAGTTGTGTGCCTTTGTGAAGCTGGTGTCCGTGACCTCATGGATGCATGTGTGCACAGAGGCTTGCAATATCCCACATAGGTCACCTGTGGAGCCATGAAAGGAGTACTAGCATAAAAACTGAGCACCGTGGTCACTTTCATGGCCACTGGCAGTGGAGGCCCTCCATGTCCCCAAATCCAGCAGTAGCTGGCAGATGTCAACCAGTGCCCTGTACATGTGCAGTCTTCGGCAACACTGGTTCTCGGTAATCTGCAGTAACGACAAGTGCCTTCTATAGACCCTGGGTCTAGCTCGGTGCGGACCAGCGACAGCTCGCTGTGGTTCTTCAGCGGCCACCCCTTCTTCCTCAGGGTGCTGCTCCTCCCTTTGTCTAGCCAGGCACCTCCGTTGCTTTCTTCACCTTCGTCTCCACTCTCCATAAGCCACATGGCATTCAGCTAGGTCACCAGGCTCCATGCCTCTGATGTATTCCTGCCGCAGGCTGAAAGAGAGAGATGTGTGGATTAGAATGGATGTACTGAGAATCTCTCTTGGTTAAGTTTGAAGGCCCCTTACCACATCCCAGAGCACACTGGCCACATGGATGGCCAGAAATTAGTGTGTTGCATGGTTGCCCAAAACCCGACTCACCTCTGCCCCATTCCACCTGACCAATTGGTGGCAGCTTCGCCCACTGGACTGCATGCTGTGCACTCAGCTCAGCTGCAGTCATTCTCCTAACCCGCGCTGCAAGGCTGCGCTGTTAGCTTGAACCATGGGGAAGACTGGTCCAAACCTCAATGATGACACTGCAAGGGGCTGTGAGCACCTCCACCAGTGACTGCTCCATGGCCAGCTATTGCAAGGAGATTGTACAACATGCCCAGATGTTCAATTGTTCTGCAGTCCACTAAAACGCTCATTCGTTTTCAGTCTGTGCCTGAGGGGTGAAAAGTGCTGGAGCATTTGGTGGCACTTTCAGGCCTTTGCATTGCTCGAGTAAGCAGATAAACTGGAGGTCCAACTCCAATCATATCAATGTGGCTGCGCCTGAACTGTCTGAGCTGTGAAACAATGGTCACTTTATACAAGGTCACCCTATTGTGTGGCTGCTTCCCTCCCTCCTCCCTGCCACCCCACTCTCCCCACCGCACCGCATGTGCTTGTGCACTACCATTAATCACAGTGCAGCCCCGCCCCCTCCCAACTCACCCCAACCCCAGGGCAGCCCTTGACCCCACAACTTGCCCCAACCACAGTGCAGCCCTTGCCCCCCCACAACTCGCCCCAACTGCAGTACGGCCCTTGCCCCAGCACCGCACTGTCAGCCAGCTGGGAAAAATCGACTTGCCTGTGCCCTCACCTGAATGCATGGCACCTCAACCTTGGAGTCCAACAGGGACCCTCGCAAGAGCTGTGCAACATTAATATTCACTCAGCTCCGAGTTCCCCTCGAAGTGCAGCTCGCCAGGTGCATGCCATATAAACGCTGTTGTGAAACAAGTGGCATGTTTGCAGATGATCCAGCGTGGGAGGATGATTCTGGTGAGCAGGGCTTATAATGATATGCAGATGTATTAAAATGAAGTTCCCAACATGCGGTGGCAGGAAACGTGGCCCGCCATTGACGGGTGGAGCAGACAATTGCAAACCAATTTCATGATGGCATGATTTTCGGCCTTCCCGCCATATTGAACGCTCACGCCCACCATGACGCCCGATGCCAACGGGAACGGAAAACTCCACACATAGGATCATTTCAGCTAAGTCAGAAGAGCATCAAATACTAATTGTAAATTGCAACCTTCTCTATCTACTTGTTTTATTCTAGCGAATATAGTCAGCTCAGTCAAATCATTTTTGAGGGATAACTACCATTAACACTCCCTTTGTCCTTTTGTTCATGACATCTTTGTCAATCTCTCCTTTACCCCCAGCTAGCCTTCTATCCAGCTTCACCTGCTCCACCCCTCTTAAACATATATTTCATGAATTTAATTTCATCAACATAAATTTCATTACATTTCTACTTCTCTGTAGTTCTGAAGAAGGGTCATATGGACTCAAAACGTCAACTCTGTTTCTCTGTACACAGATGCTGTCAGACCTGAGTTGTTCCAACATTTTCTGTTTTTGTTTGATCTCATTGAGTATTTTTTATGAAAATACAACCTTCTAGGTTCTGCAATCTCTGACCCAATTAGGAATCAGATCAGCTCCCTCTTGAAGGCATGTAGAGTGTCAGCACCCACCATAACAGCTGGCTGTACATCAGAGGTTCACTACTCTCTTGGAAAAGAAAAACTACCTAACATCCAATCTATGCCTACTCTTACATTGTTTAAACTACTCATACCCCCCCAGTATGTTTAAACTGGAATTATCTAATCTAAGACATGCTATGCAGCCCTTTAGTACTTTACAGGCTTCCTGTTGCCTCAAAGTTTTCATTCCTCTGAAGTAAACAGACTAAGCCTTAGTAAATGATGCTCTTTAAAATAAGACTTGCATTTATATAGTACTTTTCATGACTACGGGATGTCTCAAACTGTTTTACAGCCAATGAAATACTTTTTGAAGTGTAGTCACTGTTGTAATGTAAGAAATATGGCAACTAAGTTGAGCTCAGCAAACTCCCACAAACAGCAATGTAATAATGACCAGATAATCTGTTTTTTTATGATGTTGATTGAGGGATAAATATTGGCCAGAACACCAGAGATAACTCCCCTACTCTTCTTTGAAATACTGCCATAGGATCTTTAACATCCACCTCACAAGAAGTTGGGGCCGGGGTTTAACATCTCATCCAAAAGACAGCAACCCTGATAGTGCAATGCTCCCTCAGTACTGCACTGGAATGCCAGCTTGACTTTTTATGTGCTCAAGCTCTGGAGTGGGATTTGAACCCAAACCCTTGTGATTCATCAGTATGCTACCAACTGAGCCATGATTGACATTCACTGGACCTTTTCCAAGTACACCATATCATCCACCATGAGGCTGGTAAAAAGTTGGCTTCAGTTAGTTGTATCAGAAAGAGTTTCTCATGTCTCTGTCAGGAAAATGGCTAAAATTGACCATATATATCCATAGTATCAATAAAAAGTTGTGACAGTGTCTGTACTCAGAAACTGATTTAAGCTGCTGTGAAGGGTGGTTGGGCAATACTTCTTTGAAATGTTAAAATACTTGAGTCCACAGACCCAGAGTGGGGTGGGGGTGGAGGAAATAGACAAAATGAATTATGCTTAATGACTGAACGCATCAGGGAATATGCTTGTAAGGAAGATAGTTAATATCTCAACTTGCTAAAATCTTCTTTTCACCTAAACACTCAACTTTTGCTCAGTTTCAGCTTAGTCTAATTAGATGGCTTCCATGCGATGGCAGGAATATTGCCTCACCCATGTAAAAGCTTTGCATTGGATAGCCTGAGGAAGACCGTTTCCTTTAAATGTTTTGCAGGTTATTGGAACGTGTGATAAAGAGACAGGGATGTACTAGTAATGTCACTGGAATAGTAATCCTGAAGCCCAGTGAAACCCAGGGGTCACAGGTTTAAATCCCACCACAGCAGTTGGTGACATTTAAATTTGATTAACTAATCAAAAATTCTGGAATTTAAAGCTAGTTTCATGGCACCAGTACTGAGACTATCATCAATTGTTGTAAAAACCCATCTTTAGGGAAGGAAATCTGCCATCCTTACCTGGTTTTGGCCTCCATGTGGCTCCAGATCCATAGCAATGTGGTTGACTCTTAACTGACCTCATAAATGGCATAGCAAGCCACTCAGTTCAAGGGCATTTAGGGATAGGCAATTAGGGATGAAATGAAAGAAACATATTCTAGAGGATTGTTGTAAACTCTTGTAAACTGAGTCCATTTTTGGTTCCTAAGTATTTGGATCAACACTTTGTAAATAAATATACTAATTTTAGTCTGAATGTAATGGTTTGACAGTGTGGTATCTTGTAGTAAACAGGAGGTTGTGGGCATTCCGTGTGGTCTCTTGTGAAACATACTGCAGTTAAGAAGTACAAAAGAAAAATTCTGTAATGCTGGGAATCTGAAAAAAAATTTTGGAAATATGCAATAGGTTAGGCAGCATCTGTGGAGAGAAACAGTTAACATTTCAGGTTGATGACCTGACAAGTTTTGTCTTATTGGCAGTTGAATTAATAATTGAGCACATCACGTGTTAATTATAAACTTGTTTGACATAAAGCTTTGACAATTCAATCTCTAGTTTCTTTCAATCTTTTGGAAAAAAGCAAATAAGCTGTCAAATCCTAACAGAATGAGAGGACACAATCTTTAACATACACTAATACACAGAATGCAAGCAGGGATTTCTGAGTTTTCTCATAGTGAATGTTGACAATGGAAAATACTATTTTAAATGTTGACACAATAATGTTGCTGAAAAATAGTGACAATAAGATGTGCATGTTATAGACAGGATTTTTAATAAAATAAATATCCACAAGAGCAGGAATAGTGCATTAAGTAAGTCACCAAATACAGAAAATTTCAGTAAACTGACAAATGGACAAAAGCTTGATGCCTCTGGGGGTCCTGGCAGTCCTCTAAAACTAGCAAATCCTCATTTTGATACCAATGATTTGGCAGGAATAAAACAAAAGATTAATATTCAGATTTAAGCCTTTGATCTTCAAGTTACTTGGTTACCATACAGAACTATTTAATATTTGTAAATTTAAGTTCAGGAAGCTATTCGTTAATAAACCAGTGTTTATTTAATAGCTTCCATGTGCTTTGTATTATTCACAGGATACAGCATATTAATATTAATCAATCAGAAATACACAGTGTGTGGGAACTCGCTTTTCACATTTGACGAAAAAGAAAAGGGCAATTAATCTGGTAATATCTCGCCAGATCAGTTTACAGAGTCATTAGACACTGACTGGACTATATTTTCACTATGCTTACACTTTAAACCGGGCCACACACATACATATATATACATATATATATATGGAGTGATATTAAATATAGGAGAAAACTCATTTCTCCTGTACAAAGTAGGTGGGTACGCAGAAAGCGAGTTCTCCTTCACATACCAGTTCGGTGGAATAGTAACGATTCACCCGGTCCGCCTCCTCCACGATCCAGGGCTTTTCTCGGTCTTCCTCTCCCACGAACCAGCGCTCTTACTCCGGTTCCTTGACCCGAGTTCGCCAACCTGCTGCATCTCTAATCTTTGATCCGCGGGGAAGGATTGATCTAAACCAGAGTTCGCCACAGGCCGCTCGACCTGAAGAGAAGCGATTCCAGCAGCCGCCATCTCTTCACTGGGGTCACCACCTCCAACCGTTAAACGGCGGCCGCGCGCGCCTGTGCCGCCAACGGGCACACGCCGCGCAGCCTCACGCCCTTGCGATCACATCATCAACAATATTAGCATGAGCGGCGGTTTGTTACCGTTAATGCTGACGGTAATCCGGGAAAGGCGGTTTTGTTACTGTTAATACTGACGCTAATCCTGGAGCAATGGACTGTTATCGTTAATACTGACGGTAATCCGGGAGTGGCAATTTGTTACTATTAATACTGACGGTAATCCGAGAGCGGCGGTTTGTTACTATTAATACTGACAGTAATCCTGTAGTTATGGCCTGTTACTGTTAATACTGACGGTAATCCAGGAGCGGCAGTTTGTTACCATTACTATTGACGGTAATCCAGGAGCGGCGGTTTGTTACCATTAATACTGACGGTACTCACGGATAGGCGGTTTTTTACAGTTAATACGGACGGTTATCTTGGAGCGGTGTGTTGTTGCCATTAATAATGACGGTAATCTGAGAATGGCAATTTGTTACCATTAATACTGACGGTAATCTGGGAGGGGCAGTTTGTTACCCTAATACTGGAGCAGCGGATTGTAACCGTTAATACTGACGGTAATCCGTGACCGGCGGTTTGTTACCGTTAATACTGATGGTAATCCAGGAGTGGCGGTTTGTTACCATTAATACTGATGGTAATCCTGGAGCGGAGGTTCACTACTGTTAATACTGATGGTAATCCAGGAGCGGCGGTTTGTTACCATTAATACTGATGGTAACCCTAGAGTAGCATTGTTTTACCGTTAATACTGACGATAATCCTGGAGCGGTAATTTGTTACGGTTAATACTGACGGTAATCACGGGGAGGCGGTTTGTTACCATTAATACTGACGGTAATCACAGATAGGCGATTTGTTACCGTTAATACTGTAGGTAATCCGGGAGAGGCAATTTGTTACTCTTAATGCTGACGGTAATCCGAGGATGGCAGTTTGTTACTGTTAATACTGACGGTAAACCAGGAGAGACGGTTTATTACTCTTAATGCTGACGGTAATCCGAGGATGGTGGTTTGTTACTGTTAATAGCATTGTAATCAGAGAATGGTGCTTTGTTACTGTTAAAACTGATGGTAATCCGAGGGTGGCAATTTGTTACTGTTAATACTGACAGTAATCCGGGGACAAAAGTTTGTTCCTGTTAATACTGACGCTAACCAGGGAATGATGGTTTGTTACTGTTAATACTAATTGTAATCCAGCAGCCATGGTTTGTTACTGCTCTCGCAGAGGCAGTGGCAGTTGAAAATGTGGTCGACGTCCATACAGTCAGAAGTGACAGACAAAAGCAGCCACCCTGAATTACATTGTTTAACATTAGGGGTCAGGTATTTGATTTAAGAGTTAAGGTTAGGGATCTTTGTTAGGGTTCAAAATCTTTTAAAATTTATTTTTGACAATGTTTTTGTCACTGGGCATAAACAACCCTGGGATGTTTCTTTACCTCTACCAACTAATATATTTTCTGTCATGTTATTATAATAACACACATGTATTCTCCTCCTGATACTTACTAATATCTCAGGACCTCTTTGAAATGGCAGTCCAATTGCCATCAGTTAATGATGTTATGACCAGTCCCCGGGCATGGTCCCCCAGTTTGTTAGCTTCTCAAACGGGACCCCAATTTTGTTATGCTCCTGGGTGAGGAGGAATGAGCTGGCTCCCATGCTTTATTCACACACACACACACACACACACACACACCCCCCCCCCCACGCCAACAACGCTCTCTGTTGGTTGCTACAAGGCCCCGCCAACAATGCTCTCTGTTGGTTGCTACAAGGTTAATTTAAAAGAGATCCTTTCCCGGCCATGGATATCTTTTCCCAGTCCAGATGTAGTTATGCTTTAGAAGGAGCCAATTTAACCAGGCTTTCTTGAGTTGAAGAAATAATAAGTTTATTGGTTACTAAGAGCCTGAGAAACAATAATAAAAATGCAACACATACACACAGATCAAAAATGAGAAGTTGAGTCCAAATAAAAATTTAATAAGATATACAAATCAGTCTTTGGCTTGTGCATTAGATATAGATGGTGAAACGTTGCAGCTGTTAAGTTGAGTGATTCCAGTAGAGCTGACTTTGGCAATTTAGCAGTTGGTTTGGAGACATTTGGTTCTGCGGGTTGGCTGAAAAAGCTGTCCTGTTTCCTTTGTGATTGTGGCTTTGCTAACTTGCCTCCAGCAACAGAAAGAGAGAGGGACTTTGTCTGCAAGATGCAGGAGTGCCAGTTGTCACCTTCTGCTGTCACTCTCACAGCACACAAGCACACACAGATCAGATCTGCAGCTAACTTTTTAACCCATTTCCTTGTGTATTCCTGGAAGGGAAAAAACAAATATGCCTTTTGCCCAGAGTCCATTTTCTTTCAACTTAGACCATTTCCACATTCTGAGATATAACTCAACAGGAGATGGGTTTTGGATGTCTGCTGAGGTGTGGCAATCAGTCTCCATTGGCTCCGCAACCACAGGAGATAAAAGTCAGTCTTTGGCCTCTCATCTCTTCCTTTCAAGTGTCTCTGTCTGAAGTAGGCCTCGACATCTTTTTAGCTACGACATTCCATGTTCTCTCAGGACTAGCCGGTCAGGTATAATCCACATAGGAATTTTCCAGAAAGTGGTTACTTTACATTCTCAGTCATCTTTTGTTCAGTATCGTTGCTTGTATTTTTTTTTAAATCCACGTCTTCCTTAAAAAGTTCAATATGCCCGTAAGTAATTTGGGGCTGTAATCCACTGTTATGGCAATAATTGTATTATCTTTGTATGCATCTACCTAGAGCAAGCCCATGTCACTAAAGCAGTTGTTTGATTAGATAAGTATGTATATAGGTATTAACAAATTATGTTTCTTTTCTGTCTCTATTACTGAAATTTAACATTGAAAAATTGATCATGTTAGTTGCAATTATTCAAAAAACATACATGTTTTTCTTGAAAGAATAAATGGTAGTCAAATATACGAAGTAGTGTGTCTGCTTTGGAACATCAGGAAATTGCACCCAAAATGCATTTGAAATTGCACTGTTTGGGTTACAGATCAAGTATCCAATAAAAAATCATTTGCATAATCATAAACATAAAATCTTACAAGAACAGTTGCATTTCGGCAGCATAATGTAGCATAATTATTTTCTTTGTAGTAAAATGTATTCCTTGATGTTTTAAGAGTGATAACCTGGCCTTTTTATATTAACACAGCTAAAAATGGATATATCACAAAAAAAGGCCTTTTTAATCCTGCCTATGTGTAACCTGATTTAAAATCAGTGAAAATGACTTAAGAATCAATACCGAGTCAATCAATATTTCTTGTGATGTGCACCAGTAATTGCTTTGTAAATTAAATATATTTTGATGTAGAAAACTTTAAAAGCAAGTGACTGTGCTCAAAGAAAAAAAGCCATTTGAAGAACCTTCCCAAAGCAGCAAACAGAATCTCGACCTGGGTTGTGGCCTGTTTTATGCACAGTGCCTAATCAGGTAAACCAGCATAAAAGAGAGATGAACATAAGAAATTTTGGATATAACTTACATTTAAATTCCCCAATTCTTTGCTCTGGTTTGGCTGATTTTGCCCAAATTGTACTGATATTACTGGCACAAACAAGCAGAAATTCTGTTCCACTATTTCTAATCTTTTCCTCATGTTTGGTTTCTTGCATCTAAGATCTAAAGAGACATTGCTGCATATATAATTTTGCTAGTATCCATTCTTGCAGCTACTTTGTCTGCTCCCATAATCAAAAAGGCAATTGAAAAATGCCTCAAATGCACCAGAGTGTTTGTAGCCATAATAGATAAATTAATAGGATTGAAACTATACTAATCTTCAGGCTGGGAACCCAGCTTTTCATTTTCTTACGTTAGATGTTATAACATCTTGGTTTGGCATTTAAGAATAATTTGTCTTTGGAAATAGCGGAGTAGAATTTACAAGTTAGTAAGCACTCTTGCGGACGGATGTGGAAGTCAGAGCAGATGTAATTTTCCACCCAGCTGAACAGAATATTGTGCAGAGCATTTCTGTTGTACACATCCAAATTCTTGAGTTTTAGAAGTATGGTTACTCATTCCTCCAGAATCTAATTCATGTTGGAAGATTAAAAAAAATACTTATTCTGCCTGCCTCATTTATTTCTCTCTCTCTTAGCCCCATCTTTTATTTTCAATTTTTATTTCGCTTCATGGGCATGATAATTTATACTTCCTGCTTTAAACTGTGTGTGTCTCATGGGGATGGATTTTCCTAGATCTTGCAAGAAAAGGGGCTTGAAAGAAAGGTACTGCAATAATTGTAGGAGATTTTAATCTTCATGTAGATTGGACAAATCAAATTGCCAAAGGTAGCCTGGAGGATGAGTACATAGAGTGTATTCAGGACAGTTTCTTAGAACAATACATTCTGTAACAAACCAGGAAACAGCCTATTTTAGACCTGGTAATGTGTAATGAAACTGAATTTTTTAATTCATTCATGGGATGTGGGTGTTGCTGGCTAGGCTAGCATTTATTGCCCATCCCTAATTGCCCTTGAGAAGGTGGTGGTGAGCTGCCTTCTTGTACTGCTGCAGTCCATGTAGTGTAGGTACACCCACAGTACTGTTAGGGAGGGAGTTTCAGGATTTTGACCCAGTGACAATGAAGGAACAGTGATATATTTTCAAGTAAGTATGGTGAGTGGCTTGGAGAGGAACGTCCAGGTGGTGGTGTTCCCATGTGGCTTCTGCCCTTGTCCTGCTAGATGGTAGTAGTCATGGGTTTGGAAGATGCTCTATAAGGAGCTTTGGTGAGTTCCTACAGTGCATCTTGTAGATGGTGCACGCTGCTGCCATTGTGCATTGTTGGTGGAGGGAGCAAATATTAGTGGATGGGGGCCAATCAAGCGGGCTGCTTTGTCCTGGATGGTATCAAGCTTCTTGAGTGTTGTTGGAGCTGCATTCATCCAGGCAAGTGGAGAGTATTCCATCACACTCCTGCATTGTAGATTGTGGACAGGTTTTGGGGAGTCAGAAGGTGAGTTACTCACCGCTGGATTCCTAGTCTCTGACCCGCTCTTGTGGCGACAGTATATTGGCTAGTCCAGTTCAGTTTCTGGTCAATGGTAACGCCCAGCATGTTGATAGTGAGGGATTCAGTGATGCTGATGTCATGGAATGTCACGGCTGATGGTTAGATTCTCTGTTGTTGGAGATGGTCATTGCCTGGCACTCGTGTGATGCGAATGTTACTTGCCACTTGTTAGCTCAAGTCTGGATGTTGTCCAGGTCTTGCTGCATTTGGACATGGACTGCTTCAGTATCTGAGGAGTTGCGAATGGTGCCGAACATTGTGCAATTATCAGCGAACATCCCCACTTCTGACCTTATGATGGAAGTAATGTCATTGATGAAGCAGCTGATGATGTTTTGGCCTAGGACACTACCCTGAGGAACTCCTGCAGTGATGTCCTGGAAGTGAGATGATTGACTTCCAACAACCACAACCATCTTCCTTTGTGCAAGGTACGACTCCAACCAGTGGAGAGTTTTCCCCTTGATTCCCATTGACCCCAATTTTGCTAGGGCTCCTTGATGCTACACTCGGTCAAATGCTGCCTTGATGTCAAGGGCAGACAGCTACTCTCACCTCTGGAGCTCAGCTCTTTTGCCCATGTTTGAAGCAAGGCTGTAATGAGGTCAGGAGCTGAGTGACTCTGGAGGAACCCAAACTGGGCATTAGTGAGCAGTTTATTGCTAAGCAAGTGCTGCTTGATAGCACTGATGACCCCTTCCATCAATTTACTGTTGATGGAGAGTAGACTGATGGGACGGTAATTGGTCAAGTTGGATTCGTCCTGCTTTCTGTGCACAGGATATACCTGGGCAATTTTCCACAATGCCAGGTAGATGCGAGTGTTATAGCTGTACTGGAAGAGCTTGGCTAGAGGTGTGGCAAGTTCTGGAGCAGAAATCTTCAGTACTATTGCTGGAATATTGTCAGGGCCCAAAGTCTTTGCAGTATTCAGTGCCTTCAGCCATTTCTTGATATCACATGGAGTGAATCGAATTGGCTGAAGACTGGCGCTTGTGATGCTGGGGACCTTCGGAGGAGGCCAAGATGCATCATCCACTTGGCACTTTTGGCTGAAGATTGTTGCAAATGCTTCAGCCTTATCTGATGTGCTGGGCTCTCCCATCATTGAGGATGGGAATATTTGTGAAGCCTCCTCCTCCAGTGAGTTGTTTAATTGTCCACTGCCATTCATGACTGGATGTGGCAGGATTGCAGAGCTTAGACCTGATCCATTGGTTGTGGAATCGCTTAGCTCTGTCTATCGCTTGCTGCTTATGCTGTTTGGCACATAAGTCATCCTGTATTGTAGCAACAATTAATGAATGACCTCATAGTATACCATCCTCTAAACAAGATTGATCATAGCATGATAGAATTTCGCATGCAGTTTGAGGGTGAGAAATGTGGGTGGAGGTGTCTTAAACTTAAATAAACACAATTAAATAGGTATGAAGAAGGAGTTGGCTAAATTGGAATGGGAAAGCAGGTTAAAAGGTAAGACAGTAGAGAAGTAGTGGCAGACATTTAAGGAGATGTTTCATAATTCTCAATAAAGATATATTCCATTGAGAAAGAAAGACTTAGGAGAAGGATGCACCATCTGTGGCTAACTGATGAAGCTATGAATAGTATCAAATTGAAAGAAGAAGCACACAATGCTGCAAAAATTAGTGGTAAGCCAGAAGATTGGGAATTTTTTAGAAACCAGCAAAAGATGACTAAAAATAATAGAGGGAGAAATTTGAGTATGAGAGAAATAGCAAGAAATATAAAAACAAACAGTAAAAGCTTTTATAACTATATAGAAAGGAAAAGAATCGCTAAAGTAAGCATTGGTGCTATAGAGGATGAGACTGGGGAATTAATAATGGGAAACAAAGGAAAGGCAGAGATTTTGAGCAACTATTTTACATCTGTGTTCACAGTAGAAGACATATAAAGCATTCCCAAATCAAGAGGCAAAAGTGAGGGGAGAGTTTAAAACAATCATGATTACTAGAGAAAAAATACTAGGTCAACTAATGGGCCTAAAGGTAGTGCAGGTCACCTGATGCATTGGTTGTAATCTTCCAAATTTCCCTAGATTCTGGAAAGGTCCCAGGGAATTAGAAAACCGCAAATGTAACACCTCTATTCATGAAAGGAGGGAGACAGAAAGCAGGAAACTATAGGCCAGTTAGCCTATCATTGGGAAATGCGAGAATCCATTATTAAGGAAGTAGTAGCAGGACATTTAAAAATCATAATACAATCAGGCAAAGTCAACATCGTTTCGTGAAAGGCAAATCATTTTTGAAAAAATTATTATAGTTCTTTGAGAATGTAACAAGCAGGGTGGATAAAGGGGAAGCAGTAGATGTAGTGTATTTGAATTTCCAAAAGAAATGTTTATTCTTGCGTGTTGCATCTGCAACTATGTTTTCCTCTGGGTCTCAGTCCCTCTGCTCAGCCTTTTGCTGTGTGTTTGTATAATCCTATATCGCAGTGCCTCTACCCCTTTTTTCCTATAAGTAGGACTTCTAGGATTTTCTTCTTTATTTTACTATCATTTGATAAGGTGTCAAATAAAGCTTACTAAACAAGATAAGAGCTCATGGTGTTAGGAGTGATATATTAGTGTAGATAGAGGATTGGCTAACTAACAAGAAACAGAGAGTTGGGATAAACAGCTAATTTTCAACTTTGCAAGCTGTAACCAGTGAAGTGCCACAGGGATCATTGCAGGGTCTTCAACTATTTATGATCTATATTAAAGACGTGAACGAAGGGACTGATTATTATAGCCAAATTTAATGTCAATTCAAAAAAAGGGAGGAAACCAAGTTATGAGGAGTGTGATGAAACTAATATTTTTTTATTATATTGTTGCGGTTTATTGTAAAGTAGGTTTATGGATGTGAGGATAGATGGTTCTGTCTGTATGATATAATTGGATTAGAGTCAGATAGACTGCAAGTTTGAAATTACCAAAATAAATTAGGGGTAAAAGGCATTTGAAATGCTAATGAGTAAGCATGGATGAGGGCTTAGTATTAGGGTGTGAAGGAAATTTGCATTTTATATAAGTGAAGGGATTGTTTAGGTTTCAAAGTGATGATAGGATGTTTACAACTAACAAGATAAGCAAGGCCAAGCAGTGTGTTTATTTTTCGCAAAAGTACTGACCATATTGGCAACATGGAAGATGTTTATATTATGGGAAAAGTAAATTTCCAAAGACATATAGAACAATGGAATTTACAGATTAAAGAGAGAGAAACATATATAAAGAGCAACTCCCAAACCCGTGACCTTCACTACCTAGAAGAATAAGGACAGCAGACACATTAGAACATCACCAGCTGCAAGTTCCCTTCCAAGTCACACACCATCTTGACTTGGAACTATATTGCTATTCTTCACTGCCACTCAGTTAAAATCCTGGAACTCCCCCCCCTAATACCTTCTCAAGGGCAATTAGGGATAGGCAATAAATGCTGGCTTTGCTGGTGATGCCCACATCTTGTGAATAAATTTTTAAAAAGCCTTGAGTGTCTGCTGGCAAATCTGAAAAATAATATACCAGGGGCATTTATGTTGTTTAAAGCCAGAATACAATGCCGAAGTTACTATCATCAGTTTTCGATACTTCTGCATTTAATTTAAGACAATATATTAATTGGTTAAAAAAAAAGGAATAAACACTTCAGAGTAGTTGTTTGTAAGGCATATCAGACCTCAAAATTTTGGAAGATTTCTTCCTATCTTAGGCATAAAAGCCCAGGACTATCCATGAAACAGGAAAGATTCATGATGGTAACAGTATTATTTACCGTTCAGGTAATGTATCCCCCAAGTTGTTAGCTGCAAAGGATTTAAAAGAGGCTTATTTTCACATCTTTATTTGGGCATGTTATCACTGATGTCTAAGAGTCAATGGACATGGATGCAGCTACCATTGGAGAGTTTTCCTTTGGTACTTTCTCAACGCCACGATTTTTATGAAACATCTGTTAGTTGTGGCATTACACTGAAGATTGTAGTGCTAACACATCTATCTTTAGTTGAAAGAATAGTTGTTGAGATCTCCTTTTGGAGTGTCTCTTCTGATAGCAGCCAACCATATAGGAACATAGGAACAGGAGTAGGCTATTCAGCCCATTGAGCCTGCTCCACCATTCAATATGATCATGGCTGATCTTCCACTTCAATGCATTTTTCCCACACTATCCCCATATCCCTTTACATTGTTGGCATTTAGAAATCTGCCAATCTCTACTTTAAACACACTCAATGACTGAGCCTCCACAGCCCTCTGGGGTAGAGAATTCCAAAGATTCACAACCCTCTGAGTAAAAGGATTTCTCCTCATCTCAGTCCTAAGTGGCTTCCCCCTTATTTTGAAATTGTGTCCCCTGGTTCTAAACTCTCCAACCGGGGGAAACATCTTACCTGCATCTACCCTGTCTATCCCTTTACATATTTTGTAGATTTCAATGAGATCACCTCATTCTTTGAAACTCGATACATCAACATTTCAACAAATTTCATCATCAACTGCACTCAAGCCAAAATTTGTCTCCTCTGATGCCCGATATTAAGTACAACCGGGAAAGGTTTTCCTGTCCCTGAACCAATTACCAGTATTTGAATGATTGATAAGCCCTCTTTGGAAGCGATCAGAGATGTTCATGGGAGAATGAGGATACAGGATACTAAGTCTGCTAGCAGCATTAGCAGTAACAATCTTCATCTCCCGAACAACGAGTTTTGGAGGGCTCTCCAAAAAATGAAAACAAAAGACTTGCATTTATATAATGCCTTACACACCCAAAGCACTTTACAGCCAATGAAGTGCCTTTGAAGTGTATTCATTGTTGTAATGTAGGAAATACAGCATGCAACAAGCTATATAGAGCAATGTGATAATGACCAGATAATCTGTTTTTCTGATGTTGATTGAAAGATAAATATTGCCAGGACACCAGGGATAATTCACCTGCTCTTCTTCAAAATAGAACCATGGAATCTTTCACATTCGCCTGACAAGAGCTTCAGCACCTAATCTGAAAAGCAGCATTTCTAACACTGCAGCACTCTCTCAGTACTGTACTGGAGCATTAGCCAAAGTTTTTGTGCTGAAGTCCTGAAGTGGGACTTGCATTCACGACCATCCGACTCAGGTAAAAATTCTACCAAATGAGCCATGGCTGACATTTTCAGTTGAACCTGCTCTGTCATTGATTACCTCCATTAACAAAGTGAGTTCAGATCGATGAAGTCTTAGACAAGGGCTTCTGGTGGTTTCAAGAAGCCTTGTTCTTCAGAGGTTCCCCTGAATCACCACATCCTGATTGTTGTTACAGGTGCATTCTGTTGAGTTGGGCAGTATGATTTGTTGTACAGTATTCCAACACTTTGGTCCAGGGCAAGTTCAGTAAAGGAGGAAGATTGGAAAATGAAATAGTCAGAGTTGTGTATCTGCAATCGGAGACTCTTACAATCTTGTAAGTTTAATAGAAGACTTTCAGTTGTGGAGTAGATGCTGGAATACTCCTGCCTTTCTATCTTTCTTTTTCTTGGGAATAAATAAAGGATACAACTGACACAATGCTTTAATTGTGACATTTTATAGTATTTGTTTATAACCTTTTGATTTTTTTATGTTTCCTAACTTGGCTTTTTTACCTACTTCCATTATTTTTCTTTGGTTGCTCAATTTCCCAATTTTACGTCTGCCTCTTTCAGAAAAGCATATAGACAACTTGCTCCCAGACTTCTCCCAGTTCTGCTAGTAAGTCACACAATAGTTCAGAGGTTCTCAGTGTGATGCAAGTAAGCTTGGATGATATCAGGAGTCAGGACTCACAATTAACATGCACTGTAACCTTAAACATAAATTAATTTAGAACATTTTACAAATTATAAATTCTCACTCTAAAATACAATTGAGAAAATATGCACCAAGTAAGACTGATTTTTGACTACCTGTGTGTAGCTTTGTGCAATTTTAAAAGAATGTTTTGAGACCCAAAAATTTTCCCTCTGCAACCTACTTTGGCTCACGGTTTTTAGGAGCAGCTCAGGCTGAACTATCCTCTGATCTCATCCCACATCCCAACCCAACCTGTGGAGAAACACCCTGCATCTATTTCCTGTGGTATGTATTTGACTTTGTGAATTCATCTGCTCAAACTAACACAATTTTTTCACTCCTTGGCATTGTGAAATTAACCTTTTATATTTACACTCCAAAATTAGTTATTTATATAAGTAAAGAAATCAGTGTTTGCATTGACATTGCAAGTTTTTTGGTGCTTACGTATGATGCAGGTATTTTGCTCTAACATAGACACAATAATTAATAACATAATATATAAATATGAGGACAGCACAGTGGGACATCGTTACTTTGGTTTGGGCATCAGTACAGTATGCTATGGAAGTCCTGATCTCAGCCACATCATGGGGCTGGATTTTATGCTCCTCTGCTGGCGTATTTGAAGGTGGGGGCGGGTGCTCATAAAATGTAGTGCATGGCTTACCCATTGCCTTCCCCCCCCACCCCTGACCTGTCTGTCATTTTACTGGGAGTGTGGGCCATGGGGACATCAGGTGGCACACCCACCCTTGGACCTATTGAGGTCCTTAAGTGGCCAATTAACTTGTGTGTCATCCAGTCCCATCGCTGTTTTACCCATGGCAGGAGGAGACTGAAGCCAAGAGGCCCCAGAGGCTTTTACTGGCTGGGCTGGTGTCGGCAAGGGGGAAGGAGTGATCCTCCTTTGTGGGGGAGTCCACTGTGCCCATCAGAAGCACTCCCCACTAGGCCATAGGCTCCCTTTTAACCCTACCTCCATGGCCTCTGAAATCCCAGTCTCAACTTCAGTCTGGCCTCCATAACCTTCTCTTCTTTGGGGACTGCCTATAGTCCCAGCAATGGCCACCACTCGAATGTGGCGCTGCTAGGACTACAGAGCTGCTGGACAATTGGATTGACTGACAACCCTCTAAGGCACAACTGCCTCCTCAGATGGGCCTTGCCCTGAGCCAATTAACGCCCCACCAAGCGTAAAATGGCTGTGGGGTAGCCGGCTTCAACGTGGAGCTCCGGACCGGTGGTTTGGTTGGGGAGGGGAGTGTTGGGGAACACAGCCCCATAAAATACAGCCCATTATATAGATATGGCAAACACTGCATCCCCTCTTTTTAGGAAGGCCTGCGTAATAAGTAGCACTAAGACACTTAACAGGACCTCAAGGATCCTGGGGGGCGGAAGCTCACTTGCCAAGAGTTGCTGGCCAATTGAAGGCCAGCAGCTCTATTGAATGACAGCACCACCGGGGATGCAGTGGCTGCTGTTGGTAAAACACCCATCCAATATCCAGTATCCTCGCTGGACCCCAGGTAAATGATGGCTTAGTCCAGGGGTGGGAGTCACCGAGGAGGCAGGAGGAGTCGGGTTGGCAGCAAGGGTTGGGGGTGTGGGGTGGTGGGTGTGGTTCTCAGCAGGCACCCTAATTCCTGATACTGGGTCCATTGATCAGGCACTGAAAGCCTTTTCACGGTTTTTAGGAGCAGCTCAGGCTGAACTATCCTCTGATCTTATCCCACATCCCAACCCAACCTGTGGAGAAACACCCTGCATCTATTTCCTGTGGTATGTATTTGACTTTGTGAATTCATCTGCTTAAACTAACACAATTTTTTCACTTTTTGGCATTGTGAAATTAACCTTTTATATTTACACTTCAGAATTAGTTATTTATATAAGTAAAGAAATCAGTGTTTGCATTGACATTGCAAGTTTTGGTGCTTACGTATGATGCAGGTATTTTGCTCTAACATAGACACAATAATGCATCCCCCCCACCCCCACCCCGTGCCTGCAAGCAACCCCACACGGTTTTGCTTTTGTGCTTCCTACATAGCGTGCACCCCCCCACCCACCACTGGTTTAAAACCAAATTCGATGCTTTTTCCCCTCATATTTGTTTTTTCCTTCCTTCTAAACGAACTAACAATTTATGGGGGTATGTTTCCACATGCACCAGAAATAGAATAAAACTTTTTTTCCTCCTTGCAGCTTGTCTGTATGAATCAAAACAGTGTCAGTTAGCTATTTAATCATGGAGCAATGCAGCCAAACATGATGGGGCAGAATTTTCCCGTTGGCATGCAAGGGCAGGCCCTGCACACCAACGTGTAAAGTGACGCACGGTGACGTTGGGCGAGCATCATGGCACGCCATCGCGATATTTCGTTGGGCGGGCTCGCAATGATCTCTGATGTGCGCCCGCCATTAGTTAACGGGCCACTTAAGGCCCTTGAGGTGCCAATTGACGGTAATTTTTCAGGGCGCGTGAGATCTTCGGGTCGTCACACGGGTGCAACGGGCAGGCCGATAGGACACATTTGTATAACTCCCATCCACGGGTGGGATAAGAGGGGTCAGTGGGGTTGCAAATGTGCTCAGACTGATAGTTAATTTTGAAAGTTACTGATACTTGCCTGTGTGAGCAGAAATACTTCAAAACTCATACTAGCTGCTTGGACAGGACTCACAACCTTCAGGTCAGCACTCTGCAGTGAAGAATCATTTCTGGGCCTGCAGGTTTCAGGAAGCCTTCCCTTAGCCTGGGAATGGGAGTTGTGCTCTCCACTGGAGGCACCTCCTCTGAGGAGGAAGGGACAGAAGGGGGAGGAGGCCAGGAGTGCACATTCACCCTCCACGGGAGTCAACTTTGGGAGGAGAGGCACAGACACAAGGGGTGCAGGGCCAATAGGAAGTCCAAGGCGGAAGGGGCTGCAGAAGACGCCACTGTCCTGCTGTCAGGATATACAGGCGGTGAAGCAGCTACCTCAATATGTTTGAGGTGCAGTGCCAAAGGGGGCTTCATCTCTCAAGAGAGACAGTCAACTATATCTGTCAGATTATAGGCCCTGAGATCTCCGCTAACTGTGTGAGTGGACACCCCAGCCAGTGGCTCTAAAGGTCACAGCTGCCCCCAACTTCTATGCCTCTGGCTCTTTCCAGGGGTCAGTGGGTGATCTTTGCGGTGTCTCCCAATCAGCTGTCCACACTTGTGTCAAGCAGGTGACAGACTCTCTATTTAGGTGTGCATTGACCTTCATCCACTGCCGTTGGGACCAGGCCAGCCAGACAGAGCGAGCATGAGGCTTCGCTGCGATTGCTGGCTTCCCCCGCATCCAGCGTGCAATAGACTGTACACAGTGGTCATCAAGGCGCCAGCAGGTAAGCCCAGTACCTTCGTCAACAGGAAGAGCTTCCACTCCATGAACATGCAGATAGTCTGTGATCACAAACTGCAGATTCTGCAAGTCTGTGCAAGGTACCCAGGCTGCTCCGACAACGCCAATATCCTCAGACACTCCCAGGTGCCAGGGTTCTTCAGTGCTCCAGCCCGGCTTGATGGATGGCTGCTGGATGACAAGGGCTATCCCCTCAGAAGGTTGCTCATGATGCCTCTCCGCCATCCAAGAACAGAAGCTGAGCAGTGGTACAATAGGAGCCACGCCTCCACGAGGGCTGTGGTGGAGAGAACAATCGGCCTTCTCAAGATGCAGTTTCGATGTTTGGACCGTTCGGGGGCGCACTCCAGTACCCCCCAGATCGTGTGCCACTGATAATGGTTGCATGCTGCGCTCTTCACAATCTTGCGCTGGAAAGGGGTGATGCTGTGGATAAAGAAGATGTAGACGCACTTGCTGCGGCTGCGCATGATGAGTCCAGCAGTGAGTCCAAGGTTGAGCACGCACAGGGAAGTGCTGAGGGGGTAGACGCTGACATGGGCATTCTTCAGGGAGGCAGCAACACCCAGGAGGCTTTAATCCAACGAACCTTCAGCTAGAACACCACAGATGGACCTCCAACAAAAGCCTGTGCTGCAGGCCCAATACTTGATACCTGAGTGTTAAACCTGCCTGGTTAGGAACATTAACTAAGGGCCTTGTCAATAAAGCTCAATGTGACACGACTCACTCATAACATCATGGGTAACCATCCACCTGCAGAGGAAAAGATGCACCCTCAGCCATGGTCACATGGCTAAATTTAATGATATAACAAAATGAACTTAAGGAAACAAAATGACAAAGGTGTTAAACAGCATATCTACTAATCATGGCCTCATTGCGGGGCAACACAAAAGCACCAGTGAGAAACCCGTGGTATGCCTAAGGTGTCTTGAATTTACATTTTCGGGTGCTACGCCTAGGTGCTGTCCCCTCGCTGGCACTGCACCTGAGACAGCCTGCTCACTGTGCTGTCCTGTTGGCCTCGATGTCCTCTGGCCCGTGGAGCCTGTGCTGGCCCGTCTGGGAGGGAGCAGCCAGTTTCAAAGCTGGCATCTCCCCAGTCGTCCCAGCTTCTCCGGATGAAATGGTCACTAGCGGGGGGTTGGAGGAGCTGCTGCCCTCATCCGGAGCGCCCTGAGAGGAGCCTACAGAGATGACAGGCAGCTGCTGTGCCGACGTGAGGTCGCTTCGACCTCCCTGCTCATCATAGATGGATGGGCACCGAGCTTGGAAACTTGGTGCCCAGACCATCTCTCACACAGGCACAGACCAGCTGAGGTCAATGCTGCTGTGAGGGCTTGCTAGTCCAAGCGCATCCCCAGGAAGTCCTGATTAGTCTCCTGGAGGAGCGTCTCCATGAGAGTCGCCACTCCATGGAGGAAGCATGGCGCTCAGCCATGAGGCTCATTGCATCAGCGGTGGTCCATGTGGACTCCTCCACCACAGAGACCAAGCCAAGTATAGCCTCACGTATCTCTGCCAGATCCTCCCGCACGCCCTGTTGGACTTCCAGCGTTTGCTGCCTCATGGACGGTTCCAGAGGCACATCATCAGCCACCAACTGAGCATATGTCTGGTCTCCTGCAGTCCTCCGACTGCTGGCATCATGGGCACTCTCTGTCTCCTCTAGCGACTGTGAAATGCCCTCACCGCTGTGCCCCGAGACACTAGCCGATGATCTAATTCCCACCGACTTGCTAGCATCTGCGCTGGTGCCTGCATTTCCTGGCAGAGATGGTGTGACACTGGTGGGTCAGAGACTTCAATTGCCTCAGGTCTGAGAGGGGGCCCCTGTGCCTCCTCCTCCTGGCCCTGCTCCGCTGATGCTGAATGGAAGAACAAGGACATTTGATTAGTTAACATGGAGACAATGTCAATGCACATCCCTGTCCCCTGGATCATTATGTGCTCATCGTTCCATAAGCAATGGTCAAGCCATGTTGCAAACTTCAATCACTGATCATTCAGCACTGCCATGGCTGCTGGGACACTAATGGTGACCTCACTACTGCGGTAACGTACCTGCCTGTGGCACCTCAGCCTCATTGACACCGGTGGACCTGGGTACATGGCACCTCTCCAGATTGAGGGGCCCCCTACTCGAACCTGGTAATGATGGCCATCTGGGCTGGCCCTCCGTCAGCCCTCAACCGCTCAGCGGAATTATGGGCATTCTTCTCCTGAAAAGGAGGAGAGCATTGATTAGTGCAACTTGTACCTGGAATCTCTTCACTGCCGTCCCACCCCAACCAGAGTGGGACATTGCAGGGCTCCAGTGCCTCCTCACCCCGCAGCTGCCACACACTCACGCAAAGATGCCAGGCCTGTTCTGCCCTCCCTTAGCCAAATGCAGCCTACATCACATTTGGCACCACATGGCCTAACCTTGCAAAGCAAGGAGGCACAAGCATGTGGAATGCAAAGGGCAGCAGATGGATCAGTGCCCCGCCACCTGGAAACTCCCCTCCCAGCATGTCAGCACCCTGACTTTGACATGTTTTGCAGTTCCAGCACTGTGCCAAGGTGCAGATCCCCCAGGTTGCCCCCAGAACAGTAATGTGGGTGTCACTGTACCACATGCTGCAGGTGCAGAACCCATCTCATCACCACCCTCTCAGGGTGACCTCGGCATGGGCAATATATGCTGGCTCACCTAGTGAAGGAAACATGCTGTCAATGATTCAGTGCAGTAACTACACTCAGAGTTTGGGGGGGGGGGGGGGGGGAGCGCAGCCAGGGGGGAAAGCCTACCTGCTGGGTTAAGTGACCAATGCCAACATGGTACTCACCCTTCTAGAGTGCAAAAGGTCATTGAAACGTTTGCGGCACTGGATCCAGGTGCGTCGCACCATGTCGTGGGAGCTCACAATCTCTGCCACCTCCTACCAGGCATGTTTGGTCATGTGGGGAGGCCTCTTCCTCCCGTCCCTGGGAGCGAGGACCTCCTGCCATGCTACTGCCACCTCGAGGAGGGCAGCAAAGCAATCGTCTGAGAAACAAAGGGCACAGTGCCCACCTGCCCTACCCTCCTGCCTGGCCTGCTTACCAGCAGTGCTCTGGGGAGCCCTTCTGCTGGCCATGATTCACAGCCTTTGCAAGGCTGCAGGAGCTCTTTTAAACAGGCTGCCAGGTTGCTACTGGACCTGGCGGACATAGCAGCCCCGCTGCCGCCTGCCCACTCCCGCTGTCCTCGGGAGCCTGGTTTCATGCTGGGTGGGCCTTAATTGGCCAGCCCGCATAAAATGGCGGCGCGGACCCAATCGTGGGCAGCGATCGGGTGTGCGCCCACCAGTGCCCGCTCCTGCACAGCCTGCCCGACAGGCAGAAAATTCTGCCCATGGTGTCTCAATCCACCATCCATATGCACAATTACATTCTCCTGCAGTCCATGGACACCAAAACTGATTGTAGCACTGCTGAGACTATTTAACTCAGCAGATTCCCGTGAACTTTTAGTTTGTTTGAATCTCAATGGTTTTACTGACTGAGCCATACTTGGGGGTTTGGGAGGTGTGGGTGGGAGTGTGAGGGAAGATCACAGATGAATTGTGAGAGCTGTGTATTCTTTTCACACAGACACGGATAGAACTTTGAACAGAAGCTGCAGTACTAATCGTGTAGTTTCCTTTCTCTTTTAGCACATAATTACAGGAAGCATCCAATTGTAATCCTGATGATGTCTTCATTTTTTTAATCAATGTTCTATTTATGATTATACTGTTGCTCATTAATTTAGTTTTCTTAAAGAATAATATTTATTTTCAATAAATCTATCCATTATTTTAAATAGTGTGTCAGTGCTTCACATTGGAGTTCCAAAACCAATAAATGACATGTCTTTCCAACATCAGTTGAGCAGGTATCGGGGAGCACTGTGCATCTCATAGAGGATAAGAAAAATTACATTTCTACCAGGCTCTTCTCACACGATTCCTGGTAGCTGGCTAATATCAGTGTTAGATAGTGATCCAGATGAAGGTTTTAATAACGTGAATGGAATCTGTGTGACAATTCACAAAACGTTAGAGAAACCCATCAAACTTATTTTATAAGCTTTTTATAAATCTAAAACAATTAAAAAAAACACTATCTTAGTTTCAGAAAATGTTGTAAACACTCAGCTATCCACCGTATCATCTTGTTTGTATCTAATTATTAATGTTCCATGTTGAAATATTTTTAAACTCTTAATGACAATGGTTTTATTCAGAAGCCAATTGGATCCTCCCATTCTCCTAAACATCTTACTCATGCAATCACCACATAGAGAAAGGCATCATCTAAGTGAATTCCCAACACATTACCCACCATCCAGTTAAACAGTCATTTCGAGACTGCGTTTATTTTGATTATGTGGCTGGGGAAAATACCATTCAATCCAACGTGATTAAGGCTTTGTGGTTCTTATTTAAAGAAAATAATATAGGTTCTGTTTACTGTTACCAGAAAATTTGTAAATTAGACCTCTGATTGGTTGACAGTGGAGCAACGTAATGGGGGTAAGGTTGGGTGACTGACTAAACTGCTACACTTTCGTGTAAGATGTGCCGGTTTCAAATTTCACTGTAATTGCTTGTAACAGTTCTCAGTAAAGTGAGTTTGGATGGTTTCCCAGTTTCACTCAATGATAGTGTGAGCAATGGAAATGCACAAGAAACACTCTTGTGAGACTGGAATTGTATTTTGTTGGGACAATGAAGAGTTGCTTGCTGCTTGTTCTACACCTTACAGTGATCTCTGTTTACATTAGGTGCAAAAATGGGAAAATGTACAATTGCCTAGGAATTAAATTCCTTATTTGGAGTGCAACATAATACACACTATAGACATATAAATAGTGCAGTAACTAAGTATTGCTCAAAAGGAGACATGTCGAAGCTTTTCATCTTGCACTTATCAGGACATTTTGCAAGAATACCAATACAAGGGGAAAAACAACAATTTATACTGTATGTGAGGAGAATGCTGACTGGTTAGCAAGTGGACTCTGATTGGTAGAGGCGTTGCTATGGAGAATGCACCAGTGATGGTGACTGTGCAGTAATTCTTGAATGGGTGCGATTTAGAACGGGGACATGATTTTTGCTGACGGGCTTTCAACTGCATATCCAGTTTTGTCCATACATTGAAAAATCCTTTCTTGCCAATGGAAGGGCTGTGTGTTTAATAGATTTACACTGGTATACCCCTCGAGGAATTGCAGCAACATTTCAGCACCATATTCAAAATGTCGTAAGATTAGAATGTTACATTTTTCAACCCAGACAAAAGTTAGAATCAAATCTGGCTTATAAATTTGATATGGTTTATGAAACTATCTGGTTAAACAGAATTATTTTAATTTTTTTTATGTTTCAACAGTGCTACACCTATTGATGTCATTTATAAGTGAAAACCCGCCAATGATGATTGATGGACACAGTTGAGAACATTAACATCAATTGAAACAGTTAAATTGCCGAGCGAACACACTTTTTCCTCAGAAAGTACGCTTTCATAATTAGTGTGATATTTAGGTAGTCAAAGGCGATGCGTAGTATTTCAGACGGCTGTCAGTTTCAAATCTATGTAGAAAAAAAATCGATTTTGTAAATCAGATTTAAAGGTTTCCACGACATTATATGTTATGTATTTTGCGGTTGAATACATTTGTATACGAATTGACATTTTACATTTCTCAACAAAATATGCTATAGTCAAAAATAACATTCCGTTGAATCATAGGAGCATATTGTAAAGGATAATATATTAAAATTAGGAAGGGGTAGCGTCATTCGATATTAGTGCGATCATAGTATATTAGTCAATGTATTAATATGAATATATGCCTGGCTAAAATATTTGCTTGTTCGATATATTCATACTTCTTGCATGTGCATCAAGTTACAGATTTGTTTTCAGCCGACCACTTTGTATGCAGTTTAGTTCATCAAGAGTTCAAACTTCGAGTCTTTAAAACAGAGGTGTGCATGGATGTGCAAATGACGACATACGAACAGATTAAAATCCGCGCAGTTCGACATTGTAAAGTAAAATTTACTTTACTTTCTACCAAAACTCCCAAGTAAAGAACCAAATTAATCCTTGCTTTCATTCTCAACAATTGCTGAAAATATTGAAGCTTTCGACTAGGTATTATTGAAATGATGAACCAAACATATGAAACATACAGGCCGTTTTATTTACGGTCAGTACAGTTAAATACAAATGTAAATTATTCTTCCAATAATGTGTACATATTTCGTATATCTCTGTATCCATGATAAACCAAAAAAAGTTCAATGTAACACCAGTACACGCCTAACCTTTCAGGTCGATGACCTTTCGTCAGTTGAGCCTGAAACATTAACTCTCTTTCTCTCTCCACAAACGCTCCGTGACCCGCTGAGCATTTCCTGTAATTTCTGGGGTTTCTTTTCAGATTTCCAGCATCTGTTGCATTTTGCTTTTGTACCAATACACGCTCGTTCCCCTTGGCGTGAGAATAGTCAAAATTAAGTTTCATATTTCTAATAAATGTTAACATATTGGACACAATTTGATTAATTTCAATTGTGTAACGCTTCAGTATAAATCATTGTTAGTTGTGCACTGCTCAACTATCCACAGCTGTGAGAAGGTTTCAATAATATAGAAGGTGAATTAAAATGGAACACTTTTTTTAAAAACTTTAATGGTCAAAAAATATGCACATATCCACAGTTCCCGGCCGCGCACAACAATATTTTGCTGCTATTTGTTCGTTCTTGTATTTAGTGCAAACCTAGTGAAATTGAAAGTGCATAGCCGATCAGCCAAGCCGTGACTTCATTTATAGAAACCAACCCCCATCCTTTCAACACCATTAGGCAGAGAAGCACTTGAACTGAAAACATTAGCGTCAGTACTTTACAAATTTGCAAGCATCAGTACTCCTTAGACAACATTTCAGATTTCATTGACAAGAAATGGATGGGAGGATGGCTTTAGCACAGTCCATGTACACATCATCATCGATACTTACAAGCATATTTTAAAGTAACACTTAGTTCATAAATCGTGAAATATTCGGAGACTATACTTTGAATATACACATTAAACAACTTTGTAGATCAATTTCAAATACACCGCATTTATTTCAATAATTGCATTCAGCTATATATCGTGTTTACTAATTTCTTTGAGATAACTGTACCTTGAAAACGGATAGTTTGCTCTTTAAGGAATTCTATCAAAATAGCAGTGGTGGAGTTGGCAATAGTACTTGTTTCTAATAAGTATAAACACCATGCCATGAGTTCTGCGAAGTGTCCCAGCTTAGACAGGATCGGGGCTGGTCGTCTCTCCTTGAGTTTGATTCTCTGACTGACCCGAATTCAAAAATTGACCTGTTGCACCGACATACAACCGGGATCGCATCGGCCACTTCTGAAATTCAGGAACAAAAAATATATTTATTATTTGTTACTTTATGTCTGGGGGTGCTATAGATTTTAATAGACAGATAATGTGTCTTTGACAATCAATCCAAGTTGATTTTAACTGGATTTTGTCCATTCCAATTTGTTGCAGCGAAACGGATTTCTTTTGTTATAGAAGTTAAATAAAAATTCGGCGAATACAATTTTGAGCACTATTGAGTTAAGAAACGGGATTTAAAATTGTTGGGACAGTTTTCATATTAGCTTTAACTGATGTATGCCGATTTCCATCCAAATGTGAAACTGCACATGGCTCTACAAAGGAAATTTAAAAAGATCGGTAGAATCCACCCAGTTCCTCAATCCCGCCCACAACCCCACCTTTTCTGAACGCTTTCATTTGCTCTTGAGATTGTTGTTTTCAGTTCTCATGTAAATAATAAAATTACAAATCCTGTCTGCAATAAATACACAAAAATAAGCAACGGTATTGATGTCAATAAAAATATAACAGGCACCAAACGTTTAGGAAGTCGAGTTATAGCTAAAGGAGATGTATCATTTCCCGTCTTTTGATTCATATTTATGGTTTATCATTCTTGTCTCCCTTGACAGATATCTGTTGATACTTGAAAGTACTGAGCGACGAACCTTCATATTGACAACCTTTGTGTGTGATTTTCAGCTTTTTTTTTAAAAAAACGACTGTTTGAAAACATCATTTTGTGTAATGTGTAATGCAAATAATTTCCTCCTTGCAAATACTATGAAAGTTATATATTATGCAATCGAATGTTTCAGTTATACAGAGCTGAAAACATTAACATGGAAGAATTGGGGGGTGTTGGGGTGGGAGGAATCAACATCGATCGCTGAAGTTTATGTTTGCGACAAAATACTCCCCATTATATTGAAATTACTATCATTTTGGATGATTTCAGGCATCGTTCGTCTTCGTTAAGTTCACATTATTCTCTGTTTTTCATGTCTTGTCGATCATACGTTTAGTGTTCGGCACTTAACCTAATTCAAATTGTTAGTTGATAACAAATATAGTTAACCCTAAAATGTAGAAATATTTTAAACTTCCGTATCTGTGCTCTTCAAAATGATATATATGAAAAGAAAATTGTGTTTCACAAACGTTTACCCATCCGGGCTGAAGCTCTAAAGTACTTAATTTTTAGTTTTGATGTATATTAACAGCAAATCATGGATCTGTTACCAGCTTACAAAATAAAACATGTCAAATGTCCGAATATTCTATAACTCTAAAAAACACGGACACTTTTTAAATAGACAATTGCTACGTTCATTCCTCAATGACAAAAGTTTTGAGATTATAGTGCAAAAAGTCAAAGGTCTAAACTGAGAGCTTCAAATCGTTAAAAATGAAAACCTCACATTTTATGTAATTCATATGCTAACCAGCGACAGCACTCTGAAACACTGCCCTGAAAGTACTCAACATCTAGAATAATTGTAGATTATTAGCTTTATGATTTTGGAAACTCGAAAAGTGAAATGTGAATTTATTTTCAAAAATTATAGTTCATTAGCGTAAGGGAGTGTGAGGAATCCTTTTCTACATGTACATCAAATTAACACTGAAAGTTTCGTGCGCTGGATGGTGTCATGATGCATTCAGCATTCTTAAATTTGCCAGCAACTGCTTTAGCCAAAGCGGCCCGATGAATCCTTTACGTATTAATGTCCATTGTATGTTAGATTTATTTTGACAGAAATAGTTATGCAAGAAAATTATAGATCACATTTTCACTTATAACATTTATTTAAACTTCGGGTGATTATTGACAAAAGTCTGAATTTTGAAGGCTGGAAAGATCAGTGTTTAAAATAATTACCACGAAGACATTTCATGAACGTAAATGAGGAAAATAGTTCTTACTTTGACTGGGTGCAGATATCCGTCCACTCTGAGGGAGTGCATTAACTCAGCAGACCTTCGACCTTCTCCCTCCTCCAGACTTTCTTCTAGGGTACGGGTGAGATGTGCAATGTAGGTCGTTGCCAGGATTAGGACGTCCAGTTTGGACAGTTTGGTGTCCGGAGGAACTGAAGGTAGAGTTTTTTGTAGCTCTAAGAAGGCATGCCGCAGGGTCTGTACTCGGCTACGCTCCCGGGCTGCGTTTGCTGCCGCAGGCCTGCCCCTAGTACGCACCACCTTCGAGCGAGAAGCCAATTCCGAGTGCTTTCGAATGGGACAGATCAAAGAGTCAGGATCCGAGCTGGGGCTGGAACCAGGACTCTCTTCGATCATGGCCTTTGGAACAGCAGCGGAATCCATTAGACTTTTCTTAGGCTGAACCATTCCCCGGATCAAACGCAACAATCATGGGAAAGCGTCAACCTGAAAACAAACACAAACTTTAAAAATATGCGCGAACTGATTTAAATTTTCAAACTGCGACATGTTAAGAATGTTTTAAGACGCATAGATTTCTTTCTGATTCCCACTCTCGCCAGAAAAGTCAATTATCCTGGTACTATAAGTACCAAATTTAGCCAATGCTCAAAGCATTTTATTACATTGTATAATTTATTGTAGTAAGGAAAGTTACACAATAAAATAAGTTATAATTCAAAAGTCAGTTGCACAGTCGCTGATTAGTAATATACTATCGGAGGGTCTTTGTGCTGTGCACATTTTACACGGACGAACCAATCGGCTTTCGGCGGTCTGTAAACTCTGAAAAACGCAGGAAAGCCTCTGTCATATTGTGTACTGTATGAATTACATTCAGAAATCTGACTGCAAAGAGTAGGAAATGCTTTTTTTTAAAAAAACTTAAATTAATAATAGCAACTCTTGCAGAATGTTAATTGATGTCCTGTTTTATAAAAGCAGAATAATTCATCATAAATGTGGACATGTATCGTGATCCGAAATGCACACTGTCAGAGACAGAGAGACTTTGACATTACCTTTTTGCACCAATCGAACTGAATATACAGCTAGCTCAGATGCTATGACAAGCTTTCCATGTCTCAGTATGTTCTGCTGCTGGTTAGAATTCAGGAATGGACCCGTTCTAGCAACGAAGATGAACCTTTTATAAAGCAATGCTTGTAATGATTTCAGTGTCGAGCACTGCTGGCGGAAAGCGTTGAGTGCACACCTGAATGAGCCCGGCAGCCTCTGGAGCCACTCATTGACAGCACAAAGCGCTGACAGTTTCTACACTGAAAACCAATTAATCACTGTGTAGCCACCACTCACTAACAAGTAATGGGACACCCATGCCAACCTCCTTAAAGAGGCCACATCCTATTTTATGACCCCTGGAGATTGCACTTTAACAAAAGAAAGATAATATTTATATACATGAAATGTTTAATCACATCTTAACATTGAACATAGTTTAAACAACGCGGTTAATAGCTGGCATAAATTATGTCTCACCAACTATCGTGAATGGAAAAACTTTCATATTTTATAAAAGGCAGGCCAGAGTGTCTTTATCTGCCTAGTTCACAGAAAACTGAGTGTAAAAAATAGAAAGTGTTCCATAAAACCATAAATTAATCCGAGTGATTTTTCCAGAAGGTTAAGTGATGACTTTCTAAAAGCACAATTCATCAAGTGTATGTTTATCTTGTTTTAGTATAGGCTACAATGAAGATTGTTGGTATAAGCATGAAATAACCCATTTCTCAAAATCCTTTTTGATAATTAGTATCAAATTATACTGCCAAGAGACACGCATTTTCATTCTGTTTTCTTCAGTGTTGCGAGCATATTAGCTCTTCTCGTCTGAATGCCGATCCGTCAAAGTTATACAGTACAAAGTTATTCATTTCCAATCTCATTTGGTAAGTGTACATCGCCGAAATTATGTGGAGTCATGTTCGGACAGAGTGTGCTGTAGTAATAAAACAGCAGACACTGCATTAAATTTGGCTTGTAATATGGATTCTTTGCTTGTTACGTATCTGTTTTAAGTTCTCGGTGAGTGAATTTTTTAATGATAAATTAATAAATGAAGAATATTCTTACGTTTTTATTCAATTGATTGACAGAAAACGCAGAGTAATAATTATTTGATTGAAATCTTGAATAGCAAAATTAAAATGTAGAACGGTTTTGCAACTTGAAACAATAAATATAGATGACAATGTCCATCACTAGCAGAATTTTTGAAATACAAAATACAAAGCTGGCAAGTGCAAGCTTAACCTCCATGTTATAGTATATGCCATTAAAACCGAAAAAGGCGGAGTAGCAACCCCTTTACCAATTGGTTTTGATTTATTTTTAATATCATAATTTTAAAATGTGAGTCAATTATTATAAATTAATTCTTCAAACTTTGGGGCGCAAAATGAATCACCGCACCACTTGTAACATGAAATGAAACAAACGCGGATCAAATATATTTAATATATCATCGTCAGATTTTTAAAAAATACAGAATACAAGCAATAAACTAGATTATAATCAGAATATTGACGTACTGCAGCATATTTGGTGACCAATCTTTGGGGATATTTGGAGAAGCTGTGATTTTAGCTCCTAGCGGTTCATCATGAGATGCATTAAGGAATACAATTAGATTCGTTGGCCAAAAAAGCGAACGTTTTCTATCTACATATCAATAGTGTGAACTCCATCTCCAAAGCGAAATAGGATTCTCTTTCCGAAAACAATTATCTTGTGCATTAGAGTGATTAGCAAGGTTTTCTTGAAATGTTTTATCGCCGGATTATCAATGATAAAGTCGTTATTATTGCCCTGGTAAAATTTGTGGTTTAAAGCAGCCCACTGTACTTAGTAGAACTTCGAACATTCATTGTTTATGAAATGATTAAAGTCGGTACTTCAATATTTATTAAGCAAAATAAAATTAATTACAGACAACAGAATAGAACGAAAGCCTGCCATTTGGAACATTTTACAAGGGGTTACGATTTAAAACATCACTCAATTTTTCTGTTTTTTTTTCTAAAAACGGTATACCTTTTGCAGGCAAATTTCATATAGTTAATAAAAATAAAAATAACTGGAAAAACTCAGCAGGTCTGGCAGCATCTGCGGAGAGGAACATGATTAACGTTTCGAGTCCGTATGACTCTTCAACGCGAAACGTTAACTGTGTTCCTCTCCGCAGATGCTGCCAGACCTGCTGAGTTTTTCCAGGTATTTTTATTTTTGTTTTGGATTTCCAGCATCCGCAGTTTTTTGCTTTTATTTCATATAGTTAATGTTTGTCCTGCACAATATTTAATGAAGATATACATTAACAGCTGAAATATCGATATACCAATTCACAGAAATTATATGAGCATATAAGCTTTTAAGCATGCCAACAAAAATGTTGGTACGAGAAGAAACACCTGTTTAAAACAAACTATGATTTGCAATTCAAAAACGGTCGGTCCTCCACCTGAAACGATAACTCTCTCTCTCCACAGATGCTGCCTGATTTGCGGAGCGTTTCCAGGATTTTCTGGTTTTATTTCTGATATCGTTAATGATCCTGTTGTTTCAAAGTATTTATTCAAAAATATGTCGTAATTTCTTTAAATACTCAATTGAAAGGAATGTTTTACTAGGTTAATAGAATACATCGTCAGAAAACAATGATGCTATTTCAGAACATATAAACAGCCCCACTGATTCTATGTATAAAAAATCCTCTTCGAGACAGAATCGACCGGTCTCTCAGTTATTCCATACAATGGAAATTTGAAACACGTTTCTTATATGTAGGGAATGGAGTCTTAACAATATTTGTGTCATACTTTACATTATATTCAATTCGAGTTGATAACTCAGTTCCAGAATTAATCTGTTCTAGTAGTTAACTGAATGCAGACCTTCTCCATAGAATACTTTTAAAACATTATCAATCTGTGCGTGCACAAATCTTACTTCAAATTTCTCTACACCGATCTCATCTATGTCAATGCAAAACAGCATATAATTCCTGGCCAAAAAATACAGAATTAGTTTCCTTAAACCCATAACTAACTCGTGATATTATGGCAATCAAAGCTTTAAAATATATAAACAGTATTTTTGTTCTTCTAAGATAAGCTCTACATTTGTCTTTCAGTTGGGATTATCACAATAACACGGCAGTATGTGAATTTTGTAAGATTCCGTGTAGAAGACAGCAATTGATTTAGCGTGATAATAGGCCAGCTTTTGTGAAAACACTAAGATAACCTCCTACGTAAACTAACATCTTTAATAAATGATGTACATCAACATTTTTCAAGCATGTATCATCTCTAACATTCTTCAGAAATGGATGTTAAGAAATGTAAATGCCAACATACTACACAAATCTTTCTTTGTTTAAAACAACCTAGATTATCCATGGGTAACTGAATTCAACATGCAAAGTCCAACCAATCTGTTTAAAGAGACTCTAAACTAGACCATTTCAGATACTGTGCTTTCTTTGGGTAGAGGGAGTTCTGGTGGCGGGAGTAGGGTCGCTAAACAATTACGAAAACTCATTTAGAAAAGTTTAGAATGATTAGTGCTATGTATACATCTATGTAGACTATCTATTATAGTTTGGTTAAATCAACAGTTCATAAAACACATGACCCCAAATTATTCAACAGTAACATTTTAAATAGATAAAGGGTACACAGGCATATGGTTTGACATATTTCATACCACATGTAATGGCATCATTTCTGGAATAAGCGTGAAATTTCATATTTGATGGGAAAAAAAATTTTAAATCAGTGGTGTACAGTATTAACAATATTTACAACTAAATTTATTGCATTTATGTCAAATACCTAACTAGCGATGTAAACAGAAATACGGAGGAACTGAGATGGATCTGTATACCACCCCCAATTCTACATCCCAACCCAAATTCGAATATAACAACTCATGAACAACAAAAAACCAGTATTCGCTCAGCCCACTTAATGTAACAGTGTTTCTCACAATACATCTTTTATAAAAATCATGTTTTATATTCAAAATTATGAGAGCAATTTATTGTAAATTTATGAAAATCAAGAACATGATTCATTTACCGGAAACATGTTAAAGTATTACTGACAAATAGCTTTGTTTTTACTGCTTCGATACAATATTAATTGTTTCTGTTTTGCATTTATTTACAGTAGAAATTACAGAAAGCGGGCGTTTATCATAAAATGTTATATTGAGTATACAATTTATGGATTTTAACGTGTAATTTGAGCGAAAAAAAATCTTTATTGTTCCCAAGTAGTCTAATTTGTTAAATGATTGTCTACAAAACAGTAACAATGCTTCAAAAAGTAATTCATTGCATGACCTCCTTAACAATTTGGACAACGCGATAAAACATTAAATAAGCGCAAATATATCTATACCATCACGGTTTGGTACAATGTAGACAAAATAGTCCCGACTGCTGCAACAACCATTTATTTTTATTGTGCATAGTCAACACTAAAATGTTGTTATAGTGCTCATCCATTTATTTGAGAATAGTATAAACGATTGCCCGCATGTCGTTAATAGCGGAGAGAAGTTATAGTAATGTTCTGCTGCTATACGTTTCTGCACTTTCTTTCATTTATAGTTTATGGGGTTCCAAATACGCGAACGTTCAGTTTTCATACATTTAGAACTGAAATATATTTAAAAAACAAATTGAAGCAAAGGTACAGCAATCAGGTGAATCTGAAAATAACACTGACTGTTGCAACAGCACAGTTCGGCGGTTAGACAAGTTAGTCTGAACTCTGCAAAAGTGTTCAATTGTCCCTGTGTCAAAATATCACATCAATTATTTTGCTTTATCATCGTGCAAGGAACTTAATTGAACTCATAACAAGAATTCTATTGTGGCAGAGTAAATAATCATACAATAATGTTATCGAACACAGGAAAGGAAAGTAGCAACATGTTGGACCGTTTGATTATAACGGTAAAATGAATACACATTGCATAGCTCTTTGCTGATAAAACTGCTTAGTATACGCTACAATGTATCCACTTATATGAACTTACCCAACTTTAATGATATAAATGATTTTTTAAAAATTTCAATTACAAAGTACTTCGATATCAATATTTATTGAAATAAAATTGAGTAAATAATCATATTCGTATGCTCTCAAAGTAAAACCAAATATGACTAATGTGTTTCCAATATTTCCCAATATCAGTGAACAGTGATTATGTTGTTTGGGTCTTCGATCTTACAGTTCGCAGTATCAGTGATGTTGGGCTTGAGGTTGAGCAATATTCTGTACTGACAGAGAGCCGGTAGCTTTCCTTAAACCGTGATTCTGCGGTGAAAGAAATATGCAATTTTCAACGCATTTTTAAAATAACAAGCAATTAACTAAATGAACAAACATTTTAATATGCCTGGTTTGTGATGAAATTTAGGAATGCCTCTGCCCTATTAGCTTCCTGAATTTCATAAATATAAAACCAGGCAGTAATTTGCTGTCAACCCCACAATGAAATTTATTACTCTTTGATGGGATGTGAGTATCACTGGCAAGGTTTTCTGCCCATCCTTAATTGTCCTTGAGAAGGTGGTGGTGAGCCACCTTCTTGAACTGCCGCAGTCCATGTGGTGTAGGTACACCCACAGTGCTGTTAGGAAGGGAGTTCCAGGATTTTGACCCATCAACAGTGAAGGAAGGGCGATATAGTTCCAAGTCAGGATAGTGTGTCTTGAAGGAGAACTTGCAGATGGTGGTGCTTCCATCCAACTGCTGCCCTTGTCCTTCTAGATGGTAAAAATCACAAATTAGGAATGTGCCAAAGAAGGTGAGTTGCTGCAGTGCATCTTGTGGATGGTACACACTGCTGTGACTGTGCATTGGTGGTGGAAGGGGTGAATTTTTAAGATGACAGAAGGGGTGCCAATCAAGTGGGCTGCTTTGTCCTGGATGGTGTCACACTTCTTGAGTGTTGTTGGAACCTCACTCATCCGGATAAGTGGGTAGTATTCCATCACACTCCTGACTTGTGCCTTGTAGATGGTGGACAGGTTTTGGGGAGTCAGGAGGTGAGTTATTTGATGCAGAATTCTCAGCCTCTGACCTGCTCTTATAGCCACTGTATTTATATAGCTTGACTAGTTCAGTTTCTGGTCAATGGTGACCCACAGGATGTTAATGGTGGGGGATTCAGCCATGATAATGCCATTGAGTGTCGAGGGGAAATGGTTAGATTCTCTCTTGTTGAACATGGACATTGCCCGTCACTTGTGTGGCGTGAATGTTACTTGCCACTTCTCAGGCCTAACCTGAATCTTGTCCAGGTCTTACTACATAGGAACACGGACTGCTTCAGTATCGTAGTACTTGCAAATGTACTCAACACAGTGCAATCATCAGTGAACATCCCCGCTTCTGACTTTATTTTAGGTTCAATAAAGACACTGGGTTCACTAAAGAAAGATCTGTCAAGTCAAGTTTACAAAGAAAATACTAGCAAAGCATTAAAACCTAAGTTTGACTTGTTGAGTACAAAAATGCATTTAAGAGTGCAATTATAGAGTCAAAAACCAATTCAGGCCAGTAATTACAGTATTCCTTCATAATGAGCAGCACCTTACACCACTGGTCTGCCATCAGAAGTATCAGATCAAGTGGAGATCTCTGCATTTATATGCAAACACACACACACCTAGAACTCCACTCCCAATCACTGAAATTTAAATGCATTGGGAGTATGGATACTAAATACAACAAAATAGCTGTGCTAAAGTTATAGTTCAAAAGCTACCATAAACTTATATTTTTCATGAGAAAATGTATTACAGAATACAAATCAACAATAATTTGCATTAAAAACTCCTTAAAGTTAGCCAGTGTCTCAAGACTTTGGATCTCAAGATACTGGATCATAATCAGAAATAAAATAACACTGAGCCAAAGGAGACATTTGGACAGACAACCAGAAAGTTCGTTAGAGGTACATTTTAAGAAGCATCTAAAAGGAGAAGAAGTGTGAAGAGGCTTAGGCAGAGAAATGCAGAGCTTAGGGCAGGCTTGTCCAATGTGTGGCCTGCGGGCCGGATTCTGCCCCCCCACCTCCCGCCACCCTCACAAAGCCTCTCTATGTGGCCCCCATAGCCACTGTTCAAAATGCCTGTCAGACAGGTAAGTGAAGTTGAAGATTCTGCAAGGGGCTACTCCTTCAATCGCAGGCTGTTCCTCTCCTGCATTTGTCCTAAGAAACAGGCTGTGATTGGAGGAGCAGGGAACACCAATGGCAATGAGTATGCTGAGGGAAAACAGAGGTTTTTCAGGGGCAGGGAAGGAGACACTGTGGGGCCACAGGGGAAGGAGAGACTGCAGGGGTCACCGGGCAAGGAGAGACTGCGGGGCACGGGGGAAGGAGCGTGATGAACTGCGGGGGCCACAAGGGAAGGAGAGGCTGTGGGTCCATGGGGAAGGAGGGAGAGAGGCTGAAGGGGCCACGGGGGAAGGAGAGAAATAGACTGCTGGGGCTACAGGAAACAGAGACTGTGGCGGCCTGGCGCTGAGCCATTGGCTGCAAGACCCAGCGGAGAGACACTATGGAGCCCAGGGTCAGGGGTGGGGGAATAGGCTGGCTGGTGTGTGTGAGAGAGAGGGAGAGAGTATGTGAGGGAGAGTGTGTGAGGGAGATTGTGAGAGAGAGTGAGTGTATGTGTGAGAGAGAATATATGAGAGCGAAAGAGAGTGTGTGAGAGAGAAAGAGTGTGAGAGAGAGTGTGTGAGTGAAAGAGAGAGTGTGTGAGTGAGTGTGTTGTGTGAGAGAGAGAGCGTGTGAGAGATATATGTGTGAGAGAGAGTGGGTGTGTGGGGGAGCGTGTGTGAGAGAGCGAGTGAGAGTGTGTGTGTGAGAGAGAATGTATGAGAGCGAGAGGGAGTGTGCAAGAGTGTGTGTGTGAGAAAGAGAATGTATGAGAGAGTGCGTGTGTGTGAGGATCGAGTGAGAGTGAATGTTAGAGAGAGAGTGTGTGTGATTGTGTGTGTGACAGAGTGTGTGTGAGAATGAATGTGTGAGACAGTGAGAGAGAGAGTGTGTGAGAGAGAAAGAGAATGTACGAGAGATATATAGTGTGTGTGTGTATGAGAGAGAGAGACTGTAAGTGTGTGAGAGAATGTAGCGTGTGAGGGAATATGAGAGAATGTAGCGTGTGAGGGAATATGAGAGAAAGTGAATGAGAGAGATTGAGTGTGACAGTGAGTGTGTAAGAGAGTGTATGTGAGAGTGTGTGAGATTGTGTGCTTGGCTCACTCCCAGTCTCAGAATTCTCACTCACCTTCATCCCCACACACTAACTGATATTCACACCCACACCCACTCGCACAGTGAGTGAGGGTGAGTGAGCACCCTGAGACTGGCAGTGAACTGGACACACACACTCTGACCCCTCATACTCTAATGGTCATCTTTACTAATTACTCTTTTTTTAAATTATCAATTTATTGCTTTGACATTACTTTATTTTTGCTCAGCAAGTTGTTTCGTTTCTTCATACTCAACATTTTTTCGAAATTCATGTGTCTTTCTGAAATTTGCTCATCGGTCCCTTGAGTGAGAAAAAAATGAAAATGTGGCACCCTCAAGCAAAAAGGTTGGACAAGCCTATTTTAGGTCCAGGCAGTGCAGAGATGTACTACCGAGAGGCTTCTTTGGTTGAACAATGAACTTTATTTACAGAGCGGCTGGATTAGCTGCATGCCTCTAGTAAGGCTACAGTACATTCTCCAGACTAGAAAAACCCCGCCCTTTAAGATTCCCCGTGCTTGGCATTGATTGGCTGTTCTGACCATGTGGCCCTTACTCAGTATGGCTGACCTTAAAGCAACAATCATCACATCCCTCTCCCTTTAATTCCTTGTATTACATTCCTTATTTATACAAATTACTTTACACAGGTAAATAGAAAACAATATCAAAAAGTTTAGAAATAATCACACTTGCACTTTGTCATGAATTCAGACCATACACTTATATACATAAGTCCAGTAATTACAAATCAAGTCGTTGAGGGGGTTTTCTTTTCTGGGTAGAGCGGGATAACTCTATAGCCTGAGGCTGCCCTACAGGAACACTAACAGGGACTGTGATAATGTGTACCTCTTTTGGCACAGGCAGTTCATTACTATTTGATTCAATGGAGACATCAGTTATGTCTATAACCGGTCGATCAGCTACTAAGGTGCTTGGGGGTTCGATAACATTCCTTGGTGGCAACACTGACTGCGGAAGCGTCTCTCTGCTTCTTAGGTGATCCAAGTGTTTACGAACGATCCGGCCTTCCACGTCTACCTGGTATGAAAAGACTCCGGTCTTACAGACGATATTTCCTGCAATCCAACTTGGACTGCTACCGTAGTTTCTTACATATACTGCTTCATCTACCATAAATTTAAGGGCTCTGCTATGCAAATCATGGCTTGTTTTCTAATTACCTTGGTTCTTCTCTAACCTCCCTGGCAAATTTGGAAATACGAAGCTCAATCTCGTTTTGAGACAACGCTTCATAAGCAGTTCTGCTGGTGGAACTCCCATTGTTGCAGTAAGAGTAGTGCGGTGGCTAAGAAGGAAGCGTGAGATTTTGGTTTCCAAGGTTCCCCCTACAATTTTTTTTTGTCCTGACTTGAAAGTTTGGATGGCTCTCTCAGCTAGTCCATTTGATGCTCGCTGGTAAGGTGCAATTTGGATGTGTTTAATGCCGTTTAGGTTGGTGACGCTCTGAAATTCAGCACTTATAAATACCGGTCCATTGTCTGATGCAATGACCTCAGGCAAACCAAGAGTCAGAAAGCATTGGTGCAACCTTTTGATGGTAGCATGCAACGTAGGTGATTTCACCTCAAAAATCTCCATCCATTTTGAGTGTGCGAAGATTATGAGCAAAAACATTGTGCCTAAGAATGGACCCAGGTAGTATATTTAGATCCGCGCCCATGGTCAGCCAGGCCGTTCCCAAGAGTGTAGTGGGTGTCATGAAGAGATTAATGTCTATGATGTTATTGGAAATTATTTTATAAAATAGAGTTTAGTGGTGTCTGTGTCTATGTATGTGTCTTAATTGGATTAAGGCCAGCTAGTCTATAGTGTATAGAAAGAAGTAGGTTTGAAGTGGTAATTAGATAAACATGGGGACGTTTAGAAACATAGGTGTCAAGGGGGTAATTTGTATTTTTAAATAAAGCATTCAAAAGAATGGGTGAAATCTTGCACCTAGCTAGAAGACCCCAAGCAATGTTTATTTTTTTCCAGCTTACGAATAAAATTGGTGGAATCAAAGGATGTTATTGTTAGAAGATGTAAAATTAAAAATCTAGTAATATAATGGGAAATTTACATTCAAAGGAAAAGCTAGGTATAAACAGAAAGGAGCTTGTATGTGTAAGGCAGAGGCATTTAAGATCTAACCAGACTGTACACCTGCAACTGTGTCTGCAAGGAACCTCTTTTTGAATTCGTAAGATCAAATGTGCTTTGCCTGGGATCTTATAAAATCTATGAGTTTTACTTTTGTCTTAATAGGGGTTTAACTGAAAGTCAGGTTAATTAGGGGATTTTTTATAGTTATTACAGTAGTAGTTTTGTAGACATATGTATGTGCTTACAATTTTCCTTGTATTAATAAATGTTTAATTTAGTTTTATAAAAAACCTCTTGAGACTTGGTGGTCTTATTACTACTGAATTCAAAGCCTGCGTTTCAAAACATACAAATTGCAAAAATGGGTTATGACAGTTGTCTCAAGTTTCCTTCTGGGATTTGAGTAACTCAGCCTTTACCATCAGCTGTGTCATAATATGGGGCTGCAGCTGGCAACTTTTGTTGCAATTGCCATTGTCGACAGTGCTTGACTAGCTTCTCGATATCTGCATCTATACCAGGCCACCACACATAACTAGGAGCAGTTAGGAGCAGTTCCCTGCCTGGTACAGGAACGACTACTCTTGCTCCCCAGAGTATGATGCCATCCTGACAACTCAATTCGTATTTGCAGGTAAAAAATGGTTTCATTTCCTTGGGGACTGGCTCATTTAACTATCCTGTAAGTATCTGGTCTCACTTTGGACAGAAGCTGATCTCGATTGGTCCAGTTCCTGATCTGCTTCCCGCAGACGGGTGATGTGTCTAAAAAATTCAATGCAAGGACGATTTCTTGGGAGTGCATGAGATGCTTTTTTGCAAGGGTAGGTGGCTAAGACCGCCCATATTCACTATGTGTATCCCAGATCGGTGCTTGAAAGTGTATTAATAGGCAGACAGAATTAATGCGCATCACTTAATTCTTGCCGAGGCTGTTGGTGGGATAGCCTTGTCTTCTTTGAAAAGGCCCAAAAGCGATTTATGATCAGAAACGAAAGTAAAGTGCCTACTTGATACGTAACCTATTGGCCTCTCAAAGCCATCATCCATTTCCCGGGACACTACTGCACCAACGCCATATGGAGAGGCGTCGCAGATCAATATCAATTCTTTAGATAGGTCAAAGTGCACTAACAAAGTTGAGGAGTGCAGCAGTTGTTTAACTCTGTTGAAAGCTTCCTCCTGTGGTGCCTTCCAGGACCAACGATGGTGTTTCTTCAGCAGTATGTGCAACCAGTACAGGTGATAAGTTGTGTAAAAAAATCACTCATAGTAGTTTACCATCCCCAAAAATGATTTGAGTTTGGTAATATTTGTGGGGGAAGGCACCTTTATCACCTTAACTTTTCCTTCGACGAGATGTAATTCTTGTGCGTCTACACGGTGCCCCAGATAGGTAACTTCGGAGGCTTGGAAATTGCACTGGTCTTATGGTACCGGTCTTGCCTTAAAAAATTGAGGAGTTGTCTCTGGATCAACATAAGTCTTGGCTTGCAAGCCTTTGATTTTTCATAATTCGTTGCAAAAGAAGCTGTTGTATTTTTTCGACAAATTTAGCAGTCTCATGCCCGCACTTGAAAAATCTCGGACCAATTTAACTTGATTTATTTTAGCCAATCATGGTCCAGAAGGCTTGGTATTTCCCCAGTCACTATTATTATTGGAAGCTGGGCTGACTGCTGCCCATAGCTCAAAGGTACCATGGCAGTGTGTTTTACTTTTATTGCTTCTCCTGTGTAAGTCTTTAACTGGGCAGAAGTTCTCTCCAGGCTTAAGGGTTGGGTACCTTCCCTCAGGTACTGAAATGTGTACTCACCCATCACTGTGGCTGATGCCCCTGCATCCACCTCCATAACTAGAGGTTTCCCATTTACGTGGAGTGTGGCAATAATAGGGTCTGCCTTGACTGCTTTAAGATTAAAAAGAGTGAATGTCAGAATCAGTTATTTCAGGTTCTTTAACGTTATTTACTTCTAACATCTTTGCTGGCTGGCGACTTTGCAGTCTTAGCTCTACACTGCTTTATCAAATGTCCTCTTTTGTGACAGTAATAGCACTCAGCTTCCTTGAATCTATATGTCTCAAGAATGTGGTTACCCCCACATTTCAACTTCAGGATTGCTGTCTGGCTGCCTCTGGTATTTTTCTTGATTTCTGGGTGATTGAGAGTGATTCCCACTTCGCGGCTGCTTCTGTGGTTTTGGCGCCATGCTGGCTGCAGGTTCCCACCCTAACTGGTAAACGGTGCCATTTTGCAAGCTCTGTAGCTCCTCCAAATCTTTTTCAGCGCTTTCCATGGTCAGCGCTATCTCCAATGCTCGTTTACAATTTATTTAGACTTCTGCCAGCAATCGACACTAAATGGTGTCGTTGTGCACGCCACACACTAACCGATCCTGTAGCATGTCGTTCAAGCTCGTTTCAAAATCACATTGCTCTGACAATTGCTTCAACTTAGCAATATAAGTCACGATCAATTCGCCTGGGGCCCTCACCCTCATATTAAATTTGAATCTTTGCATATTGACTGATGGTTTGGGCTGAAAATGGTCATTCACTAAATCCATGAGCTCATTGAACGATTTGGAGTCAGTGCGCTTGGGGCTGTGAGCCTGCGAATAAGGTTGTAGGTTTGACTCCCATAGACACTCAAGAGAATTGTTTTGTGCTTTGCCTCCTCCCCTCTTTTGTTAGCCTGAAAATAAAACCCAAGGTGGTCAATATATTGACTCCAATCCTCCATGGAGGAGTTAAATGGGTCGATCCTCCCAAAGAGAGGCATCCTGGTGAGTATATATATTTTTTTCCTTTCTTTCTTCAAAAAGAGATAATCAGAGATGTAGGGTGAGGGGTAGCGCCAGGATCATTTATCCTTGTCGCCAGATGTAGAGATGTACTATTGAAAGGCTTCTTTAGTTGAAAAATAAACTTTATTTACAAAGCTGTTGGGTTAGCTGTATGCCTCTAGCAAGCTACAATACATTCTCTAGACTAGGTAAACTCCACCGCTTAAAGATTCCCCACACTCAGTGTTGATTGGCTGTTCTGACCATGTGGCCCTTACTTAGCAAGGCTAGCCTTAAAGCAACAATCACCACAGCAACTATAAGCACTGGTGGGGTTGAGGAACTGGTGAATGCACATGAGACCATTGTTGGAAAAACACAGAGTTTCCAAAGGGTTGTTTTTTTTTCATTCAAGGGATGTGGGCTTCGCTGGCTAGGTCAGCATTTATTGCCTATCCCTAATTATCCCTGAGAAGATGGTGGTGAGCTGCCTTCTTGAACCGCTGCAGTCCCTGTGTTGTAGGTACACCGACAGTACTGTTAGGGAGGGAGTTCCAAGATTTTGACCCAGCGACAGTGAAGGAATGGCAATATATTTCCAAGTCAGGATAGTCAGTGGCTTGGAGAGGAACTTCCGGGTGGTGGTGTTCCCATGTATCTGATGCCCTTGTCCTTCTAGATGGTAGTGGTCATGGGTTTGGAAGGTGCTGTGTAAGAAGTCTTGGTGAGTTTCTGCAGTGCATCTTGTAGATGGTACACACTGCTGCCACTGTGCATCAGTGGTGGAGGGAGTGAATGTTTGTGGATGGGGTGTCAATCAAGCGCGCTGCTTTGTCCTGGATGGTGTCAAACTTGTTGAGTGTTGTTGGAGCTGCACTCATCCAGGCAAGGGGAGAGTATTCCATCACACTCCTGACTTGTGCCTTGTAGATTGTGGACAGCCTTTGGGGAGTCAGGAGGTGCGTTACTCACCGCAGGATTTCCAGCCACTGACCTGCTCTTGGAGCCACAGTATTTATATGACTAATGCAGTTCAGTTTCTCATCAATGGCAACCCCCAGGATGTTGATAGTGGGGGATTCAGCAATGGTAATGCCATTAAATGTCAATGGACGATGGATTGGTTGTCTCTTGTTGGAGATGGTCATTGCCTGGCACTTGTGTGGCATGAATGTTACTTGCCACTTGTCAACCCATGTCTCGATGTTGTCCAGGTATTACTGCATTTGCATGGACTGTTTCAGTATCTGAGGAGTTGGGAATGGTGCTGAACATTGTGCAATCAACAGCGACATCCCCACTTCTGACCTTATGATGGAAGGAAGGTCATTGATAAAGCAGCTGAAGATATTTAGGCCTAGGACACTACCCTGAAGAACTCCTGCAGTGCTGTCCTGGAGCTGAGATGACTGACCTCCAAAAACCACAACAATCTTCCTTTGTGCTAGGTATGACTCCAACCAGCGGAAAGTTTTCCTCCTGATATCCATTGACCTCAGATTTGCTAGGGCTCCTTGATGCCACACTCGGTCAAATGCGGCCTTGATGTCAAGGGCAGTCACTCTCACCTCAGGGGTATTAGAAGTCTCAGAGATGGGGAGAGGCAGGCTCATTGAGCGATTTGTACACAAATATAAGAATTTTAAAATCAAGATATTGGCGAGTGCTGATGTAGGTGAGTGAGCACAGGGTGGGTGAAAAAACCTTGATGCGAGCTAAGTTATGGCCAGTAGGATTTTGGATTTGCTTAAGTTAATGGAGAATGGAACATGGAAGACTACCCAGTAAGGCATTGGAATAATCCAGTCTAATGCTAATTAAAGGGTGGATGAGGGTTTCCACAGCATATAGGCTGAGGTGAGGACAGAAACAGGTGATACTGCAGATGTGGAAGTAGGTAGTCTTGGTGTTAGAGAGGATATGCGGACAGCTCAGGGTCAACTAGGACACTGAGGTTGTGAATAATCTGGCGCCTGAAACTATAGCCAGGGAAGACAATTGAAGCTGTAGCTGGTGAATGGGCTTTTTTGGCAGGGGCCAAAGACAATGGGGAGAATTTCCAACATTTAGTCCCTGCTGAAATCTTGAGGCTATTAGCAGATTGGGAATGCGTTGAAATCTACTGCAACTTTGCTGTGGCTCTTTAACTGAGCCGTGGCATTAGTATCCCACTTCTGGGTTCCCTGATCAGTGAGGGCGGGCAGGATCATGCACCTGATCTTTCAAAGGAAGGATTTCTAATTAAAGGGTCCCCAGTCGGGGTCAGAAAAGCTCAACTGCACATGGATTTTTGAGGCTGCAGCAATGCAGGAATGGAGAAAAGATCTTGGAAGGCTGCTCCCGCCAGATCTCTCTACCCGGAAGTCCTACTTAGGAAGCTGAGAGGCAGCAATGAGATGAGCTCTCCTTGGGATGGAAGGAATAAAACAGCCTTTCCAACCAAGCGGGCATAGCTGGATGTGGTCAAAGTCAGCAGCAGAAGTGTGGTCTCCCTAACCTGGCGACAGTGGATGTATACCAAGTACACCGAGAGGATGCAGAACCTCAAGAACGCAGGAAAGGTGAGTGGCCGAGCACTTTCACATGTCAAGCCTCATACTCTGACTTTCCCAGCATTCTCTTGCACAACACTCCTCAGGAAAACACATCTTGCAGCTCCACTCATTCCTCTCCAGGCACCTCACATCCCCATCTGAACAGCCAATACTCACACTCTTATTGCCCTCTCACGCCCATGTCGCACAGTGACCCTCTAGAAATGATGTCCTCTCCTCCTATCCATACAAGCCATTTCTAACTTTTCCCAGTTATGGTAAAAGGTCACAGACCTGAAATATTGGGGGGAATGTAATTCTTAGCTCCTTTCCTCCTCTTCTGCAGGTCATTTGTAGCACAGGACACTAGAGGAAATTAGTAGGTATGAGTAATTAGCCACAAAGCACAAGGGTATCAAGGAGCAGAAGAGGACACTGACATCCCTAAACAGAGGCTGCAGAAGGTGGCTCGCCTTGGCTAAGGAGCCAGTGAACTCTGATATCATGAGTTCTGTTCTGAAAAGAAAAACAGCCATCATACTGATGTGGGGGCATTCTGACCCATCTCCCAAGATACTCAGAAGATGGCAGGGATCGTGGTGGAGTCCACTGACCTCAAATGTAGCAACATCACGGAAGAATATTTTCTATAGCAGATATAAATGAAGTATGTATTATATTGATTGCAATCTACTGCTGTCTTTTCTGTAGGCATTGCCTAGGACAAGCTGGTGTCTGCTAATCAGAAGCAGACTCCAGGCCTTGTAGGTTTGGGGTGGGGGATGATGGGTGAGGGGTGAGAATAGCCTTGAGAGAGCATGTCTTCTAGTTTTAAAACACTTAAGGCCAAGTCATAAGAGATCCACTTTTAGGGTTTTCTTGATCACATGGGAACCATTAGAACAGCCTTTCCATTGGTAAGTGATCATCCTCCCTCTGAGTCCAGTACCATTTACACAACAGGGGCCCTCCAACATGATAAAGCTCTCTCTCTCTCAGAACAGCAGCACATACCATTTCTCCCATCAATCCCCTCAGAGCCAGCCTCTTCAGGCAGCTGCAGCAGAGATCTAATGCACAGCAGGCCCTGCATAGACACAGTGATGGCTACCACAGTCTCAAAAGGTTCCTCGCGCAAATGTGTAGCCAACCATCTCTCATGACACTGGCCCTCAGTCTGAATCAAAAAGAAGCGCTAGGATATGTCATCGGAAAACACGTCTAGGTATCCAAGGGAAGCATGGTGATAGCTGGTAATGAATTAATACAGAATGTTTCCTTGAGAACAACCATTAAAGTGTTTCTGTATGAATTAACCATGTTGTTCAATGAGCTACTTACCCTCTGAGGTATTCTCAGGGTGTTGTGACATGATTGGATTGTGAGTCGCAAAGATGGATGTTTTCATATGGAAGAATTTGAGGAGCCATAAAGGTTGGGGAAATGTTGCGATGAGTGTGTAATCAGTGGATTGAGGTTGAACCAAAGAGAATGTGTGATTAATAAGTTGCCTACAAATTTCACTGGCAGCCTGGATAGCAGACTCCTACAAATCTAGATGATTTTGTTGTTGGCCTCCATATGCTTCCTCCATACCCAGCAGCCAGGACTTCCTCCTGCTGGAATTATGGTTTCAGAATGTTTTGAATTCCTGAGGAATGTAGGGTACAAAAAGCAAACATAATACAAGACATGCTCATCAACATCCATCAGTATCCCTCTTGAACTATAAATACCCCCAAACCAGAACTCCTGTGCTCCTCTTGTTGGTGCATTTATTCCTGCATCCTTTATTCAGTGACTGTTGTCTTCTGATTGGCAATGTGAACCCTTGGACCCTCATCTGCCTGTTTGTAGGGGTGAAGAGAGTCTCACCACCTCTGTGGTTGGGACAAACTGCTTGGAGAGTTTGGGCGATGGACACTGATAAGGTTTAAGTGTGATGCCATGTAGGGGTGATGTGGGCTGCTAGTTTTATGCAGGAGACAGCTCAAGGACGTCATACCTGCTGGAAGCGGGTGTAAATTAGATTGTCAAGAGCCTCCCTAGCACATATTTCCAAGGCTCTAACTTGTGATGCAGGTGACTTATCCTTCTGTCCTGATTCCTCTGCATCCTACTTCACATGCTCCTTGTCAGAAGAGGAGTGAATCTCCTCCCAGTCCTCTGGATGCAAGGCCTAACCAGAACGCAGCAGATGATTATGATTCTGGAAACCCTTGCTGGGTCATATTGCAGCACTCCACTGGAATGGTGTAGGCAATGAAATCAAACCTTCAGTAGCTGGTCAAGCCATAACAGGCATTGTACCATTCCTCGGCTGCAATGCAAGGGTTCCCCACCGGCATAAGCAGCCATGTCCTGAGTGGGTACCCCTTGTCGCTGAGGATCCATCCGTGGAGGTGTGCAAGGGGCTGGAACAACTGTGGAACCTGAGAGTGTCAAAGCATTAGGCATCATGAGTGCTCTTTGGGAACTGAGCACACACCTGCATTGCACTTTCAATGGTCACATGTCACCTGGACATTTATTGAGTAGAAGCTCTTCCTGTTTGTGAAGGCTGCAGGCTGATCCGAGGGAGCTTTGATGGCCATATGGGTGCAATCAGTAAGGGGCGCATGGTCAGGAGGCTACGCCTGAGTGAGACGGGGACCAAGTGAGTCACGAATTAGGTTCTCATGTTAAGTTCTGGAAAGGCTTTCTCAGATTAAAGTGGTGCTTTAAGTAAGGTTTATTGCAATTCGTAAAGTGTGCTAAGTATTAATCGGATTTATCAGTACTAGTAAGGTTTATCAATAGTTGTAAGGTTTATTAAGTTAAGGCCAAGTAAAATTAATATAAGTAAACCAAAGTAAAATAAAGTTAATGTAAGTGAAGTAAAGTTAAGACATGGCAGGGCAGCTCGGTTGCTTGGAATGCATGTCCTGTAGTACGAACATACATACGAACATACGAAATAGGAGCAGAAGTAGGCCATTCCGCCCCTTGAGCCTGCTCCACCATTCAATAAAATCATGGCTGATCTGTTTGTGTTTTGAATTCCACATTCCCATTTACCCCCAATAATCTTTGATTCCCTTGACCAACAAGAATCTATCTACCTCTTCCTGAAAAATATTCAGTGACCTTGCCTCCATCGCCTTCTGAGGCACAGAGTTCCAAAGTCACACAACCCTCTGAGAGAAAATATTTCTCCCCAACTCTGTCCTAAAAGGGCAATCCCTAATTTTAAAACAGTGCCCCTAGTTCTGGACTCACCCAGTAGAGGAAGCATCCTTTCCATGTCCACCCTGTCAATACCATTCAGGATCTTGTTTCTTCAATCAAATCATCCCTCGCTCTTCTAAACTCCAATGGAAACAAGCCCAGTCTGTCTAACCTTTCCTCATAAGACAACTTGCTCATTCCAGGTATCAATCTAGTAAACCTCCTCTGAAACATTTCCAACGCACTTACATCCTTCCTTAAATAAGGAGACAAACTGCACACAATATTCGAGATGTGGTCTCACCAATGACCTGTATAACTGAAGCATAACAAGCTTACTTTTATGTTCAATTCCTCTCGTAATAAAGGATAGCATTCGATTAGCCTTCTTAATTACTTGCTGTACCTGCATACTAACTTTTTGTGACTCATGCACTAGAACACCTCGATCCCTCTGCACCTCAGAATTCTGCAGCCGTTCTCTGTTTAAGAAATATTCTGCTTTTTTATTCTTTCTGCCAAAGTGAACAACTTCACATTTTCCCACATTATACTCCATCTGCTAGATTTTTGCCCACTCACTCAGCCTATCTTTATCAGTCTACAGCCCCCTGATGTCCTCTTCACAACATACTTTCCTGTCTAGCTTTGTGTCATCTACAAATTTAGCTACCATGCCTTCACTCCCTTCATCTGAGTCATTTATATAAATTGTAAAAAGTCAAGGTTCCAGCAGAGACCCCTGAGGGACTCTACTCATCACACCTGCCAATCAGAAAAAGACCCATTTATGCATATTTTCTGTTTTCTGCCAACCAGCCAATCTTCTATCCATGTTAATATGTTATCCCCTACATCATGAGCTTTTATTTTCCGCAATAACCTTTGATGTGGTACCTTATCAAATGCTTTCTAGAAATCCAAGCATAACATGTTTACAGGTTCCCCTTTATCCACAGCATATGTTACTCCTTCCAAGAACTCCAACAAATTGGTTAACATGATTTCCCTTGCACAAAACCATGCTGACTCTTCCCGATTACCTTGAGTTTCTCTAAATGCCCAGTTATAACCTCCTTAATGATCAATTCTAACACCTTCCCCACGACAGACATCAAGCTAACTGGCCTATAGTTTCCTGTTTTCTGCCTCCATCCCCTCTGGAATAAAGGGATATGTTTGCTACTTTCCAGTCTGATGGACCCTTTCCAGAATCTGCCGAATTTTGGAAAATTAACACCAACGCATCCACTACCTCATTAGCCACCTCTTTTAAGACCCTAGGCTGAAGTCCATCAGGATCTGCAGCTCCATCAGTTTGCTCAATACTGCTTCACTAGTGATTGTAAGTTCTCCTCTCCCTTCCACCTCCTGATTTACAGCTATTACTGGAATGCTTTTTGTATCCTCTATAGCGAAGACAGAAGCAAAATATTTGTTCGCTTCATCTGCCATTTCCTTATTATCTACTATTAACTCCCCATTGTGACTCTAGAGGGCCAACAGTCACTTTACTTACTCAATTTTCCTTTATAAATACTTGTAGAAACTTTTGTTATCCATTTTTACATTTCTAGCTAGCTTCCCCTCATATTCTAATTTCTTTATCCTGATTAACCTTTTCATCATTCTCCACTGTTCTCTATATTCTGGTCAATCATCTGACCTACCACTCATCTTTGCACAGTTATATGCTTTTTCCTTAAGTTTGATGTTTTCCTTAACTTTAGTTAACCATGGTTGGTGAGTCCTTCCCTTAGAATTTTTCTTTATCGTAGGAATATACTTATACTGAGTATTCTGAAATATCCCCTTAAATGTCTGCCACTGCTTCTCTATTGATCTATCCCCTAGCCTGGTATCCCAGTTCACGTCATCTAGTTCAGCTTTCATGCCCACTTGGTTGCCCTTATTTCAGTTTAAAATACTAGTCTTAGACCCACTCTTCTCCCTTTCAAACTGGATGTAAAATTCAATCTTTTTGTGGTCACTGCTCCATAGAGGTGCCTTCATTCTGAGGTCATCAATTAATCCTGTCACATTACACAATACCAAGTCTCATATAACCAGTTCTCTGGCTGGTTTCAGAACGTGCTGCTCTAAAAAACTATCTTGAAAGCATTCTATGAACTCCTCATCCAGGCTACTACCGCAAATCTGATTATTCCAGTTAACATGAAGATTAAAATCACCCATGATTATTGCTGTACCTTTATCACAAGCACCCAATATATACCTGTATACTTTGTCCTACATTGTACATTCTGTTAGGGGGCCTGTAGAACACTCCCCCTAGTGACTTCTTTCCCCAACTATTCCTCATCTCTACCCAAACCAATTCTACATCCTGACCTCCTGAACCAAGGTCATCTCTAACTATATCTAACAATGCCATCCTTGATCAACAGCGCTACCCCTCCACTTATACCTAGCTTCCTATTCTTCTTGAATGTCATATACCCCTCAATATTCAGGACGCAATCTTTGTCATCCTGCAGCCACATCTCTGTAATGGCTATCAGATCATATTTATTTACTTTAATGTGCACTATCAATTCATTTACTTTGTTATGAATGCTACACGCATTCAGATATAGAGCCTTCAGTTTTGTCTTTTTGTTATCTTTGTAACATCTAATCTTGACTATTGGTGTATTCTTAGGTTTTATCTCTCTGAACCTTCCTGCGATTCTATGACCCTCATTTCCCATATTACTATTATGATCTGCTGCTTTGAATCTACCCCTTGATTTGCCACATCTACCAAAGCTTGATCCCAGTATGTTGGAAGTTGTGTACGCTACCAGTGATCTATACAACCATGTCTGCAAAGTATCACCAGATGCAGAAACTTGAGCTCTAGGTTTCAGAGTTGAGCGGCAGCTGGAGTCATTTTGGTTCATCCGCGAGGCTCAGAGCTTTGTGGGCAGCACATTCATAGAGGTGGTCACAGCAGACGCTAGGAGCATAGAGACAAAAGGGAATGGGTGGCTGCCAGGCAGTCCAAGAGAACAAGACAGGTGATGCTGCAGTCCCCTGAGGTCCCACTCACTAATCGTTTTTCCATTTTGGATACTGGTGAGAGCCTTGATTCCTCAGGGGAGTGCAGTCAGAGCCAAGTTCATGGTACCACAGACGGTTCAGCTGCACAGGAGGGAAGGAAGAAGAGGGGAAGAACAGTAGTGATAGGGGATTCGTTAGTTAGAGGAACAGATAGGCATTTTTATGGCCATAGACGTGATTCCAGGATGGTATGTTGTTTCCCTGGTGCCAGGGTCAAGGATGTCACGGAGCGGCTGCAGGGTATTCTTCTGGGGGAGGGTGAACAGCCAGAGGTTGTGGTCCATCAATGACAGGTAGGAAGGGGGATGAGTTCCTGAAACAGGTTTCAGGGAGATAGGAAGGAGATCTAAAAGCACCACCTCTAAAGCAGCAACCTCAGGATTACTTCCAGTCCCACGTGATAGTGAGCATAGAAATAGGAGAATTGAGCAATTAATCACATGGCTAAAGAACTGGTATAGGAGGGAGCGCATCAGATTTCTGAGGCTTTGGAATCGGTTCTTGGGCAGGTGGGACCTGTTCAAGATGGACGGGCTGCACCTTAGCAGGGCCAGGACTAACATCCTCATAGGGAGATTCGCTACTGCTATTGGGGAGGGTTTAAATTAGATTGGCAGGGGGATGAAAACCTGAGAGGGAGCTCAGATTCGAGGGAAGTGAAACTGGTAAAAGGAAGTAGAAAAGTAGAAAGCAAAAATAGAAGGCAGACGAAGCATAGGCAAGCATCAAAGAGGATCAGAATAGAGAATAATGTTAAAAAAGCAGATTAAAGGCGCTCTATCTGAATGCACGTAGCATTCGCAAGAAGGTTGATGATTTGAATGCACAAATTGAGGTAAATGTGCATGATTTAATGGCCATTACAGAGACATGGCTTCATGGTGACCAAGATTGAGAACTGAATATCCAAGGATATTTGGCATTTAGGAGGGATAGATGAAAAGGAAAAGGAGGTGGGGTAGCACTCTTAATAAGGAACAAGATCAGTACATTAGTAAGAGAGGATCTTAGATCAAAGGATCAAGATGTAGAATTAGTTTGGATGGAGCTAAGAAACAGCAGGAAGCAGCAAACATTGGGAGTTGTGTGTAGGCCACCAAGCTAAGTTCTAACGCTGGACACTATATAAATTAGGAAATTAGGGCTGAATTTTCTGGCTGATGGTGGGGTCCGTGCCGCCATTTTACGTGGGCGGGCCAACTAAGGCCCGCCCAGCATGAACCGCGGCTCCCAAGGACAGCAGGAGTGGGTGGGCAGCGGCTGGACTGCAATGACGATCTGGCAGCCTCTTTTAAAAAGTTGCTGCAGCCTGTCAAAGGCTGCGAATGATTGCCAGTGGAAGGGCTCCCCAGAGCACTGCTGGTGAGCAGACCAGGCAGGAGGGTAGGGCAGGGGGGCACTGTGCCCCTCGTTTTTCCGATGATTGCCTTGCTGCCCTCCTCGAGGAGGTGACAGCATGGCGGGGGGTCCTGGTACCCCAGGTTGCGAGGAGGAGGCCCCCCAACATGACCAAATGTGCCTAGGAGGAGTTGGTGGAGGTGGTGAGTTCCCACGACGTGGTGCGGTGCACCTGGATCCAGTGTCGCAAGCACTTCAACGACTTTTTGCACTTAGGAAGGGTGAGTACCATGTTGGTATTGGTTAGTTAACCCAGCAGGTAAGCTTTCCTCCCTGCTGCCGACCACGCCCCCACCCCCCAAGTCTGAGTGTAGTGACTGCATTGAATCATTGACGCCATGTGTCCTTCGCTGGGTGGGCCAACACATATTGCCCATGCCGAGGTCAGCCTGAGAAGGTGGTGAAGAAATGGGTTCTGCACCTGCAGCATGTGGTACACTGAGACCCACATTACTGTTTTGGGGACAACCTGGAGGAGCTGCACCTAGATGCAGTGCTGGAACTCCAGGCACTTCACAGTCACTGGAGGAGCTGACAGAGACAGTGAATGCTCAGTCGGTACCTGATGATGTGCCTCTGGAGTTGTCTGCGACGCAGCAAGCGCAGAAAATGTGGCCAGGTGTGTGGGAGCATCTGGGGGAGATGCATGAGGCTATGCTTGGCTTGGTGTCCGTGGTGGGGGAGTCTATGCGGACGATCGCCGAAACACTGAGCCTCATGTCTGAGCGCTGTGTGTCCTCTGAGGAGAGAGTGGCGAGTCTTGTGGAGAGGCTCATCCAGGAGACCCGTCAGGGCTTTCAGGGGATGCGCTCTGACCAGCAAGCCCTCACATCGGCATTGACCTCAGCTGGTCAGTGCCAGTTTGGGAGATGTTCTGGGCACCAAGTTTCCCAGCTCGGTGCCCATCCAGCCAAGGTGAGCAGGAAGGTCCGAAGCGACCTCAGGTCGGCGCAGCAGCTGCCTGGCATCTCTACGGGCTCATCTCAGGGTGCTCCAGATGAGGACGGTAGCTCCTCCGCCCCTCTGCCAGTGACCTTTGCATCCGGTGAGGCTGCGACGACTTGGGAGATGCCAGCTGTGGAACTGGCAGCTCCCTCCCAGGCAGGGTTAGCACAGGCTCCATGGGCTAGAGGACGACTACCAAGGTCATCGAGGTCAACAGGGTAGCAGAGTCTGCAGGCTGTCTCAGATGCCACTCCCAGCGAGGGGGCAGCACCAAGATGTATCACCTGGAAATGTAAACATAAGGCACCTTAGGCACACCATGGGTTTATCACTGGTGCTTTTGTGTTGGCCGGAGATGAGGTCTTTATGATTTGTTTTGATTTTGAACACCATTGTCAGTTTGTTTCCTATAGTTTCTTTGCTTGTGATATTAAAGTCATGTGATCATGGGTTAGGGTGTCTCTTTTCTTCTGCAGGTGGATGGTTTCCAAAAATGTTATGAGTGCTTTGTGGGACATTCAGCTTTATTAACAAGGCCCTTAGTTACTGTTCCTAACCTGGCAGAATTTGCACTTAGTTATCGAGTATGGAGCTGACAGCCCAGGCTTGTCCTGGAGGTCAATATGTGGTGTGCTAGCTGAAGGTTTGTTGGATCAAAGCCTCCTGGGTGTCCTTGCCTCCCTAGAGTATGCCCAGGTCAGCGTCTACCCCTTCAGCATTTGCCTGTGCATGCTCATCTTCAGACTCACTGCTGGATTCATCGTGTGCAGCCGCAGCCACTGCATCGACATCTTCATCGTCCACTGCATCCCCCCTTTCCAGTGCAAGATTGTAGAGAGTGCAGCATGCAACTACTGTCACAGACACATGATCTGGGGGGTACTGCAGTGCGCCCCCTGAGCCATCCAGGCATCGGAAGCGCATCTTGAGAAGATCGATGGTTCTCTCCACCACAGTCCTTGTGGAGGCATGGCTCCTATTGTACCACTGCTTAGCTTCTGTTCTTGGATGGCTGAGAGGCATCATGAGCCACCTTTTGTGGGGATAGCCGTTGTCACCCAGCAGACATCCATCAAGCCAGGCTGGAGCATCAAAGGACCCTGGCACCTGGGAGTGTCTGAGGATGTAGGCGTCGTGGGAGCTGCCTGGGTACCTTGCACAGACTTGTAAAATCAGCATCCTGTGATCACACACTATCTGCACGTTCATGGAGTGGAAGCCCTTCCTGTTGACGAAGGCACCGGGCTCACCTGCTGGCACCTTGATGGCCACATGTGTACAGTCTATTGCACCCTGGATGTGGGGGAAGCCAGCAATCGCCATGAAGCCTCTGGCTTGCTCTGTCTGGCTTGCCTGGTCCCAACGGAAGTGGATGAAGGTCAATGCATGCCTGAACAGAGCTTCTGTAACCTGCTTGACATAAGTGTGGACAGCTTGATTGGGAGACACCGCAAAGATCACCCAACGACCCCTGGAAGGAGCCAGAGGCATAGAAGTTGAGGGCAGCTGTGACCTTTAGAGCCACTGGCTGGGATGTCCACCCACACAGTTCGCTGAGATCTCAGGCCCAATCATCTGACAGATATAGTTGACTGTCTCTCTTGAGAGACGGAGCCTCCTTCAGCACTGCACGTCAGAGATATTGAGGTAGCTGCTTCATCGCCTGTATACCCTGGCAGCAGGATAGTGGCGTCTTCTGCAGTCCCTTCCGCCTTGGACTACCTCTTGGCCCTGCACCCCTTGTGCCTGCACCTGTCCTCCCAAAAGTGGCTCCCTGGAAGCTGAATGTGCACTCCTGGCCTCCTCCCCCTTATAGCCCTCACTTCCTCCTCCTCAGAGGTGCCTCCAGTGGAAAGTTCAGCTCCCATTACCAGGCTAAGGGAAGGCTTCCTGAAACCTGCAGGCCCAAAAAAGATTCCTCACTGTAGAGTGCTGACTTGAAGGTTAGGAGTCCAGATTAAGCAGCTGGTATGCTTTTTGAAGCATTGGAGATCACACAGGCAAATTTCAGTAACCTTGAAAAAACATTATTTGACAGAGCACACTCGCGACCCCAGTGAGTCCTCTTATCCCGCCTGTGGATGAGGTTTTACAAATGTTTCCTACCCGCCTGCCTGTTGCGCCTGTGCGCTGACCCGAAGATTGCATGGGCACTGAAAAATCACAGTCGATTGGTGCCTCAAGGGCCTTAAGTGGCCCCTTAATTAATGGCTGGCACGCATCGGTGATCATCGCGTGCCCGCCGAACGAAATATCGTGAAGGCGCACGGTGACGTCAGGACGCTCACCCGTTGTCACTGCACGTCATTTTATGCTCGAGCGTGCAGGGGCGGACCCCGCACGCCAACGGGAAAATTCTGCCCTTAGAGATGCATGCAATGTGATTAATACAGTAAGAATTGGTGACTTCAACTTACACATAAACTGGGTTGACCAAATCAGCAGTGATGCTCCGGAGGAGGAATTCATGGAGTGTGTACGAGATGGGTTTCTGGAGCAGTACGTTGAGGAGCCAACTAGGGATTGGGCTATTTTGGATTTAGTGTTGTGTAATGCAAAAAGGCTAATTAATAACCTTGCTGTGAAGGAGCTTTTGAGAAATAGTGACCATAATATGATAGAATTTTGAATTAGGTTAGAATGCAATATAGTTCATTCTGAAACTAGGGGCAGAATTTTCCCTTTGGTGTGCGGGGGTGGGCCCTGCATGTCCATGCGTAAAATGACACGCGGTGATGTTGGGCGAGTGTCCCGGTGTCACCGTGCACCATCGCAATATTTTGCTGGGTGGGCGTGCGATGATGTCCGACATGCGCCCCCCATTAATTAACGGGTCACTTAAGGTCCTTGACTAACCAATCGACACCGATTTTTCGGCACCCGTGCAATCTTCGGGTCGGCACACGGGCGCAACAGGCAGTCAGGTAGGACACATTTGTATTAACCTCATCCGGGCAAGCTAAGAGGGCTCACTGGGGTCGCAAGTGTGCACAGTATAGTATTTATTTTTGAAAGTTTTTGAAACTTGCCTGTGTGATCTGCAGTACTTCAAAACGTATATCAGCAGCTTTTTCTGGACTCTTAATCTTCAGGCCAGCACTCTGCAGTGAGTAACCTTTTCTGGGCCTGCAGGTTTCAGGAAGCCTTCCCTTAGCCTGGGAATGGGAGCTGAATTGTCTACTGGAGGCACCTCCTCTGGTGAGGAAGGGAGGTCTAGAAGGGGGAGCAGGCCAGGCATGCACATTCAGCCTCCAGGGAGCCACTTTTGGGAGGACAGGTGCAGGCACAAGGGGCGCAGGGCCAAGAGGTAGTCCAAGGCGGAAGGGGCGGCAGAAGACGCCACTATCCTGCTGCCAGGGTATACAGGCAGTGAAGCAGCTACCTCAATATGTCTGAGGTGCAGGGACACCTGGGAGGCTTTACTCCAACAAACCTTTAGCTGGCACACCACAGGTGGACCACCAGGACAATCCTGGGCTGTAGGCACCTAAGTGCAAAATTTGCCAGGTTAGGAACAGTAACTAAGGGCCTTGTTAATAAAGCGGAATGTCCAACAAAGCACTCATTACAGTTTTGGAAACCATACACGTGCAGAAGAAAAGAGGCACCCTCAGCCATGGTGACATATCTGAATTTAATATGTCAAGCAAACTAATTTATTCCAAAAGAAAAGACAATAGTGTTACAAATCAAAACAAATCATAAGGACCTCATCTTAGGCCAACACAAAAGCACCAGTGAAAAACCCGTGGTGTGCCTAAGGTGCCTTATGTGTTCGTTTCCGGGTGCTATGTCTTGGTGCTGCCCCGTTGCTCGGAGTGGCATCTGAGACAGCCTGCTGACTCTGCTGTCCTGTTGACCTTGATGACCTTGGCAGTCGTCCTCTGGCCCATGGAGCCTGTGCTGGCCCCGCCTGGGACGGGGCTGCCAGTTCCACAGCTGGCATCTCCCCAGTCGTCGCAGCCTCACCGGATGCTATACGGTTACTGGGAGAAGGGCGGAGGAGCTGTCACCTTCATTCTGAGCGCCCTGAGAGGTGCCCCTAGAGATGCCAGGCAGCTGCTGCGCCAACGTGAGGTCACTTAGGACCTCCCTGCTCACCGTGGATGGATGGGCAACGAGCTGGGAAACTTGATGCCCAGACCATCTCCCACACTGGCACTGAGGTCAACGGCGATGTGACGACTTGCTGGTCAGAGCGCATCCTCAGGAAGCCCTGACGGGTCTCCTGGAGTAGCCTCTCCACGAGAGTCACCAATCTCTCCATTGAGGACATGTGACACTCGGACATGTGATTGATTGCTTTGGCGATCGTCCACGTAGACTCCTCCACCATGGAGACCAAGCCAAGCATAGCCTCATGTTTCTCTCCTAGATGCTTCCGCACACCCAGCCGCATTTCCGGCACCTGCTGCGTCGAGGACGACTCCAGAGGCACATCATCAGGCACCGACTGAGCATGTGCTGGTCCCCTGAAGACCTCGGACTGCTGGCACCATGGGCACTCTCTGTCTCTGCCAGCTCCTCCAGCGACTGTGAAGTGCCCTCACCACCGTGCCCCGGGACACTAGCCAATGTTCGAATTCCCACCAAGATGCTGGTATCTTTGCTGGTGCCTGCCTCGCAGAAATGGTGTGACGTTGGTGAGACTTCAGGCCCCTCAGGTGTGAAAGAGGGCCTCTGCTGCACCTCCTCCCGGCACTGCTCTGATGATGTTGAAAGGAAGAACAAGGACAGTGGATCAGTTAACGTGGAGACAATGACAAAGTGCGTCCCTGTCCCCGGCTCATTATGCGCTCATCCTTCCATAACCAACTGTCAAGCCATATTGCAAAATTAAATCAATTAACATTCAGCAGTGTTATGGCCGTTGGGAGAACAATGCTGACGTCACTGTCGGGCATAAATACCTGCCCGTGGCACCCCAGCCTTACCGACACCAGTGGACCTGGGTGCATGGCGCCTCTCCAGATCTAGGGCCTCCTGCTTGAACCAGCTAAGAATAATGATCTGCGCCTGGCCGCCACCAGTCCTCACATGCTCTGCCGCGTTATGAGCATTCTTCTCTTGAAAATGAGAGACGAGCATTGATTCTTGCAAATTGCACATGGACTCTCTTCGCGCATGGCCCACCCCAACCAGAGTGGGACATATCAGGGCTCCAGTGCCTCCTCACCCCGCTGCTGCCGAACACTCACACAAAGGTGCTAGGCCTGCTCCCCACCCCCCCACTGCTCCCTTGGACACCTGCTGCCTACATCACATTAGTCAGCACATGGTATGTCCTTCCATAGCAAGGAGGCGCAAGCATGTGGAGCGCAGAGCGCATCAGATGGTTCGTTGCCACGCCACCTTGAAGCTCCCCTCCCAGCATGTGATCACCCTGACTTGGACATGTCCTGGAGTTCATACACAGTGCTTAGGTGTAGCTCCTCCAGGTTGCCCCCAAACCAATCACATGGGACTCAGTGTAACACATGCTGCGGGGGCAAAACACATCTCTTCACTACCCTCTCAGGCTGACCTCAGCATGGGCAATATCTGCTGGCCCACCCAGCAAAGGACAAATGCCGCCAATGATTCAATGCAGTCACTACGCTCACACTTGGTGCGTTGAAGCGCTTGCGGGAGCTCACCACCTCCGCCACCTCCTCCCAGGCATGTTTCATCATGTGGAGTGGCCTCCTCCTCCCATCCTGGGGAACCAGCAGCTCCCACCGTGCTGTCACCTTCTCAAGGAGGGCAGCAAGGAAGTCATCCGAAAAACAAGGGGCACACTGCACCCCCCCGCCCTACCCTCCAGCCTGGCCTGTCCCGCTGCCCTATCCTCCAGCCTGGCCTGCTCTGCTGGCCTATCTTCCGGATTGGCCTGCTCACCAAAAGCCCTCTGGTGAGCCCTTCCATTTGCTATTGTGAGCAGCCTTGCAAAGGCTGCCAGCCCTTCATTTAAACAGGCCGCTGGGTTGCCAATGGACCGGGTGGTAAGTGCACTCCCGCTGCTGCCCGCCCACTCCCACTATCCTTAGGAGTCACGCATTATGCTGGGTGGGCCTTAATTGGCCCAGCCGCATAAAATGGCAGCACGGACCTGATCGCGGGCGGCGCGGACCCAATTGCCACCCCGCCCACTCCCGCTCTGCCCCCCCACCCACCACCACCACCAACCAGAAAATTCAGCATTAGGGTCTTAAATCTGAAGAAAGGAAATTATGAAGGTATGAGGGGCAAGTTGGCTAGGGTGGATTGGGAAAATACACTAAAAGATTTGGTGGTAGACAGGCAATGGCTAGTATTTAAAGAAATACTACAGGGTTTACAACAGATATACATTCTTCTAAGACACAAATACCCAAGGGAAAGGTAACTCAACCATACTTAATGAAAGAAGTTAAAAATTACATCAGATCAAAGGAAGTGGCTTATAAGGATGCCAGAAAAAAGTGGTAAGCCTGAGGATTGGGAACAATTTAGAATCTAGCAAAGGAGGACCAAGAAACTGATTAAGAAAGGGAAAACAGAATATGAATGCGAACGAGTGAGAAACATAAAGGTGGACTGTAAAAATTTCCTTAGGTATGTGAAAAGGAAAAGATTAGCTAGGACAAATGTGGGCCCACTACAGATGGGGACAGGAGAATTTATAGTGGAGATCAGGGAAATAGCAAAGAAACTAAACAGTTGCTTTGCGCCTGTCTTCGCAGAGGAAGATACAGAAAATCTCCCAGAAATACTAGGCGACTAAAGGACTTGTGAAACTGAGGAACTAAAAGAAATTAGTATTAGTAAAGAGGTAGTACTCGAAAAGTTAACTGATTGAAGATTGATAAATCCCCTGGACCGGATGAGCTTCATCCCAGAGTGTTGAAGGAGGTGACTAAAGAGTTAGTGGATACATTGATGATTATCTTTCTTAGTGAATGGGCTATAACATGGCAGATGGAATACAATGTGAATAAGTGTGATGTTATCCACTTTGGTAGAAAAACCAGAAAGGTAGAATATTTCTTAAATGGTGAGAGATTGGGAGGTGCAGGTGTCCAAAGGAATCTGAGTGTCCTTGTTCATGATTCACTAAAAGTTAGCATGCAGGTGCAGCAAGCAATTAGGAAGGCAAATAGTACGTTGGTCTTCATCGCAAGGAGATTTGAGTAAAGGAGTAAAAATGTCTTACTGCTGTTGCATAGAGCCTTTGTGAGACCTTACCTGGAATATTATGTACAGTGTTGGTCCCCTTATCTAAGAAGGCATATACTTGTCGTAGAGGGAGTGCAATGGAGGTCCACCAGGTTAATTCCTGGGATGGTGGAATTGTCTTACAAAAAGAGATTGGGGAGACTGGGTCTGTATTCCTTAGAGTTTTGAAGAATGAGGGGTGACCTCATTGAGACTTACAAAATTCTTAGAGGGCATGACAGGGTGGGTGTAGATAGGATGTTTCGCCTGGTCGGTGATTCTAAAACCAGGGAACATAACCTCAGGATAAAGGGTAGGCCGTTTAAGACTGAGATGAGGAGGAATTTCTTCACTCAGAGAGTGGTGAATCTTTGGAATTCCCTACCCCAGAGGGCTGTGGAAGCTCAATCATTGAGCATGTTCAAAACAGAGTTTGATAGATTTCTGAAGACAAAAGACATCAAGAGATATGGAGATAGTGCGGGAAAGTGGTGTTGAGGTAGATGATCAACCACGATCTAACTGAATGGCGGAGCAGGCTCAATGGGCTAAATGGCCTATACCTGTTCTTATGTCCCTAATCGATTATACCCTGCACCTGTGGAAAGCCTGCAGTGGCCTAAAACCAACATTCATCTCTACCTGGCTATTAGGGTCAGTACAGAAATTCACAAACTCCCCAGCCCTCTTAAACAAATCGTTGGTGACCTCCTTAATGCAGCAGTGGTGGTTGCCTCGGATATCCGGCAAATGTCGCCGGTGGATCTCTGGAAGGAGCCATATGTGTAGGAATTCAGCACTGTGGTGACTTTCAGTACCATTGGCATTGTGTGCCCACTCAGTCCAATCAGTTGCAGGTCATCTGCAGCATTGCGCACAGGTTGGTGACAGACTCCCTTGGCAGCCACAGTCTTTTCTGACACTGGCACTTCAACATCTGGAGGTAGTGTATGTGACTCCTGAACTCTGGTACATGGCACCACCCGTTTTCAGACTCGCTGCTACTGCCGCTTCCCATGGCAGCCTTCTCAACCTCTACAGCCACAGCCACAGGCCCCACTGCTCCTCAGCTTTGTGAGTTTACTGGCCTCCTCTCCCCTTTCGGCGAAAGTTTCAGCTCCTCTGGAAGGCTGTTCCAAATAGCTGACCTTCCCCTAAGAGTCTGAGGCCTTGCCTGGATACTGCCACCTTTGAATGGTAGGAGATCTTATGCCCATGATCCCCATGCACCGCATATTTAATATTTAATTGCAGTCAGAAGCATGCAAATGTGACAAAATTAGCTTTTTTACAAGCGCAATTTAGCTCTTGTTTGTGCTGCGCCAGCATTGGTGACTTTGGCGCCTGATCCACCCTCCCTTTGCATCACTCCTCCTCTGCTCGCAGGTCTAGGAGGACAGGGTGGACAAGTCCCCTGTCTCGTTCATTCCCCCTTTACTGGCTACTGCCCTTAGAGGGAATGTCCCACAGTGTGTCTCAGGCCTTGCTGATACCCCTCAGCTTTGAGGCTCTGCCCCTCTGCTCCTCTGAGATGTCCTTCAGCTTTGTAAATCAGCTGGCCTCCTCTTCCTTTTCGACAGAAGTTTAAACTCCTGTGGAAGGCTGTTCCACAATGGCTGACCTTCTTCTCAGAGTCTGAGGCCTTGCCTGGATACTGCCACCTTTGATTGGTCAGGGATCTGACAGCCCATGATCCCCATGCATTGCACCTTTATTCTGAAGGTAATATTTAATTTCAGTCAGAAGCAAGCAAATGCAATATAATTACCTTTCTTACAAGCTCAATTGTTTTCTGTTCTTTCCATGCGGCATTACTGCCTCACTATCACCTGCATTATTTAGCCAGTGGTTCCCAGTGTTGTGCATCTGAAACGGTGCCTCCCACATGATTCTACATCAGCCCCCCCAGCCCATTTTGCTCACCACTTCATCGGGCTCCATTAAATTCTGCCCAATAACTCTGTTTCTCTCTCTACATATGCTGTCAGACCTGCTGGGTAATTCCCGAGGCTGGATTTTATACTTCCCTGCCGTTGTGTTTGAAAGTGCGGTGGCATGTAAAATCCAACAGGTAGCCATCCTTTTGCCCTCCCACCCACCCCCATCTGTGTGAAATTTTACAGGAGGTGGGAGAAGCGTAGGGCGGCTTGCCTGTCCTTGGGCCTATTGAGGCCTTTAAGTGGTCAACAGGCATTTAAGGCCCTCATCCGCCACTGTTATTTTACCTGGGGCAGGAGAGGCCCATGCAACAGCAACACAGCAAACTAATATGTTTACAAGATAAAAGAAAAAAACAACTGTGTAACATATCACAACCATCTAATGGCACTATTAAGCTGTTAAATTCATTTTGATTACATTTTAAGATTTGGAACTCGTTACCAATATTGTAATACTAATATATCCAAAAGCATAGTACAGTAAGTACTCTTACAAACTTGTTTCTGTCACCTTAAAACTATCCAATTCACAAAAGTTGTTGTAAAAATGCATACCTTCTGAAATTCTTTAATAGTGTATTTACCTCATTAATTAATTAATTACTTCATTCACTACATGCATGCATTCACATATACATGCATACATATATATTTATGCTACAGAGTAGGATTAAATTAATTTTGTAATTAAACAAAAATGTTTGAGAGATATCAGATAATTAAGACTCAACTTAATCCCTTTGTGTGGGCGGTTGGGGGGTGTTCAATGAAATAATTTTGTAGAGTGTCAAATAGCATTATTATTTTACACAGATTCACTAGTCTGAGAGATCATCCCACCAACACCTCACCCGCAGCCCAAATCAGGAACTGTAGACTGTGTAACCTTAGAGGTCTCAATTCAGCACTCCATGATGTAAAGTGTTTCTATTTCAATAAGTTGGAATACAAAATCAGCAAATCTTAGTTATCCAGGGACCACTGCATAGTTGGAATGACTACCTAACACAATCAGACTCAAGCTTGTTACAAACTGCAATGATCCAGAAATCACAAAACATGGCACAGAATTTACACCCAATTATTGTGAATAGTGAAACAATAGATAGCTTACATGATGAAGGAATTAATCTCACTTTACATGCCTGCATTTGACATGGGATGGTCAATATCGAGTGGGAAGAAATGCATGTATTTATAGCATTTTTGGGCCATAGTACTGAATAGTTCATTGTGGACAAGTGACTGCACTGTACATTTAGTGAAGTCATTATTATATATTGTTATTAAGAAACAATTTTGATCCAAATCTAGCAGCATGTGTAATTATTTGATGTCAGGCAAGGTTGAAAACAACTAACTTGGTTGTGCAAAAGCATAACCAACTTGTGCAGCACTAGCTTGTACAAGAACAAGGTTTTCCACCACTCAACAGGAGAAGAAACATGGGACTGTGATGGCGGGCTTGGAGGCAGGGGACACAGGAAAATAAGGGTGGGGCAGGTTGTGTCAGTTCCCCGATGCATTACTACCACTGGAAGCTTTTCTGAGGCGGGCTGGGAACTGGATCAGCTGCTAGCCAACTTGGTTACAAACTGGAAACATTTTAGCAAGTAGTATCATAGACATATTGTAAACAATTATTAATATTAGCCTACAGCAGTCCAATTGTTGTCCCTCAAGGGACATGTATACAAAACATTTTAATTGGCAATTATTTTCAACACTTCACATAATGTTGTAGGAATATAATCAGTTACATGTAATAAATAAATCATTGCATCAAACCAAAGCAATGTTGCATTATACCTCACAAGGAAGAGAATCTCAAGTAGCTAGGAGACAATAAAAGCCTAACAACTTTTGACTTGGCCAATAGGTCCTGATAGGTACTGTGAGACCAAGTGTGTTCCACATTTACTATACCCACAGGGTTATGGAGTATTTGGTCGTAGGCTTTAGAATGAAAAATGCAGAAATTAAGTTCCAACAGCTGATTTGTTCTGTCTGGATGATGATCAGGATTTTGCAGTAGTGTATACAGGGTATAGAGAACATTGTTACTTTTAATTAACTGCGGGACAGCCGTCACATCCATATCACTTATCTAATGACCCCATTGCAAAAGGCAGTACGACCTGAAATGTATTTCATCCATATGGCTGAAGTGCTGTACCTTAGTCATCATGTTAGAAGGCAGCAACAAAAATCTGACTGGTTCTGACCTATAAGAAAAAAGCAAATATGGGCTTTCTTGGTCTGATGGGTTATTACTGAATCTCATACTGAATTAAATGGAAGAATAACTACATTGCCTTAACATCTTAACTCAAAACTTAGTACAATGATGTGTACATTCAATCAGACCTCAGCATAGTTATATAATACACATTTTATAGTTCTCTTTCATGATTAAGTGTGACATACAAAAACAATATGATACGTTGGTGTATATACAATACAGGCTAATATACCAATGGGAATAGTGAATGCTAATGCAAATAAGTTGTAATAAGAATGGCATACAGCATTGGTTCACATGCATATTATGGGCAGAATTTTCCCCCCATCGGGGGGGAAGTTGATGGGCGGGCGCGTGCAGGCTCGCTTCCGATTGGCGCCCCCGATCGGAGGCGCGGCGCCATTTTACATGGGCGGGCCAATTAAGGCCCGCCCAGCATGACATCCGCACAGAAGTACTAAGTGCTCCCTGTGCAGGCGGGGGAATGCCTAAAATCGAGAGTGCGCTCTTTCGCGCATGGGCACGAAAGAGCGCACTCATCTCCCTGAGGCTAAGTGCTGCCTCAGGGAGATCACCTCTACTTTCAGGAATATTAAAAATAGAAAAAAAAAAATTCCCTTACATGTCCCCTCATGTGACAATGTCACATGAGTTGGGACATGTTCATAATTTGCAAAAAAACTTTATTAAAATTTTTAAAACCCTACATGAAACCTCATCCCGCCTGTGGATGAGGTTTCATGTTTTTTCTAATTCCCGCCGGGGCTCGTGGCCTGCCTGCCAACCATAAGGTTGGATGGGCAGGTCCACTAATTACTTTAATTGATCTGTCAATGGCCTCAATTGGCCATTGGCAGGTTGGCGGGTGCACAGCTGATTTTGCTGCGCCCCTGCCTTCCTGAAAATTTAAATGGGGCGCGGTGACGTCGTGAGTTCTGCCCGACATCACCACGCGTCATTTTATGCGTCGGCGAGCCGGCCCCGCCCCCACTCACTGACGGTAAAATCCTGCCCTGTATGTGTGACACCCACAGAAACCTCCTCCTGGATGTTGGGAGTTTATTATAAATTTTGTTTTGTTTCATTGTGCAATAAGCAAAGCACTTTGGATCCTTCATCAGATTGGCTGGGTGGTATAAATTACAAATGATTTCAGCAACACAGCAGAGGTTTTGCTAATTAAATGACCAAATGTCCATCTTAAATGTATAGTTGTACCTCATCATAGAAATTACAGCATAGAAAGAGGCTATTTGGCTCATCTTAAACTGGAGATATCTGCTGTCATATTATTCTCTGCTTTTCTACATACTCCTGTTGTTTCCGCTGAGAAGATTCAATCCTGTCAAGCATCAGGCACTTTTAAAATGTTTTATTTATATAGGTAACATTAATTGTAATACTTGAATGTGATTCTCCTAACTGCATCTTAAAATCAGTGAAAAACAACTTTACATAGCAACATTAATGTAGAAAAACATCCCAAAGTGCTTCATAGTTATGCAAGGGAAAAATGGAGATTTTAGGAGGGGTGGCCAAAAATTTGATCAAAGAGGCAAGTTTTAAGGATGTTCTTAAAGGAAGAGGGCAATTTGGGAATATAAAGGCATTTAGGGAAGACATTTCAGAACATGGAATCTAGATGGTTGAAGGGAGAGAGTGCCTACAAGGCCAAGGTTTAAGGAATGGAGAGTTTGGAAAGGGAGCTCAGGTTGCAGGGCTTTGTTGGAACCAGAAGTGATGTTGAGGCTGGTTTTGCTGCAGTTTTTCAGCCAGTGTAGGACCAGCGATGGCTACAGGAGCAAGGTAAGTATTGGGTTGGGGAGGTTGGGTTGAATCAGGGGTGGTGGAGAGAGTCATTAGGGGTGGGGGCCCTGAAGTCCTGAGTTTGGCGGCGGTGTCCCGAGGCCCAGAGTTTGGCAGGGGGTTGTGGGGGAGGCCCCAAGATCTGGATTTCGGCAGTGCGGACCCGAGGCTTGGTAGCAAGGTCTGGGATTTGGCAATGGGGCCTGAAGTTTGGCACCAGGGCCCGGAGTTTGGCAGTGGGGCCCAAAGTTCGGTAGCAGGGACCTGAGGCCCTGAGACTGGTAGGGGAGGGATGGGAGGTGATGGTGTAGGCCCCAAGACTGAGGTGTGGGGTTGGTGTTGGAGGCCTCAAATCTTGGTTTGTTGGCGATAGTATAGGCCCCGAGACTGGGTGGTTTGCTGCTGGGAAGAGACTGGGGTTGGGAGTTGGGAGGAAGGGAGCCATTAAGGTATGCTAAGTGGGTTGGGGTGGGGAGGGGTTGAAGGGAGGTACTAGGGACACTGAGACTCATGCCAATCATCGCGCGTCCTGCATGCTTATGTCCCAGGACTGCAATTAATGAATGAGTAAAATAAATTAAGAATAGATGGGGATCTGGTGGTGCTCTCAAACATGTATAGTGGAAAGAATTTTTGGACTAAATGAAAAAACTGAATAAATTCAGATACTGTTTAAGTAATTAATTTCCTTGTATTTTTCAATGTAGGTTGCTGAGCGCATTTGATGCTTTTGGGCACATTTGATGGCTTCGAGCGCACTCAATGCCTTCAAGCGCATTCGATGCCTCTGAACACATTTAATGCCTTTGAGCGCCTTTTGCCTTTGATCGCATTTGATGTCAAAGATGGCAAAACGCTGCTGACAGCATAAAAAACTTATTCCAAATTAGAACATTTGATGTCAAATGATCGCTGATCATTTTTGAGTGCATTTAGATGTAATAATTATGTCAACATTTTCTAGTAGGGTGATAACTCTTTTACTAAGCTTTTGGTCACCTGTCTTAAGATCTTCTTATTTGGATAGGTGTCAAATCTTGTTTGATAATGTTCTTGTGATGTATCTTTTGACATTTTACTACATTAAAGGCACAATATAAATGAAGTTTGTTGAAACAACTATCCACTACAGGAGATTTACTGGGACTTTATGAAAATTTCAGTTGCCAATATTCACTGAATAAGCATTTTTAACATGATCAGTTTGCAAGTCAGATTTCAAAATGTAAATCGCTGCTTTTATTTTGTATAAAATCTTCACCAGCATTTTACCAGATGAAATCTGATGATATATGCAGTTTCCTTTCAGAGAAAATAATTTGCTAAAGATATCCCATATGCATAGAATCAGGAAAATCAGAAAAATTGGATAAACTTCCCAATATTTAAGACCACTTTGTACTGATATTTAAAAGCTAACAAAAGATGTCCTTTGCAGGGCAGAGGACAATGTTAGATTTTTTCAATAGCATGCAAGGAAAGCTTAGAACAAACCAGCATGGCAAATTGGAATATTTTGGTTCCTTAAACAAAATCGAATGTTTGTGCTCCCCCTTTTAAAAAAAAGTTGGAAAAAAAAAGCCTATTCACTGTTTTGTCCCAGACATAGCATTCTTTGCAAGACACATAGCCAGGCTACTTATCGCACTTTGCTTCGAAGCATTAGTTCTGGATCAAATGCAGCAAATGACTATTGTCAAACAGTTCATCAAATCTAATGTGGTCTCGTTCATTTGGCTTCTGGCAGGGTGGACATGCAAGAAAGCAAACACAACGGTTCAGTGGAATTACTGAATTAAAGCTAATTGGTTCTTCCAAACCATATTTCATTGATTAATTCCTGTTTCACTCATTCTGTTGTTGAGAGTAGGCATAATTCCATACAAATATCTGATATAACTGGGCATTTTAATGAACTTAAATACTTCTAACAAAAAAAATTACAGAACGAATAAAGAGGTGTTACACCACTATCATATTTTTATTATTTATTTTCAAGGTCATATTACTAATAAAGAGACATGAAGCACTACATCTCTCCCCTCTGTGCAAAATAGTATTTACATGTTGGCAAACAGTGGTCATGGCCAAATCATAATTCACCCCTCAATTTTCCAGCAGCTGCAAGAAAGCATGAACTTAGGCTAGTGGCTGGCACAGGCAAACTGCAATGGGGATTCTACATCCTGTCTGCTTGACTGCAACTGAAACATGAGGAGGAATGTTTACTCAGAGAAGACTTACTTAAAGTACATTTTATTTGTGTGTAATGGCTCATTTGAGGTTTTCAAAATCATTGTAAGTCAACATCTGTACGATGTTTCTGTTTCTGTTAAAGCACCAAAAGCTTTATGAAGAGGTGGTTTAATAGACTCGGAAGAAAGTTTAAACACATGCATAAAAATAGAAAGCACTGGAACACTAATGCACTAAGCTAGGCAGTAATGGTACCTTAATGTATACTTACGATGCATGAAGGCATATGTCTAGATTTTCCAGTTCTAATGAAAAATCATCGACACAAAATTTTGATTCTGTTTCTCTCTCCGTAGTTGCTGTAAGCCCTGCTGAGTATTTTCAGCATTTTCTGTTTTTTGTTATCTTAGATTTTCCATGTTTGGCCTAGTATTATTACCACTAGAATGGTTATCGGTTGGTTTTAGGCAGACTCGAATGAAAGTGAGCTGTGTACACCTAATTTTGCTACATCAGTTCATTAGCATAATTTCAGATACGGCTTTGGATAAGTCTAAAAGAGCACTTTAATAATGAGAAATGAAAATTAGCCCTAAAATGACAAGGCTGTCTGGCAGACTTGAACCTCAGTGGAACAGTCACAAACTTGAGTCTGAAATCAGTGATGGAGTTTCCACATGCCCAAAGGCAGTCTCCATGCCTTTTTTGTGAATTTATGCCCCAAATTAATCTGGTATAAGCCTGTTGAGTGAGCTGAGGCATGCCAGCTGTCTGAAAGATAACCCTAAATTCTTCAAAGGCACTCAGTGCCTGATCGAGGGACCCAGCATCAGGAAGTTGGGGGGCCCCATTGAGAACCACCACCCTGCCCTTGCTGTTGACCCCCCTCTGCCACAATCCCCCTGCCGCCATCAGTCACCTGAGCATGGCGAGTATAGTACCGACAGAGCCATTGCCTCCCTGGTGGTGCTGCCAATCAATCAAGAGCTGCTGGCCTCTGATTGGCCAGCAGCTGTTGGCGGCCTGGACTTCTACACCCAGAGTCCTTGATCCCGGAAATTGTCTGCTGCTGCCCAGTGAAGTGTCTGATTGGCACAATTCAACGGGCCTTCCTGAAAAGAGGTAACGCGGGACTTTCGCTGGCAAATACTGCCTGATGTCTCAGGTTCTTGCACTGATGACCATCTCCATGGAAAGAGCGGCCACCTACATGGAGAATCAGACATGGCATTGAGTGAGTGCATGCTGGCCCACATCAATGGCCTGTACACTCTGGTTGCCATTTTACAGAGCATCAAGAAAAGCCTTTCCTTGGTGGCTCAATGCCTCACTGACATGCAGCAAAATGTTCTCAAACTCTTGGCTAGCAGGGATGTGAAGGTGGGCCATGAAAGGGAAGATAGAGGAAGGAAAAATGGCAGTGAGGTGTCCCTGCTTTCTAGCCCTTGCCTGCTACCTCCACACTGTGCCCCACATGCTGCATCCTTCCCCAATAATGGAACCTGCCCCTGCACAGGGCAAGTAGGGCAGTCTTTGATGGAGCTCTCATGGGCTTCAAAAGTTAGAGTACATTCGCCATGAGCATCTCATGTCTCAGGACAGAGGAGCTCAGCTGCAGTCACAGGGGTAGCACTACCTAAAAGTACCGCAGGTCATGGCGCATAAATCAATCCAGCATATAAGACAGCCCTATGTTCTCAGCCTCAAAAATCACGCTTATATATTTACTCGGCATATGCGGTGACCCCCCCTCCCCTTTTCAGCCACAACATGCTATACTCGCATTAGTAGTTAACCTCAATTTTATCCCACACATGGATGTTGTACTTACAGTACCTCACAACTGGGTGCAAGGGATCAAGCAGGCGATGCAGGCTGTGTGGTGAAGATGCACGGGAGTTTAAGACATACCAACACAGAGCAGACCCTGCGCGTGAACCACAAAGATGGCGACCATCTACACCCATGCTGGCAGTTCTCTTTTACTTTTATACTCAGCATATAAGTCATCCCATATTTAGAGAGATTTTTCAAGGCTTCAAAGGTCAATTTATACATCAACATCTGCAGAAATAGAAAGCAGAAGAGGAAGGCAGCTTGGTTGCACAATGGGATTCACTTGGGTACTTATAACAAAGTTAATTCATTAATAATGATCTTTATCTCAATGAATGCATGAACGTCTCATTCTCATGGCTTCTACTTTGCTGCACCCCCATTCACCTTGGGCAGTAGTCTTCAGGGGAATGCTATGATCAGCTTTGATGAGGAGGAAAGAGTGATTGTGATAGTTGGCTAGTTGACCATCAGAATGAGGTGTGTGGGGGCTAGGGGATCAGAGTTTCTCATGGAAATCTCAGATGGGTGTGCACATACATTTTAAGTGAAGCACGCATGGATGAATCTGACACGGGCTTCTCTGGCAGTCAGGTGTGCGGCTGCTGGCACCATGGGCACATCAGGTTCATCCTCTCCTCCTCCACTTCAGATGTTGGTCGTTCTCCACTCCTCTCTGCAGTAAAATCATAGGAAGGGCACAGCAGGCCATGACAATCTTGGAGACTTTTGATAAGGAATATTAAAGGGTGCCTCCAGATCTGTCCAAGCAACTGAACTGCATCTTCAGCAACCCAATCATTGGCTCTATTATTGCCCCAGTGATGATATGACTCCTGTTATATCTCTCCTGTGGCCTAGTGGTGGAGTTCCTTACAAGAATCAGCAGCCAGGTCTTCTGTGAGTGGTACTAGTCTTCCAGAAGCCAGTTGCTGATGTTGTTTGGTGGAGAGAACACCTGTGGCAGATATACTTGTCAAAGATTGAAGAAGTCGTGGCAGCAACCTGGAAACATGGTGCAGGCATGCTTGGTGACCTTGCGATGACCACAAACTAACTGGACTGGAAGAAGGGTGCAGCAGTGGGGTTCTCCAGTGGTTAGTACTAGGACCTCTGCTATTCTTGATATATCATTAATGACCTAGACCTGGGTGTGCAGAATTTCAAAATTTGCAGATGACACAAAACTTGCAAGTATTGTGAATTGTGAGGACATAGACAGGCTGGTGGTATGGGCGAACACATGGCAGATGAAATTTACTGTGGAGAAGTGTGAAGTGGTACATTTTGGTAGAAAGAATGAGGAAATACAATATAAAATAATGGACACAATTCTAAAGGGAGTGCAGACAGAGAGACCTGGGGGTATATATGCAAAAATTATTGAAGGTGGCAGGATAGGTTGAGAAAGTACTTTAAAAGGCATATGGAATCCTGGGCTTTTTAAATAAAGGTAGAGAGTCCAAAAGCAAGGAATTTATGATGATGGTGGTGGTGTCTTACAGTTCACTCAGGGAGTTCAAGTTACTGTGACAACATGTACTTTTGCATGTATGTTGTAGTCTGGAGCTATGGATAGTGATACTACAGGGTCCAAAGTTCTTTCCATCACATTACTCCCACTCTTACCGTCTGCCATTGCCATGCGTTGTAAGGACTTGCAGGTTGATACTCAACATGTTTGGCTACATTACAAATACACTTTCCTTGTCCATCAAGTGGAATGGGACTTGAATTCAGAGCTTCTGTCTCAGAGGCAGGGTGCTACCCACTGTGCCAACCAAACCTCCCATATATTATGGTGAGCCTTTATAAAATACTTGTTCAGCCTCAACTGGAGAATTGTGTCCAGTTCTGGGCACCACACTTTTGGAAGGACGTGAAGGTGGTAGAGACAGTGCAGAAAATATTTATGAGAATGGGATAAGGGACTTCAGTTACATGAATAGATTGGAGAAGCTGGGGTTGTTCTACTTAGAGAAAAGAAGGTTACGACGAGATTTCATAGAACTCTTCAGAATCACCAGGGTCTAGACAGAGTAGATAGAAATAAACTTTTCCTATTAATGGCAGAATCAAGAACCAATGGACACCAATTTAAGGTGATTGGCAAAAGAACTAATGACGACATGAGGAAAATTTTTAACACTGAGTGGTTTGGATTTCGAATGGACTACCAGAGAGTATGGTGGAAGGAGACACAATCGAGCTTTCAAAAGGAAATTGGATAGCCAGCTGAAGAGAAAAAAATTTGTAGGGCAATGGGGAAAGGGCAAGGATTGGCAAAAGAACTAATGGCGACATGAGGAAAATTTTTAACACAGCGAGTTTCATCTGAAGAGGAAAAATTGTGGGGCAATAGGGAAAGGGCAGGGTAGTGGAGCCAGCTGAGTGGCTCTTGCAGAGAGCTGGGATGGACACAATGGGCTATATGGTCTCCATCTGCGCTGTAACCATTCTATGATTAAGGGTGTGGAAGCTCTTCCGATTCATGAAAATGAATGGCTTATCTGAAGGTGCTTTGATTGCCATATGTGTACAATTAATCCCCTCTAGACCTGTGGCAATCCAGCCCATGCTGCAAAGCCAACAGATGTCTGGGCTTGAGTGGCCTCATCCATGGCAAAGTTGATATAAATGGCAGCCTTTATAAACAAGGCATTGATGTCCTGGGTGATGTACTTGTAAACAATTGACTGCAATATTCTGGAGATGCCTCTAGCAGATTTCTTGAAGGAGCAGTAGGCAAACAAATTCAGGGCTGTGGTGACCTTGACTGCCATTGGCAAGGTGTGGGATGAGTTCTGGTTCCAGAAGGCTGCAGATGTCTTCCATGACCTGTGACAAGAATTTGTCGCCTTCTAAGGCACAGTTGCTCTGACAATGTAGAGGAAGCTCACCCTCGACATGAATGCCCTGTTCTGGAGGTATTGTCTCCTTTGAGCTGGAGCTCGCTCGTTCATCCCCTCTATCCTGCAGGGTGGCATGTGGCAATGAAGAAAGCATCTGCTGCTGCTTCTTGTTGGTGTTGTTGCCTTATGTTGTTGCTGGGGTGGGTGATCCTCTTGTTTTCCTTCAGAAGTTCAGGCTACTGCTATGTAGATTGCTCCCATTAGAATGTGGGCAAAGTCTAAAAAAAAATTCATTTCCATAGTCCCGTCCTTGGAAGTACTTCAAATTCGCACCATTGTTAGTTTAGAGAAACAAAAATCAATGTTCCACCTTCAAAAAGTAAGCATTTTGTAGGAAATATTGTTATAAAATATGCAGAAATGGCATGAAAACAAAGCGTGTTAACATAATTGTGTCTTGAAAAATCAGCCAAACACGATCTCTCCACTACAAAGCAATCAAAAAGCAAAATACCATGGATGCTGGAAATCTGAAATAAAAACAGAAAATGATAGAAATACTCAACATGTCTTACAGCACCTGTGGAGAGAGAAACCAAGTTAATATTTCAGGTCTAGCGTTTACTGTTTTTATTGCACCAAAACAATGGCTTGCTGTATGCAAGTTGTTGCGGGTGCCAAAGGGAATACAATTCTCTTTTCAGATTATGGTTGGACAAAATTCCTTGTTAGTGTTCATCAGTGGAAATTTACTGGAATGGGAGAAGCTAAGATTTCTGCAAATGTCATTGAAAATTTAGATTTAGAGGTGGTTATTGCACCAGAAAGATTTACATTAATCCCAAGTGCGAATGAATATCATCGGCAGCACCATATGTATTTCACTGATATTTACAAGAATGACAGAGCCAAAAAGAAACTAGAAAGAGAAATTCATAACTATGAACATGAGTAAAAGTGAGTTTACAGTATTTAATATGGATCTATGTTTATCTATACAGATATATATCCATATTTCTCTTCATGGTTGAATTGTCATGCTATCTGGCTTATCCATTCCATGGGCCAGCTTTAGCCCCACATACTTATTATTGTGTGGAGTGAGTGAAAAGAGTTGATAGTTCTCAAGATCAATCTGATTAAGTTAGTCATAAAATTTAAGAATCAGATTTTGTAAAAAATCATTAATAACATCTGTCACATTCATTTACTTTTTCTCTTTATGTTACTTTGACTCCCCGTTCCTATTTCTCTATTTCTTGATTTTTTTTCTCCACTTGTCTTTTTATTTTTGTGCAGCCAAAGCAGCTGCAGAACCAGAGCAGAGAGGAGAGGAGTGAAGCCACCAAGGTTCGACTGCTTCGCTCAAAGATGACAGACACCAAGGGTATACCTGCAAATCCTTCCCATCTTCTCCCAGCGTAATGCCTTCTCTACAAAAAAGATAAGATCGTGGAGAGACACTGCCAAAAGAGACTAAATGAAAGGCTGATATATTGCGAGACCACAATAGTAGATAAGGTGCTCCTCACAGCAGAGACCTGCAACGATGAAGCAATCTTGTTACACATCCATACACAAAATCTTGTCACTCTCGAAGCAATATATTGCCTTTGCTGTTATCAGAGGTATACCAGGTCTCTTATCAAAAAGCAGCAAGAAGATCCTGGAGAAAGTAACTTCTCCCAGATAGTATATCAGTATTTCTGCAATGTGGCTAGGGAGGGAAGAATTGTAAAGAATATTGAAGTTCTTAGAATGACTAAACTGAACAGTTTGTTTAAGAAATGCATCTTTGAGAAAGAGAGATTGAAGTTTCCTCGTATAAGTCCTGCAGGGCCAGATTTTCGCCATCAAGGCGGGGAGTTCAAGTTGGGGAATCTCCCAACTCAGCAGACCATGGAAATGACCCCCCAACCTCACGCACAATTTTTGCTCCAAGGGGATGGTGTGATTAAGTTGGGCCATCTGCTTCTGGAGGTAGTTTGGAGGCAGCCACGGAGACAGGCAAGTACTGAGGCAGGCTAGTCAGTTGCCAATTGTATAAAAGGCTGTTATACCCTCTTGTCCTCACCCACCCCTCCATGCTGCCTCTTATCCCCCATATCACCCACTCAAACCCCCATGCCACCTCATATGCCTGATGCCACCTCCATGCACCTTCATACTCCTATGCCACCTCCATAGCCACTCATCTAGTATCCACTATGGACAGACCTCAGGAGTCATGTGGATATTAAAAAAAATAAATGTCTAGCATTCTAAGAGACTTCTGATACTGAAAATAACTTTGATTCATGAAACCCATTCACAAATTTTAAATCCCATCAGGCGGCCAATATGTGGTTAAAAACAAACAAACTTCTTTTCACTAACCACATCAAAGGCAGCTATTCCTTTAATAACTTGTTAAAACTGTCAATAAAAATGTGACCTCAGCCTCCCAGCTGATAAACATGGTTTTGGAGCTTTTAAAACTCAGCCAAGAAATCATAATGGGCTCAGCTGTTAATCACAGCCCTTGGGGAATATCAACAATGAAGTACATTGAAACTACATGAACAGATAGTAATTTATATTTCTAAGCTACCAGGTAGCCTGTCAATGAATGCACTCTAGCAGCAGGTTTCTGCTTTTTGACTGTAACTGACAGCTGCAGCCTAATTTGTTTTAAAGGGCTGGGGATTTAAATTATTTCAGATCATGATACTTAAACAGACCTTATCTGCCCTTAATAAGCATTTACACCTCCTCCATAAAACTGGGATTCCCACACTGGTGGTTAAGGTCCATGGAACAGTGAAAATGCAGTCTGTTTGAACTCGGCACCAATTTCAAAAGGTCCTACTGAGTTTTGAGTTTCCCGCCTGTGTGATTTACACCCCAAACCTTTCCCCGCCAGAAAAAATGGGATCTGCCAGAAATGGGAGAAGGACTTCCATATCAAGGTCTCACTTGCCATTTTTAAAGGCCCTGGAGTCAGCCCACCTCTGCAAAAATCTGGCCCATAATCTCAAACGAAGAATGGCAAAATCTTTTCCCTTCCTAAAATATCTTAGATCATCTTATAATAATGAGGGTGAACTTGTCTTTGTTGAAAATCATGCGACAGATTTAAGTTGTTGAGGAGGCAATCAGAAATTTGCCTTCAAAAACAAGCGCAAGCAAGACCGATACAGATACCAACATGGATTCTGGAGCCAGGCTTACCGTCTTGGATTATTGGATTCAAACTTTGATTGCCGACCCTTATATCATGCTACACTGGCACTGAGGCACTCAATTCAAAAAAATTCTGATATTATTCCTCCACGGCCATCAATTGCTGAGGACCCACCTCTAGATGCGGCAAATGCGGTACCTAATGAGCTGTTCAATTTCCTTGCATGGATAACAGGAATAACGAGTGGGCTTCCAGATGACAACTCACAGGTACAGGTAGATGATATCAACAGCCGCATGACTATTTCCTTGTGCCAAGACATCATAAACTTGGGATTGAAGAGAGAAGGCTCATGCCAAAACATTTGATTCTGGGAATGTCTGTCAGATACATGACCAGCTCAACACAATTAATTGGATTTCTATATGGTTTAGGGAACTGCTCTTCAAACTCTCAGGTGTTAGAGCACAACACAACACTGGCTGAGCTTCAGATTTGACAAGATGAGCAGTCCATCCCACCCAATATCAAGCTCAATGTACACACAATGCTGGTCTGGGATAACAACGACATTGGAGAGGAGACATTTTCAGGAAAGGGCACAACTTGTAATACAAATTGCATAATAATTCAAAGGGATGAGTCAGCCAGAACAAAGTAAACAGAAGCACCTGCAGTGAAGTATGATGGTAAAGAAGTTGCAATACGGGTCAGTTCAACTGCCTCTGAAACTAATGATTTCAGGATAACTGAAGTAATCCTGTTAGCATAAGCCTTTCACTATAGTTAACCACAATCATGTCAATTTCAGATTTTATAGTCTTCCCAACACATCGATTTCATTAAACAATCACTCCCTGCGGTTATCTCTGGTGAAATGCAGAGAGATTGTCGAAAATGTGTGCTGGCTGTCAAAGCCAGAATGCAGGCTTAAAGACAGCCTTAATTGGGTGTTTGAATATTTCAGTTTTCTGACAGCTGGGCAGGGGCCTCCACTCGCTTCCAAACGCACCCAGATGAAACCCGGAAGTGGGTGGTACGATGCTGGGTTCCCAACTCAAGTCCACTTTTATGAGATTTAACTCTTATGTACCCAAATCTGCCTCACTTTGCCCGTTAAAATTCTGCCCATCCTGTTGAGGATAAATTCAAAGACAACTACAGGATCATAGCATGGTGTTTCAATAGTGGTGCAAAACTTCTATCAGAGCCTCAAAAGGCATCTCAACTCATTATAAAAATTGTTGAGGTTGGAGAGACAGAGAACTAAGAAGAGACAGACAAAAATGAAGGAAGAGGAACCAGAAAGTTCAAGCATTCGTCTGCAGTCAGGTAATGAAACAATCCAGCACACGACCGCTGCTTGATAACTAATAATATGGAGGTGCTGGTAAATTATATGGGTCCAAGGAAGGTTTCTCTCTGTAACATTTCAGGGTCCTACCCCACTAGGTTAGCATTGCAGTTTGTCTGCAAAGTGGTGCAGCCAAATTTCCAGCCACAACTGACCATTAGCATCACTGCATGGGATAGCTTCAGGCACCCTTGTGACATATGGCAAATCTCTGCATCTATCTCTCTTCTAATCTGGACATTAAGAAGACAGTTTTCCATGGTCACTGTCAGGTTATTATGCCATAGCCTGTACAAATTGTTCGTGGCATCTTGGCATGTACAGCCAATCAGGCAACACTTGTTCTTTATCATCCTGGCATGTTTGCTTTTTCATTCAGTACCACTCAAATCGCAATATTATGTGATTGGGATACTGACAAGGAAAGATCCAGAAATAGAGTAAATCAGGCATCTTAGTGATGCCATCTGGCCTGCTATTCTGGGTACATTTGGGAAAAGGAATCTGAACCAGCAGAAGGTATTTTCACCTCTTTCTGCAGATGGTAAATGTTTTGCAGCTCAGTTGGTAGCAATCCTGCCTCAGTGCTGGAAGACCCCTAGTTCAAGTCCCACTCTAGAACTTGATGGTCACGGAAGGGGTGTTCATAATGTGGTTCAAGTCTACAAGTGCTTCCAATACTCAACGTCATTCTCCAAGGAAGAAAAGGGCATGAAGATATGCAAAACAAAGAACTGGTAGATGGACATAGAGTATCATTTATGCATTCTGGTCTGTCTCAGATGCCTCAATAAGTTCTCCTTTTCTTCCAGACACATCAGATAGGGGGATTCCTACCGATGATGGGGAAAAAGTAAATAACTTACACTAATGGATGCAAAGGCTCACTGGAACCTACACAACAACAAGGGGGAAGAAACGGCAAAATAAACTTTTTATTGCACTGCCCTTTCTATCATCTCCAGAAAATCTGCTGCATCTTGGCAACCTTTTTAAATGCATACAGGCACAAACCTAGTGCATTTATTGCAGGATAGGATTTCAGCTGATTTTCCACATTCAACCACCATGCTTGTGCCTAAAAGCCAGGCAATACAGGTGAGGTAAACATATTCTACAGTTATGTATTTGTGCATGCTGCAGTGGAATTGTGCAAGTGGATGTTTGCACATTCCTAAAGAAAGAACAAGGAAAATGTTTGTGCTGGTTTCAGAATTTTGGGTGTCATACATGGAATACATAAAATTACATCATGGAAAAAGGCCATTCAACTCAGCCAATCTACGTTGGTGGTTATCCTCCGCGTGAACAGCAGTCACAATCCAATATGTTGGCCCAATTACCAAATACCTTTATTCTGTTTTCTTCAGCCTGTTCTAATAAAAAATACTTACAATTTTCAAGGCTTTCTCTAGAATTATATTTCTTTATACCACGTACCATTCTAGAGAATCTACACTGTACCTTCTCTATTGCCTCAACATTCTTTCTATGCAACCAAAACTGTAAACAGTTTTTCCAAATAGTGGTCATAATAATGTTTTATATAGTTTCATCATTACACCTTGACTTTATACATAGGGCAGAATTTTGCCCTTGGTGGGCGGGAGCGGTGGGGAAGCTGTCTGCCGCCTACAATCGGCACTGCACCGTGATTCCACAATGGCGGGCCAATTAAGGCCCGCCCAGTGTGAAACGCAAGTGGCAGTGCTGAGTGCTGCCTGTGCGGGGTGGGGGGGTGCAGGGGATGGTGGTGGTGGTGGCGGTGGGGGGGACTGTGAGCCGGGTGCGAACTTCCTGCATGCATGCAAGTGACCGCTGCATCATCTGCCTCAGGGAGGTGAAGAGATATAAAAAAAATTTTAAAATAAAAATGTAATAAAACATGTCCCCTCATGTGACTCTGTCACATGAGCAGGGTCATGTTATTAATGAAAAATTAAAGTTTTTAATTTATTTTTATTTGCTTTTGGAAACTTTATCCTGCTCATGGATAAGGTTTCCAAAAAAATGCAAAGGCCGCTTAGCCATTTTGCCTGCCCGTCAACTGTTAGGTTGGATGGGCAGCAAAAACTTTACGTTCATTGATAACTTAACAGCCTTAACAGGCCTTTTAATTGTCAGCAGACACACTGCCAGCTTTGGCACGCGCCTGCATACCGAGCAAAAATTTCTGCCCATAGGGATAGAGTTTCTGCTTTGGGTGCAATTGCCAATTCTGCCACAAATTAAACCTGTTTTGAAAAGTGGTTTTCACCTCATTTGCATATCATCAAGTACAAAACCTGCCATGAATCAGTGCAATTAGGCAGTATTTTGAAATGTATTTTCTTTTGATTTTGCTTGAAAAAAATTTTCTTCATAATCTTAAGAATGTCAACTTGGCAAAGTTTGATTTAAACAGTTGAAAATAGGGTTATCACAATAAATAAACATTTTTAATCAGGGTCAATCCACCACATCTGAGTAACCTGATTTTAAATTACTGAAATGCATTAAAAAAAAACAATTTTCTAGTTACATTGGGGTACATTAGCCAGTTTCTTAGTTAATTAAAACATATATCACATTTAAAAGCTTTAAAATATACCCAGTGTACTTGGGTCCTAAAGAACGTTTAATGTTTAAAGCCTCCCTGAAGGTCTGCAAAGGAGTCATATAAGGTTGCTAGAAAAAGTAGCAAGCCTGAACATTGGGAGCAGGTTAGAATTCAGCAAAGGAGGGCCAAGAGATTGATTAAGAGGGAAAAGATAGAGTATGAGAGTAAACTTGCAAGGAAAATAAAAGCGGACTATAAAAGCTTCTTTAAGTATGTAAAAAGAAAAAGATTAGTAAAAACAAATGTAGGTCCCTTACAGTCTGAAATAGGAGAATTTATAATAGAGAACAAGGAAATGGCAGAGCAATGAAATAGCTACTTTAGTTCTGTCTTCATGGAGGAAGACACAAGTAACTTCCCAGAAATACTAGGGGACCAAGGGTCTAGTGAGAAGGAGGAATTAAAGGAAACTAGTATTGCTAAAACAATAGTGTTAAGAGAAAATAATGGGACTGGAGGATTGTGTGCAGTTTTGGTCTCCTTATCTAAGAAAGGATATAGTTGACATAGAGGGATGCAGTGAAGGTTCACCAGACTGATTGTCGTACGAGGAGAGATTGGGCCGACTGGGCCTGTATTCACTGGAGTTTAGAAGGATGAGGGGAGATCTCATTGAAACACACAGGGCAGAATTTTCCCGTTGGCGTGCGGAACGCACGGTGACGTCAGATGTGCGTCCCGACGTCACCGCACGCCATCGTGATATTTGGGAAGGCGGGCATGACATAAGTTCGGATGCTTACCTGCCATCAATTAACGGGCCAGTTAAGGCCCTTGAGGCAGCAATTGAATTCAATGTTTCGCGGCCCGTGTGATCTTCAGGACGTTGCACGGGCGCAACGGGCAGGCAGGTAGGAGACATTTGTATAAACCTCATCCATGGGCGGGATAAGAGGGGTGAGTGGGGTGGCAAATGTGACCTTTCAGGTATTTAAGTGTGAAAGTTACTCATACTTGCCTGTGTGAGCAGGAATAACTTCAAAACTCATATCAGCTGCTAGGACAGCAGTAAAAGCCTTCAGGTCAGCACTCTACAGTAAAGATAATTTTTTGGTCCTGTAGCTTTCAGGAAGCTTCCCTTAGCCTAGGGATGAGAGTTGTGCTTTCCACTGGAGGCACCTCCTCTGAGGAGGAAGGGAGGGCCAGAAGGGGGAGGAGGCCAGGAGTCCACATCCAGCCTCCAGGGGAGCCATCTTCGGGACGAGAGGCACAGGCTCAAGGGGTGCAGGGCCAACAGGAAGTGCAAGGTGGAAGGGGTCGTAGAAGATGCCAGTATCCTGCTGCCAGGGTATACAGGCAGCGAAGCAGCTACCTCAATATGTCTGAGGTCCATTGCTGAAGAAGGCTCCTTCTCTCGAGGGAGACAGTCACCTCCATCTGTCAGATGATAGGCCCTGAGATCTCCACAAACTGTATGGGTGGGCACCACATACCAGTGGCTCTAAAGGTCACAGCTGCCCTCAACCTCTATGCCTCCAGCTCTTTCCAGGGGTCAGTGGGTGATCTCTGTGGAGTCTCCCAATCAGCCTCAGTTTCCATCTCTTTGTTGGAAGTACTGTCTCTGCTCCCGTACAGCACGCTCCACCTGTGTCAAGCAGGCGACAGACGCTCTATTCAGGCATGCATTGATTTTCATCCACTATCGCTGGGACATTTGATTAGTTACAGTGCAGACAATGTCAACATGCATGCTGCTCGCCCGGATCATTATGCGCTCATCCTTCCATAATCAATGGTAAACCCATGTTGCTAACTTCAATTACTGGGCATTCAACAGTGCCATGGCTTCTGTGACACACATGGCGACCTGAGTGCTCGCCAAACAAAGCGCCCCGTGGCACCCCGGCCTCACCGCCACTGGTGGACCTGGGTGCATGGCGCCTCTCCATGTCCATGGCCTGCTGCTTGAAAGCCATTAGGATGGCCAACTGGACTTGCCCTCAGCCAGTCCGCATTCGTTCAGAGGCATTGTGCGCAGTCTTCTCCTGAAAAGGAGAGAGGAGCATTGATTAGTCTAGCCTGCACCTGAATTCCCATCGCATCCCTGCCAACCCAGCCAGAGTGGGACATTGCAGGACTCCAGTTCTTCATCACCCTGCAGCTGCCGCACACCCACCCAAACAAGCCAGGGCTGACCAGCCCCCTGCCATTGCCCAAATGCTCACATGTGGTACCACAAGGTGTCACTTTGCTAAGCAAGGTGGCACAAGCACGTGGAGCGTGAAGACCAGCAGATGGATTGGTGTCCCGCCAACTGGAAGCTCCCCTCCCAGCATGTTAGCACCCTGACTTTGACATGTTTCGTAGTTCCAGCACTCTGCCTAGGTGCAGACCCTTGACTTTCAACCCCATTCTATACTCTGGGTGTCAGTGTCACACATGCTGCGAATGCGGAACACATCCTAGCTCAACCCTCTCAGGGTGAACTGGGCATGGGCAATTTCTGCTGGCACACCCAGCGAGGGATACATGCCGTGAGGGATTCATTGCCGTTACTGTACTCAGAGTTGTCTGGAAGGGGAGGCGGGGGGGTGGGGGTGGTGGTGGTGGTTGGGGGGAAAGGGTGACAGCTGTATTAAGTGACTTGAGGCAACTTGGTACTCACCCTTCCCGAGTGCAGGAGATCATTGAATCTTTTGCGGCACTGGACCCATGTGCGCTGCATCACATCATGGGAGCTAACGCTCTCGGCCACCTCATCTCACGCACGTTTGGTCAGGTGGGGAGGCCTCTGCCTCCCATCCCTTGAAAGAAGGGCCTCCCGCTGTGCTGCCACCTCCTCCAGGAGGGCAGCTAGGCACTCGTCAGAAAAACGAGGGGCACACTGCCCCGCTGGCCTACCCACCAGCTTGGCCTGCCTCGATGGCCTGCTCTCCAGACTTGTGTCAGGCACATTGCCTCTCTGATGTGCTCTTCGCCCAGCCATTGTGAGCAGCTTTGCAAAGGCTGCCAGGCCTTCATTTAAACAGGTCGCTGGGTCACCATTGGACCCAGTGGTCTGAGCACGCCCGTCGCTGCCGGCCCACTCCTGCTATCCACGGGAGTCGTGAACTACGCTGGGTGGGCTGTTAATGGCCCGCCTGAGTAAAATGGCGGCGCAGACCCGATCGCATGCCCGCCCGACATGGGGAAAATTCTCCCCATAATATTCTGACAAAGACAAACTGGATGCAGGGATAATATTTCCTCTGGCTGGGGAGTCTAGAATAAGGGGTCACAGTCTCAGGATACGAGGTAGACCATTTAGGACTGAGTTGAGGAGAAACCTTCACTCAGAGAATGGTGAACCTATGGAATTCTCTATCACAGAAGGCTTTGGAGGCCAAGTCACTGAATATATTTAAGAAGGAAATAGATAAATTTCTGGACTCAAAAGGTGTCCACAGGTATGGGGACAGCATGGGAGTACAGTGTTGAAATAGAGGATCAACCATGATCATATTGAATGGCGAAGCAGGCTCGAAGGGCCAAATGTCCTATTCTCGCTCCTATTTTCTATGTTTCTAAATGAGCACAATTAGCGGAAATTCCCAGTGGTGATCAATTCACCACAGGGAATAGCCAATTTTATGGGCAGGGCCTGTTTTCAGCACAGTGTTTTTAAAAACTAATACAAAAGGTCACAGAAACTTAAGTTACACTGAAAACAAATCTTGCTTAATATTTGCAGCCTATTACGCCAATTTCAGCTGAATTGTGACGAGAAAACCAGCACAATCAAATTAAAACTCCAGACCTCTAAACACTTGTCCTGAAATGAGTCCTGTGTCAGACTCTCCCTCATAATCCTCAGACACCTTTCCCTCATTCAAGCATCTCACCCTCCATTCATCCCTGCCACTTTTCATTATAAGTCCTTGTCCTTTAATGCCCACCCACGCCACTTACCGGATTTTATATCTTCTTTCCCCTTTCAGTCTGTGCACCAAGTGATTAATCACTCTTTAGTAATTTCAACCTCAACTTTAATTCTCTTTGCTCCTGACTTCTCCACTCTCATTCCCACTCTTCATATCAACTCCTCCACTGACACCAATGGCCACTCGCTCAACCTCAGTATCTTCTTTCTAACAATTCCATCATTGAACTTTTGAATCCTAATTCCACCTGTCCAGAGCACAAAGACCAACCTGGTTAAAGTTGCAAGGTCTTCTTTGACTTCTCTGTACTGTGGCCATCTGGAAAAATAAATGTCTGCTCATCTGTTCAACTTGTTTTGTTGATACAGTTGCCAGATGGCCTCATTATGAATGCTTGGCTGAGTTCCGAGAATTGTCAATGGACTCAGCTCAGCAGAAGTCTCTTCATGCAGCTTTAAGAGGGTGCCATATGTGTTTCATTGACAGCTTTATAAGGTTGCAATAAGTCATTCTTTCTTTGATATGGTTTTTCAATGCCTGTTTGTTTATTTGGACAAGATTAAGAGATGTTTTTGTCATTGATACTATGAATGGTTGTTTGTTCTTGACACTTTTATGAGGTTGTAAGATTAGCATGTTTTCAAAGGAGATTTTCAAAGCCTGTTTGCTTAATTTGTCAGCTTCTGAAGCATTTCAAAATTTTGCCAGACTTGCCAATGGGTAACTGGTTCTGTACATACTGGACACAGAAGAACGGGTATGGAGAATGCATGGGGGAGGCACAGAAGGGGCATGGATAATGGAAGATGCATGGGGGATAAAAAGAGCATGGAGGTACAGAGGGGATATGGGGTGCATGGAAGGGACATGGGGGTATGATGAGGCATGAAGGGGTCATGGGGGGTAATGATGGGGGGTGGGGGGGGGTGTGAGGGGTGAGGGTTAGAGGGCCTAAGAGCCATGAATACAACTGGGCTGATGTCCCAGTAAATGGTGGTGTGCCTTCTAAACTAACAGCCTCTCCATTCATCCACCTCTATTGCCGTCCTAGTCTTGCCTTTGAAAGCAGTGGGCCTGTCTTCAGCCCTTGCCTGCCTCCATGACATCAAAATAGGGCGGGTGGGGTCATCCCGGATGGAGACAGGATCAAGAAAATTCCCAACTTTCCTTGACAAAAATCTGTCCCTTAGGAACGCAGAGAGATTTGGGAGGGCCTTAAGCAACTGAAGGCACTCTGCCAATGGTGGAGCGATGGAAATAAGGTCTGTGCAAGAAGTCAACTCCAAACCCAGCTGTAATGGTTCACAAACTACTATTTTCTTCTCTATGAAGTGCTTTGGAGCATTTTGTAAGTTACAGGTGGTATACAAATGTAAATTGCTTTTGTTGGTGGTGTTGGAACACCGGAGTACGAAAGGAGATGTGGAGTCCCACAGATTGACATCTCTGGGGAAAGTAAATAAATGAACATACTAATTGTTGAGGTTTAGTAGGCAAGGAGAACTGGCAATGAGGAACTTTGTGATATAAAAACTAATATCCCTATAGAAGTTAAAAACAAAGATTTAATACTATAGATAACTAATGATATGTGAATATTTCTGTTAAATGAATTTAAATTCAAATTTTGAGCCATTTCTGTCTGTAGCCATTTTCAATTCAGACCACACATTTACCACGCTTTCAGGCCAAATTACATCATCGTCTTCTATGGGAAATATTTCATAACTTTCATTAACCTCCTGACCTTACACCTAATATCTTACAATATTTGAAAACTGCAGTATGAAATGAATGAAACATCAGATTTCAGTTATTTTTCCAATGCTTTTAAATTATTTCAATATATTGTGCAATTTATATTAACTTCATTCTAAAGCTGACTACTTTGGGCTGTGTTTTCCCTATTAACCAAATTGATTTCTAGAAATGTACAGTTAGCCATCATAGATATATATAAATATATATATATATTATACATATTATACATATTATACATATATTATATTCATTAATATGCATCATGTTTTCTTGACAAATACTCTAATAACTGGGGCTAGAAAATCAGTATTTACTTATCTGCAATTGACTAATACTACTTTAATAAATGTAAATCATGCAGCTTTAATAGAATGTATGCATTGCTTAAAGCAAAATAAGTTATCCCAAAAAAAGTATTCTTTTAAAATTCCTAACGTAATGAATTATATACTGGATACAGAAATTGTTATTCTTCTGTATGATCAACCACCGTTTCAGTGAATAAAATCCACAATCTTAACAGCCAGAAGGAGAATTCATTTCATTATTTCTCTCAGGAGGCATGGCCAGAATTAATCAAGCAAGGCAGACCTCTGTTATGAAATGTCAGTGAACAAAACTTTAAAAAAAAAAATTCTTGGTCCGAGACTGAAAGTCTACTTTTCTCCTTTAATGATACAACCTTTGGGTCATTAACAGAGAAGAAAATGTTGTTTATTTGCTGGGAAAAAAACTTTGAGACTGGATTGGAAGGTACAAACAGCAGGCTATTCATCAATCTTATTGATGGGGGGTGGGGGCTAAAAGGAAGGAAATAAGTATTTAAGTAAAACCCGTTTTTAACGACTATTATTCATACAATTATTTAATTGTACTCTCAATTTTCCAAACTTCATTAAGTACATATTAATCTTTTCCATTTCAGCTTCACCCAACCAAATATTCTTGATGTAAGGAACAAACTAATGTTTACATTTTCTTACTGAACCATCTAAAGTGACTAGTTGTCAAAAGGTCAAAGACATACATCAATGCAAAGTTGATTAAAACAGGACTAAAGTTGGGCATACTGCATTCCATACTGAATATGTAATCAAGACAGTTAACTATTCTAAAATGAGATTCTGAACAAAAATGTGTAACCATGTTTCATAATATAAAATTAATATCTCCATAAATATGAATTCCAGTTTTCTATTAACACAAAACACACATTTTGAAGACGTTTTTAAAGATAGGTAGTAACTGCTTCCTTTATCTCGTAAATTAATGCAAGTTATTAGTCTGACCCATGCATCAGCAAAGAATTTTTAACATTCACACATGAAAGAAAAACTATAGATTCTTCTTTTTACAGAATCTGTCATTTTCATTGATTTTCAACTATATGGGTAGCTAGCAGACAATATAGTAGAGAGAGCAGGTACAGCACAGATCAACATGATACTGGTTTTAATGTTCATTGCATCTTATTTTATGAATTCTGGAAGCTTTTGTTTAACACTTATAGGTACTAACTACACTGACAAACAGAAAACACTGTAATAATGTTTTCAATTCAGAAAATAGTTTCTTACTTTCTTTTCATTTTAGAGTAATACAAATTGTCATAAAATCTATCTGTGGCTTGATGTGCATTAACTGAACTTAGTGACTAATAGATAAACAAGAGATAAAATCCAAAGAGCACCTGTACATCCACTCTTAGTATGCTGAGAATTATTACACTGTGCATTGTTTTGATAAGGAAAACAAGATGTTCCAGTGCAAAATTGAATTATTTAATATAATGTGCATCCATGACTGTTTTATCCAAAATAAATTAGACCTACAGGGCTAGATTTTTAATCCTGCTCGGCCAGGATTGGAGGGGGGCCCAGAGATTAAAATAGCCCTGCTGGCTGGCATGCCAGTTCCCCAACTCCAGCCCACTCTGGGACAGTTTTGTGGAGGCAAAATGGGTGGGAGTGGCTGGCAGGTCTAATCTCGCATGTGGCAGATAGTCAACACAACTTGTTAAGGGCCACTTAATTAAAGGAGGACGACTGAGAATTTCCAGTTTGCCTCCAGGTTCCCACAGGAGCAGGGGCTAGTTTAGATGCCTGGAGGCAGTCTCCCAGCAGCAGATCAGGTGACCACTGCTCCAGACAGGCATAGAGATCCTCCCTCCTGCCTGCACTGCAGCAGCCACAGGCTAATCTGTAGAGGGGATTTCCCCCTGTCCCCCACCCAACAGTGGTGGCCCAACTGCTAAACCCAATTTTTAATTTAAACTTTAAATTCCATTTTCCCTTTCCTTTATCTCCCATTGCAGCCTCCTGCTATTGCTTTCAAGCTGGAAGGCCTCTGAGTGGCCTTCTAGCTTCAAAAGCCCATTCACTGTTCTTAACTGGACGGAGAGCCTGTCCTCTGGCCATTAATTGGCCCTCTGGGAAAAATCACAATGAATGACAGTTTCCCACACAGTCTGGGCTTCTGATTCACATTTCAGCCTGACAGCAAGACAGAAGCCTGGAGGAAACATCTTCCTGTCTCTGAAAATGGGGTTTCTTCTGATGACCTGCCATAACTTCAGTGGGAGACTCTTAGAATCCCCAATGGAATTACAGTGAAGACTTGAAGAATTTCTTTTTTTTCAAATTTAGAAGTTTTTATTTTTGGAACTCCAGATTAGAATTAAAGAACATTGGAATTGGAGTAATACAGTTTAATTCTATAGCACTTGGAACTACCTAGTAGGAAACATTAACCTAAATAATTCTAGTGCAAGGGGCTGACCATATAACATATTAGAACTGGGTATTACTGAGGTTCTGGGTTGGATTCTATCAAATTAATTTTCTTTGTTGCGCATTTTGCACTTTTTAGAAGATGTTAGGACCTTACCCGATTCTTTCCAAACCATCACCCATACCCTTGGACTCAAGGGCTGGTGGTAAGGCACCTTTTTCATCATTTCCAGAGCACGCAAAGTTGGGAGTCTTTGTAAGAAGATCAACAGGTTTCCTGAATCTACGAATACCAGGAGAGGTATAGTTTCTAGGTGCATGGTGCCGAATTATTTGCAGATTATCTTGTAGAAAAAGAGAAAATAGATTAGCTTATTTTTGATCAACAGAAGAAAACAAAAAGTAAGATGGAGAGCTCATTTTTACAATGTATTCTTTCTTATGCAACTTCTATGAGTGCATCAGTTCACAGAAATCAGCATTGGTCAATCTACTTCAATTCAATTAATGCATAGTACACTCAACCTAATCCATTCCCTACTTTTTCCAATATGTGTATAGCACCTCAAGACAATAAGCATATAGACATTAATAAAAGACAATTCAGCTCATAAAGCACTTACCACTCTATTATCTATACCTGTACCTATCCTTATAATCCTCAATTCTTGTTCTGAATATTACATTTATTCAGCCTTTTAAAAAAAAATTGTTATCAATTAACATTGCATTAACTGCTCAGTCTGTCTACAAATCCACAATCCTGTAAAGGGTGAGGATAAAAAACCCACAATCTCAAATGGTCACTAACATTGGAATGGCCATGTCATGGTCAGAGACCATGCTGAAAGTATTGAAGATGATGGTATGCTCATAACTAATCCTCCTTCTCACATCCACTTTCCTCATAGCTCACAATCTGAGCTGATCTACAAGCTGCAGATGGTGTGAGCATATACCTCCTGTTTTCCTCCCCATCTCTCATCACAACCCAAGTCTTGTGCCTTTCTCCTTTCAGATACTCAAGAAATCAACCTGGCCAGGCAATGCTGGAAGAGAAAGAGGTGGAAGACCAGAAAGACAATGAACAAGAAACACCGTCACTTGCAGCCGCCAGCTCAGATACTGACAATGCATTTACTTTAAAAAGTAACTTAAAAGCAGGATCTGCATGTGGTGAGATGTCAGGCAGCAGACCCCTGCAGTCAGGACAGGGGACAAGGGCAACAAGACACTAGCTTGCTAGAAAGTGTGGCTGCACAAGAGCTCTGCTACTTAGGACTCAGGTGAGAACTTTGTTGGAGTGGCCTGGTCTAATATGAATGCACATTGAAATGTCTGGTGAATTGGCTAGCCTGCCAGGAAGCCTGTGGTCAATGTCAAAAAGCATGGAGGAGTCTGACTCCAACTTGGCACAGGGCTATGTGCAGAGTTTGGTTGTGGAAGTGATTGCCAGCTGCATCAGATCAATTGCAGACCCATTCATGATGCTGCATCTGATGACTGATACCTCAGGCTCTATGGCAGCACAAGCAGAAACCACCCAATATCTGTGTGCTGCAGTGCAAGTTCAGATTAAAGGCATGCAAGCTCAATTTACTGCTACCTAAACTCAGGTTGCTGACATATCCAAACTCAGCTTGCTGCCACACAGGCTCAGAAGTGCAAACAATGCTGTGGATTCAGTTTTCAAAGGGTCTTGCACTCCCCAAGACATTGCTAGGATTGCTGAGGGCTGCGGCAGAGAACTAGATGGTGCAATAATCTAGTCAATGACAAAAATCTAAGGGATGGCTAGGCCTTGAGTGATAGATAGTGGGTACATGTATGGGAATGGGAGTGAGTGTTTATGTGCATGGTGAGGTTGAATGAAGCCAGGAGGCCAAGGATGTCAGAGAAATGGTGCTGGGGTGTTCAGTTGAAGATAAAGATCACCAAGAAGAGAAGTCGTTCAGCGCAAAGGTTAAAGAAAAAGAACAGAACAGTGATTTCAAAAAGTGCTAAAAGAAGAACAAATAGTGTATTGTCAGTCCATTAGGTGATTGGGAACGTACAAACTGGCATCTCTCCCCACAACTCAAGGGTATGTAAGCAAGGGGTGACTGCCGGACAGACAGGCAAGACAAGGCTGGTGGTGCAGGATGACCCTGAGGGTATCTCATTTTCCAACTGGTATCCAGTTCTGAATACTGGTGAGAGTAATGGTTCCTCTGGGGAGTGCAGCCAGAGACAATTCCACAGCACCATGAGTGCTGTACATGGGGTGGGGGATGGGGGATCAGGAGAAAGATTGGAAAGGCAGTAGTGACAGAGGGTTCTAAAGTTACGGGAATAGACAGCTGTAGAGGTGATTCCAAATGGTATGTAGTCACCCAGATGCCAGGGTCAAGGATGTCACTGAGTGGCTGCAAAGCATTCCGAAGGGAGAAGGTGAGCAACTAGAGTTGTAGTCCATATCAGTGCTAATGGCATAGGTAGAAAGAGGGAGGTGAATTTTAGGGAGCAAGGAAGGAGACTAGCAAGCACAACCTCAAAGGCAGCAATCTCTGGATTATTCCTGGTGCCATGAGTAAGTGAGTATAGAAATAGAAGGACAGAATAGATGAATGTGTGGCTAGAGAGATGTTGCAGTAGGAAGTACTGTAAATTCCTGGGACACTGGGACTGGTTCTGGGAGAGGTGGGACCTATACAGGCCAGAGGGCTGTACCTCAACAGAACTGGGACCAATATCCTGGCAGGGTGGTTTGAAGTGCTTCTGGGGAGAGTTTAAACTAACATGGTAGGGGAATGGGAACCAGGCTGAGGCATTCAAAAGAAACAAAGTGTACAAAGGGCTGGAAGGGACAGATAACACTTGATTATGAAAAAGTAAGGCATTAAGGGGTCAGAATAAGAGGGAATGTACCAAGGTCAAAATTAGGCTTACATAAATACACAAAGTGTGGTAAGTAAAAGTGATGAGCTGCGAAAAGATGAGATAGTTTGGGTACAGGTGAGGTATATTCCCATGAGGGACAATGAATGAACAACCAAAGTCAGAGCTCCCTGGTGAAGCAGAAAAAGCATGCATATTACAGATATCAGGTTGATAATGCAAGGGAGAACCAAGCTGAAAATAGAAGGTTCAGAGGGGAAGTGAAAAGGAAATAAGAGGCGAAGAGAGAGTATGAGAAGAGACTGGCAGCTAACATAAAAGGGAATCCAAAGGTCTCCTATAGGCATATAACATTTAAAAAGGAAAAGCGTAACTAGAGTGAGCATTGCTCCTCTAGAGGGTAAGTCTGGGGAATTAATAATGGGAAATAAGAAAATGGCGGATGCGTTGAATAGATATTTTGTGTCAGTCTTCATTGTAGAAAACATAAATAACATCCCAGAAATAATTGTAAATCAGTAGGTAAAAGGGAGAGAGGAACTTAAAACAAATACAATCACAAGGGAAAGGGTACTGAGAAAATTATTAGAACCAAAGGTTGACAGCCTCCAGGTCTTGATGGGCTTCATCCTCGGGTTTAAAAGAAGAGGCTGCTGAGAGTAGATGCATTGGGTTTAATTTCTAAAATTCCGTAGATTTTGGAAATGTCTTCTATTTGAGAAATGAAAGGAGACAGAAAGAAGGAAACTACAGGCCAGTCAGCCTAACATTTATCAGAGGGAAAATGCTAAAATCTATTATTAAGGAAGTTATAGCAGGGCACTTAGAAAATCTTAATGCAATCAGACAGAGCCAACATGGTTTTGAAAAAGGGAAATCGTGCTTGCTTAGTTTATTAGAAGAGTCTTTTGAGGAAGTAACAGCCACGTGGATAAAGGGGAACCTGAAGATGTGGTGTACTTGGATTTCCAAAAGGCATTTGACAAGGTACTACATCAAAGGTTACTACACAAAATAAGAGCCAATAATGTAGGGGGTAACACATTAGAATGAATAGAGGATTGGTTGGCTAACAGAAGGCTTAAATGGGTCATTTTTGTGTTGGCAAGGTGTAACCAGTGGAGTGTCACAGGTGCTGAGTTCTGGGGCCTGAACTATTTACAATCTATATCAATGACTTGGATGAAAGGATTGAATGTATGATTGCTAAATTTGCTGATGACATAAAGATAGGTAGGAGAGTAAGTTGTGAAGAGGGCACAAGCAGTCTGCAAAGGATATAGATAAGTTAAGTGAATAGGCAAAAAATTTGGCAGATATAAAAAATATAAAAGTAGTGCTACAGTTGTATTAGTGAAGCTACATCTGGAGTACTGTGTACAGTTTTGGTCTCCTTATTTAATAAAAGATATTGCATTAGAAGCAGTGCAGAGAAGGTCTACTCGACTGATTCTGGGGATGAAGGGGTTATTTTATGAGGAAAGGTTGGACAGGTTAGGCCTATAACTATTGGAGCTTAGAAGAATGAGAGGTGATCTTTTTGAAACATACAAGATCCTGAGGGGATAAAAGCAAAATACTGTGAATGCTGGAAATCTGAAATAAGAACAGAAAATGCTGGAAAAGCTCAGCAGGTCTGACGGCATCAGTGGAGAGAGAAACAGAGTTAATGTTTCGAGTCCATATGACTCATATGTCACTTGCCATTTCAACACACCGCCCTGCTCTCATGCCCACATGTCCATCCTTGGCCTGCTGCAATGTTCCAGTGAAGCTCAACGCAAACTGGAGGAACAGCACCTCATCTTCTGACTAGGCACTTTACAGCCTTCCAGACTTAATTGAGTTCAGCAACTTTAGATCATGAACACTCTCCACCATCCCCACTCCCTTTCTGATCCCCCTTTTTCCAATAATTTATAATTTTTTTATAAATATTTTCTTTTCCCACCTCTTTCCATTATTTTTAAATGTATTTCCATCCATTGTTTTATCTCTACCTTTTAGCCTATTTTGATCCCTTCCCCTCACCCCACCCCCACTAGGGCTATCTGTCACTTGCTTGTCCTGCTTTCTACCCTTAATGTCATCATTAGCACATTCTTCAGCTAATATCACCACCGTCAACACCCCTTTGTCCTTTTGTCTATGACATCTTTGGCAATCTCTTCTTTGCCTCCACATATCACCGGCCCTCTATCCAGCTCTACCTGTCCCACCCCCCTTCAACCAGCTTATATTCCACCTCATTTCTATATTTCTTAGTTCTGATGAAGAGTCATATGGACTCAAAACGTTAACTGTATTCCTCTCTGAAGATGCTGTCAGACCTGCTGAGTTTTTCCAGGTATTTTTATTTTTGATAGATCCTAACTTTTATTTGTTCATTCAGATACGTGAAGAGGGGCTACTGAACAGTCAACCAAGTCAACTCATGAACTTTTAACAAAAGCATAAAACATTTATTAAATAAGAAAAGATAAACTATATTACAATACTCCTTCAACCACAACTATGCCTTTACAGATATATACAGATTTGTAAGGATAACGCAGGTTACAAAAAGCCATCTTATTCTCTAATGTTCACAGTAAGTACAGAGTCCAAGTAAACTAATAGGCACCCTGTGGTCAGACATACCACACTCTGAAACCAAGTGACAGATTCCACCCCAGACAGATGCTGTGGATCTCCCCTCAACTCCCCCCAGATGCTTGTCACACCGTGAGCCAATCAGTCTCACTGAACTCTGTCTCTCACACGAAGGTTTCCAATCTCCACTCTCCAAGGACTTCACTTTGAAATCTGCTCTCAAACCAACGCTTTCTCTCAGATGCTTTCCGCAAGGGTTCACCTCCAGAGTTTCAAACTCTCCTTCCGATGTTCCTCTTCCCTGGGTCACCACATGCATTCCAGCTTTCTCCACGCACTCTCTCTCGCTGACTCAGCTGTCAACAGTGCACCACTGCTTCAGATGCCCATAGCAAAGAGTTACAGACCTTCAGCCATCTCTTTGGACCTTCTGGCCTCTTGCAAGCTGTTCTCATTTTAAATCTGCTTTCTGCAGCTTTTGTCTCTGTAAATTTGAAGTTTGGAGCCTTTCTCTCTGCCCCTCACTCTTAACTTCATTAACAGGACCTTTTCCAAGTTCCTGTCCTTCCTCTGACTAGAAGATCTGCTTGGGACTTTCCCCTGTTTCTGTCTCCCTCCTTTGGCCCTGGGACCTTTTGGTTCTTTTGGGAAAACTGCTCTTACTCTGCAGTTTCCTCTCCCAGTGCCCAGTCTCTCTGGAGTCCTGGCTTCAAACTGAACTCAAAACTGCTGTTTCTAGTTTCTTTTGTGTGTGAGTCTGTTGGAGGGACCTGCCTCTCTGGACCCCTGTTGCTAGGCAAAGCCCAATTTTTCTTACTCTTGTGTTTGCTTAACTTCTCTTACAACCGTAAAATTCATTAGAAATGCAGGCACCTTTTAAAGTCAAACTAAACTCAACTTGACCTTTTTCTTAACACATAAATACAGAAATACAAATCAAACTTAAACATTAAAGCTAAAACTCATTCCTAACACCCACAAATACAAATATAACTTACTTAAACTATCTCTATTTCCAAACAGTGGACATGTGGCAGATGAAATTTGATGCAGAGAAATGTAAAGTGATACATTTTAGTAAGAAGAATGAGGAGAGGCTATATAAAACATACGAGCATACGAGTCAGGAGCAGGAGTAGGCAACTCGGCCCTTCGAGCCTGCCCCACCATGCAATAAGATCATGGATGATCTGACTGTAAGACCCAGGGTTACCCCCCTAAACCGTTCACCCCATTTTTATCAAGAATCTATCTACCTCTGCCTTGGAAACATTCAAAGACTCTGCTTCCACTGACTTTTGAGGAAGGGAGTTCCAAAGACTCCCTCTGAGAGAAAAAATCTCTTCTCATTTCTGTCTTAAATAGGTGATCCCTTATTTTTAAATGGTGACCCCTAGTTCTAGATTCTCCCACTAGAGGAAACATCCTCTCCACATCCACCCTGTCAAGACCCCTCAAGATTTTAAAGGTTTCAATCAAGTCGCCTCTTACTCTTCTAAACTCCAGCAGATACAAGTCTAGCCTGTTAAATCTTTCCTCATGTGACAACCCATCTATTCCTGGTATTAGTTTAGTAAACCTTCTCTGAACTACTTCTAATGCATTTACATCTTTCCTTAAATAAGGAGACCAATGCTGTACCCAGTACTCCAGATCTGTTTTCACCAGTGTCCTGCAGAATTGAAGCACAACCTGCCTACTTTTATATTTGATTTCCCTTGCAATAAATGATAACATTCTATTAGCTTTCCTAATTGCTGGTGTACCTGCATACTAGCTTTTTGTGATTCATGCACAGGGACACCAAAATCCCTCTGCATCTCAGAGCTCTGCAATCTCTCACCATTCAGATAATATTCTTCTTTTTTATTCTTCCTGCCAAAATGGACAATTTCACATTTTCCCACATTATACTCCATATGCCAGATCTTTGCCCACTTGCTTAACCTATCTATGTCCCCTTGTAGCCTCCTTATGTCCTCTTGACAACTTACTTTCTACCTATCTTTGTATCATCAGCAAATTTAGCAACCATACCTTCTGTCCCTTAATCACAGGACTAGTAATGCAGAGACCCAGGGTAATGCTCTGGGGACCTGGGTTCGAATCCCACCATTGCAGATGGTGGAATTTGAATTCAACAAAAAAATCTGGAATTAAAAGTCTAATGACCGTGAAACCATTGTCAATTGTTGTAAAAACCCATCTAGTTCACTAATGTCCTTCAGGGAAGGAAATCTGCCATCCTTACCTGGTCTGACCTACATGTGACTCCAGACCCACAGCAATGTGGTATTCTCTTAAATGCCCTCTGAAATGGCCTAACAAGCCACTCAGTTCTCTAGGGCAATTAGGGATTTGCAATAAATGCTGGCCTAGCCAGCGACGCCCCATCCCATGAATGAATTTTTAAAATGTTATAAATTGTAGAAAGTTGAGTCCCCAGCACTGATCCCGCCAACCAGAGAAAGACTCATTTATGGCTACCATCTATTTCCTGTTAGCGAGCCAATCTTCTATCCATGCCAATATATTACCCTCCTACACCATGAGCTTTTATTTTCCACAATAACCTTTGACGTAGCAGCTTATTAAATGCCTTCTGAAATTCTAAGTACAGTGCATCCACCGGTTCCCCTTTATCCACAGTACATGTCACTCCTTCAAAGAACTCCAATAAATTGGTTAAACATGATTTCCCTTTCACAAAATAAAGGGTATAATTCTAAAGAGGATGCAGTAACAGAGAGACCTGGAGGTTTATGTGCACAAATCATTAAAGGTTGAAAGGCAGGCTGAGAAAGCAGTTAAAAAGACATACAGGATCCTGGGCTTTGTAAATAGAGGCTTGAGTACAAAAACAGAGAAGTTATGATGAACCTTTATAAAACACTGATTCTGTCTCATTGTGTCTAATTCTAGGCATGGTACTTTAGAAAGGGCATGAAGGCTTCAGAGACAGTGCAGATAGTATTTATGAGAATAGCTGTATGGAAGACTGATTTCAGTTTCACAAATTGATTGAAAAAGCTGCGGCTGTTCCCCTTAGAAAGGAGAAGCTTGAGAGGAAATTAGTAGAGGTGTTCAAAATCATAAGAGGTCTAGACAGAGTAAATAGAGAGAATGTTCCCAATGGCAGAAGGGTCTACAACAAGAGGGCACTGATATAAGGTAAATGGCAAAAGAACCAACAGCGACATGAGGACAAACATTTTTACACAGTGAGTGGCTAGGATCTGGAATACACTGTCTAAGACTGTGTTGGAGGCAGATTCAGTCATGGCTTTCAAAAGGGAATTGGATAAGCATCTAAACAAAAAAAAAATTCAAGGGCTATGGGGAAAGGTTGGGGGAATAGGGTTAGTGGAGGTAATCTTGCAGAGAACCAGCTCAGACACCATGGGCCAATTGGCCTTCTTCTATGCTGTAACAATTCCATGATTTTTAAGAGAAACGAGGCACTACTCAAGAGCCGGGTTTCCATTAGCCTAGGAGTCTATAGATTCATTTGTAATAAAGTCATGTCTGGGAAGGAAATAAAAATTCTGGAGTGTAACATGGAACAGCTGGAGCTTCAGCACAGGAACTGGACAGGATTAGGGGAGATTAATTGAATAGGGAGGAGGTTTAGCGCGTTATTTTCTGAGAAAGAGTGATGAGGCAATTAGGGTTGCTGCTCTGGAACAGAAGCTAAGAGGTGTCTAAATGAACATGGTAGAGGATGTTTTGATTTTAGAGAGAAGCTATAGAAAACACAGTAGAAACTAGACCCTGCAGTGTTACGACCAGGTCTTAACAAAACTGGGGACTTGTATCCAGAATTTGTTCTCACTAACAATGAAAGAATTAGAGTGGGGAAAGTAAATTGTTCCTTCAAAAACAGTTTCAAAACTGCAAAAGGTTTTCTTGGGTGTATAATGCGAAAGTGCTAAAATGTCCACAATTGATGTCAGTGCCTTTCTAGAACAGGGGGAAGTTACTTTTGAGGATTTAAAAGTTATGTTCCTTGAAGAGTCAAAAGGAATAGCTAGGCACTTAGAATTAGAGGTTCACCTGAAATCCATTGAATGTAAAACTCGTGGCCAGAGCATTAGGTTGTGAACCTAAAACAAATGTAAGAAAAAATATCAAATTGGCAAAAATACAACTAGAACAGAGATGAAGAGAGTTAGAACTCCAAGCATTAGAAAGAGAGGAAGGTTTCCAAAGAAGACTATGGGAACTGGAAAGGGAGATAGAGGCAGGCTGGAGAATAGTACTCCCGAAAAGTCAAAAACAGTCCAAAGAGACTGAAAAGGCTGGAGAAAGCCAGCAGGAATCTGTAGGAGCACAGGGAACCAAGGTTCAGAGGCCCTGAGGGGGTGATGGAACCTGTGAGAGTTGGAGTAACTAGGAAAGAGCTACTTGCATTTAAAGAGGCCCTAAAGGGGGAATAGAACCTGTGAGGGTTGAAGTAGCTAAGAAAAAGCTGCTTGAATTTAAAAAGGCCAAAGTTAGGCCAGTAGGATGAAAGGAGGTCAAGGAAAGACCAGTGGAATTTAAAACAATGAGAATGACCAGAAATTAGTTTGGCAGGTACGTTCTTCTCAAAATTAAACAGGGACCAGGAAAGTCCCAAAGCAGGCCAAGAAACAGTGAGGGAGATGCCACACCCAGTTGGTGAGCCACTTGTTAAAAGTTAAAAGGGCCAAAAACAGGCCAGCAGAAGTGCAAAGAGCCAAGATAGAAACTGAGGAAGTTAAAAGGACCAAAGCTAGACCAGCAGAACTAAAAGTGGTCCATGAGTGGCCTATAAAGGTTAAAAGGAGAAAATAAATAGGCCAGTGATCTGTTTAGCAGACAGCTTCATGGCAGATTTAAACAGGGACAAGGGCAGTTCCCAAACAGTCAAGCAGATAGTGAGAGAGACGCCTCACCCAGTTAAAGAGCCATAAGGGAGTACAACAGAAGCTGAACATCCACTTGGGGCAGTAGTGTTCCAGGGGACATGAAACAGGTTAGGGGTACGTCCATTCCCAAGACAAAAGGGGGAGCAAAGAGCCAGTGACCTGTTTAGCAGACAGCTTCATGGTGGATTTAATTGGGGAACAGGGAAGTTCCCAAACAGACCAAGAAAGAGTGAGGGAGATGCCCTCACCGCCCTCAATTAGAATAACAGGGGAATACAGCAGGAGCTGAACATTTACCTGAGAGCAGTGGTGTTCCAGAGGGCATGGGACAGTTTAGGGGAAAACCCATTCCCAAAATAAAAGAGGACGAGAGGAACAGTGAGGATGAATTGGAAGGAGACGTGAGTGAGGCCCACATTGAACCCCTTACTGTCCGGCTAACAAACACAGAAATTCTAGTGAAATTGGACACCATATTCACCCACTTAAATGCAGAACAGCGAGGAGACCTGACAGGGCTGCTCAATGCGTTTAAAAGCCTCTGTAGAGGTAAGCCAGGCTGCATCACTTTAGCTCTACACCAGGGGTGAGGAACCTAAGGCCCCTGGGCCAGATCCAGCCAGTTGCTCAATTTCATCCAGCCCGCAGCAAGGTTTCTAAAAATACAGACCTATGGCAGTAGCAGCTTCAAAGTAGCATTTATCATCATTACGATTTTGCTTTGGATAAAATTATCAGCTAAATTACTATAACATTACTTAACAATATAATATTCAAATTCAGCCATTGGATTAAAACAGCACAAAAACAGAATTACCTGGAAAAACTCAGCAGGTCTGGCAGCATCGGTGGAGAAGAAATCAGTTAACGTTTCGAGTCTTCATGACCCTTTGGCAGAAGGGTTCTGCCGAAGGGTCATGAAGACTTGAAATGTTAACTGATTTCTTCTCCACCGATGCTGCCAGACCTGCTGAGTTTTTCCAGGTAATTCTGTTTTTGTTTTGGATTTCCAGCATCTGCAGTAGCTTTTAGCTTTTTGGATTAAAACAGCAGATGAGTTGAACATTTCTGTATTCTCTCTAAAAACTAAATTAAGTTGATTTTTATGTGTGTGTGGCCCACAACTGATTTTGTCTATGTGTGAATGGCCCGTGATAAGATAAGGTTCCCCATCCCTGCTCTACATGATGTGGATGTGGGAGAGACCCCTCCTATAAGGCAACATCCCTATCATCTAGGTCCAGAAACGCTAGCCCAGGTTTTGGAGGAGATTAACTACATGCAGGAATACCAATGGAGCCTAGCAGCAGTAGCTGGAGCTCCCCAGTTGTGCTCAGGCCCAAGCCAGACACTAAACTGGAATCCCTACAGAAGGCAAAAATCAAATTACAGCCCACTAACCTCTTAGCAATCTGATTTGTAAAGGTGTCTGGGATTGGGCAAATAAATTCACAGGTTATAGAGATGGACAGGGAAGAATAAAGCCTGACAAAAGCAGCTCAGCCCTACAGTCAAAATAATTTGCATTTCCATAGTGAGAAGCACAGAATACCGCTAAAGATAATCAAGAGCTTTACAAGAGCCTAACTTTACTCAGTTCTGCTGAAGGGTCATGAGGACTCGAAACGTCAACTCTTTTATTCTCTGCCGATGCTGCCAGACCTGCTGAGTTTTTCCAGGTAATTCTGTTTTTGTTGTGTAATCAAGAGCACCTTGACTGTTGTAAACAATCTGGGTGCTGACAGCAATGTAAAAAACCTTTAGACAATACCTAATCAGAATTTGAAGAAGGGAGCAGGCACTGCATTCTGAAACCAAAATCTTCGCTTAAGCCTGACCCCCCACACCAAGAGAACAAAAAATCAGGACTCAAATACCAGAATAATCTTTTGCAATAAAGACAGGCTGTGAATGTAAACATCTCACCTAAAAATTACCCAGGGAAATCAAATGTGATTATGGATACCTTGTCGAGAGCTTAAAGAGACCCAGTTAGAACTGATGGCATAATCCAGACCAAGGCCGGAATTTTCTGGCCCCATTGGTGCCAGGTGGTGGGTGGGGGGTGAAACATTATGGCGAGAAGGCCAAAATTCTGTTTCACGTTGGCATGAAAGCACAGTGGGATCATCCTATGGTACGCCATGGAGGAACGCTAATCACGCTGGAGGCTGGTATGTACCCGCTTTGCATCCCACAGCCAGAATTTTTACCTTGATGGGCGGGCAGGCCCCACCGGCTCAGTTGCGGGCGGGCAGCTGAACTCCGCCGCCGAAATGGGGCCCGCCGCCATTTTGAGTGGGCGGGCCAATTAAGGCCCGCCCAGCGGCCTGCCCGACAGGAAGCGCTATGCGCTTCTTGTGCGGGAGGGTGGAGGGATTCCCCATCTGACTAAGCGCTGTCTCAGGGAGATTACTGACAGTATAAAAATCTTTAAAAATAGAAAAATATTAAAATTATTAATATGTCCCCCTCATGTGACAATGTCACATGAGATGGGACATGTTAATAAGAAGCACATAAACTTTATTGAAGTTTTTAAAAATGGACATGAAACCTCATCCCACCAGTGGATGAGGTTTCATGTATTATCAGAAGCCCGCTGGTGTTCCTGGCCTGCCTGCTGACCTTAAGGTTGGACTGGCAGGTCATTTAACAAGCTTAATTATCCTGTCAATGGCCTTAATTGGCCATTGACAGGTTGGCGGGTGGACAGCTGATTTCACTGTCCGCCCGCCTTCCGCAATATTTAAATGGACCGGGATGACATTGGGGGTTCCTCCCAATGTCATCCTGCTTCATTTTCCCGTCAGCGAGCGGGCCCTGTCCTCAAATTGCCGACAGGAAAATTCTGCCCCACTTATGAGATGCAAAGTAAAGCCCGACTGGAATCGTCCCACCATGCCAGAATTACCATTACGCTGGCGGGAAAACACGCCAGTCCAGTACACGTCTGGACAGGTGTGACATGTAGAATTCCCTATTGTTAGGGCCTTGCTCAGATGGCAGACATCCGAGGAGTAGAAAATGCTGGAGCCCTACAGCTACCAGACCCTGGAGGAACACGGGCAGCTCTTGGAAGATGGAAGCTCTCTGTTGATGTTTGGAGTCTGCTTCGAAACATCAAGGTCTTGGTCATGGGCTGCTATGGATGATCGGCAGGGGTAGGGGGAAAGGAAGGTCCAGCTGTGAGTGGGAGAGGAAGGTATATTGGATGGGGACAGAGGGGGGAGGGAGGGCACAAAGTTGTCGAGGGGGGTGAGGTTGAGAAGGGGGGGGACTAATGTGTTGGGAGGGTGAGTTTGGGAGGGGTTGGAGGAGGGAGTATGGGGAGAAGAGGGTGTAATGGGGGAGAATGTGATAAGTGGGGAGATATAAGGGGGGAGGAAGGTGTCAGGGAAGGAGTCTGGAGGGGGTAGGAGTTCAGGGGGAAGAACTTTGGGCAGAGGAAGGAGTTTGGAGGGGGGATGGAGTCTGAGGGGAGGAAGGAGTTTGGATGGGGGGGAAGGATTAAGGGTGAAGGAGGGAGTAAGAGTGGGGGAGGGAGTAGGGTGGATGAGGGAATAAGGGGGGGAATGTCCAGGTGAATTTGCAAAGGAGGGGTTTGTGGAGTCAATGACTGCCTCCTGGGGAGCGAACTGATGATGGCCATGGTAAGAGGGAATGGTGAGTATGGGAGGGGCAGAGTAAGCCGGAAGGGTTGGAGGCTGAGGGTGTGATGGTAGCGGAAGAAGGGATGGGGAGGGTGGTTGGTGGGGTCTTGGAGGCAGATACGGAATCTAGGGATGGGAAGGGGGAGGTCAGGGAGGTCAATGTGGATGGGGGTTGGACTCTCAGGAAGGTAGGGAATGTGCACGTTCACCTGGACATCCTGCAAAGAAAAGGGTTCCGGTTGATAGGTGATGGTGTGGAGGTGGAATGTGATGCCAGGTCAAAGAAAGGACATGGGTGACTGGGGGAGGGGAAAGGACGGGGGAGCTTATCAGAAACTTGGCTATGGCCATGTTTTTCAAATCACAAGTGAGTGGAGCCTCAGGTTGGACCAGCACAGGTGCTGCACAGGGGTGCGATCAGTGGGTGGGTGGAGATGCAGGTCAGCTCAGATGGACAACTGAAATAGAACCTCAGCAGGCAGCATTGAAAATACTCGGGACAATGAGATGAGTGTGATGGAGGAAGGTCCGCTTGCGTGGTAGAGTGCTTACACGAGGCTCCAAAAGGCACTGCCTCCATACATTCTCCCTTCAGAATCACTCATGGTCCGGCTGTGTGCAGCTGAACTGATAGTGGGGCGGGGGATGCAGGGAGAGATCTCGCGAAGCCTGTAAATGAAGCTGAAAGACACCATTACACATTATTCAGTGAAAGTGAATATATTTTCAGATTGTAAAGTAACAAAATTTGTTCACCCGTGCAACCACTTGTGACCAGAAATGCTTAATATTTCTAGGCCTACCACTTCTTCTGGATGCTACCATGACATTTGCAAGATGGGTGGAGACAGCCTGTGCAATGGTTGGGCCTGTTGCCTCTGATGACTTTGGCATGCGTCCTCTGGAAAGCTGAGGCCTTGAAGTCCCCCGCTTGCTTTGGCTGTCCTCCTGTGGGCCAGCTGCTCCCTCTGCGGCGACAGAGGATGAGGTTAAGTGGGTCACAGGCAAAGGGGACTTGGAGGATAGGACGGCCTCCGAAATTCCTGAGTGAATGACCCAGGGGTGTCCAGCTGCTGGTGTTCGCCATCAACCTCATCGTCGCCACAGGCACAGTCCATGTCCTCACCAGTCAGTATGAAGGCACACTCCTCAAAGTGAGTGAGGGGTCTAATGTGCGCCATTCCAGCCCTGGTCTGGGACCTCGCCCTGCTGTTGTGAGCATGCTTCTCCTGCATGAAAACAGATGGAGAGAGTGTGACCAGGACACGTGGCACTACGTGGAATGTTTATGTGATGAGCAGAGCCATGGACAGGATGAGGATGGAGCTTCAAAGGATATGAGCCTGATGCAGATATGAGGGTGTGTGTGAGAGTTAGTAGTGTTGTCCCTTGAGGTGTGAGATCCCCGTGGACGTGTGATGCGTTTGTCAGTGTGTGAGTTGAGAGTGATGAGTGGTTGACTTACCCTGGAGGAACGGATGAGAGTATTCATCCTCTTCTTACACTGATGGCTGACCTCCTCTGTGCTCTGGTGGCGCTGACTGCCACTGCCACTGCCTCCCAGGCCGAATTGGTGACTCTAGTGGACTTCCTGAGGCCAGGCAGGGGTGGAGGACATCTCATTGGCATTCCACCATGTCCAGCAGGTGCCCCAGAGAGGTATCACTAAATTTGGGGGCTTCCATCTTCTTTGCTTTCAGGACCACCTGTCGCCTGGAGGAGTTCTGGAATTTCAGTTGAAGGTTTTTTAAAAATAATTTTTCCAAAAGTAAAGGGCTGTGACTTCATGACAGCAGCAATGGAAGATTTAATGGCTTGGGAAGCATGAAGGCATGTTGCAAGAAAAGAACGGAAAGAGAAGAGCGGTCAGAGGCAGAAGTTATAGTTCATGAAGAGAGCAGAGAGATTCAGAAAGCAGCCAGCAGAAGTATGGACTTCACAAGAACACAAAAAATTGGAGCAGGAGTAGGCCATACGGCTCGTTGAGCCTGCTCCACCATTCAATACAATCATGGCTCTTCTTGGGCTTCAACTCCATTTTCCCACCTGCGATGTATATCCCTTTATTCCTGGAAACACCAACAGTCTGTCTATGCCAGACTTAAATATATACAACGATGGTATCCACAACCTTCTGGAGTAGGGAATCCCCAAGATTCAAAACCCTTTGAGTGAAGTAATTTATCCCCATCTCAGTCTTAAACGATCAGCCTCTTATCCTGAAACTGTGTCCCCCTCACCCCACCATGTATTAGATTCCCTGACCAGCGAAAACAATCTCTCAGCATCTACCCTAACAAGCCCTTTCAGAATCGTGTATATTGCAATGAGATCGCCTCTCATTTTTCTAAACTCCAGAGAATATAATCCCAATTTACTCAGCCTCTCATTATAGGATAATCCACTGATCCCAGGGACCATTTTAGTGAAATTTCACTGTACAGCCTCTAATACAAGTATATATTTTGTTAAATATGTAGATCAAAACTGCACACAGTATTCCAGGCATAGTCTCACCAAAGCCCTGTACCCTGGTAGCAAGACTTATTTATTCCTGTAATCCAGTTTTATGCAATAAAGACCATTAGAATGTCAATTTGGTACAAATTACTATTGAATTAGAGGCTGTTTTCTGTTGTAGTCCCAACCACTAGTTCAAATTGATTACATTCAAGATCCTCACAGCCAACAGAGAGAGAAGACTTTGACCTCAATAATCTAGATTTAATTCAGTCCAGACTAATGGGATGAAAGCCTAGTATCTTAGCCTATTTCACCCATTTTTATTTCTTTATTTATTTCTTGGTATTTAGCATTAAGTTTTACAATCACACTTGGTTGGTTGAGCAGATGGAAAATAAAATGGGAATTATTTGTCTACCAGGGGTAAATTGACTGCCTCACTAGCCTATGGATCTATATATGCTGTTTTACCTCGAGATGAAATTAGTGAGCGATAGGTAACCAGAAAATACATAATCCAAAAGTCTGTAAGTAGGAAGCAATTTTACAGTTGTGAAAAACGTAATTGCAAAATGTTTTGTGGATATACAAAAATAGGTTGGTTTTAGAGGAAAGTCTTAAGATGTAAATTATTTTTTCTATTCTTTCATGGGATATGAGATTTGGTTGCCCTTCCCTAATTGCCCTTGAGAAGATGGTGGTAAGCTGCCTTCTTGAACTGTTGCAGTCCATCTGGTGCAGGTATATCCACAGTGCTGCTGGAAAGGAAGTTCCAGGATTTTGATCCCTCCAAAAAGAAGGAACGGTAATATAGTTCAAAGTCAGAACGATGTGTGGCATGAACTGGAACTTGCATGAGGTCGTGCTCCCATGTGTCTGCTGCCCTTGACCTTCTGGGTGATAGAAAGGTTTGGGAGGTGCTGTTGAAGGAGCCTTGGTGAGTTGCTGCATGCACATTGTATGTAGTACACACTGCTATCACTGTGTGTCAATGGTGGAGGGAGTGGTGGAGGGAGTGAATGTTTAACTAGGTGAATGGTGCCAATCAAATGGGCTACTTTGTCCTGGATGGTGTCAAGCTTCTTGAGTATTTTTGGAGCTGCATTCATCCAGGCAAGTGAAGCATGTTCCTTCATGGTCCTGGCTTTGTCTTGTAGGTGGTAGACAGGCTTTGGGGAGTCAGAAGGTGAGTTACTCAGCACAGAATTCCCAGTCTCTGACCTGCTCTTGTGGTCACAGTATTTATAAGACTGGTCCAGTTCAATTTTTGGTCAATGGTAACCCCCAGAATGTTGAAAGTGGGGGATTCAATGATGCCAATGCCATTGAATGTCAAGGGAAGATGGTTAGTTCCTCTCTTGTTGGAGATGGTCATTGCCTGGCACTTGTGTGGCACAAATGTTACTTGCCATTTAACAGCCCAAGCCTGAATGTTTTCCAGGTCTTACTTATGTTGGTATGGACTACTCAGCATCTGAGAAGTTGCAAAAGATACTGAACATTGCGTAATCATCAGCCAACATCCCCACCTCTGAGCTTATGATGGAAGGAAGGTCATTGATGAAGCAGCTGAAGATGGCTGGGCCTAGGACACTATCCTGAGGAACTCCTGCACCGATGTCCTGGGACTGAGATGATTGGCCTCTACAATCACAACCATCTTCCTTTATGCTAGGTATGATTCCAACCAGCGAAGAGTTTTCCCCAATTTCCATTAACTTCAATTTTGCCACAGCTCCTTGATGCCACACTCAGTCAAATGCTGCCTCAATGTCAAGGGCAGCCACGCTTACCTCATCTCTTGAATTCAGCTCTTTTGTCCATGTTTGGGCCAAGGCTGTAATGAGGTAAGGAGCTGAGGGATCCGGGCAGAACCCAAGCTCAGCGCAGTGAGCAGGCCATTGCTAAGCAAGTGCCACTTAATAGTACTGTTGATGACCCCTTCCATCACTTTACTGATGATCGAGAGTAGGCCGCTGGGAGCAGTGGTTGGCTGTGTTGGATTTGTCCTACTTTTTGTGTACAGGACATACATGGGCAATTTTCCACATTGCCGGGTAGATACCAGTGTGGTAGCTGTACTTGAGCAGCTTGACTTGGGGCCCGGCAAATTCTGGAGCACAAGCCTTTAGTACTATTGCCTGGAAGTTGTCAGGGCCCATAGCTTTTGCAGTATATAGTGCCTTCAGCTGTTTCTTCATATTGGAATGAATTGAATTGGCTGCAGACTGACATCTGTCGTGCTGGGTCCTCAGAAGGAGGCCAAGATGGACCACCTACTCAACACTTCTGGCTGAAGATGGTTTCAAATGCTTCAGCATTGTATTTTGCACTGATGTGCAATCATTGAGGATGGAGTATTTATGGAGCCGCCTCCTCCTGTTAGTTGTTTAATTGCCTACCATCATTCTTGACTGGATGTGGCAGGACTGCCAAGCATTGAAATGATCCATTGACTGTGGGATCACTTAGTTCTGTCTATCACATATGCTTCTGCTGTTTGGCATTTAAGTAGTCCTGTGTTGTAGCTTCACTAGGTTGACACCTCATTTTTAGGTATGTCTGGTGCTGTTCCTGGCATGTCCCCCTGAATTCCTCATACCTTCATAAGGTCTGTTTTGCATGTGATGCAATGTAATCAATACAAATTGCTTAGAATAAAATATTTGTATTTTGGTACCACTGTTTCAACATCAAATGTCTTATGTTTGAATGAAATAAGGTGGTTAAAACAATTTCTTTTTCCATGCAACATACCTAACTTCTGTTGGGCCACCTGATCATCTGTCTTTTCCTTGGCAATTTTCTTCTTAGTTTCTCGGAAAGCTTTCCAGTTCAATAAAAATTGTCTAGCTGTATTATTTACCTCCTTTCCATCAAGGACCTCTACAAATAAAAAGGAGAACATATTTAAAATATAATAGTAAGAGGATAACTAGGGAAAGAGTAGGGCCCATTAAGGACCATAGTGGTAATTTGTGTACGGAGCCAGAAGACGTAGGTAGGGTTCTAAATGAATACTTTGTGTCAGTGTTCACAAGTGAGAGGGACGACATGGGTATGGACTGACCAATTTGATTGAATTTTTCGAAGAGGTGACCAGGTGTGTGGATGAGGGCAATGCATTTGACGTGGTCTATTTGGACTTCAGCAAGGCTTTTGATCAGGTCCCGCATGGGAGACTGATAACGAAGGTAAGACCCCATGGGATCCAAGGCAATTTGGCAAATTGGATCCAGAATTGGTTGAGTGGCAGGAAGCAGAGAGTGATGGTCGAGGAGTGTTTTTGTGACTGGATGCCTATGTCCAGTGGGGTTCCACAGGGATCAGTGTTGGGTCCCTTGCTGTTTGTGGTATATATAAACGATTTAGACTTGAATGTAGGAGGGTTGAGCAGTAAGTTTGCCGATGACATGAAAATTGGTGGGGTGGTAAATAGTGAGGAGGGTAGCCTTAGATTACAGGAGGATATAGATGGGCTGGTCAGATGGGCTGATCAGTGGCAAATGGAATTTAATCCGGATATTTGTGAGGTGATGCATTTGGGCAGGCATGGGAATACTCGATGAATGGTAGGATCCCGGGAATAACCAAGGATCAGAGGGACTTTGGTGTGCATGTCCACCGGTCCCTTAAGGTTGCGGGACAGGTAGATAAGGTGGTTAAGAAGGCATATGGGATACTTGTCTTTATTAGCCGAGGCATAGAATATAAGAGCAGGGAGGTGATGGGATACTTGTCTTTATTAGCCGAGGCATAGAATATAAGAGCAGGGAGGTGATGCTGGAACTGTATAAAACACTAGTTAGGCCACAGCTAGAGTATTGCATGCAGTTCTGGAATCCGCATTATAGGAAGAATGTGATTGCACTAGAGAGAGTGCAGAGGAGATTTACCAGGATGTTGCCTGGGCTGGAGAATTTTAGTTATAAGGAGTGATTGGATAGACTGGGGTTATTTTCCCTGGAGCAGAGGAGATTGAGGGGGGACGTGATTGATTTGTATAAAATTATGAGGGGCATAGATAGGGTAGACAGGAAGGAACTTTTCCCCTTGGTGGGGGGATCAATAACCAGGGGGCATAGATTTAAGGTAAGGGGCAGGAGGTTTAGAGGGGATGTGAGGAAGAATTTTTTCACCCAGAGGGTGGTGGGAATCTGGAACTCATTGCCTCAATGGGTGGTAGAGGCAGAAACTCTCATAACATTTAAGAAGTATTTGGACGTGCACTTGCGATGCCATGGCATACAAGGCTATGGGCCTAGTGCTGGAAAATGGGATTTAAATAGTTAGGTACTTGTTTGACCAGTGCAGACTTGATGGGCTGAAGGGCCTTTTTCTGTGCTGTAGACCTCTATGACGCTATAACTGGCTGGAAGCAAGCAAAATCCTAAGAATTTCATTTATTTAAATCAACAAATTTTCAACACTATTATGAAATACTAGCAGATCCAGAATTAATCTTCTAGAATGATCAGCAACAAAAAACAAATCCGATTTGTGACGTCATGAATAATTAACAAACCTGCATGGTATAATTAAAAATAAAACTAATAAATGCCAAGGTTTGGAAATTATCCAAAAACAACTGAATTATTTATCTACCTCTGCAGTGTTATCATAATAAATGCAATGATACAGAAAGCATGGCACCATTGCATAAGCAGACAGATAAAACACTGAAAGAAAAAAAAATTGCACTGTCAGTTAATATATCAAGTGTTTTTGTTGTTTTTGACCACAAAAGAAATCCTCAAAATGTTTCACCCACACAAGTATTTGGAAACTGAAATATTCTATAAAAGAGTTTAATTTCTGAGAAGTATTTTTCTGATAGAGATATTTATGTAATCTCAAGAAATTGTGCTCTTATCTCTAAATGACCAAACGTCTTATCTGTACGTAATTCTGATTTAAATCTGGGAATTAAATGTTTAAACTACATCGATTGTGTAGAATTCCTGATGCATGCATAAATGTTTGCCAATTACTCATGTTCTCATCAGAGTGCACTGTGTATTGTGATTCGAGTACATCAATCATCTTTCACAAACTAATTAAGTGTAGGAAAAGGTCATACAAAAATAAGCATGTTGCATTTTATGGCTGCAATGAGTGATTAAATGCACTGAGGTAAAACTATTATATTTTATAAGTAGATATCCTGACTCAAGAATAACATTTCTTGGAGAAAACCCACTTCGAGTCCAACTCATTTCATTCTTATTTACAGAATATCATGCTTAGGCATCTATTATAATTAACTTAATGCATAGTCTTAATTATGTTACAAGGTAGTAACTCATTAAAGGGTTCAGATGTCATAAAACCATTACAGTGAAACTCAATCGATGCATAATCAGATTTTCCCTCTCCCTGTAGGGAGGCACCTTCCCCAGACAGCACAGCCGAGACCATGATCATATATATGAATGGTGGGCCCTGATTCTACAGCCAGCACTGAACGAATGGCACTTGCTGTTCATTATATTAACAACTGCCTATTATCTTTTACTGGATTTATATGTAGCAACTTAAGGTAATTAGGGACCTGTTTCAGTGTGGTGCCCTCGACAAGAGACCAGTATGTACAAGGCAAGCAATAATGGGCAGAAGTTTTAAGTCAGTGTGCGGGTGCACGCCTGACCCGATCAGATGTGAAATTGCACAAGATGGCGTTGGTTGAGTGTCCCGACGTTATCCCATGCTTTAGCGATATTTCAGTTGGCAGGTGCGCGCAAAAGTCAGAAGCGCGCCCGCCGACAATTAAGAGGCCAATTAGTGCAATTAAAGTTGCAATTGACTCTGATTTTTCGTGGTCCGTCCAACCTTACGGTTGTGGATGGGCGAATCGGCCAGGCGGACTTTGCATTTTTCATGAAACCTCATGCAAGGGCAGGAGGTTTCCGTTATTAAATTTTTAAAAAATCTACAGACAGCATTTTTATCGTGTATATGTTCAGGTGACTGATTGTGATGCTTGGACATTTTTTTCCTGATTTTAAAAACTTTATTTAATTGTTTTCAAGTCTTTAGCTCCCTGAGGCAGCTCTCTGCCTTCAGGGAGCTTTCATTCAGTGCTTGCCAGCGCTTACATCAGCGCCCGCCCTCCTCTCACCCCCAGCCTGGTAGTGCTGAACATTTCAGCATGCGCTTCATGCTGGCTGCTGTTAATTGGCCAGCCAGCGTGAAATCGCAGTCGTGGGCCGATCGCGGTCTGCAGTCCGTTCCCCGGCTGATCCTGAGCCCACCAATCGCGCCTGCCTGCCGATCTAAAAATCCTGCCCAATGTGTTTCTTCAATCAATCAGAATGAAAGTTTCTTATTGAGACACACAAGCCTCAAAACCCTGTTCCATGGCTTTGTATTTTTGGCACTGTGCTTGCAGTTTTGGGTGAAAACAGCATCCATGCTGTGTGCACACATTCTCATGCAGCCCAAGCTGGATGCCATTTTGTTGAGGGCATTAGCACAGGTATTAGGAGCGTGTGCCAGAAATATGCAGGGTAGGCAGATTGTGGCACCATACAGATTCTAATGCCAATTTGACAGTTCTGGAATTTCAACCTCAACACTCCAGCAAACGCCCTCTCAAACACACACGGCTGAACATGTGCTTAACAGGAAGGAACCCCTAACAGCATTATTTAAGGCATAATCAATTACTTTCATGTTAATTGCTGATTGATTTCTACTGGTTCTTGCTAAGTGAGTAGAAATGCTATGCGTTTTCTACTGCTATTTGAAGCACCCTCGCCTTTGAATCAGAGGGTTGTGGGTTCATGTCCCACTCCCGGAAACCAAGAACTGTGATTGTACTCAAAAGAGTTGCAATCTGTGACTGTTGATAACTCGAAAGAGTTTGAAGTTCAAAGCTTTGGCTCTGATTTCAAGGGTTCTGCTCAGACCACTTGCTTCAAGTCAAGGTAGTTACCATCCTCTTCTATCCAGCTTCACCGGTTCCACCCCCCTTAATCAGTATATATTTCACCACATCTCTACCTCCCTTTAGATCTGAAAAAGAGTCATACGGACTCTTTGTCTCTCTGTCTCTCTCTCCACAGATGCTGTCAGACCCGCTGAGTTTTTCCAGCATTTTTTGTTTTCGTTTCAGATTTCCAGCATCTGCAGTATTTTGCCTTTACTTTAGTTACCATCCTCCTTGGCCTGCAGTATGTCACGGAGATTGAGCAGGGGCAACACAGGAGAACAAGGTGCTCACAGAGGGTGGAGGCGGAGAGGTGGATGACTCTCAGCAGGGGGTCTTAGCAACCCAAGTCTTCAGGGGCTAATTCTCTTACCTCAATCTCAATGAGGAACAGTGTTTACAACATGCCAGGTTTATGAGGGAAGTGCTCACTGAAAACCACAACTGGTTGCAGTCAGACCTGCAGCCTCAGAGCAGGATGAGGATGGCACTACAGTGGCTATAACTGTGACCATGGCCATGAACTTCTTTGCACCAGAACTATTTCAGGCTGGAGTAGGCGACCCCTTTAACATCTCCCAGTTTGCTATTCGCTGCTTTATGAGAGGTGACAGACACCATGTGTGCCAGCAGAGCAAAGTATGCTGCATTCTCTCTAGCCAGTAAAGCAGGAGTGTGCAGCTAATGTGTTTCCCAAAGGTACAGGGTGCCATTGACTGTATATACATTGCTTTGCAGATGGTGCAGCTAAATGCAGAGATGTGCCATAACCACAAAGGGTTCTACTCCCTGACTGTGCAGCTGATGTGAGACCATGCTCAGCACATCAAAGAGATGAGTGCCTGGTACTCTGGGAGAAGTTGTGCTGCTTTTATTCTGCGCCAGGCCGCTGTACAATTAGTAGTTCATCCTGCATGTAACACTAAAGGATGACTACTGAGTGACAAGAGCTATCCACTGGCGAGCCGGTTCATTGTTCCAGTGCGCAAGCCAAGCACATGTGGGCATTATCCATATAATGAAAGCCATGCTGCCACTACAAAATGATATCATGCAGACTACTGGGGTGATTAGGCAATGCTTGCCACCTGGACTGCTCTGGAGGAGCCCTGCAGTATTTGGTAAGAGTATGGGTCACCATTCGTCATGGGTGGCTGCATTCTTCACAACCTTGCCATCATAACGGCACAGCCCTTGTCACCAGGTATATTGCAAGAAGCTGAGAAAGAGGGGGAGGCATGGAGAAGGAAACCAACACATCCCCTTTCCAGTCAGACTGTCTACAATTAACTCGTCCGACTACAGTACTAGTGAACACAACCACAATTCACCATTCTACAACAATCCCACATGTTACCTTCTGTTTATTACTAATCATCACAGCATCCTGTTGGCCACCATGCTGAATTAAAGCCAAAACAAAACAACTATTTCAAATTAATTTCATCAAACAAAACCACCTAATAATATGTACAAATATCAACTAATCACCATTGCTCATTTCTTAGAAGACTGGTGATTTTCAGTGGGGAAAATTGTAGGGTGACCTTGAGCAGCTCTGGCCCTAGAATGCCCAGCTTCAGTGCACCACCTTAGCATGGGCTGCAGCAGTCTGGCTGGCTGACCGACAGGTAACAGCAAGGGTACTGGCTGAATGATAATGGTGGGCAGACAAATGCTGTCTTTCTGAAGGTGAATAGCAGGTTTGTGCTCCACAAACCCACTGACACTCACCTGAATGTGCTTCAGCAATCCTAGGAATCCGCTGGATGAGATTGCTGGACTGCTGTGATCCTGCAAGCCCCTTTCAGCACTAATATCTGCAGTCAAGGTGGCAGCAAGCTGAGCCTTCGTGGCACTAAAGTGAGCTTGCTTGACTTTGTTCTAAGCTTCCCTCTGCAGCACTTAGAAGAATTGGTGCTTTCTGCTTGTGCTGCAGTGAAAGCTGAGACATCGGCTATCAGACATTGCATTATGGGTGGGTGTGTATGTATTCTCATGAAGCTGGCTACCACTTCCACGCTTCAAGCTCTGCATCAAGTCTTCAAGGCAAGACTCCTGGCATTGACTTGCAAGGTTATCTGCTGCCATCGCCTTCTCAGAGTTTGTCTGGAGGAGCGCTTGGCACCCAATAGATAGACAATCTCTCTCTTCCTGTCCATCTCCTGCATCGAGACCTTCGATGCTGTGTTGGAGAACCTTAAGAAACCATTTTCTGCCATGTTGTGCCATTCCTGTGTCTTTCCCAGGTCCAAGTGACTTCTGCAATGATTTCCAGCACCTATTCAAGCCAGCATGCACCACCTCTTTTAGTGGTGCAGGCTTGCTTTAAGTAGTACAAGCTAGCTTGAACCCCTACTGCCCTCTCAAGATACTCATACTCAGGTATACAGACACTCAACAGTACACAGCGCTGGCATCACAAAGCTTGCAATAAATGGGCGCAGGTTAATCGCACTTTGTGATCCTTGCGACCATTTTTAGGTTTTATCCAATTATTCCCCACAAAGTCTAACTGAGGAAGTGTAAATTAGAACATTTAACTCAGTGTAAGATAATGTACAGAAAGCAAAATAAAGAGAGGGAAAGAAAGATAATTAAATGAGAGGGATAAAAGCCAGAAGGAAAAAGTAAAAAATCGTTATAATTTTATAAAATCTCTGAAAATAATTAAAACCTGAATGAATGAGGTTCCAATTTGAAAAGGTAAATTTTCAGTGCGACAGGTATTGCTTAGTTGTAATTAAACTTATTCATTCTAATTCTGGCCCCTTGAGCATCTCGACTTTAATTGCTCCACTGTGCCTTCAACTGCCTAAAGTAGTGCTTCCCAAACTTTTGCCTACTGTGACCCCATTTTGAGGCTTGAAAATTGCTGTGACCCTAGGGTGTGAGCTGGGGGGGTTGATGGGCAGGGGGGAGGTTAGGAGCTGTGTGTGGCATGGGCCGTGAGAGCAAGGGGCTGTTTGAGCTGAGTTTTTTAAATAAAAACCACTACTTTTTCACTGGCTTTTTCAGAATAGAAATCAAGCCTCAATGATTGGTCAGTTAGGCCATGCCCACTATTAAAAAAAACACAAGGATTTAAAGGGGCCTCGCAGCTGTTAACACTCGGTTGTAGCTCCATGGCAGCCATTGCTACCACAGTTTGGGAAGTCCTGCCCTAAGGTCTGGAATTCCCTTCCTAAACCAAACTATTTCTCTTTCCTCTTTTAAGATGCTCTTTAAAACCTACCCCTTTGACCAAGCTTTTGACCCTCTTCCCTAATATTACCTTATATGGCTTGGTGTCCATGTTTGCGTTTTAACACTTCCATGAATCGCCTCAGGACATTTTATTACATTAAAGGTGTTATATAAATACAAGTTATTGTCGTTGTTATTAGGAGAGTTGTTGCACAGACTAGACAAGCTACAACCTGACAGAGTCATAGGGCTGGATCTTAGCTGCGGAGGCCAGAAATGGAAGTCGGGACTGTATCCAGGTCGTGAACTGACCCTGGGAGGAAACAGATATGGGCCCAGGGCTTCACGGGGATGGCTTCTTAATTGATATGAAGGAGGGTTTGGCAGCCAATGAATGGCCGTAAGAGTGGGAAAAGTGGCAGGCCAACTCAAGTGCAGGCCTGGTTTAAACTTAATGGCCGCTGTTTCACTGTTTCACTGCTATGATTGGACAGTGAATTATCACAGAAAACTTCATTTTCAAGATGTCTCAGGAGAGCTGGAGGCCTGGAATCCAGGGTAGGGCAGTCCCTCATTTTTCAGATGTGAACCTCAAGGTGATGGGGGAGGCCATGGGGGAGAGGAGAGGAGGGAAGTCCCCTTCCCAGAGGGTGGCAGGAGAAGACAATCCAAACAGACAAAGCAGGCATGGATGAAGATTGCTGCCACTGTCAGTGGCAGAAGTGTTGCGGGAAGAACCTGGATCCAGTGCAGGAAAAGGTTCAATGACCTGATACAATCTGGCAAGGTGAGTACTACCTCCAAACCTCTGGGTATTCACCCTCCAGGAGACACACTAGCTGAGAAGTGATCAGACCACATGCTGCTCCTGAACATGGGAGGAATGTGTGTACAGGTCACTTACTGATCCTTCAGAATGGCTCTGAGCCATAGTCTTGCTGAGGACCTGCCACAACTGAAACATGCACCCTCCAATGCATTTGAGCAACTGCATTGGCGTTAGAGGACAGCAATGCCTCATCTCACTCTCTTTTGTCCTTGCAGGAAAAATGGGTACATAATGCCCAAAAGAGGGATCTTTCAGCTTCATTTACAAGCTTTGTGAATCCTCCCCCTGCATTCCCCCCTACCCCTTCCACTGGCAGATCAGCTGCACACAGCTTGACCACAAGTGATTCTGGAGGGAGTAGTGTGTGGGGGGCAGGGCCTTTGGGAACCTTGTGCAAGCATTCTCCCACGCAAGCGGAGTCTTCCTCTATTACACTCATCTCAATGTCCCGAGCATTTTCCATGCTACTTGTTGTCTGAAATTGAAGATGGTTGATGAGAAAAAAACAGCTCCCAAGAAGGGAGCCAAGAAAGCCTTAAAGAAATCATCAGCAAAGGGTGGCAAGAAGCAGCGAAGGTCGAGGAAGGAGAGTTACTCCACCTACATCTACCAAGTAATGAAGCAGGTCCACCCCGACACCGGCATCTCCTCCAAGGCCATGAGCATCATGAACTCGTTCATGAATGATATTTTCGAGCGCATCGGGGGTGAGACTTCCTGCCTGGCCCATTACAACAAGGGCAGCACCATCAGCTTCTGGGAGATCCAGACCACTGTGTGCTTGCTGCTGCCCGGGGAACTGGCCAAGCACACCGTGTCGACAGGGACAAAGGCAGTGACCAAGTACACCAGCTTCAAGTAAAACTCTGCTACGGACTGAAAAACCCATTCAGTGGTTCATCTGAGTTGACCTGCATCTCTGCCCAGCCACTGATCACACTTGCATGCAGCACCTGTACCCATCTGACACGAGGCTCTATTCACTTTCGACATCCATGGTAGTTGTCAAGTTACTTCTCAGCTCCCTCATACTTTCCCCTCCCCCAGTCACCAATGTTCTTTCCCTATCACTGTTGACTCCCTTGACATCACCTGCCACCTCCCCACCGTCACCTACCAACCAGAACCCTTTTCTTTCTAGGATGTCCAGGTGAACGTGCACGATTCCTATCTTCCTGAGAATCGCACCCCCATCCACATTGACCTCCCCAACCTTCTACTCCCAGCCCCAGGATCCGTGTCTGCCTGTGAATCCCCACCAACCACCCTTGCGATCCCTTCTACTGCTACCGTCGCACCTTCAGCCTTCCACCCTTTTGGCTCACTCTGCCCCCTCTCACACCATTCCCTCCTATCACGCCCACCCTCCATTCGCTCCCCAGGAGGCAGACATTGACTCAACTGACCCATCCCTTCACTTCACCTGGACATTCACCCCCTTACTCCCTCCTCCACCCGAACTCCTTCCTCCCCCAGACTCCGTCTTCCTCCGAGACTCCTTCCCCCCTCCGAACTGTTTCTTCCCCCTTGACTTCTTCCCCCCTCCAAACTCCTTCCTCCCCCAGACTTCTTCTCCCTGGGCTCCTCTCCCTGGCCAAGACCGTGATGTCCCGAAGCAGACCCCAGACATCAACAGTGACCTCCCACCTTCCGTGAGCTGCTTTGCGGCAGAGCCATGTCCATGAGAATCCACTCAGCATGTGATGCACATGTTCCTTCAGTGTCTGGTAGCTGTAGGGCTCCAGCATCTTCTGCTCCTTGGGTGTCTGTTATGTGAGCAAGGCCCTAATGTTAAGTCCCAACTTCTGCATGAGACACTTGTCCAGACATGTTCTGGGTCGATGTGTTTTCGCCACAATGTGGGCAGTAAATTTGACGTAGGGGAACGATTCTGGCGAGCAGGCAAGATGATGAGATGCAAGTGCATTGAAATTAGGTTCTTGACGTCAGATGGAGGGAAAGGTGGCTCTCCATTGACGGGCAAATCGGATGATAGCAAACTGGTTTCACGACGGAGTAAAAACGATTTTTGGCCTTCTCGCCATATTGTCCACTCACGTCCATCATGACACCCGATACCAACACGGGCGGAAAATTTCAGCCTGAGTTGCGTTGGGAAGCCTAAGCAATGTTCTCCAAGGCTATTCTCATGATGTCTTTTAATGTCTCCCACAGATGAAGATACCCAACCAGAGACATTCTCCCTCTCCATCAGTGGGCTAAGATGACCAGCAAAGATTCAAAGAAGCACTGTCACACCTTACAAAGTTCACTATCCACCAGCACAGATGTATTCAGTTTGGTGGGCCCTTGCACACAATTACATAGGGTGGCATTGGGAGACAGATGAGCACTACTCTAACGGGGAGGAGGAGGAGGTGCCATGTGCAGAGCAGCTGAGCTGAGTTTCCCTCAGCTGGGCCCAGATGCAGGAATTCAGGAGTGAATGAAAAGGAGGTTCTACCTTGTTTTATTCTTTCACGGGATGCATCACTGGCTGGGCCAGCATTTATTGCCCATCCCTAATTGCCCTTGAGAAGGTGGTGGTGAGCCATCTTCTTGAACGGCTGCAGTCCATATGCTATAGTTACACCCACAGTGCTGTTAGGGAGTTCCAGATGTCACAGAACTATCATATTTTACATAATATTATTGTGGGGGTGTTGTAAAGTTGGCTTATGTTTGTGTGTGTGATGGTTTTGTCTGTGTGGCTGATTTAATTAACTTAGAGATGGATAGGCTGTAAGTTTGGAATTATCAAAAGAGTTAGGTGAAAGGGCATGTGAAATGCTAATGAGTGAATAGGGTAAAGTCTCAGCAGATATGGTGTGAATGAAATTTGGAGAGGTGTTTGGTTTTCAAAGAAACTTGGTAGGATGTTTACAACTAACGGGATACATAAGGCAGGTTATTATGTTGATTTTCACTAAAGTGCTGACCATAATGACATATAAAAGAGTTTTATATTATGGGAAAAGAAAATTCCAAAGACATGTGGGAACAATGGGGTTTACAGATTAAAGAGGAAGAAATATATTTAAAGAAGGATGGAAGGCTGTGTGAGGCGTGGTCATGTAATATCTGAAAAGTACACCATGTGAAACAGACTTGTGGGGGAAAGCCTCTAGCCACTTTGCAGAAGTCTGCTGTTCTAGGGTCCAAAGTCGTGTTAAAAGGCTTTGGAATTTCACAGGAGTGGGTGCTTGTGGTAACCTTGCTGGATTGTCGCTATAAACTTAAAATCTATTCTTTGGACTGTTGTCTTAAAGGGGGTGTGTAGTTGAGGGTCTGGTTAACTAGGAATTTGGGGAATTGTTATAATATTAAGTAGCCGTGTAATTGTAATCTTGTGTATGTGTTTTATTCTTTTCTTCTGTTATTAAATATTTTAATTTAAATTGTAAAATCTCTAAAGGCTTTAGTAGACTCATTACTTCTGAATTCAATGCACAAACCTTCTTGTAATAGGTACAAATTGCAAAACGGTTGTGATAGCGTGGCCAAGTTTCCCTTGTGGATTTGGGCAACCTGGCATACCATAACATGGGATTTTGGCCCAGTGACAATGGAGGAATGGCGATTTAGTTCCAAGTCAGGATGGTGTGGCATGGAGGGGAACACACACAAACATAAGCCAACATAAGCAGGTGGTAGTGTTCCCATGCATCTGCTGTCTTTGTCCTTCTAGGTGGTAGAGATTGCAAATTTGGAAAGTGCTGTTGAAGGGAGCTTGAAAAGTTGCAGCAGAGCATCTTGTAGATGGTACACATTGCTGCTACTGTGTGTCAGTGGTGAAGGGAGTGAACGTTTAACCAGGTGGATGGAGTGCCAATCTAGCAGGCTGCTTTATCCTGCATGATGTCGAGCTTCTTGAGCATTGTTTGAGCCACATTCATTCAGGCAAATGGAGAATATTCCATCACACTCCTGGCTTGTGACTTATAGGTGGTGGACAGCCTTTGGAGGGTCAGGAGGTGAGTTACTTGCCACAGAATTCCCAAACTCTGACCTGCTTTTGTAGCCACAGTATCTATATGGCTAGTCCAGTTTAGATTTCCGGTCAATGGTAACCCCCGGACGTTGATAGTGGTGGATTAAGCAATTGTAATACCATTGAATGGAAGTGAGACGGTTAGATTATGTCTTGTTGAAGATGGTCATTACCTGGCACTTGTGTGGTACAAATGTTACTTGCCAATTATCAGCCCAAGCCTGAATGTTATCCAGGCCCTGCTGTATATGGACAAGGACTGCTTCAGTAGCTAAGGATCGAGTCATGAATGGAGGGAAGATCATTGGTAAAGTAGCTGAAGATAGTTGGGCCTAGGGCACTACTCTGAGGAACTCCTGCAGCAATGTCCTGGGACTGAGATGATTGACCTCCAACAACCAAAACCACGTTCCTTCGTGCTAGGTAGTCACTCTCACCTCCCCTCTTAAGTTCAGTTCTTTTGTCCATGTTTGGACTAATGCTATAACGAGGTCAGGAGCCGAGTGTCCCTGGTGGAATCCAAATGGAAAGTCAGTGAACTGTGTAAGTGCTGCTTGATAGCACTGTTGACAATACCTTCCATCACTTTGCTGATGACTGAGAGGAGGCTCAATGGGCAATAATTGACCAGGTTGGATTTGTCCTGCTTTTTGTGGACAGGACATACTTGGCAATTTGCCACATTGTCAGGTAGATGACAGTGTTGTAGCTGTACTGAAACAGCTTGGCTCTGGACACGGCTAGTCCTGGAGCACAAGTCTCAGTATGTTATGACATTGCTGGTGATGTGTGCCAGGTGGACCAAATCCACAAGGGAAACTTGGCCAGGTTATCACAATGGTTTTGCAATTTGTAATTATTACGAGACGATTTGTGCAATGAATTCAGAAGTAATGAGTCCACTAACACCTTTAGAGATTTAAAAAATTAAATTAAAATATTTATTAACAAAAGGAAAGATCTCAAGCACATACATAAGATTATAGTTACTTAATACTATAACAAATCCTAAAATTCCTAATTAACCTGACTTCCAACTACACTTTAAAGCAACAATCCAAAATAGATTTTAAATTTAGATAAGCAATCCAGCAAGTTTACCACAGCACCAACACAACAGTGGAATTCCAAAGGCGTTTCTCCAACTTTGGTTACTTGACAGTGCAGACTTCTGCACGAATGGCTGGAGGGTTTTTCCCAAGGCTGTTTTACACTGTCCTTTTAGATCTTACATGGCCCCTCAACATAGTTTTCCATCCTTTTTTATATATGTTTCTCTCTCTTAAATCTGTAAATTGTTCTATATGTCTTTGGAAATTTACTTTTCCCATAATATAAAAATCTTTCATGTTGCCAATATAGCCAGTATCTTTGAGAAAAATAAACATACTGCTTGGCCTTGTTTATCTTGTTAGTTGTAAACATCCTATCATCCCTTTGAAACCTAAACAACTCCTTCACTTATCTAAAAATGCAAATTTACTTCACACCCTACATGCTGCCCTATCCACATTTACACATTAGCATTTCAAATGCCTTTTACACCTAATTTCTTTTGATAATTTCAACCTTGCAGTCTATCTGACTCCAATTCAATTAAATCACACAGACAGGAACATACATGCTCACACTCATAAATCTACTTTGCAGTAAACCTCAATAATATTATGAAAAATATGATAGTTTTACAACAAGTACTACTGCCATGGTCTTTTCAGTATCTAGTGCCTTAGGCATTTCTTGATATCACACGGAATGAATTAAATTTGCTGAAGACTGGCATCTGTGATACTGAGGACCTCAGGAGGAGGTTCTTCTAGCTGAAGATGGTTGCAGATGATTCAGCCTTGTTTTTTGCACTGATGTGTTTGACTCACCCGAGTTTGAAGATGGGGATACTTGTGCAGCTTCCGGTTAGTTGTTTAATTGTCTGTCGAGGAAAGGGTTAACTCTAATGATAGCTACTGAGCATGTGCATAAGGAGCTCTCTTATAGTGATGTCACTCACTGAGAGAAGATGAGTGAGAAGCAATTTATACAGGAGCTGTAGCTATCTCCTTATGTTCTATAATATTGTAAATAGTTAATAATGTAAATGAAGGTGTTTTAAACAAAAGACCATTGCCTCCAGCAAGATCTCTTCTTGATTAAGAAACCAAAGAATCCTGAGGCAAACCCGGAATAATAGATGGTGGTAGCAGTGATTACACCCACAGAGGAACAGTGGGAAACGGCAGGAAAAGCTGGTGAGAAATCCAGCAATAACACAGAGCAGCGGACTTCAAGGTCAACCCAGCAATTACACCAGATAGGAAAGACGCAGGGACAGCCCAGCGACTAGCAAGACAAGCAATGCAAGAAAAGGAACCTCAACCCAGGGTGAGAAACGGCTACTACTTTACCTTTCCCAGAATCATTACAAAACCTAGAGGGTCCCTGGCAGGCTGAGCAATGGCAAAATTGGCAAAGGTGTTTAAACTGGTACTGCAACGCCTCAGGTCTCGCGAGTAAAAATAACTAAGACCAAGTTAGCACTTTGTTACATGCTGTCGGGAGCATTGCAGACGATGTGCTGGCCAGACAGGTGGTGAACGAAGACACAGTTACCTACAAGGAAGTCATCAGAGCTTTAAACTCACACTTCAGTCTCCGTAGAATTATTGTGATAGAGAGGACAAAATTTAATTGACACAATCAAAAACAGAGCAAAGCGATCGACTCATTCATCAAAGAATTGTACCATCTAGTTGACAATTGTGAGTGCCGAACAAAAAAAAAGACAATCTGATCAGAGATAAAACAGTCGTGGGTGCTTTAGATGAAAACCTCTCTTTTTACAATCTCAGGAAGATTTGACTTTTAGTGAAGCTATACAATTGGCCAGACAGGCCAAAGAACGGAGGCAGAATAGAGTCTTTGTAAAAGATGCGAGGGAAATCCTCCAGGAACAGCCCGATGAAGTCGTTCAGTTCGAGGGTTGTAAAACCAAAAGTATAGCAATGCAGAAACCGGGGAAATGTCCTGAAAAGGTGCCAACCGCCATTTTCCAATGAAGAAAGTCCACAGGCACAAAGAATGTCCTGCCCAAATCGCACAGTGCCATGGGTGTGGCAAGACAGGCCATTTTAAAGCGGTCTGTCATTCCAGGAAATCTGTGTTTACAGGACAGAAGGGAAAATCTGTTGAAGGAACCTCCATTCAAGAAGTTCAAGAACCTGACAACAGGAAATCACCTACCTATGAAACATAATGGAAAATAAAGGCCAATACTGGAGTGCTAACATTGAAGTCAATGAACATCCTACTGAATTCAAATTGAACACAGGAGCTAGCGTCTCAGTTTTATCTGGCAGAGTTTCATGGCTGAACAAAATAACTCTGCAACCTTCCTCTATTCAACTCTAAGGTCCAGGAGGGATCAAGCTAAATGTTAAAGGTCAGCTTAATGCAACAGTAAAGTACAAAGATAAGAAAATTTCTGAGACATTATATGTTATTCAGAATCAAGAATGCTCTTGGTTGAGCAGAAACACCTGCATAGCTTTGAATCTGAAAGTCAGTGAAGTCAATGAACAAGCACAAGATAATGAATTTAGAAAGGAATTCAGTGCACTCCTCAGAGCCTTGGGTAAATTGAAGACTATGTACCACATCATGCTCAAGACAGATGAAAAACCTCAAAATGAGCTGGTTAAGGAACTCATTAAGAGCTCAGTAATGGAAGAGGCTGAGAATTTTTCAGCAGAGCACCAGCTTCATGCACTGTCTGGAGCAAACAGGTGAAGGCAGGTGGGACATGGTAGGGACCCAGTCAATCACAACTCTAGGGAATTACCTGAACCCCATAAAAGGGGTGGTGGCTGAAAAGACTGGTGGTTCAATACAGAAAGAATTAGCTGGAGTAAGTCACTTTATTAGTACAGGGATGGTGTCTAGTGAGATACTCTTCCTACTGAGCAAGCCATCTGCGGGGAGGCGATGGCGTAGTGGTATTGTTACTGGACTAGTGATCCAGAGACCCAGGGTAATGCTCTAGGGACCCAGGTTTGAATTCCATCACGGCAGATGGTGGAATTTGAATTCAATAAAAATCTGGAATTAAATGTCCAATGATGACCATGAAACCATTGTCGATTGTTCCAAAAACCCATCTGTCTCCCTTACTTGGTCTGGCCTACATGTGACTCCAGGCCCACAACAATATGGTTGACTGCAAGCCACTCAGTTGTAACAAACCGCTACAAAGTCACAAAAAAGGAATGAAACTGGACCAACCACCCAGCATCAACCTAGGCACCGGAAATGACAACGGCAATCTCAGCCCTGTCAACCCTGCAAAGTCCTCCTTACTAACATCTGGGGGCTAGTGCCAAAATTGGGAGAGCTGACATAGTCATCCTCACGGAATCATACCTTACAGATAATGTCCCAGACATGACCATCCCTGGATATGTCCTGTCCCACCGGCAGGACAGACACAGCAGAGGTGGCAGCACAGTGGTATACAGCCGGGAGGGAGTTGCCCTCGGAATCCTCAACATCGACTCCGGACCCCATGAAGTCTCATGGCATCAGGTCAAACATGGGCAAGGAACCCTCCTGTTGATTACCACGTACCGCCCTCCCTCAGCTGACGAATCAGTGCTCCTCCATGTTGAACAACACTTAGAGGAAGCACTGAGGGTGACAAGGGCACAGAATGCACTCTGGCTGGGGGACTTCAATGTACAACAGCAAGAGTTGCTTGGGAGCAGCACAACTGACTGAGCTGGCCGAGTCCTAAAGGACATAGCTGCTAGACTGGGTCTACAGCAAGTGGTGAGGGAACCAACAAGAGGGAAAAACATACTTGACTTCATCCTCACCAACCTGTCTGCCGCAGATGCATCAGTCCATGACAGTATTGAGTGACCACTGCACAGCCATTGTGGAGATGAAGTCCTGCCTTCACATTGAGGATACCCCCCATTGTGTGGCACTACCACTGTTCTAAATGGTATAGATTTCGAACAGATCTAGCAACTCAAGACTGGGCATCCATGAGGCGCTGTGGGCCACCAGCAGCAGCAGAATTGTACTCGAACACAATCTGTAACCTCATGGCCTGGCATATCCCCCACTCTACCATTACCATCAAGCCAGGGGATCAACCCTAGTTCAATGAAGAGTGCAGGATGGCATGCCTAGAGCAGCACCAGGCATACCTAAAAATGAGGTGTCAACCTGGTGAAGCCATAACACAGGGCTACTTGCATGCCAAACAGCATAAGCAGCAAGTGATAGACAGGGCTAAGCGATCCCACAACCAACGGATCAAATCTAAGTCCTGCAGTCCTGCCACATCCAGTCGTGAATGGCGGTGGACAATTAAACAACTCACTGGAGGAGGAGTCTCCACAAATATCCCCATCCTTAATGATGGAGGAGCCCAGCACATCAGTACAAAAGATAAGGCTGAAGCATTTACTACAATCTTCAGCCAGAAGTAACGAGTGGATGATCCATCTCAGCCTCCTCCAGAGGTCCCCAGCATCACAGATGCCAGTTTTCAGCCAATTTGATTCACTCCATGTGATATCAAGAAACAGCTGAAGGCACTGGATACTGCAAAGACTATGGGCTCTGACAATATTCCGACAATAGTACTGAAGACTTGTGCTCCAGAGCTTGCTGCGGCCCTAGCCAAGTTGTTCCAGTACAGCTACAACACTGGCATCTACCCGCTATGTGGAAAATTGCCCAGGTATGTCCTGCACACAAAAAGCAGGACAAATCCAACCTGACCAATTACCACCCCATCAGTCTACTCTCCATCATCAGTAAAGTAATGGAAGAGGTCATCAACAGCGTTATCAAGCGGCACTTGCTTAGCAATAACCTGCTCACTGACGCCCAGTTTGGGTTCCGTCAGGGCCATTCAGCTCCTGACCTCATTACAGCCCTGGTTCAAACATGGACAAAAGAGCTGAACTCCCGAGGTGAGGTGAGAGTTACTTCCCTTGACATCAAGGCAGCATTTGACAGAGTGTGGCAACAAGGAGCCCTAGCAAAACTGGAGTCAATGGGAATCAGGGGGAAAACTCTCTGCTGGTTGGAGTCATACCTAGCACAAAGGAAGATGGTTGTAGTTTTTGCAGGTCAGTCCTCTCAGCTCCAGGACGTCACTGCAGGAGTTCCCCAGGGTAGTGGCCTCAGCCCAACCATCTTCAGCTGCTTCATCAATGACATTACTTCCATCATAAGGTCAGAAGTGGGGATGTTCGCTGATGATTGCACAATGTTCAGCACTATTCGCGACTCCTCAGATACTGAAGCAGTCCATGTCCAAATGCAGCACGACCTGGACAATATCCAGGCTTGGGCTGACAAGTGGCAAATAATATTCACACCATACAAGTGTCAGACAATGACCATCTCCAACAAGAGAGAATCCAACCATCGCCCCTTGATGTTCAATGGCATTACCATCACTGAATCCCCCACTATCAACATCCTGGGGGTTACCATTGACTAGAAACTGAACTGGACTAGCCATATAAATACTGTGGCTACAAAAGCAGGTCAGAGGCCAATGAATAGTGCAACAAGTAACTCACCTCCTGACTCCCCAAAACCTGTCCATCATCTACAAGGCACAAGTCAAGAGTGTGATGGAATACTCCCCACTTGCCTGGAGGAGTGCAGCTCCTACAACAATCAAGAAGCGTTACACCATCCAGGACAAAACAGCCCGTTTGATTGGTACCACATTCACAAACATTCACTCCCTCCACCACCAATGCACAGTAGCAACAGTGTGTACCATCTACAAGATGCACTGCAGGAATTCACCATGGCTCCTTCCACAGCATCTTCCAAACCCACGACCACTACCATCTAGGAGGGCAAGGGCAGCACATAGACGGGAACACCACCACCTAGAAGTTCCTCTCCGAGTCACTCACCATCCTGACTTGGAAATATATCGCAGTTCCTTCACTGTCGCTGGGTCAAAATCCTGGAACTCCCTTCCTAACAGCACTCTGGGTGTACCCACACCACATGGACTGTGGCAGTTCAAGAAGGCAGCTCACCACCACCTTCTCAAAGGCAGCTAGGGATGGATAATAAATGCTGGCCCAGCCTGCGAAGCCCATATCCGGTGAATAAATTTTTAAAAAGGCACAAATGAAACTTGACATGCAACATGATAAAGCATTTGTGGCTGGAAAGGCAGCAAATTTGCAATTTCCCCAATTAGGACATGATATTGCATCCCTTTAATAAAACCTAGCATGTCTAAAGCAGAATGTTAAAGTATGTTAATGGCATCAGATGATAGGAATTTGAGAGAAAAAAAGCAAATTGTCTTAAAATTACATCGACAATTCGCTCATCCCTCTTGTCACAGATAAAAATCCTACTAAAGGTGGTTAATAATGAGTACATAAAGATTATTGAAGAGATTAGTGAAAATGTGATATATGCTAAAAATATCAGAGGACACCATCACAGCTAATTAATTTTCCAAAGACGAGTTTAGTGACATGCAAAAATATGAACATTATAGTTACGAACACTACAGCCGAAAGCCCTTACAGCAATGGACTCTGAAAGAAATCACACGGTGATCAATGAGATGCTGCATAAGATCTTAGTTGACTAACCAAATTGCAAGCTAACATCTGCCCTAGCATGGGCAGTCCAAGCAAAGAATTTGCTTCAATTGGTTGGGGACTATCATCTATGGGAGGAATTTCAAAATAACCTTCTGTGCTGTGTGATTATCCTCTGGCCCAAGAAGGGACTACAATTAGGTTCCACTTTTTCTTTGCACTTGAATATCCTATATGAAGGGAAAAGGGCATTCATCAAGGCAGAATTCTCAGAAAATTCGGCAAGCTTTACAGCATCACATAAGAACGTCAGAGATAAACTTTAATTCTGGGGATTTAGTAAACGATAAAGGAGATGGTCAGAAAGAGTGGAAAAATCTGGTTAAGGCAATAGGGTGGGAAGACATGGTAGTCAAACTGTTAAGGTGCACTCATCTTTGTTAATTAGGATTGAATATAAACTTTTAGAATCTGAGCAATTAATAGGTGATGAGGCATCCTGTACCTTACATATTTAAATATTTGACAGTTACGGGGAACAGAATAAGGTAGATAAGGGGCAGGGTGATGATAGACAAGGTAATACTGATGCACAGAACAGGACTATTCTACTCAAATGACAACTGCCTAAAGTAAGTACTAGGGTAATGTACATACCAGGAGGATTCAGTGAATGGATCCGGATTGGGGATTAGGACTCTGGGATTAGGCAACGATCACGTACTGGTGACAGATCCTCTGATCATGGGAGGAAGAGATTCTGTAACAGTGGTCCAGAAAGAGATAGAAGGGCAAGTAGAGACCATAGCTTGGCTAGGCTATGCAATAGAGCAAAGACAATCAAACAATCTAGGAACACTACTAGAAGTAGAAGCCCTTGCAATCATGAAGCTTTGGTGGCTGCAAACAAATTAGAACAAGATAAATTAATAAGAGAGGTCAAACAAAAAAAGTTAGATAGTTGGAATGAATTTGGTGTTTACTCTGAAGTACCAGATAGGGGACAGCCAGCCTTACCGCACTGATGAATATGTATGGGAAACAGCAATCACAGTTGGGACATGTAAGGTTAATGCAAGACTAGTGACTCAGGGTTTTTAAGAAAGACATGGAGATCAAGAGGTAGGAATGGATTTCTCCACAGCAGGAAAAGTAATCTTGAGAGTTTTCTTAGCTCTGGCCACATTCTTGGAAATGTAGGTTGATTGCTACAAAAGAAAGTGGTTTTTGAATCTACCTAAAGAAGCAAGCGACATAGAAGGGAAGCCGTGGGAACTAAACAAATGTGTTTACGGATTGAATGATGCATCAAGGGGATTGTATTTCTTGGTTAACTCGGTCTTGCTGAAAGTAGGTTGTATTCAATCGAAAGCATATTCAGCAGTGTTCTACTGGTATCACAAAAAGAAACACACAGGCATCTTTATGATGCATGTCAATTATTTTCTATGGGTAGGCTTTGTGGAATTTGTGCAATTTGTTATAAATAAGATCAAAGGAGAATTTGAGATTGGAATTCAGGCTTCAGGGGCCTTTTAATATATAGGCTTAGGCATTAATCAGTATAGGTCAGGAATAACCTAGAATCAACAATGCTATCTAGAAAGTGTTGCATGTATCCTGATAAATCAGGCCAGGTCATCACAGAAAGATGATCTTGCATCCAAAGAAGAAACAAAGTAGTCAAGAAACTTGATCAGACAGTTAAATTGACTATGTCCTCAGAAAAATCCCGATGCCAGTTACGTTGCATTGGAACTCAGTACTATGACGAAAAATGCTATTGAAGACGTTTTGGGGGAAAATGAAACATTAAAGACACTAAATTTGGAGAAATATATACTTAAGCTTGCAACCTTGGGTGACCTGAAGGTCATTAAATTAGTAATAAAAACAGGAAATGCTGGAAAAACTCAGCAGGTCTGACAGCATCTGTGGAGAAACAGAGTTAATATTTTGAGTCTGTCTGAACCTTCTTCAGAGCTGAAGAAGGGTCATACAGACTCTAAACTTTAACGCTGTTTTTCTCTCCACAGGTGCTCTCAGACCTGCTGAGTTTTCCCAGCATTTTCTGTTTTTATTTCAGATTTCTAGCATCTGCAATATTTTTGCTTTTATTTTGATTAAATTAGTCATTTTTAATGACACTTCTCATGACAATCTCCCAGATGGGTATTTGAGTACAGCTGGACGTATAATACTCTTGGTGGGTAAAAATGGAGTGTTCTCCATGTTATGATCCCCAGCTGAGGTTACCACAGGGTAAGCCTGATCCCTGGGTGGAACCCAACTTGATAGATCCTACACATTAACTGTATTCCTCTCTGCAGATGCTGTCAGACCTGTTGAGTTTTTCCAGGTATTTTTGTTTTTGTTTTGGATTTCCAGCATCCGCAGTTTTTTGCTTTTATATTGATAGATCCTAACTTTTATTTGGTTGTTTGGATACGTGGAGAGGGGCTACTGAACAGAGTCACCAGAGTCAGCTAAAGAACTTATAACAAAAGCATAAAGCATTCATCAAATAAGAAAAGATGGACGATATCACAATACTCCTTCACCCACAACTATACCTTTACAGATATATACAGATTTGCAAGGATAACACCAGTTACAAAAACAATTTTATACTCTAATGTTCACAGCAAGTACAGTCCACGTAAACTAATTGGTGGCCTATGGTCAGGCACATCACACTCTGAAACCAAGTGACAGATGCCACCCCAGACAGATGCTATGGATCTCTCCTCAACTCCCCCCAGACTCTTGTCACTGTGAGCCAACTAGCCTCACTGAACTCCATTTTTCACACGAGGGTTTCCAATCTCCAATGGCTCACTTTGGAATCTTCTCCCAAACCTATGTTTTCTTTCAGGCTCCTTCCGCAAGGGTCCACCTCCAGGTTTTCAAACTCTCCTTCCGATGTTCCTCTTCCCTGGGTCACCACATGCATTCAAGCTGTCTTCCATGCACTCTCACTGATTCAGCTGTCAACAGTACACCACCGCTTCACATGCCCATAGCAAAGAGTTAAAGTCCTTCAGTTGCCTCTTTGGACCTTCTGGCTTCTCAAGCATTTATCTCTTAAAGCTTAAAGCTTGGGGCCTTTCTCTGCCCCTCACTACTAACTTCACTTAACACGACCTTTTCCAGGTCCTTCCTTTGGCTAGAAGGTCTTTTTGGGACTTTCTCCTGTTCCACTCTACTTGATTTTTAGAATCTTTTCTTAGCTTGGGACTGGTTATCTGCCCCTTTGCTCCAGTCTCTTCTGGCAGCTACTTTCAAAACCAACTGAACTCAATCAGCTTCCAAAACTGTTGTTTATAGTTTCTTGTGTGTGTGTCTGTGGGAGGGACCTGCCTTTCTAGACCCCTGTTGCTAGGTAGCAGCCCAGTTTCTCTACTCTTGTTTGTTTAACTTAGCTACAACAGTCATAAAACTCTAATTAGAAAATGCATGCACCTTTTAAAGTGAAACTAAAACTCAATTTGACCTTTCCTTAACACATAGATACAGAAATACAAATCAAATTTAACACTAAAGCTAAAACTCATTCCCAACACCCACAAATACAAATATAACTTACTTAAACTATCTCTATTTCCTAATATCTCTCCCTTTGGAGGAAAGAAAGCTTCACAACAGTGAAGGTTTCTTTACAATGGCCTTATCCACCTCCCACAAACTTAACATCATAAACTTCAAAGCCAGCTTATGATCTATTATACAAACAAATTTTCCATCTTGTTGATTACACACTATACTGCACAATTACAAAAACATACTTAAACAAAGTCAATAAATGTAACAAGATTAGTAGAATTTGTATATCATAGCATTATCATAACTCAAGCCTTATGTTTCTTTTTCCATTTATTCCGTCTTTAACTCAGCAAAGAATGGTTAATTTAAGTCTACAGCCCAATTGTCTTTTCCATTAGCTATAGGCATAATTCCATCCTCAAGCTCATTTTCTGAACTCAAATGTGGCAAGTTCTCATTTCATTTAACAAAGTTAAAACAGCATTTTTGTGAGTTAACATCTCATTTCTTCTCTGGTCAAAATCTCTTATCGCCATTTCTAGGATGTTATTGAGATGCTTATGTTCACACAAAAGGGTTCGTACTCCTGTTTGGTTTGATCTTTAAACTTTCTATGATATTGTTGTTTCTCACAATCCCATTTCGAACAGGTCTTTTCCACTTCTCTTTGAGCAATGTCAATTATATTCTCCCTGTCGAGTTTCATAGTTCATTCCAACCCTTCAATTCTTTTGTATACTCCATTAACTATATCATGCCTCTCCTCTACAGGTTTTGAATGGCTTTTTGCAATCTGCCTACTTGCCTGGGTTCCAACTGCTGTATTTTGTACATTAACACCAGCAATCACTTGTAACTCAGTGTCTCAGGTAACTGACTTTTCCAGGCCATTTTGCTCTTTCAGTCCTTTTTGTTGACAATTCTTAATTTCCAATTCTGCATGCACTTTAGTTGTTTTCATGTTGTCCATTACTGAGGTTGATATCAGTAGTTTTACTTGGATCAGTTCTTTGCTCAACTAGACTCCAATTCAGCAAAGAATGCTTATTCACAGGAACAACTTTTGAACTGTGACACTCAGTGCCACACATCTTCCCCTTAATTTTCTCCAGATTTCACTGAAGTTCAAGAATCTCATTGCTCTTTACATGGCGAAGTTCTAACAGTTTGTTAGTTTTGATTTTTATTCTGCGTTCAACCAATTATTCTGATTTACCAACAATTCCTTTTCTTGTTCAAGGCATTTTCCCTGATAATTCATAGAGGCTACTGACGCTTGAAGTGCATCAAGTTTTAACTGAAGACCGACGTTTGTTAAGTTTGCTTTTACAAGTTTATCATTTAGACATTTCAAGTCCTCAGTCAAGTATTCTACTTTCCATGACTGCTTCTCATTTGTTCTCACCAATTCTCTTTTTTTCATTAGTAAACTCCTCTTTCACACGTGAAAGTTGTTTTTCTACATTAATCAGCTTTTCTTTCAATTGCTTGTTATCAGCAAAAAGAGTTTCATTTTTGACCACAGTAATTTCCTGAAGCTAGTTAAGATCAGCATGATCAACCACCTGCTGCAATTCAGTCAGTGCCACATTACTGTCTCCACTAGCCAAATCATTACACAGAATAAAATCTACCCCTTCAATAGGTGATTTAGGAATAATTCCCAACGTAACAACTACATTTACAAAGTGACTTTGTAAGTTAACTTTACACAAAGAAACAGGTTCATAAATTCCATTAATGCCTCTTAGTAATAATTTTTTCTTCATAAAACAATCCAGAACACAAATTATATCATCAGCCACCACCAATGATTGATCTGCCCCTGTATCTCACAAAATTTTGATCTGTTTACTTCTTTTGTTGGAGGAGTAAGGCGACATTTCTCCCTTCGAATCAAAACATCCAGAACCTCTAATAGTCTCACTTCATTCACCAGTAGTCAATGAAGAATTCTCTAGACTACCTTGAGCCATATCTTCCTTTCCTGCATGATCTGAGGGAACATGTTTCACCTGCACCACCGCTACAGTTTTAACAATCATTTGCTTTTCTGATGCTTCCTTTCCTGAGGATTCCTTGGGCATTCCTACTGCTGCAATAGGTCTACAATTTAATCTCCAGCAATCTGCCCTAACATGTCTCACTATGTTACAATGAAAACACTTAGGCTTTCGAATCTTACTTCCACCCTCAGCACCTTCCTTTCTTGTCTGAGGAGAAATTTCCTGAGAATTCCCAACTGTCTCTTCTCTTCCCTGACTACTTGCCTTTCTTTAACCTGCTCATCTTCTATCCTTCTCAGGTTTATGGGGATGACGGAAAAGGGTTTAGATCTATGGATCAGTTCATAATCGTCAGCCATCTCTGCTGCCTGTCTAGCTGTCTTAACCTTCTGATCTTCAACATGGGAACTAACTACAGAAGGAAGTGAATCTTTAAATTCTTCCAAGAGAATTATTTCCCTAACAGCTTCATGCATCGTCTTTAACTTAAATGACCATATCCAAAGATCAAAATTACTTTGCTTTACCCTTTCAAACTCAATATAGGTCTGCCAAGGCTGTTTTCTTACATTCTGAAATTTCAGCCTGTATGCCTCAGGGACCAACTCATAGGAACTCTGAATAGCCTTTTTTACTGCATCATAATCCACCAATACCTCTTCTGAAAGTGAAGCATAAACCTCATGAGGTCTACCTACCAACCTAGACTGTAAAAGTAATGTCCAGGCTTCTGTTGGCCTCTTCATTTGCTTAGCTACCTTTTCAAGCAAGATAAAGAATGCCTCTACATCCCTTTCCTCAAACTTTGGGAGAGCTTGCACAAACTTAAACATCTCCCCACTAGATTTTGGGTTGAAGGTTTTTTTTAATCACCAGAACTTTCCTCAGCATCTGAGATCTCTTTTTTAACTTGCAGCCTTTTAAACTGATACTCCCTTTCTTGTCCCTTCTCTCTTGCCTGAACTTCCAGTTCCAGCTTCCTAAATTCTTTTTCTCTTTCCTTCTCTTTTCTTTCTTTTTCTTTTGCCTTCAATTAAACTTTCTTCAATTCCTTTGCTTGTTCAAGTTCAAGCTTCTTCATTTGTAACTGAAGTCTCACTACCTCCAGCTATGACTCACAAGTTTCAGGTATCCCTTCCAATTTCAAATGCCATGCTATTATCTCAACTATGTTTGCTTTCTTCGCCTTTTCAGGTAATTCCAACTCCAACTTATCTGCCAATTCCATTAATTTACTCTTGGTTAATTTCTGTAAACCAGTCAGAGTTATATTTGCCATCTGTAAAAAATAGTCTTAGCAACCTCCAAAGCCATTTTGAATCCCAACTCATGAGGTATAATATACCTCACAGCAACTCCAATTCCTATGTCTAGTACCTCTGTACGTCCATGTACTCATTTTAAGGATTCACAGATCCTACCAATGTCCAAGGATTTCCCCACTTTATAACGATAATCCTGGACCAATTATTATTCCCCGTCCAATCACTCACTGTCCACATTTCAAATCCCACAACAGCCCTCCACTTTGGTATGATCCCCAGCTGAGGTTACCACTGGACAAACCTGATCCCAGGGTGGAGCCCAGCTTGATAGATCCTAACTTTTATTTGGTTGTTTGGATACGTGGAGAGGGGCTACTGAACATAGTCACCAGAGTCAGCTAAAGAACTTTTAACAAAAGCATAAAACATTTATTAAACAAGATGAACTATATCACAATACTCCACCCACAACTATACCTTTAAAGATATATACAGATTTGTAAGGATAACACAAGTTACAAAAACAATCTTATACTCTAATGTTCACAGTAAGTAGTCCATGTAAACTAATTGGTGACCTATGGTCAGACACACCACACCCTGAAACCAAGTGACAGATCCCACCCCAGACAGATGCTACGGATCTCTCCTCAACTCCCCCCAGACTCTTGTCACTGTGAGCCAACCAGTCTCACTGAACTCCGTTTTTCACATGAGGGTTTCCAATCTCCACTCTCCAAGGGCTCACTTTGGAATCTTTTCCCAAACTGACATTTTCTCTCAGACACCTTCCGCAAGGGTCCAACCCCTTCTTCCACATCTCCTTCTGATGTTCTTCTTCCCTGGGTCACCATATGCATTCATGCTGTTTTCCACGCACTCTCTCTACCAACTCAGCCATCAACAGTACACCACTGTAAAATGCCCATAGCAACGAGTTACAGACCTTCAGTTGTCTCTTTGGACCTTCTGGCTTCTCAAGCCTTTATCTCTTAAAGCTTGAAACTCGGGGCCTTTCTCTGCCCCTCACTCTTAACGTCACTTAACACGACCTTTTCCAGGTTCCTGTCCTTCCTTTGGCTAGAAGGTCTGCTTGGGTCTTTCTCCCATTCCACTCCCCTGGATTTTTGGGGCCTTTTCTTTAGCTTGGGACTGGTTATCTGTCCCCTTTGCTCCAGTCTCTCCCTGGCAGCTACTTTCAAAACCAATTGAGCTCAAACAGCTTCCAAATCAAACTGCTGTTTCTAGTTTCTTCTATATGTGTCTGTGGGAAGGTCCTGGCTCTGTGGACCCCTGTTGCTAGACAAAAGCCCAGTTCTCTACTCTTGTTTGTTTAACTTAGCTGCAACAGTCATAAAACTCTAATTAGAAATGCAGGCACCTTAACACACAGATACAGAAATACAAATCAAACTTAAACATTAAAGCTAAATCTCATTCCTAACACCCACAAATACAAATATAACTTACTTAAGCTATTTCCTAACATCCCTTGGCCTGAGAAAAAAAGAAAATAAACAGAAATAAGCAGAAATACTGGCTCTAGGAGAAATGATAGATATGGATTTTACTGATCAAACATTTTGAGGCAAATCCTACACAAGGGGCATTCTGAGAAAGGCTTGCTCATTGAATGCTATGTGGATAACCATTCTATATGGGATAATGTACATTCAACTGAGTGTGACTGAGGAAAGGTTAAGGTTTGACCCTGTAATATAAGAGAAATCTTAGAGAAAATAGATCTCTACGATAAAATGGGTCAATGCAAATCACAAATTATCAGACTGCTTTACTAAAAGGAATACTTGTTTGAAGGAATTGTTGGTGCCCTAGAAGAGGGATAATTTGTATTATAATGGGCTATATAAAATATGGAAATCATTTTGCTTTGATTTGTTTTGTAATTATTTGAGTGTGTTATAAAGGTTTTCTTTAAAGAAAGGTAATCTGTTAATGGTATGTTAATTATATTAAGATACAAAGGTGAAGAGCATATGTCAAGAAAACAAGAAACTGTAATATTTTTCTTCTGGTAATAACCCTGGATTATTTTCTTATGTTCTGGAAGTCAGGCTGTAATTGGATTAAGAATTAGTGTGATGGCAAGGGTCTAAAGTCAACAGTAACAGTGGTTTTGATATGTTAGAGAAACTTCAATCAGAGTTTTACATAAAGCAATAACAGGAATAGTTTTGAATTGAGTTGTTTTAGTTCAAAGTGGGTATCTGCAGGTTGTAAAAAGGCGTAAGGAAATAAGGTAAAGATAGAGTAAGTTTGTTTTTACAAGTCTAAGATCTAAAGTAAAGAACAATTTAATCAATTCTGGGAAGAAAGCATTTCTGAAGAGACTGGTTGAGATAACAGCGAGATCAAAGGGAAGGAATGCATTTAAAGAAATACTAAAGCCTATGTGAGGGGGTAGCTGCTTAGATCTCCCAGAAGACAGCAGGGTAGTTGGTCAAAACTCCCAGAAGACAGTGTGAACAAGACCAGACTGAAAGAAGCAGTTGCTGTCAGCCTCAGAGAACATCTCAAGGAAAAGCACTGTGTGGTAAAAATTACTGGACTTCTATAGATTCTAAAATCTATAAGGATAGTTGCTGAACAGAAAAGGGGAAGCTCTGAGGGCAGTTAAGTTAAGATTTGTGGAACTGCTTTAAAGTACTGATTACTGCGTGAAGCCATTCATGTGTTTAAGCGTAATTGTGTTTTATATGTTTTTATTTATTGTTTTAATAAATGTTTACTTTACTATAAAATCATCACAATTAGTCAGGGATATCATTTCCTGATTTTCAGAACTGCTCGTCATACTATACAAATTGCAAAAACCGTTTTGGCAGCTGTTTCAAGTTTCCCTCTGGGGTTTAAGCAGCTCAGCATTTACCATCTGCCGGGCCATAACACATGCTTTAATTAAGTACTTAGAGCACTTATTAAGAGAGATTGTTGTGACAGAGGTAGGAATCAGACATATAATGCTGCATTCTGTAAATAAACCTATTATCAAGAAAAGTATTAGTGTCTAGTTTCATACTTTATTAGCTGGCTTGGGATCGGATTGACACACTACATACAGTAATGACTATGGGCCCCAATAAAATCCTGTCGTAGTGCTGAAGAAATTCCCTTCAGCCAGGCCAAGCTGTTCCAGTACAACATCTAGCAAATTCCTGACAATATGGAAAATTGCCTTGGTATGCCCTACCCAACAAAAAGCAAGCCAAATCTAAACTGGTCTATTACTGCCCCATCAGTATTCGAAATCATCAGCTAAATGATAGAAGGGGTCATCACCAGTACTATCAAGTAGCACTTACTCACCAATGCTCAGTTTGGGTTCCTCGCAGGACAGGATCACTTCACCCAGGCCTCACTACAGTCCTGGTTCAAACGAACAAAATAGCTGAATTTCAGAACTCATGTGAGTGACTTCCCTTGAAATCAAGGCAGCATTTGACTAAGCATGGTGTCAAGAAACTCAAGTAAAATTGAAGTCAATGGTAATTGGGAGAAACGTCTCCACTGGCTAGAGTCAAACTTAGCCCAAAGAAAGATGGTTGTTGTTGCAAGCCAATCATCTCGGTCCCCAGGATATTGCTGGGAAGTTCCTGAGCTCAGTCTCCAAGGCCCAACCATCTTTGCTGCTTTACCAATGAACTTTACCACTTTGCTGCTTTACCACTTTCCTACATCATAAGGGCAGAAGTGGGGATGCTTGCTGATGATCACACGTTGTTCACTTTTACTCGCAATTCCTCAGATATTAAGCAGCCTATGCCTGTATGCAACATAACCTGGACAACATTCAGGCTTGGGCTGATAAGCAGCAAGAAACATTCACGCCACAAGTGCCAGGCAATGACCAACCCCAACAAATGAGAATCTACCCACCTTGCCTTGACATTCAATTATGTTATCATTGAATTCTCACCAACATATTGACTGGAAACTTAACTGGGCTAGCCACATAAATACTGTTATCGACATGGGAGAGAGGCAAACTGAATTCCTTTATTTTCCTCACCATCTGTTCATAAGCAGAGGTGTTTTAATTTTTCAAATAGACTGTGGCATGTTTCCCCAAACCCTCTCTTTGTGAAGTCAATTTTAAAGTGATTTGCAGCAAACTCCCCTTAGGGAGTTTGTTTATTCATACATTCAAACCCAGGGGATGGTGGTCACAACTACATTCACATGCACAAGAAGGAGATAGGAAAGAAGAGTTTTACAACTAGGAATGACTTAAAACAAAAAACAAAGAAAAGAATATTAATTCATGTGAATGTCGGAGTCCAGTGAGGGTTCCTTCACGTGGGAGTTAAAATTCAAACGGTTTCAGCTAGCTGAAAGCAGGAGTTGCCGAATTCCTTGATGCAGCAAAATGAGGTTGGTATACAGAGGCTTGGTCCACTCAACAGGCGATGTCAGGAATCTTCCAGAGAACCAGGCATCAAAGAGTTTTAATCTTGAGGCAGGCTTTGTTGTCAGCCTGGAATACAGCTTTGGTGTTGACAGGCTGGGTGTTAACAGCTGACTGCCCTGGGAGTTCAGCAGTGTAACATTAAAACATTCCAAAAGCCGAATGAACTTAGGTCATGTGGTCTTGCCCGTTGGTCAGTTTCAGGTTAACAATCAGTTTCTATGTCTCTGGTCAAAATCCATTATTCATCTGAAGAGACAGATGGTGGCTATTAGCACCTCCGCAGGTACAATGGGTTTCGATGGCTCTCTTTTATAAGTCCAGGCACATTGATTGTAATGGGTCCACACAAGGATAGGTGTGAGATACCACAAGGATGAGGGTTGAGATTTGTCCTGTAATTACTGTTGGAAGTTTCCAGAACTGTAGCCTTCTTGCAAATCATGTGACTTGTAGCAGGCATGTTTTTGGCCCAGCAAAGTCCATTTTTAAATAAGCCGAAAGTAAGGTTTGATTTACATACTTTGTGATCTTTTTCATGTCTTATGGAAATGACAATACTGAGGCTACAAGAGCAAGTTAGAGGCTGGTATTGTTTGACAAGTGACTGATCTCCTAAAGCCTTTCCACTAACTGCAACGCACAAGTCAGAAGTGCAATGGAATACTTACTAATTTCCTGGATAAGTGCAGCTCCAACAACATTTAAGAAGCTCAACACTATACAGAAAAAAACAATCTGCTTCATTGGTACCCAATCCACCACCTTTAAACATTCACTCCCTCTACCACCATAACACAGCTGCTGCAATGTGCACCATTTACAGGAAGTACCGCAGCAACTTGCAAGACTTCTTCAAGAAACTTGCCAAACCTGCGACCTCTACCACCTAGAAGGAAAACAGTATCCTGATTTGGAAATATAGTGCTGTTCCTTCATTGCTGGGTCAAAATCCTGGAACTCCCTCCCTTTAGGAACTATAGGAATACCTTTGCTACATGGACTTCAGCAGTTCAAGGGGCTTACCACAACCTTTTCAAAGGCAATTAAGGATGGGAAATAGATGCTGGAGCTGTCAGCAATGCCCAATACACGAAAAAAATAAAATAAAATTCTCTTACACTTGAATGGACAAGCCCTAATTTTTTCTGGCATGTTTCACTCCTATTTAGTGGGTAGGTTTTCCTTCATGAGTTTTAACGCCAAATCAGCGAGGTACTGGTGCAATGAAGCTTATGGAGGGGTAGGGAATCTCAGACAGCAATTTACTGATTTCCACACAATTACTGTGCATGTAAGGATGCCTCATTATTATTTTTATTATCACAAAATTCAGGCCAATATGTTAAAATGATACCCTGTCACTTCATCATGCAGCATGCTTTTACAAATTCACATTTATCATTTTTGAAAGTTTTGTGGCATGGGAGCAAATCACATGTGGCATTCAAGAAACATCTATTAAAGTATGTTTAAAAGCAGACTTCAATGGAGAATTATAGAATCACATTTATAAATATTGATAAATTTTTGGATGTCAGTGCTGAATTTTTTTAGATATCAATTACTTTTGTTTTCCAGTGTCAGCACTGAGTACAACATGGCTATTCATAGCAGAACATTCCTGTGTTTGTCCCACAAAATATGCCTCTACCCCAATATATCCCTTATTACATCAGTTTCATTTCCCACGTGTGGGAAGTTGTAGTGCCAAATTGGTGGGCAATGTTGTGTACTGTAGATTGGTGACCGTTAGGAATGATAAAACTCTTTGATCTATTGCAAGTATTTCCCATGATGTCACACTTCAGGTATGACATCTATATGAAACATTTTGTAGCTGACTGATTTAAATTTCATCTTAATCTAACAATAATAAATCAGAGTTTAAGAATTTTGGAAGTTACTGCATAGAAGAAATCCATTCAGCTTATCAAGTATGTGTCATCTAATTTGCTAGAGCAATCCAAAATTAATTCCATTTCTCTCTTTTCTTCCTCTTCAATTAAGTTAATATGCAACATCGGGGCTCATGGAGATGAGGGTGATATATTGGCATAGATGGAGAATTGGCTATTGGACAGTAAGCATAGAGTTGGGGCATTTTCAAGTTGGCAGGCTGTAACTAGTAGAGTGCTGCAAGTATGAGTGCTGGGGCCTCAGCTATTTCAATCTATGTTAATGACTTAGTCAAAGTGACCAAGAGTAATGTATCCAAGTTTGCAGACAATGCAAAGCAAGATGGGAATGTAAGTTGTGAGGAGAATACAAAGAGGCTGAAGAGAGATATGGAAGTTAAGTGAATGGGCAACAAGAATGACAGATGGAGTATTATGTGGGAAGTGTGATATGAAGAATAGAAAAGCAAACTATTTCTAAAAGGCATGAAACACCAAGGTTCCTTCAACAGCACCTTCCAAACCCATGACCACTACCATCTAGAAGGGCAAGGGCAGCAGATAGATGGGAACACCATCACCTGGAAGTTCCCCTTCAAGTCACTCACCATCCTGACTTGGAAATATTTCGCCGTTCCTTCATTGTTGCTGGGTCAAAAGCCTGGAACACCCTTCCTAACAGCAGAGTGGATGTAGCTACACCACATGGACTGCAGCAGTTCAAGAAGGCAGCTCACCACCACCTTCTCAAGGGCAACTAGGGATGGGCAATAAATGCTGGCCCAACCAGTGAAGCCCACTTGTACAAGGAACACAAAGTTAGCATGCAGGTGTAGCAAGCAATTAGGAAGGTGAATAGCATGATGGCCTTTAATCCAAAGGGACTGAAGTATAAGATTAAGGAAGTCTTGCCACAATTGTATCGTGCTTTCATGAGATTGCACCTGGAGTACTGTGTTAAGTTTTGGTCTCTCACTCTCACTCCAGCTACCCCTTCCCCTCATGCAGTCAGCCAAGGGCCCTCCGGCACCCATAGGGAGCAGCATCAGCATGTGCACACCCCAGGGTCTTCCACCCAGGTGACTCCGGGTGTGTCCAGCCTAACCAAATCCTCTCTTCCTGTGACCTCCGCAGCTCCAGCTTCACAGGCTGAGGAGGGTGCCACTGCCACACAGTAGAACCCTGAAAGCAGGCCAGGGCCCTCCAGAGGACGCCCGCCAAAGTCATCACAGACAGGCCGTCGCAGTCAGCAGGCTGCCTCCACCCCCAGATGCCTAGGGAGCAGCAAGATGTATCGGCAGGGTTAGGACAGTTAAGGAGAATTAGTTACACAGCCTGGGCATGGGTGTTAATCACTTGTACATACTGTTCACTATTGTCAATAAACTTCCAAGAGTGTCTCCCTACCTATGGCTCCTTGTTCTGATGAGCAGTGTTCTTGTCAAAAGGCAGGTGTCTCAGTCCAGAGCCTCTTCCCTGTGCTTTGTGCAGCCTTCAGACCACAGTGATGGTCCGGCCTCACACTCCCTGGAAACATTACTGATGCCTGCCCCTTGGTGGTGCTGGTTATTGCTACTAGAATGTAGTGGGCAGGTGCACCAGCTCCAGAAGGGCTCAAGTGGTGAAGGCGGGCACAGCATCAGATGTGTCTAAAGCTTCATGGCTGCATCTCTATGAGATGGGCCTGATCATGGAGGGCAAGCGAGCTGCCCTCAGCCAGACAGGAGTCAGACATTCTCAGAGGCTATGTGAGGATTCATGGAGTGTCCTCACTGCATGTTGTCATCATTCTCCTGTGATCAAGTGACTATTAGCGCTTCCACTGCGTCTCCATGACAGGAAAATTCTCACAGAGCCTTTTGGCGCTGCAATAAGCCAGACTGGAGTCAAACGTTCACAACTGGGACATTGAGGCCATTTCTGGCGGCGGTGGGACCTGTACAAGGTGGACGGGTTGCACCTGAACCAGAATGGGACCAACATCCTTGCGGGGAGGTTTGCTAGTGCTGTTGGGGAGGGTTTAACCTAACTTGGCAGGGGGATGGGATCCTGAGAGGGGGTTCAGCAAGGGGAGATGCACAGCCAAAATTAGAAGAGAGAGCAAGTGAGACTAGAAGGCATAGAAATTATAGGCCAGTTAAGGCAAAAGGGAGTTTGGCAAGGTTGGATGGTATTTATTTTAATGCAAGGAGTCTGACGAATAACGCAGATGAGTTGAGGGCACAAATTAACACATGGAAGTATGATGTCATTGCTGTCACAGAGACATGGTTGAGAGAGGGGCAGGATTGGCAGCTCAATATTCAAGGATATAGGGTTTTCAGGCGAGACAGGAAAGGAGGTAAAAGAGGAGGGGATATCACAATATTGATCAAGGAATCAATTACAGCAGTAAGGAGGGATGACATCTTAGAAGGCTCCTCAAATGAAGCCATATGGGTAGAACTAAAAAACAAAAAAGGAGCAATCACATTGCTGGGAGTGTACTATAGGCCCCCAAATAGTCAGAGAGAAAGAGAAGAGCAGATATGTCGGCAAATTTCAGAGAAGTGTAAAAATAATAGGGTAGTAATAGTGGGGGATTTCATCTCCCTCAACATTAACTGGGTTCGTCATACCGTGGTAGGTTTAGACGGAGTGGAATTCTTACAATGCATCCAGGAGAGCTTTTTAAGCCAGTACGTAGAAGGTCCTACAAGAGAAGGGGCGGTTCTGGACTTAATTTTAGGGAATGAAGCCGGACAAGTGGTAGAGGTATCAGTGGGGGAGCATTTTGAAGATAGTGATCATAACTCCGTTAGATTCAAGGTTGTTATGGAAAAGGACATGGATGGGCCAGAAATCAGAGTTCTAAATTGGGGGAAGGCCGATTTTAATAAGATCAGATATGATTTGGCCAGAGTGGACTGGGAGCAGCTACTTTTAGGTAACTCTGCATCAGAGCAGTGGGACTCATTCAAGAAGGAAATAGGGAGAGTACAGGGCCAACATATTCCAGTAAAGACAAAGGGTGGGACCAACAAATCCAGGGAACCATGGATGTCAAGGGATATGCAGGATTGGATAAAGAGAAAAAGGGAGGCTTATGGCAGATACCGAGGGCTCAAAGCAGCGGAAGCCCTAGAGGAGTATAGAATGTGTAGGAGGGAACTTAAAAAGGAAATTAGGAGAGCAAAAAGGGGGCATGAAAACTCATTGGCAGGTAAAATAAAGGAAAATCCAAAGTTATTTTACAAGTACATTAAGAGTAAGAGGTTAACTAGGGAAAGAGTAGGGCCCATTAAGGGCCATAGTGGTAATTTGTGTGTGGAGCCGGAAGACGTAGGTAGGGTTCTAAATGAATATTTTGTGTCTGTGTTCACAAGTGACGAGAAGGCGTGGGTATGGAAATCAGGCAGAAGGAGTGTGATATAATTAAAGAAATTAGCATAGAAAGGGAGGAGGTTCTAAGTGGTCTGGCAGGCTTAAAAGTAGATAAATCTCCAGGCCCGGATGAAATGTATCCCAGGCTAATGAGTGAGGCAAGGAGGAGATAGCAGGGGCGCTGGCAATAATTTTCAATACCTCTCTGGCCACAGGAGAGATGCCAGAGGACTGGAGGACAGCCAATGTGGTACCGTTATTCAAGAAGGGAGGAAGGGATAAACCAGGGAACTACAGGCCAGTCAGTCTAACCTCAGTGGTGGGGAAACTATTGGAAGCAATTCTGGGGGGCAGAATTAATCTACACTTGTAGAGGCAGGGATTAATCAAGGACAGTCAGCATGGTTTTGTTAAGGGGAGGTCATGTCTGACAAATTTGATTGAATTTTTCGAAGAGGTGACCAGGTGTGTGGATGAGGGCAATGCATTTGACGTAGTCTACTTGGACTTCAGGAAGGCTTTTGATAAGGTCCCGCACAGGAGACTGATAATGAAGGTAAGAGCCCATGGGATCCGAGACAATTTGGCAAATTGGATCCAGAATTGGCTAAGTGGCAGGATGTAGAGGGTGATGATCGAGGGGTGTTTTTGTTACTGGATGCCTGTGTCTAGTGGGGTTCCACAGGGATCAGTGTTGGGTCCCTTGCTGTTTGTGGTATATATAAATGATTTAGACTTGAATGTTGGAGGGTTGATCAGTAAGTTCGCGGATGACACGTAAATTGGTGGGGTGGTAAACAGTAGGGAGGATAGTCTTAGATTACAGGAGGATATAGACAGGCTGGTCAGATGGGCTGATCAGTGGCAAATGGAATTTAATCGGGATAAGTGTGAGGCGATGCACTTGGGCAGAACAAACAAGGCACGGGAATACACGATGAATGGTAGGACCTGGGAAGTACCGAGGATCAGAGGGACCTTGGTGTACATGTCCACCAATCCCTTAAGATAGCAGGACAGGTACATAAGATGGTTGAGAAGGCATATGGGATACTTGGCTTTATTAGCCGAGGCATAGAATATAAGAGCAGGGAGGTTACGCTGGAACTGTATAAAACACTGGTTAGGCCACAGCAAGAGTATTGCGTGCAGTTCTGGAATCCGCATTATAGGAAGGATGTGATTGCACTCGAGAGAGTACAGAGGAGATTTACCAGGATGTTGCCTGGGCTGGAGAGTTTTAGTTATGAGGAGAGATTGGATAGACTGGGGTTATTTTCCCTGGAGCAGAGGAGATTGAGGGGGATGATTGAGGTGTATAAAATTATGAGGAGCATAAATAGGATAGACAGGAAGGAACTTTTCCCCGTGGTGGAGGGATCAGTAACCAGGGGGCATAGATTTAAGGCAAGGGGCAGGAGGTTTAGAGGGGGCGTGAGGAAGAATTTTTTCACCCAGAGGGTGATGGGAACCTGGAACTCACTGCCTGAAAGGGTACTTGTTTGACCGGCGCAGACTTGATGGGCCGAAGGGCCTTTTTCTGTTCTGTAGACCTTTATGACTCTATGTCTCTAACTGTGATGTGAGGATCTACATGTACACCTCACTGAATGTCGTCATCATCCTCCACAAACCTGGCAGCTATGAGGGCCTCCTGAGCATGCTTGCCTCATTTAGCCTCAACCCCGTAAGCATCACCACCGAGGACTTCCTCACCCTCATCACTTCTATGGTCCTCCTCATCCGAGGAGACCTCCAGCTCCTCCACAGCCAGTTCATCTCCCCATTGGAGCGCCAGGTTGTAAAGCGTGCAGTGGAAGACGATGATGCGTGACACCCTCTGTGGACTCTGTTGCAGGGCGCCACCTGACCAGTCCAGGCAACAGAACCGCATCTTCTGCATCCCGATGGTCTGCTGCACCAAGTTGCGAGCTGCAGCATGGGCTTCATTATACCTTCGCTGTGCTGCAGACTTAGGCCACTGCACAGGTGTCATCAGCCTCGGCCTCTGTGAGTAGCCCTTGTCCCTGAGGAGCCATCCCTGCAGTCTCTGTGGACCCTGGAAGACTGCAGGGATCTGCGAGTGACTGAGGATGTAGGCATTGTGCACACTCCCTGGAAACCGTGCGCACACCTGCAGTATGTGTTTCTGGTGGTCGCATACCAGCTGCACATTCAGTGATTGGAAGCCACTGTGGTTGATGTAGTCTCCCGTGTGTAGTGACGGAGGCCTGAGCGCCACATGGGAGTAGTCAATGGCACCCTGCACCTCTCGGAAATCCCGATATTTGGGCGAATCCAATTGCCCTTGCATCCTGGTTGTCCTGGTCCCAGGCGAAATGCACAAAATTGTGTGCCCTGCAGAAGATGGCATCCGTGAGCTCATGGTTGCACATGTGGGTGGCGGCTTGTGAGATCCCACAGAGGTCACCTGTGAAGTCCTGAAAGGAGCCACTAGCATAGAAATTGAGCACCGCGGTCACTTTCACAGCCACTGGCAGTTGATGCCCTCTATGTCCCCTTGGCGCCAAGACCTGCAGTAAGTGGCAGATATGAGCGACCAGGTCCCTAGACATGTGCAGCCTTCAGCGACCCTGGTTCTAGGTCATCTGCAGGGATGACAGGCGGCGTCTATAGACCCTGGGAGTCACTAGGCGCCGACTAGCCACAGCTTGCTGTCGCTCCTGGGCAGCATGTGCGGAAGCCCCAGCAGCCCCTTCTTCCTGAGGTTGCTGCTCCTACTTATGCATGGCCAGGAGCCTCAGTCACTCTCTCCTCCATCATTATCACTCTCCGTAGGTCATCAGGTATACAGCTAGGTCACCAGTATCCATGATCCTGATGCTGTCCTCCTGCAGAATGAAAGAGAGAGAGACGTGGTTAGCATGGGTGTACTTAGCATCCTTTCCTGGTCCTGTGTGACTGCCCCTTAATGCTTCCCAGAGAGTGCTGGTCACCCCTCAGATGGCCAGGGATGAGTGCGCTGCATGGCTGCCCTGTCAACCTGCGACATGGGGGACACTGGTCCAAACTGTGATGCTGAGATTGCAAGGGGCTGTGGGCACCTCCAGCAGTGACTGCTACATTACGAGTGTTGGTGAGGAGATTGTACAACTTGTGCAGTCCAACTGCTGCACGGTTCAGTAAAGTGGTTACAGACTCACAGTCTGTGCCGGGATGGTGGGTTGTAAGGTCTGGAGCGCTTGGTGGCACATTGGTGCCTCCGCATTGCTTGCATGGATGGGCAGGCTAGGAGCCCAACCCCAAACATATCACTGTGGCTGCGCCTGAACTGTCTCAGTTGCAGAGGGATGGTCAGTTTAAACAGGTGTTCCTACTGCATGGCCACTTCCCTCATCTACCCTGCTCCCCACCTTGATTGCTTGTATGTGGAATCCAAAGCCAGGGCAGCAGTTGCCCCGGAAAACACCCCGCCGCCCCCCCCACCTCCCCCCACCCCGAAAACAGTCGCCTTCGTGGCAGGGCGGCATTTCACCCAGGCCCCCCAGCACTCCTGGGGCCTGCAAAGCAGCAGGGGAGCTGTGGAAAACAATGCTGTTCACTCACGTCAGTTCCCCCCAAAGTGAAGGCCGTCAAGTGCACGTCACCTGTGTGCCATTGTGAAGCACGTCAATGTGCTTTCCCGTGGACGGATGATCGAGCGCGGGTCCAGAGCCTGGCAGGGTGGCCTTTTAATGAGATGCTGATGTATTACAATGAGCTGCCCGCCAACAGCAGGCCATGTTTCCTGCCAATGGGAGCGGATGATCGCAACCTGCCTTCCCGCCGTCGTGAACCAGATTGCGCCATATTGTCCACGCCCGCCCCTATCACGCCCGCTGCTAGTGGGCACAGAAAAGTCAGCCCAAGGAGAAATTTCTTCATTCAGCAGGTTGCAAATCTTTGGAATTCTCTACCCCAGAGGGGTATGAATACTCCAAACTGCATAGTGTCATGAAGATGCATGATGTTCATACCTGCAAACAATGGCAAGAGCATTTAGTCCCCAAGACAGTTAGTCCCCAAGTCTCACAGGGAGGCGTTGGAATGTCAGTTTTTATAAACTGTTATACTTCAAAATGTCTATTTAATTCCAAAATAGAATGGAGTTGGGGGTTTGGAGGATAGCTGATTTGCATTTCTACCTGGATACAAGGCCCATGTAATTCAAGCTGACATGGAGATGGGTTTGAAAGGCAAAGAATCCATAGCAAGCCACTGTAGTATCAGGTTACAGGGATTTTCTAAAATATCCCTGAAACTCAAAGACAAGGGGGTTTGCAAGTATCTGAGAGAGTAAGGGGGGCAGAGAGAGAGAGGCAGGTACAGAGACAGAGAGAGCGAGAGAGAGGGAGAGAGAAAAAGAGAGAGAGAGTGAGAGAGAGAGAGAGAGACAAGCAGAAAGGGAGAGAGAGAGGAAGGTAGGCACAGAGAGGGAGAGAGAGAGGCACAGAGAAAGACAGAGAGATAGAAGCACAAAGAGAAAAGGAGAGCGAGAGAGGCACAGAGAGCACGAGAGAGAGAAAGAGACAGTCAGACAGACAGACAGAGGGAGAGAAAGCCCTGCACCTGAAGCAGAGGAAATTCTGTCTTTATTATTAAGCACACAGAAGGTGGGCAGAAGCTCACATTCAGAATGAAGAGACCAAGTTCGTGAGGATTTAAACGAGGCTTGGAACCCTCACTGTGAAAGTCAGTTCGGGGAAAGTCCGACTGGGAAAGGAAAAAGGAAGCGAGCCACTAGGAGTGGAGAAAAGCATTGGACTGGTTTCATGAGAATAAAATGTCCACTTAAGGGGAGGATTAAAGTTTAATCATGGCGTGCAATTGTTGGTCAGATTAAAAATTATATGGGGGATCTTTTCTGTACTTTAAAGAATAAGTTGCCCTCAAAAATAATGTTAGTCAATGTTGCTTTTAGTTTATTTATTACAATTAAAGTATTAACTTGAAATCTTATTGTATGATCTTTTCATTCGGTCACTGGAATTAAAACATCTTTTTAAAAGTTATCGGTATCTATGGGGAACACAAGACTACCCCACCCACTTTCACTTGCCAATGCAATAAAACTCATCAGAATTAATAGGAAGAATGGCACTGCTTTTGATCCCCGAACTGACTTTCACGAAAGAGCACAGGCCCTGACTCAGAGAACTCCCCCCCACCACCCGCACAGGGAGCGCACAGAGCTTCCAGGCGCACGTCACGCTGGGCGGGCCTTAATTGGCCCACCAACGTAAAATGGCGGCGCGGACCCGATCGGGAGCGCCGATCGGGTTCGTGTCCGCTCCCACCCACCCCCGCCCTATATTCTCCCATATATTGTTAAAAGGGGGTGGGACAGGTGGAGCTGGATATAAGGCCAGCGATAGGTGGGGACAAAGGAGGGATTGACAAAGATGTCATGAACTAAAGGACAAAGTGAATGTTAATGGTGGTGGTTAGTGTTAATGGTAGTGGTTTAGCCCCTTTTAACAATATAAATTTCATCACATTTCCACTTCTCTTCAGCTCTGAAGAAGGGTCATATGGACTTTGTTTCTCTTTCCACAGATGCTGCTAGACCTGCTGAGTTTTTCCAGCATTTTCTGTTTTTGTTTCACATCTGCAGTATTTTGTCTTTATCTACTTGTTAAAGTTCCAATTGTCTCTGATTTTTCGTGGTTCGTCCAACCTTACGGTTGACGGATGGGCAAATCCACCAGGCGGATTTCGCATTTTTGATGAAACCTTATCCAAGGGTGGGATGAGGTTTCCGTTATTAAATAAAAAATGCATGGACCAAATTTTCATCATGTATATATTCAGGTGACTGATTGTGATGCATGGATATTTACTTCCGTATTTTAAAAACTTTATTTATTGGTTTTAAATTCTTCAGCTCCCTGAGGCAGCTCTCTCCCTTCATGGAGCTTTCATTCAGCATTCCTCCACGCCAGCCCTCCTCCCACCCCTCGCCCTGGCAGCACTGCGCATTTCAGTGTGGAATCGCAGTCAAAAGCCAATTGCGGGCGGCAGGCCGTTCCCTGGCTGCTCCTGGGCCTGCCGATCACGCCTGCATGCCGAGCTAAAAATCCTGCCCTCAGACTCAACAGAGAGACCCGGAGAGGAAGACTGAAAACAGGAAGACTGCTGCTGTGTCAAGCAAAGGGAAAGAGGTGAAGAATACTAGTGAGAACTGATTCCCTGTTTGAAGAGCTAAGACTTGTAGCAATTTAAAGACCAAGGAGTCACCAGAGGGTGCCTTGCTACTGGAAATCATTTTGTTTGTACTCATGAGATTGAATGAAGGGACTTTCAAAGGATACTGGAAGACTCGATCTGGTGCGGCAGGGAACAGAGACCTGTTGAATAACCAGGAGGTATTTGCTCCTTTGCTGAGAACGTGGCATACCGTATAAACGTTTTGTGGGGTTTTTGGTTATGTTAATTAGTTAATGGGGAAAGTACCTTTTGTGTAGTTTAGTATATTAGTTGCCTACTAAGTAAGGTTCCATTGATGTTGATTTTTGCATGTTTGTTTTAGTAAAAGTCTTCAAATGTGAAATCTTGTGCAATTCTTTCCTATCGGTTGCTGGGAAATTCATACCTCCTTTTAAAAGTTATCAGTCTCTATGGAGATCACAACACCCGCCACTTGTATGGTATGAATGTTACTTGCCACTTAACTCCCCAAGCCTAGTTGTTGTCCAGGTCTTGCTGTATGCGAGCATGGACTGCTTCAGACTGATTCACCTTCTCTTTTAATGGTATGGTCTCCTAGTTGGTCATTCAAGATTGATTACTTTCATAAATTTTTAGAAGTTTTCCACATACCTATTCCTACTTACTGATTTGCTGCTATTTACTTTGAAACAGTCAGCCAAGCATGACAGTAACAGAAAGTACACTCAAAAGTGTACATTTTACCAGTCGTTATTACTTACAATCAACTTTGATGGCTTTTTTCTGCACTGCCTCCAGTGATTGAATATTTACTCCTCATTTTTCAGAAACGGAGATACTGGGCAGAATTTTCAGGTCAGTATGCGGGTGCGTGCCCGACCCGATCGGAGGCAAAGTCGCGCATGATGACATCGGGTGAGCATCCCGGCGTCATCCCACGCTCGCGCGATATTTCAGTCGGTGGATGCGTGCGAGTGTCAGAAGTGTGCCTGCCAACAATTAAGAGGCCAATTAAAGTTGTTAAGGTTCCAATTGCCCCCAATTTTACATGGTCCATTCAATCTTATAGCTGGCAGATGGGCAAATCTGCCAGGCGGACTTTGCATTTTTGATGAAACCTCATCTAAGGGCGGGATGAGGTTTCCATTATTAAATATAAAAAATAAAAATGGATGGGCAGAATTTTCTTCATGTATATGTTCAGGTGACTGATTGTGATACATGGACATTTTTTCCAAATTTTAAAATCTCTATTTAATTGTTTTGAAGTCTTCAGCTCCCTGAGGTAACTCTCTGCCTTTAGGGAGCTTTCATTCAGCGCTCGCATGCGCCTGCGCTTACATCAGTGTCTGCCCTCCTCTCGCCCCCATCCCAGAGGCGCTGAGCATTTCAGCATGCGCTTCATGCTGGGTGGCCGTTAATTGGCCAGCCAACGTGAAATCGCAGTCAGGGCCGATCGCGTGCAGTGTTCTGCTCCCCGGCCGCTCCCAGGCCCGCCGATTGCGCCCACACACCGACCTAAAATTCCTGCCCATTGTTCAAGATGTGGTCTGACCAAAACACTATATAGTTTGATCACAGTTAGTCCTAACTCACCAGTTCCTACTTGTTGTCAGAGTCCTGTAATTTCCTCTTCTGTACCTTTGGCTTGGGTGGTTTATAAACTCCTTCTTCCTTCATCTCACTAATAGCAACCATAGCTTCCTATGTCCCATACATTCCTTCCCAATTCCCTCTCCTAATTTACAATCCTCCTGAAAACCCACTTCCTTAACCAAGCTTTGATGTATTGAAATCTCCATCTTTGAATCAGCATTAATTTGTTTACCTTTGTGAAGTAATTTGGAGTGTTTATTCACGTTAAAGGCGCTACAGAACTGAAAATTGTTGTTGACTCAGTAAATAATGACACAAAAAAATCAGCTATTACATAAATATAAAAATGGCAATGTTTTAAATTAATTTAGTGTGCATCAGAAATTTTTCAACTGTATCAGCTTCAAATTCTTACTATAAATAATGTGCTATTCTAGAGTTTCAAACTATAAAGACTGACCGATAATTCCACATATAGCATCTAATATGGACTATTATGTCCTGAATGTCGCTTAGTTAAAACATTTAATGTAAATTACTTGTCGGATTTAATTGCTTTTAAAACATGCAGTATTTTTTTCTGGTAAATCTTTAGGAAAGATGTAGACATTTTGTAACTCAGGATATGTCAAGCTTTACATAGCATGGAATCATGACATATCAGAACACAAAATAGGACAGAGTGTTTGGAAAGAGCTAGGAATCTAACTTCAAGCACATCAGATAAAGGGACGACAATGAGAAAGGGGGACGGGAAATACAGGACCGAAGGTGTTGTATCTGAATGCACGCAGTATACGAAATAAGGTAAATGAGCTTGTGGCGCAGATTGAAATTGGCAGGTATGATGTGGTGGACATCACGGAGACATGGCTGCAAGGGGATCAGGACTGGGAGCTAAATATCCAAGGATATACATCCTATCGAAAAAATAGGCAGGTTGGCAGAGGGGGTGGGGTTGCTTTGTTAGTAAGAAATGAAATTAAATCGATAGCAAGAAATGACGTAGGGTCAGATGATGTAGTATCTGTGTGGGTAAAGTTGAGGAACCGCAAAGGTAAAAAAACCATAATGGGAGTTATGTACAGGCCTCCGAACAGTAGTCAGGGTGTGGGGCACAAGATACACCAGGAGATAGAAAAGGCGTTTAAGAAAGGCAAGGTTACAGTGATCATGGGGGATTCAATATGCAGGTTAACTGGGAAAATCAGGTTGGTAGTGGATCCCAAGAAAAGGAATTTGTGGAATGTCTACGAGATGGCTTTTTGGAGCAGCTTGTGGTGGAGCCCACTAGGGAACAGGCAATTATAGATTTAGTGATGTGCAATGAGGCAGATTTGATAAGGGAGCTTAAGGTGAAGGAACCCTTAGGAGGAAGTGACCATAATATAATAGAATTTACCCTGCAATTTGAGAGGAAAAAGCTGGAATCAGATGTAACGGTATTACAGTTGAATAAAGGCAACTACAGAGGCATGAGGGAGGAGCTGGCCAGAATTGACTGGGAGATGAGCCTAACAGGAAAGACAGTGGAACAGCAATGGCAGGAGTTTCTGGGAGTAATTTGGGAGACGCAGCAAAAATTCATCCCTAGGAAGAAGAAGCATACTAAAGGGAGGACGAGGCAACCATGGCTGACAAGGGAAGTCAGGGACAGCATAGAAGCTAAAGAGAAAGCATACAATGCGGCGAAGAGCAGTGGGAAACCAGGGGATTGGGAAGCCTACAAAGACCAACAGAGGACAACTAAAAAAGAAATAAGGAGGGAGAAGATTAAATATGAGGGTAAACTAGCCAGTAATATAAAAGAAGATTGCAAGAGTTTTGTTAGATATATAAAGGGTAAGAGAGAGGAAAAAGTGGACATTGGACCGCTGGAAAATGACGCTGCAGAAGTAGTAGTGGGGAACAAAGAAATGGCGGAGGAATTGAATAGGTACTTTGTGTCAGTCTTCACGGTGGAAGACACGAGTAACATCCCCAAAGTTCAAGAGAGTCGGGGGACAGAGGTGAGTATGGTGGCCATTACCAAGTGCTAGGAAAACTGAAAGGTCTGAAGGTGGATAAATCACCTGGACCAGATGGATTACACCCCAGAGTTCTGAAGGAGATAGCTGAAGAGATAGTGGAGGCGTTAGTGGTGATCTTTCAGGAATCACCCGAGTCAGGGAGGGTCCCAGAGGACTGGAAAATCGCTAATGTAACCCCCATGTTTAAGAAGGGAGTAATGCAAAAGACGGGAAATTACAGGCTGATTAGCCTGACCTCGGTCGTTGGTAAGATTTTAGAGTCCATTATTGAGGATCAGATTTCAGAATACTTGGAAGTGCATGGTAAAATAGGGCAAAGTCAGCATGGTTTCATCAAGGGGAGGTCATGCCTGACAAATCTGTTATAAATCTTTGAGGAGGTAACGAGTAGGTTAGACAAAGGAAAGCCAATGGATATTATCTACTTGGACTTCCAGAAGGCCTTTGACAAGGTGCTGCACAAGAGGCTGCTCAGTAAGATAAGAGCCCATGGTGTTAGAGGCAAGGTACTAGCATGGATAGAAGATTGGCTGTCTGGCAGGAGGCAGAGAGTGGGGATAAGGGGGTCCTTCTCAGGATGGCGGCCGGTGACTAGTGGAGTTCCGCAGGGGTCAGTGTTGGGACCACAACTTTTCACTTTATACATTAATGATCTAGATGAAGGAACTGAGGGCATCTGGCTAAGTTTGCAGATTATACAAAGATAGGTGGAGGGACAGGTGGTATTGAGGAGATGGGGAGGCTGCAGAAGGATTTGGACAGGTTAGGAGAATGGGCAAAGAAGTGGCAGATGGAATACAGCGTGCGGAAGTGTGAGGTCATGCACTTTGGTAGGAAGAATAGAGGCATAGACTATTTTCTAAATGGGGAGAGAATTCAGAAATCTGGAGTGCAAAGGGACTTGGGAGTCCTAGTCCAGGATTCTCTTAAGGTTAACTTGCAGGTTGAGTTGGTAGTTAGGAAGGCAAATGCAATGTTGGCATTTATTTTGAGAGGGATAGAATATAAAAGCAGGGATGTGCTGCTGAGGCTTTATAAGGCTCTGGTCAGACCACATTTAGAATATTGTGAGCAATTTTGGGCCCCGTATCTCAGGAAGGATGTTCTGGCCCTGGAGAGGGTCCAGAGGAGGTTCACGAGAATGATCCCAGGAATGAAAGGCTTAACGTATGAGGAACGTTTGAGGACTCTGGGTCTATACTCGATGGAGTTTAGAAGGATGAGGGGGGGATCTGATTGAAACTTACAGAATACTGAAAGGCCTGGATAGAGTGGACGTGGGGAAGAAGTTTCCGTTAGTAGGAGAGACTAGGACTCGAGGGCACAGCCTCAGAGTAAAGGGAAGACCTTTTAGAACAGAGATGAGGAGAAACTTCTTTAGCCAGAGAGTGGTGAATCTATGGAATTCATTGCCACAGAAGGCTGTGGAGGCCAGGTCATTGAGTGTGTTTAAGACGGAGATAGATAGGTTCTTGATTGGTAAGGGGATCAAAGGTTACAGGGAGAAGGCGGGAGAATGATGTTGAGAAACTTATCAGCCATGATTGAATGGCAGAGCAGTCTCGATGGGCTGAATGGCCTAATTTCTGCTCCTATGTCTTATGGTCTTATATCATATAGATGTACATCTAGTTTCCGCCATTCAGATTTTTAACATTTAAGTAGCATATCCTAAGTATAGCATATCTGGCACTTGGATTCCACATCATGAATAGCAATATACTGCCTCCATAGTAATATATATCTATTATTACTATTACTATGGAGGTTGTATATTGCTATATTGTTTTGTGGTTGGAAAAGACTGAGTCGAAAGACACACCATCATCTCCCCACTTAATAAAAATGAATGTTATTTCTATTCTGCCTAACTGAGTATTGAAAACAATACAATATTTCTTACCTAGGCTTGTAGACATAACTATTACTTTGTCCCTGTATTTAGCTTTCTGGCAGATAGGATTGCCACTCAGGTCCAGATTCCAGATTTTTTGCCACTGGCTCAATACATATTCCAGTTCCTGGATTTGTGAATAAAGGAAGATTTCAATATCTGAAATTTCTATAAAAAAAAGCAAAATACTGCGGATGCTGGAAATCTAGAACAGAAACAAAAATACCTGGAAAAATTCAGCAGGTCTGACAGCATCTGCGGAGAGGAACACAGTTAACATTTCGAGTCCGTATGACTCTTCATAACACCTTCGGTCTGTCCGCAAGCATGGCCCAGACCTCCCTGTCGCTTGCCATTTCAACACACCACCCTGCTCTCAAGCCTACATGTCCGTCCTTGGCCTGCTGCAAAGTTCCAGTGAAGCTCAACGCAAACTGGAAGAACAGCACCTCATCTTCCGACTAGGCACTCTACAGCCTTCCGGACTTAACATTGAGTTCAACAACTTCAGATCATGAACTCTCTCCTCCATCCCTACCCCCTTTCCGATCCCCTTTTTTCCAATAATTTATAATTTTTTAATTATATTTTTCTTTTCCCACCTATTTTTAAATTTATTTCAATCTATCGTTTTATCTCCACCTTTTAGCCTATTTCAATCCCTTCCCCCCACCCCACCCCCACTAGGGCCATCTGTCACTTGCTTGTCCTGCTTTCTACCCTTAATGTCACCATTAGCACATTCCTTAGATAATATCACCACCGTCAACACCCCTTGGTCTTTTTGTTTATGACATCTTTGGCAATCTCTTCTTTGCTTCCACCTATCACTGGCCCTCTATCCAGCTCTACCTGTCCCACCCACCTCAACCAGCTTATATTTCACCACATTTCTATATTTCTTTAGTTCTGATGAAGTCATACGGACTCGAAACGTTAACTGTGTTCCTCTCCGCAGATGCTGTCAGACCTGCTCAGTTTTTCCAGCTATTTTTGTTTTTATGTCTGAAATTTCTATGTTCATTTTTGCTCAGTTTCAATAAGATCCTTGTTAATCTGCATAATTCTTCACCAAAATTAGGAACCATAAAAAAGTTCAATTTTTTACATCAAATATTACATTGACAGCTACAAAACAAATTAGAATATAATAATATAATCTAATAATATTATTATTCCATAATATTATTCGTACAATGCATATGTTATACCGGTAAATAATCGGGTACATACACTTATTACTCACTATATGTTAACCTAAGAAAAATGTCAGTGCAGTGCAATAAACGTTCCTCAAAAGGCAAATTCTGTGTTGTAAGGAATGCAAGTACAAACTTTAAGCATGACTTATTTCATTGTTGTAAATAACACAAATAATAACCCTAAATGTTCTTTCACTTCATTTTTTTAAAGCTAGACACAAAGTTTAAAACGTGCATTAAATAGGCAACTATACTCATTCATCTTTGAGCAAAACCTGCTAAAGAAGTTTGGTTGATTTAACTGACAGTTAACGCAGTTTCAAGCAAGACAAGTGTCTCAAAGAGAGTGTTTATCTAACAGACCATTAGTCCTAGTGGAAATATGATTACCCTTTGGGCTAGGTTTTATTGTACATTGTCTTTCTGTCTCTAATAAACTGGCTCCACTTTCCAACTATTCAATAATCAGTTCTAAAGGGACTCTCTTTGGGGGGGTTTCCTTTGCTTTGATAAATGATCATGTCACGCTCGTCACTCAGAGGTCTGCCACAAAATACTCAAGAGCAAATTATATTCAAGGCATGAGCATCAACTGGCTCAGCAAATACTGCAGCAGACTTTTCTTCAGCTAATGATGGCTAGTTATGAACCTGTATTTGACCACTGTGCTCCGATCTTTATCTTGCCTGTCTTGCTCAACTCTGCTAACTGCATCTGCAGACACCAATTTGTCAACCAGCTGACTGTCTGTCATAATCTATTTAAGAAAATCTATAATTTTTACTTGTCCCTGACTAAATTGTGAGGGGGATAAATTTATCTTTCTGATACAATCTACGGCCAAATCAATTTTGTGCCAAAGTTGTATAAATTTAATATCTTGGAAAAATATTGAATAACAATACTGTTTTTTACAATTTTATTTAAAAGTTTTCAGAGCAACCTTTCAGTTTATGTGTTTGCTTGTTATCTACCATTGTAATTTAGTTCTCATCATAATATGCATTAAGAAAATTGGAGAAACACCTTCCCATTTAAAGGTAAATAGTAGCACTACAAAACTAATTATTCAAAAGAAATAATCCTATGTTCTGTATACTGAATGCTTCAGCAATAAAAATGGATTATTGTTGTACAGTTAATAAAATGGTAACTCAAAATGCACTTTGCAATATATCCCCTTTATAACTGTGGCAGTTTATTGTAAAAGATGTGGATAAATTCAAAGGTCATGTAAATATCAGGGTTGAAGGCATTTCATATTTCATATATGTTTTTGAGAATGTGACACTGCTTAGCTATAACCTTTTCCTAAATCAGTTTCTGCAATTTACAAAGAATTGTTCTTTTCAATCATAAATTTTAAATATGCTTGACTTATATCCTGAACAAGAAAAGGCAATTCAGCCCATCAAGCCCACTCCATTCAGGTCCATAAATAATTACTATATTGTAGGCTTCTCTCCCACATGATTTGCTGATCACCACCTTTAAGGAACACTAAGTTTCTTCTCCTCTGTCCATTGAAAACATACCCATCCTGTCCACCTAGTCATCACAACCCTCTCCTCCACTCTTCTCAAATCCCTTCCTCACTCCTCCCTTCCCAGCTGTTGTAATGGTGCTGGTTATAGAACATGTCTGTTAATGAAGTCTTCATAGTCTTCTGCATGTTAACAGCAAGTCTTTATTAACTGCTTGTAACTATATACAGTAAAGGGCACAGGCAAGGAGATATCCCCATGTCTAGATCTTAACATGTCTCTGCTCAACACCACACTGACCCTAGGTCTGGGTCATATGCCTTCTTACATCACTGTGTGGGTAGTACTGCACTCAATCCCACATTAACCCTGTATATACCAGCCCCTTATACCACACCTCCCCCAAGTCTTTATCCTATTGAAATGGAGTTAAACTAGTTTGCTTCATGTCTTACATTGTTATTAGTCTTATGCATTTACTTTATTGTTATAAATAACCTTAATGCTACTCCAACATTATTGCTATTACAATATTAGCATTAACAACATTCTCACTATCCCATCTCCCCCTTCAAGTCCTTGAAGTTAGAGGTTCAGGCAGTCTGGAGGCTTTATAACCCTTCCACATCTTGTTCGCCATTTAGTCAGAACATATGAACATATGAATTAGGAGCAGAAGCAGGCCACTCAGCCCCTTAAGCCTGCTCTGCCATTCAATAAGATCATGACTGATCTGATGGTAACTTCAACTCCACATTCCCGCCTACCCCTCCTAACCTTTTACCCCTTACTTATCAAGAGTGGCAGTCTCTGTCGTTTCTGGTTCTTGTTGTTGGCTTGGAGATTGGACTGGCATTTTGGTACGCTTTCCTTTTTTTCTTCCTTTGTTTAATGTTGATCCACACCCGGTCAGTTTGGCTGTTGCATTGATTCATGGTTGCTGTTACTCTCAACCCTGTTCTGCAGGATAGAAGGATACGGTATTCATCTTCTTGGTGTCTTTTTCTTCTTCTATTTCCATGAGGGCTGTCTCCAAGGCCTCTGAGGCTGAGGAAGAATGGTCCTATGGTGAGAAGAAAGTTTAGTGGTACACTCACCTCTATAGTTTGTTGTCAATGGTGAGAGACTGGTACCAGGTTCCAACACCTCTTAGGTTGTGGCATACTGGCTGGAAGTTGCACTGTGTGCATAGTGGTTGCTGCGTTGACCAGCTGTGCCATCATTGCTGTTGGAAGTACAGGCTTCTCAGACTGTGGATCATTCTCTGGTACCACTACTGCTGGAGGCATCATGGTCATTTTGTAGGTAGTAGGTTGGTCTGACCATTGGGGATTTTCGGGGTCTGGAATGATAATGGTCAAGCCTGCTTTGCAAAGAGAGAAGAGAGATCAAATCTGAGTCTGAATACTCTTTAGTGTTCGAATACCCAGGACCACGCTCTTTGGCTGGCTAATGACAGTGGTAGTCTTGACATCCTCCAGTGTCTGGAGGAGATCCAGGGCGATGAAGGCATCCCCGCTGAGGAGAGAGAAAGGCTGGTTACGGATGATATTAATCAGCTCAAAGATCTGTGTGCCGCCATTCCTCAGTGGTTCCAGGATCATGCCGATGACCAGGAGTCGGACCTCCCGCCCTGTAAAGTGGAGTGTCCGGTGTCCAAAGCCAGAGGTCTTTGAGCCATGGTTCCTCGTCTGACAGGACTGTCACGCTGGAACCTGAACCTAATTTAAAAATTTTTAGATGACCATTGACCAGGATGCCAGCATTCTAAAATGAAGAACTGCAATCTTTGACCTCACCCAAGAAGCATGGCTGTGTGTCTTCTGGATTTCATTCTCAACCTCATGGATTACCTTTGGGCTGTCTGTGCAGTGCAGGGGTTTTGACTTGCACACTTTGCCAAAGAGTCCCTGTCTGTTGCAGTGGAAGCATTGGGCTGTACTTGCAGGACACTGATCTCTCCTGTGAAGGCACTTCGCACCGCAGCACTGGCAAGGTCGCTCTGCTGGGCATATTAATATTCTGTCGTGCAATGATGTATGCAATTGGTCCTGTTGAGTAAAGAAGTGTGTTCACTTGTTCCTCTTCTGATATTTTTATTTAAATCTGAAGCAATGCTGTATCTTAAAAATCTTTTCCTCCAAAGACTCCAATTTTGTGACTGATCTTGGCCTTAGGTGAGTCCCAGTGGAGTTAGAAGTATAGAATTATGATTCATGTTGAAGATTTTCAAAGTGTGGGTACAGCTTTTAGAGCTTACAGGCTTCTAATATGGCATCGCCGTTCACTGCAGAACAATGGAGTTCTCATGTTTGCTGGTTTTGGCAGGCTTCTCAAATTGGCGGCGGTGCACTTCTGGAAGAAGAATGTTTAGCAATGCTGCATGGGTCAGCTACCTGCAGACTTGGTTTATTTAGCGATGTAGCATTGTGAGTAGCAAAGCATTTAAATTAATCGCTTGCTTGTTGTTTAAAGATTCGGATGGTCATGAGGTTCCCAAGCGTTGACTAAATTAATTATTAATCTTCTTTTCTTTTCAACTTTGCGGCCATGTGTTGAAGCTAGGAATCAGGATCGAATTAGCGACGGGTTTCATTCAAACACGCTTCTGACTGAGTAAAAGGGGCTTCTCAGGACTGGCTACAGCCTGGAAGTTAAAGGTTACCATCTTCCGGTTGACGAGCAGGGGTGGGGCCCGCTCGCCGACGCATAAAATGACGCTGGGTGAAGTCGGGCGTGTGTCCCGACGTCCCCCCACATCATTTAGATTGCCAGTTCGGTGGGCATGCATCCGACTCGGATGCGCGCCCGCTGACCTGTAAACGGCCTATTAAGGCCATTAAAAAACCAATTGAACTCATTAATGGACCTGCCCATCCAACCTTAAGATTGGTGGGCAGGCCGGGAGCCCAGGCGGGCTTGTGAAAAAACATAAAACCTCATCCACAGGCGGGATGATGTTTCATGAGTAATTTAAAAAATGCAGAATATCTTACAATAAAAGTTATGGACATGTTCCAACTCATGTGACAGTGTTACATGAGGGGACATGGCAGGGAAATTTTTTTCTAATCTTTATTCAAAGTTTTAAATCGGAGCCGATCTCCCTGAGGCAGCACTTTGCCTCAGGGAGATCTGTGCACTCTTTCGCACGCATGCGCACTCCCAGCTGAGGGAATCCGCCCCCACCCCCCACCCGCACAGGGAGCGCATAGCACTTCCGGTGCACGTCACGCTGGGCGGGCCTTAATTGGTCCACCCACGTAAAATGGCGGCAAAGCCCACCCACTCGCCCCCACTCCCGCACTTCCCCTCTTGACGGGGGAAAATGTTGCCCAAAGAGATTTAGCTCACCCTTGCAGGCTATAGACTCTGCCTGCTGAAGCTGGACTTTCAAGGGACATTCATTGGAGTCTTCTGTTACAGTAAAGCTTCTGCCTTTAGCTTCCAGGTTCTTCTGTCGAATTTTCTCAGCTTCTGTAGCTTCAGTTGGGAGCTTCTTTCAGCTCAGAATCAACTGAAGGTTTTCTTTTTCTTAGTTTTTCAGCATTCTTGTGAGGTTGAGGATTTCTTGCTCCCCAGCTGCCACCATGTTGTAATGGTGTTAGTTACAGAACATATCCATTAAGGAAGTCTTTGTAGTCTTCTGTATGTGCTATCTCCATGTCGAAAACTTAACATTTTTCTGAACACCACACTGACCCGAGGTCTGGGTCATGTGCCTTCTTACATCACTTTTGGGCAGTACTGTGCTCAGTTCTACATTAACCCTGTATATACCAGACCCTATACTACACAAGCCTCCTCCTTCATTCCCTCTTCACTTCCTCATTCCCTCCAGCTTCTCACTTCCTGTCATTTCCTGTACGTGTTCTTGGTCTTATCTCACTGAATGCAATACCATATGAAAATGCTGAATAGCACTGTTAGAATGTTTTAAAATGGTTTACATTGGTATAAGTATCTGTTTTGCTTCAGCGTTTTAGCCACAGTAATTGTAGAGGAAAGAGGAAATGTATGAACAAAGGCAGTTTTGAAACTCGAGACAGAAAATAATAAACACCTTGGTCAAGAGATGGCCCATAATCAAGGTAAAAAAGGTCTTTGCTAAGAGAGCGTTGCAGTAAAAGATAACACAAGGAAAAGAAAGACAGACTTGCATTTATATAGCACGTTTCACAACCTCAGAACATCCCAAAGTGCTTCACAGCCAATGAAGTACCTTTGAGGTGTAGTATAAGTGTTGTAATGTAGGAAACATGGCAACAATTTGTGGACAGTAAGTTTTCATAAATGTGATAATGGTCAGATAATCATTTATTTTTACTGATGTTGATTGAGAGATAAATGTTGGCCATAACTTCTCTGCTCTTCTTCAAATTAGTGCCATGTGATCTTTTATGTCCATCTGAGAGAGCAGGCTGGGTATTGATTTAACATTTCATCCAAAAGACAGTCAGAATTATGGAAGGCTGCACAGCCACTCGGGCTATGCGTTAAACAAAGCTTGTAGAACAGAGATGCAGCGCAGAAGATTAGAAGTAGAGTAAACATTTAAATATGTAGACCAGAATCTTTCACGCCTGCCTGCTTGGGAAGCTTGGGGGGAGGGGCAGCTTAATTTGAAGTGAGGCCAAAAATCAGTTTCCTGACAACAGGATGAATTTTCGCAATTATGTTCTTGGGACTTTAAAGGCGAGTCAAGCTTCCCGATGAACAGTGTTGGGGAGCTCTTTTGCATGGATTAGCAAGTCTAGCATGCTCATTAAAAGACCAGCTTGCCAGAATTAAGTTCTTCCCTCCAAATTAAGTTCCCTGCCGGTCAGAAATAGAATGTTCACATTTATGACTGCATATAAGTAGCGTGCAATGGCAAGGTTGACTTCTTCCATGGTTTTGAAGTGAGTAGCCGCTGTTTTGGTCTTCTTGGGGACCGCTCATAAGTGTCAGCCTCTTGATTGAGATTGGGTATCAGTGGTCCAAGCAGTGTAGATGCTGGACACAGGAGGCAGGACCAGTGGGGAAGAGTGGACCAGAGGTTGAACAGGAGAGGCAGGCTAAAGGGTTGAGGGGTGGGGCTGGGGCAGGGAAGAGCAGAGGCAGAATAGGAGAGGGAGGACCAGTGGGAAAGGATGGGAGGGCGCCTGGGGAAGGAAGACAGACTGTCCAGAGCAGGGTGGGAGGCAGCGAGGCAATATGAGCGTGCAGGGACGTGGCATGGAGGGAAAAGCCTTGTTTGTTGGGTCTGGGGTCTTGTGGTTGGGTGACGGAGGAGGTTTTTGGGCAGGGATGTTGGTAGAGAGATGGCCCTAGAGGGCGAGGTTGGTGCTGTCCATGGTGGTGTCCTGTGGATTGAACTGAGAGTACTGGCAGTGTGGCAGAGGAGGGAGCAGTCACAATGAGAAGGGGGATGGTAGGTCCAGCGTAATAGTTGGTAGCTAATGGTTTCATTGCGGGGGGTGGGAGAGAGGTCATGGAAACGGATGAAACAAGTGGCTCGGATAACAGAAGGGGCTAAGGTCAGGGTGGGCATGGGGACAGTGGGACAGTAATGGGTGTAGGCTCGAAGGGGAGAGAAGGCATGTGGAGGATGATAGTTATAGGTTCAAGGCTAACAGGGGGAGATTCAAGGGTGACAGAGGGAAGATGAATGGTTATGTTGGGTGGGTCAAGGGTGATGGGGGAAGTTGGTGGGAGACAGGAAAGGGTATAAGCTGGTGGATCGTGTCTGGAAAGTTACACGTACCATTTTTTCAAGGCTCTTCTTCACAACACAGTTGCTCTGTACATGTGAATCCTTAAAGTGAGAGGAGGGTTTCTTCGGGAGGGTGGAGTTCAAGCTGAGCACAATTGGCTGACTAAAGGGACACACTAATGATCATGAGGCAACTGGATGAGAACCATGCTCAGCTGTGTTATCCTCGTTATCCTCTCTGTGGTATCCTCGTTATCCTCTCTGTGGTGAAGCCTACATGGCAGTAGGTTTGCTCCTTGGCTCATGGGTCTCATAACATTGAGATCCCAGCAAGGTCAGGAGCTGCAGTAATCTCACCTCATGGGGTAATCCCCCAGTCCCTCGAATAAGTCTGGTAAACCTTGGTTGCAGCCCCTTTATGGAGGTCAATCCTTCCCAGGTAAAGAGATGAGCAGGACGAATAATACTCCAGGTGAGGTCTCACCAAAATAGCAGTCAACTGCTGCCAGACCTCTTTAATCCTACACTCTATCACTCTTGCAATCAGTGCACATGTCCTTTCTGCTGCTGAGTCCTGTGACTGTAACTCCTGTCTGACATCTCTGTGCACTCATACACCTAGGCTGCCTGATGCCCTTATGAGTGTCACTTTGCAGTGAGTAGACGATGCCACTTATCCTGGCGGAACGCAGCAGATCATTCATCCTTTTTCTGCACTGCTTGGCAGTTCTCCTGTGGGACGCTAACCTCTTCTACCCAAGCTGTCATGGTCAGATGGGATGTCCGCTTCCTTCCATCCCTGGGAAACAGCACCTCCCACCTTTCCTGGACGGCCTGGAGGAGAATCTGCAGGAAGGCCTTGCTAAACTGTGGGGCCACACACTGTCTCCTCTGCCACATACAAACTGTGATCTAGAGAATATGGAGCTCCTGGCTTGCAGTGAGCGAATAGCCCTTTAAAGATGGCACCAGGACCTTTGACCCCATGGGGTAACAGCAGGGATGGCAACTCCCTGCCCATTGTGAGATTCACTGTGTTCCTTATGGAAGCATATGTAATGAGCTGAACAGTACAAGATTACACATAGCCAACCGTCCCGCACCCACATTCCCCCACCCTATCCCCAGCAGAAATCACACTGACTTCCACTCCCACTTCTGAATTTTGACTCCAGAATGGAAGATTCCAGCCATGGTCTCAACCAGCTTGCACCTGAACATCCCATTATGCATAAGTTCTGCCCAAGATAGCCGAATAGTAAAAGAATGGGGCCTTTTTACCCTTAACTTCAGAGCACAGCTGGGACAGTGGGAATTCCATCCACAAAAGATTATGTCTGATCAGCTAGAATGAAACTTCATGAAGACTAACAGATTATATTAATTGCATTTACTAATGGAATATTATAGGATCGTTGTATAAAACCAAGACTGTTATTAGTCAAGCCTGTTATTTAAAACCGATTGGGCCTGAATCTGAGCAGAAGTCGTTGTTGCCGACTAACAACCCTTTTTTGTAAGTGTAACAACAGGGATTCCATTAACAGGTCCTTAATGGTTTTGTATATATAGGTTATGCTGTTAGCACAGCATAACATAATATGACATTGCTTACAAAGGAGACAAATGTAACAGAACCAATCATGCCTACAGGAATAAGAATGTCAACTCCCTTAGGTTGAAACTATTAACTGCCTCCAGTAACCTCTTCCCATTGAGAAAAAATCTCTCCTGACTACCTGATACTCATCTCCACTTACAACACAATGAGCAAAATCTTAGCCCCCCTCCAACCACTATGAACACAGAGCCCTCTTTCTCTCCACCCACTTTCTGTATTTCCTGTTACAATCCGCCCCCGAGCCACTGGTGGCACTATGATAGGATATCTCAAAGTCAAAATATAACATTAAAACATTTAAAAATACTTCACTTGCAAAACTGATCCAAAAAGAAACTCTCTTTTGCTAACATCAGTATTTACATCAACCCAGAGAAAATTGAATGTGGAGAACGAATGGTTCTCCCCTCCTCAAAATAGGAAGAAAAATTGGGCCACAGAGAAGAAAAGTTCTGTACTCCATCAGAAATACTCACCCACCAACTAAGAACAAAATCAGTTCTTATAAGCCAAAATCCTGACCCCTCCATTCACTGAGGTAAAAATCAAGACAATACACTGCCCCTGCCTCTTCTGAGGAAAGAAAGGAAGCTCAGCATACCTCTCACTTATTAAGTGAAATTTGACCACCCTCCCCCCACCGAAAGAGGTAAACATTACCTTATGGTCCCCATGCCCTCAGATGAAGTGATAGCCAGGCCACCCCCACTGAACAAGTTGCCAATACCTCAAGTAGTTAGGTAGTTGCCCAACATTTGCATCCACCGCCCCCTCTCCTGCTGCTACCCTGCTTCCTCCTCTTGCCCCACCCCTCCCTCTCACCCCATTTCCCACATCCTACTTTTCATCCACTTCCCAGAATCACAGTGCAGAACAGACCTTTCGGCCCATCGAGTCTGCACTGACACATGAAAAACACCTGACCTACCTACCTAATCCCATTTACCAGCACTTAGCCCATAGCCTTGAATGACGTGCCAAGTGCTCATCCAGGTACTTTTTAAAGGATGAGAGGCAACCCGCCTCCACCACCCTCCCAGGCAGTGCATTCCAGACCGTCACCACCCTCTGGGTAAAAATATTTTTCCTCACATCCCCCCTAAACCTCCTGCCTCTCATCTTGAACTTATGCCCCCTCGTGACTAACCCTTCAACTAAGGGGAATGGGTGCTCCCTATCCATCCCCCTCATAATCTTGTATACCTCGATCAAGTCGCCCCTCAGTCTTGGCTGCTCCAACGAAAACAACCCAAGTCTATCCAACCTTTCTTCATAACTTAAATGTTTCATCCCAAGCAACATCCTGGTGAATCTCCTCTGCACCCCTCCAGTGCAATCACATCCTTCCTATAATGTGGCGACCAGAACTGCACACAGTACTCCAGCTGTGGCCTCACCAAGGTTCTATACAACTCCACTCTATTTCTCTATACCTCTTCTCCATTCACCTAGAATCATAGCATAGAAGGACACTATACAGCTCATTATATGTGCGCCCATTATCTGTGAGAAAAGCTCAGCTAGTCCCACTATCCCGCCTTTTCCCCTTTGTTCTGCAGATGTTTTCTCTTCAGATAATTATCCAATTCTCCCCTGAAAGCCACAACTGAGTCTGCCTACACTGCACTCTCAGACAGTCCATTCCAAATCCTAATCACACACTGCATGAACATGTTTTTCCTCATGTTGCCACTGGTTCTTCAGCCAATTACCTTAAATTGGTGTCCTCTTGTTCTTGACCCTTACATCAATGGGAACACTCTCTCCCTATCTATCTGTCCAGGTCCTCATGATTTTGAACACCTTTATCAAATCTTCTCTCAACGTTATCTTCTCTGAAGAGAAAAGTCCCAGATCTGCCAATTCATCCAGCCTCTAACCCTGATTGACCTGAATACTGCAAGAAATGCCACTGACTAGTTATAATGTAAATAGAATACTGGATAGCTTGACTCCTGGTTACCAATTGCTGAACTGAATCTCAGAACTCATCACACCATGCATTATAACCTCAAATTGAAATGACTACACTTTCCCTTTCACCTGCATTATTCTGTTTGTACCTCCTCAACATCTCTTTCACACTAGGATGGAAAAAAAATGTAATTTCCAGGAAATAAAATCAATTTACTTATTGCTCAGCAAAATCCTTTTAGAAAATGGGATGGAGACAAAGTATCTAAGAAATTTGGAATTGGGAACACACTAAAATGTAACCCTTGTGGCTCAACACTGACATTTTATTGATTTTATTCATTTGCTTTATACTGCATCACTATCAGTGAATTTCAACTGTTCGAATTCAGTCTTTAAATGAGAACAGACTACAGACTTTTACTCGTTGGCAGATTGTCCAGAAGCTTTTCATTATGGTTACAATTTCTGGTTAACCAGAATATAACTCAGCTAATATTTTAGCGATTATACAGAATAAAGTTGCCCATAAAATAGTAGAATCTTTTGTAGCAGAACTCTGGTCAATATTCCCTTCTTCAACTAAAAGGTAGTGAGGTCAATTACAGGATCTGTACAGTTAACCCAGTCGAGATCAGCTAACTCAGAAAGCCCTTCCTCATCTTTATTCCTGACTACAGTACTGAATAGATAAACTTACTGAGCCCTCTGCGGAAGAATTGGAATACATCTTACTAATATAAAAGCAAAGCATTTAGTCATAATAGAATCGTGTTGTACAAACTGTATTTCAGGGTTTCCGATTGCTTCAACTGTGATAATGGGCTGATTTTGTTTTTTTTACACAAAGTAAAAATGAATGGAAAACAGAAATTAGGAAATCAATGAAATTGCAAATACAATGTTAAGATACAGACTTATGACAACTATTCCTTCAATGATAAATTTCCATCCTAGGATGCACAACCCCCGTGCTATGCAGTTTTTCTCAGCAAAGTAGAGGGAAAAAAATCAGAATGAAGCATAGTATAACATCTTGTATTACAATTGGCGGAATTTTCCAGACCCTCTGGCGTCAGATGTCATGGTGGGCGTGAGCAGACAATATGGCAGGAAGGCCAAAAATCAGTTTCACGACATTATGAAACTAGTTTGCAATTGTCCGCTCCACCCGCCACACGTCGGGAACTTCATTGTAATACATCTGCATATCATTATAAGCCCAACTCGCTGGAATCATCCCCTCATGCTGGTTTTCCAAGCACATCGGGTTCACAACTGAACATAAGCGACGTGCACTTGGTGAGCTGTGCTTCACTCGGAACTTCGAGGTTTGTTTGCCTACTTTGCTTCGGGCAGCTCTCGTGTTCATCAGTGCCAGGCTTCAGGCAGCACGTCACTTTCAGGGGAGCTCACGGGCAGGCCTCAACTTACCACCAGCCATAAGGTGGGTGGCTTTTCAACAGCTGCAGGGCTAGGGTTTGCATGGTGAATGGGGTGGCCTCAGGAAAAGAACGGCTGCAGGGCAAGGGTTGTACCGGGGAAGGGGGGTATCCCAAGGTGTGCATGGGGGCACATGTTGATCTGTGCAGTGGCCTCAAGGTGGGGAGGGCTGAACAGGCAGTCTCCAGAGGAGATGAAGTCAGGTGGGGATGTGAGGATGTGTGTGAGAGAGTGAGTGGTGATGTCCCTTGAGCTGGCAGTGAGTGAGATGACAGTGAATGTGTGATGGGCTTGTGAGTGTGTGAGTTTAGAGTAATGAGATAGTTGCCTTACCCTGGCAGCACAGATGAGATCATTCATCTATTTTCTGCAGTGGATGGCCTACCTCTTCTGTTCAGCGTTGACACTGACAATCTCTGCCACCGCCTCCCAAGCCGGAGTGGTAACACTGATGGGCCTCCTGCAGCCAGAGGACACATGGCGGGCTCCAACGGTGTCCAGAAGGCATCCCAGGGATGTGACACTGAATCGTGGGGCTGCAGTTTTTTTGCCTTTCGGGGCCATGCAGCAGTCCTGGGCAACCGCGTGAGGAAGCGCACGAGGTGACAGTGTGGCGGACGAATGACAGCCCACCCACCATCGAAACGGCATGTTTCCCAGGAATGCATGATTAATGAGGCGGGATTGGGACAACACTGTGTGAAAAGCCGCCATTGAGGCCAGTGAGTAAAATGTTCTTTTTCCTGCCTGCTATCGCACTTAGTGCAAATCTGCGACGATTCTGCCCTATGAGTTTGCAATACTTTATGCCACTCTAAAACACTATCTAACACTTTTCCACATTAAACCCATTATATAAACACAAGTTGTTGTTGTAATTGAACATAAGAAATAGGAACAGGAGTAAAACCTCCCTGTCGCTTGCCATTTTAACACTCTACCCTGCTCTCTTGCCCACATGTCTATCCTTGGCTTGCTGCGTTGTTCCAGTGAAGCCCAACGCAAACTGGAGGAACAGCACCTCATCTTCCGACTAGGCACTTTACAGCCTTCCAGACTGAATATTGAATTCAACAACTTTAGATCTTGAACTCCCTCCTCCATTCCCACCCCCTTTCCGTTTCTTCCCCCTCCCTTTTGTTTTTTCCAATAATTTATATAGATTTTTCTTTTCCCTCCTATTTCCATTATTTTTAAATCTATACCTGTAATGCCCTGTCAGTCTTTCCACTCCACCCCTACTAGAGCTGTACCTCGAGTGTCCTGCCATCCATTCTTAATTAGCACATTCTCTTAGATAATATCACCACCTTTAACAGCTTTTTGTTCCTTTGTCTGTGACATCTTTTGATTATCTGCTCCTATCACTGCTTGCTTGTCCCTACAACCACCCCCGCCCCCCAACTTCTCTCCCCCCACCGCCCCCCCACCTCCCCACCTTAAACCAGCTTATATTTCACCCCTCTCCTAATTTTACTCAGTTCTGTTGAAGGGTCATGAGGACTCGAAACGTCAACTCTTTTCTTCTCCGCCGATGCTGCCAGACCTGCTGAGTTTTTCCAGGTGATTCTGTTTTTGTTTAGGAACAGGAGTAGACCATCTGGCCCCTTGACCCTGCTCTGCCATTCAATAAGATCATGGCTGATCTTCCTGTGTTTTGATTTCCACATTCCCATCTAACTCTGATAACCTTTGATTCCCTTGCCTAACAAGAATCTATCTGCCTCTGCCTTAAAAATATTCAATGACCCCGCCTCCACTACCTTCTGAGGCAGAGAATTCCAAAGTCGCACAACCCTCTGAAAGAAAAAATTTCTCCTCATCTCTGTCCTAAAAGGGCGACCCCTAATTTTAAAACAGTGATCCCTACTTCTGGACTCACCCACAAGAGGAAACATCCTTTTGACATCCACCTTGTGAAGGCCTTTCAGGATCTTGTATACTTCAATCAAATCACTCCTCACTCTTCTAAACTCCAGTGGAAACAAGCCCAGTCTGTCCAACCTTTCCTCATAAGACAACCCACTCATTCCAGGTATCAGTCTAGTAAACCTCCTTTGAACTGCCTCCAATGCATTTACATCCTTCCTTAAATAAGGAGGCCAAAACTGCCTACAGTATTCGAGGTGCGGTCTCATCAATGCCCTGCATAACTGAAGCATACATCCTTACTTTTATGTTCAATCCCTCTTGTAGTAAAGGATAGCATTCCATTAGCCTTCTTAATTACTTGCTGTACCTGCATATGAACTTTTTGTGACTCGGACTAGAACACCTAGATCCCTCTGCACCTCAGAATTATACAGCCGTTCTCCATTTAAGTAGTACTCTGCCTTTTTGTTCTTCCTGCCAAAGTGAACAACTTCACATTTTCCCACATGAAACTCCATTTGCCAGATCTTTGCCTATTCACTCAACCTATCTATATCCATCTGCAACCTCCTCATGTCCTCTTCACAACATGCTTTGCTACCTATCTTTGTGTCATCTGCAAATTTAGCTTCCATGTCTTCACTCCCCTCATCTAAGTCGTTGATGTAAATCGTCAAAAGTTGAGGCCCCGGTACAGACCCCTGAGAGACGCCACTCGTCACATCCTGTCAATCAGAAAAAGATCCATTTATGCATACTCTCTGCTTTCTGCCAGCCAGCCAATCTTCTATCCATGCTAATATGTTATCCACTACACCATGCACCTTTATTTTCCGTAATAATCTTTGAATGTGGCACCTTACCAAATGCCTTCTGGAAATCCTAGTACAGTACGCCTACAGGCTCCCCTTTATCCACTGCACATGTTACTCCTTCAAAAAACTCCAATAAATTAGTTAAACATAATTTTCCTTACACAAAACCATGCTGACTCTTCCCTATTGCCTTGCGCTCTTCTAAGTGCCCAGCTATAACCTCCTTAATGATTGATTCTAATAACTTTCCCATGACAGACGTAAAGCAAAATGGCCTATAGTTTCCTGTTTTCTGCCTCCCTCCCTTCTTGAATAGAGGGGTTATATTTTCATACATTCCAATCTGATGGAACCTTTCCAGAATCTAGCAAATTTTGGAAAATTAACACCAGCGCATCGACTACCTCATTAGCCACCTCTTTTAAGACCTTAGGATGTAATCCATCAGGACCCGGAGACTTGCCAGCCTGCAGCTCTATCAATTTGCACAGTACCGTTTCCCTAGTGATTTCAATTTCACCAAGTTCCTTTCTCCCATTCACCTCCTGATTTGCAGCTATTACTGGAATATTTTTGTTTCCTCAGTTTTCTTGCTCAGTATAAATCAATTGCACACCCACAGTGAGGAAAAGAGAGTTCTTCTGTTCTGGTACCGTAACATAGGCCAGGATTTTTCCCTCATCAGGTGGGCTCGGCGGGGCAGTCGGAAAGCCGACCGCCACCCACGATCGGCTCCGCTCCGCAATTTCGCGCGGGTGGGCACTGAGCACTGCCTGTGCAGGCGGGGGGAGAAGGGAGAGCAGGCCTGGGGCATGCGCGTGAAAGAGCACTTCAATCTCCCTGAGGCAGCTCCATGCCTCAGGGAGATTGAAGCTCTTTTTTAAAAAATTAATAAAGACAGTAAAAATTTTTAAAAACATGTCCTCTCATGTGACTCTGTCATGAGCTGGGACATGTTTTTAATTCAAAAATAAAGTTTTAATTAATGTTTGTTTTCTTTAGGAAACCTCAACCCGCTCGTGGATGAGATATCCTAAAAAATGTAAAGGCCACTTGGCCTTTTCACCTGCCCACCAACCGTAAGGTTTTAATTAGCTTGTTGATGGCCTTAATAGGCCTTTCAATTATTGGCGGGCACACAGCCGGCTCTGGCGCACACCCGCCGAATGAAATATCGTGCGTCATATTACGCTCAGACATGTTGGGCGCGCGTCCGCATGCCGAACGTAAAATTCTGCCCATAGTGTTTTGGTACTAGACAATGCATAGGTAGTTCAAATTCTACCACTGGAAGTTGTGAAATAAAAGTAAAAAATTTGGTAATTTTTTGGGTCACAGGAGAAATAAAATGGCAATGAAAGCTATGGTATTGTCATAAAAACCCATCAGAGAAGCAAACCAGCCACCCTGTCTAGTCTGACTTGGAAGGTCGACTCTATACTCTTTGGGCAAATCTTCAGCTCAGCGTGTGGGTGTGTGCCCAACATGCACGAGCGTGAAATAGCGCACAATGACATCAGGCGAATGTCCCAGCGTTATTGTGCACTCGTTCAATATTTCGGTCGGCAGGCACACGCGAGAGTCGGCAGCGCATCCGCCGACAATTAACAGAGCTATTAAGCCCATTAATCAATTAATTAAATTGAAATTTTCGCTGCCCATCCAACATAACAGTTGGCGGGCAGGCAAATAGGCCAGGCGGCCTTTGCATTTTTTGCGCAATCTCATCCAAGGGCAGGATGAGGTTTCCAACAGTGACTAAAAAAAAATAAAAATTTTTAAAACTCAGTTTTCACATGTCCCTGTTCATGACACAGAGTCACATGCAGGGACATGTTTTCCTTATTTTTAAAATCTTTATTTATCATGTTAAAAATCTTCAGCTCCCTGAGGCAGCTCTGTGCTTTCAGGGAGCTTTCACTGAGTGCAACCTCGTGCATGTGCACAATTCAGCGCTCACGCTCCTCCCGCCTCTACCCCAGCATCTCTAAGGTTATCAGCACGCATTTCATGCTGGCTGGCTGTTAAATGGCCAGCCAGCATGAAATCATGCTCGGGGCTTGATCGCGGGCGGCAGACTATTTCGCGGCTGCTCCCGGGCCGCCCGCCACGCCCACCTGACGAAGGGAAACTGTACAAGCAAGGTAATTAGGGATTAATAACAAATGTGTCCCATCAACAGTGCCCATACAATAAGAACAGATCACATGTTTAAACAGTGCAAGAGGAAAGGAATAGACTGGATGCCAGATGGTTTATCTTTTTCCAGAGTAGTGACCTTCTGGAAGGTATTGCTGGCTGGTGTAGTATAAAGGGTGAACAGCTATTAAGCTAATAGCTAATATACATTACCAGTTATGTCAGATCACGTGTGACCAGAGCTCAGAGAGAGATGGCTCTGGAAGGAGCCTCGTGCTTATTTATCCCTGTATATAGTTGCGTATAGTTAAATAAATATTTGGAAGATCCTAGAGGCCTTGTTTCCAGCAGTCTATGTTAAACACACCTTGGGACCGTTTACGATCAAGCAGGCTGCTTTGTCCTTGATGTTATCAAGCTTCTTGAGTGTTGTTGGAGCTGCACTCAACCAGGCAAGTGGAGAGTATTCCATCACACATCTGACTTGTGCCTTGTAGATGGTGGATGGGCTTTGGGGAGTCAGGTGAGTTACTTGCCGCAGGATTCTTAGCCTCTGACTTGCTATTGTAGCCATGGTAGTTATATGGCTAGTCCAGTTCAGTTTCTGGTCAATGGTAACCCCCAGGATGTTGATAGTGGGGGATTCAGCGATGGAAATGCCATTGAATGTCAAGGGATGGTGGTTAGATTCTCTCTTGTTGGAGATGGTCATTGCCTGGCACTCGTGTGGCGCGAATGTTAGTTGCCACTTGTCAGGCCAAGCCTGGGTATTGTCCAGATCTTGCTGCATTTGGACATGGACTGCTTCAGTTTCTGACGAGTCATGAATGGTGTTGAACATTGTGCAATCATCAGCGAACATCCCCACTTCTGGCTTTATCATGGAGGGAAGGTCATTGATGAAGCAGCTGAAGATAGTTGGGCCTAGGACACTGCCCCAAGGAACTCCTGCAGTGATGTCCTGGAACTGAGATGATTGACCTCCAACAACCACAACCATCTTCCTTTGTGCTAGGTAAGAGTCCAACCAGCAGAGAGTTTTCCCCCTCATTCCCATTAGCTCCATTTTGCTAGGCCTCCTTGATGCCACACTCAGACAAATGCTGCCTTGATGTCAAGGGCAGTCCCTCTCACCTCACCTCTGAAATTCAGGTTTTTTGTCTATGTTTGAACCAAGGCTGTAATGAGGTCAGGAACTGAATGGCCCTGGTGGAACCCAAACAGAGCGTCAGTGAGCAGGTTTTGCTAAGCAATTGCTGCTTGAAAGCACTATTGATGACCCCTTCCGTCACTTTATTGATGATGGAGAGTAGGCTGATGGGGTGGTAATTCGCTGGGTTGGATTTGACCTGCTTTTCTGTGCAAAGGACAGACCTCGGCAATTTTTCACATTGTCGGGTAGATGCCATGTTGTAGCTGTACTAGAACAGCTTGGCTAGGGGTGCAGCTAGTTCTGGAGCACAAGTCTTCAGTACTATTGCTGGAATATTGTCAGGGCCCAATGCCATATCCAGTGCCTTCAGCCACTTCTTGATATCATGTGGAGTGAATTGAATTGGCTGAAGACTGGCATCTGTGATGCTGGGGACCTCCGGAGGAGGCCGAGATGGATCATCCACTAGAGACTTCTGGCTAAAGATTGTTGCAAATGCTTCAGCCTTATCTTTTGCACTGTGTGCTGGGCTCCCCTATCACTGAGGATGTGGATATTTGTGGAGCCTCCTCCTCCTGTTCCTGATGCAGGAACTGACTTGCCTGAAGCTCCCAAAATGCCCAGTGAAACAGTTGCAGGAAATATATCTGACTTAGGAAAACCTGATCTCAAAACCAAAGAAGTCAATGCTGAAGTACCACCTACTGATCTTACACACACTTCAGATGTACAAGGATGAGAGGCAATAGAAAAATAACCTAATCAGGTAGGCCATTACCTAGCAACAGAAATTCGTGTGAAATCTAGCTTTACTCCAGATATTGATTTGATTGCTGAAACTCTTGAGGTTTCAAGGCCTGGTGAAGGAAAGGAACACAGTGGTGTGAGGGAAGAATGTGTGCATATTACACAAACCCCTATGGTACCAACAAATGAAGCAACAACCCTGCTTGAGAATAATCTTCATTCTTCTGTTTATCCATCTGATTCATTCATTAATGTGACACTGGAATTGCACAGCATTTCATCCCAAGGCCAGGATCACTGAATGCACATAAACAAAAGATACTTTTGCCAGACAATGGACTTGCTGGATTGGAAACAAAGAAACATAGAAACTAGAAGCAGGAGTAGGCCATTCATCCCTTGAGCCTGCTCCGCCATTCAATTTGATCATGGCCGATCCTCTATCTCAACGCCATATTCCCACTTTCTCTCTATATCCCTCGATGCCCCTAATATCCAAAAAATCATCAATTTCTTCCTTGAATATACTCAGCGACCTGGCCTCCACAGCCTTCTGTGGTAGAGAATTCCACAGGTTGACCACCCTCTGAGTTAAGAATCTTTTCCCCATCTCAGTCCTAAATGGCCTGTCCTGTATCCTGAGACTGTGGCCCCTGGTTCTAGACTCCCAAACCAGGGGAAACATCATCCCTGCATCCAGTCTGTCTAGCCCTGTTAGAGTTTTTATACGTTTCAATCAGGTCCCCTCTCATTCTTCTAAACTCTAGTGAATACAGGCCCAGTCGAACCAATCTCTCCTCATACGACAGTCCTGCCATCCCCGGTATCAGCCTAGTGACCCTTTGCTGCACTCCCTCTATGGCAAGTATATCCTTTCTTAGGTAAGGAGACCAAAACTGCACAAAATACTCTAGGTGTGGTCTCACCAAGGCCTTGTATAACTGCAGTAAGACATCCTTACTTCTGAACTCAAATCCTCTTGCAATGAAGGCCAACATACCATTTGCCTTCCGAATTGCTTGTTGTACCTGCCTGTTTACTGTCATTGACTGGTGTACAAGGACATCCAGAACCCTTTGTACATCCACATTTTCCAATATACCGCCGTTTAAATAGCACTCTGCCTTTCTGTTTTTCACACTGAAGCATACAACTTCACATTTATCCATATTATACTGTATCTGCCATGTGTTTGCCCACACACACACTTGTTTAAATCGCCCTGAAGCCTCCTTGCATCCTCCTCACAGCTCACAACCCCGCCCAATTTTGTGTCGTCAGCAAACTTTGAAATATTGCATTTGGTTTCCTCATCCAAGTCATTTATATATAGCGTGAATAGCTGGGGCTCAAGCATTGATTCCTGCAGTACACCACTAGTCACCACCTGCCATCTGGAAAAAGACCCATTTATTCCCACTCTCTGTTTCAGGTCTGTCAAGCAATTCTCAATCCATGCCAGTATATTACCCCCGATCTCATGTGCTTTGGTTTTGCCCAGTAGCCTCTTATGTGGGACCTTATCAGAAGCCTTCTTGAAATCCAAATACACCATATCCATTGGTATGTTACATCATCAAAAAACTCCAGTAGATTAGTTAAGCATGATTTCCCTTTCATAAATCCATGCTGACTATGTCTGATCCCGTTAATGCTTTTCAAGTGTTCTGTTACCACGTCTTTTATAATAGGCTCTAGCATTTCCCCCACTACTGATGTTAGGCTAACTGGTCTGTAATTCTCTGGTTTTTTTTCTCCCTCCTTTTTTAAATAATGGGGTTACATTTGCCACCCTCCGTTCTGTAGGAACTGCTCCAAAGTCTTTAGAGTTTTGGAAGATAACCACCAATGCATCCAATATTTCCAGGGCCACTTCCTTTCGTACTCTGGGATGTAGATTATCTGGGGATTTTTCCGCCTTTAGCCCCATTAATTCTCTCGCACCATTTTTTTTTACTGATACTGATTTTCTTCAATTCCTCCTTCTCACTAGGCCCTTGGTTCCCTACCATTTCTGGGAAATTACTTGTCTCTTCTTTTGTGAAGACAGAACCAAAATATGTATTCAATTCTTCTGCATTTCTTTGTTCCCCATTATAATTTTCCCTGTTTCTGACTGTAAGGGACCTACATTTGTCTTCGTTAATCCTTTTCTCCTCACATATTTATAGAAGCTTTTACAGTCAGTTTTTATGTTCCCTACAAGTTTATTCTCATACTCCATTTTCCCCTTCTTGATCAATCTTTTTGTCCACTTTTGCTGAATTTTAAACTGCTCCCAATCCTCAGGCTTGCTGCTTTTTCTGGCAATTTTATATGTCTCCTCTTTAGATCTAATATTATCCCAATTTCTATTGTAATCCATGACTGAGCCACCTTTCCTGTTTTATTTTTGCGCCAGACAGGAATGAATAACTGTTGTAATTCATGCATACGTTCCTTACATAACAGCTATTGCCTATCCACCGTCAACCCTTTTAGTAAGGTTCCCCAATCCATCATTGCCAACTCGCGCCTCATACCTTCGTAGTTCCCTTTATTTAGATTCAGAACCCTGGTTTCAGATTCAGCTTCTTCACTCTCCATCTTAATGAACAATTCTATCATTTTATGGTCGCTGTTCCCTAAGGGGAACAACAAGGTTGTTAATTAATCCTTTCTCATTACACAATACCCAGTCTAGGATAGCCTGTTCTCTAGTTGGTTCCTCAACGTATTGGTCTAAAAACCATCATGTATACACTCCAGGAAATCCTCCTCCACAGTATCATTGGTTTGTCCAATCTATATATAGATTAAAGTCACCCATGATTACAGTTGTACCCTTACTGCATACCTCTCTAATTTCCTGTTTAATGCCTTCCCTTACATCTCCGTTACTGTTTGGGGGCCTATAGACAACCCCCACCAATGTTTTCTGCCCCTTGGTGTTTCTTATCTCCACCCAAACAGATTCCACATCATGATTTTCCGAGCCAATATCCCTCCTCACTATTGCATTGATTTCCCCCTTTACTAACAGTGCTACCCCACCTCCTTTCCCTATTTGTCTCTCCTTCCTAAGTATTGAATGCACCTGGATGTTCAGTTCCCATCTTTGGTCACCCTGCAGCCATGTCTCCGTAATTGCAACGATATCATAACCATTTATATCTATTTGCGCTGTTAATTTATCTACCTTATTGCGAATGCTCTGCGCATCAAGATACAATGCCTTTAGACTTGTCTTTTTAACCTTGTTCATCATCTTAGCTTTATTTTGCACTATGACCCCATTTGTTTTTTGCCCTTGTTTTCTCTGCCTTCCACTTTTGCTTCTTACTTTTCTGTCTTTCATTTCTATCCTTGTTTCCCCCTCCTCTGCCTCCCTGCTCAGGTTCCCATCCCCCTGCCAATCTAGCTTAAACCCTCCCCGACAGCACTAGCAAACACCTCCCCAAGGACACTGGTCCCGGTCCTGTCCAGGCCCGTCCTGTTTGTACCGCCTTCACCAGAACCGGTCCCAATGTCCCAGGAATCTGAATCCCTCCACTCCACACCATTTCTTCAGCCATGTATTCATCCGATATATCCTGTTATTTCTACTCTCGCTAGCACGTGGCACTGGCAGTAATCTTGAGATTACTACCTTTGAGGTCCTACTTTTTAATTTACATCCTAACTCCACATATTCAGCTTGTAGGACCTCATCCCTTTTTTAACTTAGGTCGTTGGTATCAATATGTACCACAACCACTGGCTGTTCGCCCTCCCCCTTCAGAATGCCCTGCAGCCTTTCCGAGACATCCTTCACCAGGGAGGCAACGTACCATCCTGGTGTCTATTTTGCGGCCGCAGAAATGCCGGTCTGTTCCCCTTACTATTGAATCCCCTATCACTATAGCCCTGCCACTCTTCTTCCTCTCCTCTTGTGCAGCAGAGCCACCCATGGTGCCATGGACTTGGCTCCTGCTGCTTTCCCCTGAGAAGTCGTCTCCCCCAGCAGTATCCAAAATGGTATACCTATTAGAGAGGGGGATGGCCACAAGGGACTCCTGCACTACCTGCCTTCCTCTGCTCTACCTGGTGGTCACCCATCTCACGTCTGCCTGTCAGTCTTTAGCTGCGGTGTGACCACCTCACTGAACGTGCTGTCCATGACAATCTCAGCATCGCGGATGCTCCACAGTGCATCTAATTAACTAATTACAGTTGAAAGCCGAGCCAGGCCAGTATGAGCCCTGTTTTAAGGCTCAACTAAAACTCACTTTCCAACCCTAACAGCAACTTTTAGTTAATTGCTAAATTAAAGAAAGGCTAGACTTTAGATAGAATTTAACCCTTAATTTAACCTTTAAACTCCCTCAGTCACCAATTTCCAACTGAAGCTCTCTACTGCAGCCAAACAAAGTACTCCAGTGCAGACCTACTACAGCTGAACAAATGCCAGGAGAAGCTGACAACGTCTTATTCCTTCAAAAAGGAACAGCTAGTACCGTCAGTACTAGTAACGTCAAAAAGGAGCCCTGCATAGAAAAGGAGGTAGAAGAGAACATCCATTCCTCGACTTTCCACAGCAAATCAGAAGCCGACTGATTTAACTATGCTCCATGAAGAATATGGAAAGCATACGTCCTACACATCCTCCGAGAGAGCTGAGAACACATTGGGAGGATAATGTCACCACCACCTATGGGGGGATGGGGAGAGAGGGATGTAGGATAATGTACAAATGTTTAATGGGTGGCGTTAAAGACTTTGGGGGACAGTAGTATGAAGGGTTAATACATATAATGTATTATAGCTAATAGCTAAATGCAACGTTAGTGATGTGAGACCACATATGACCAGAGCTCAGAGATGGTTCTAGAACGAGCTTTGGGCTTATCTGTCCCTGTATATATTTGTATATAGTTAAATGTTTGAAAGTTCCTAGAGGCCTAGTTTTCTAGCAGTCTATTTTAAACACACTCTGGGACTGTT